>NC_133510.1:33835000-34460000 GCF_049354715.1 Callithrix jacchus | reverse complement strand
TTAATCCATCTTGAGTTAATTTTTGTATAAGGTGTAAGGAAGGGGTCCAGTTTCAATTTTCTGCATATGGCTAGCCAGCTCTCCCAGAAGCATTTATTAAATAGGGAGTCCTTTCTCCATTGCTTGTTTTTGTCAGCTTTGTCAAAAATTAAATATTTCTGGATGTGTGGTCTTATATATGAGACCTTTATTCTGTTCCATTGATTTGTGTGTCTGTTTTTGTACCAGTACCATGCTGTTTTGGTTACTGTAGCCTTGTAGTATAGTTCGAAGTCAGGTGGCATGATGCTTCCAGCTTTTTTCTTTTTGCTTGGAATTGTCTTTGCTATTCAGGCTCTTTTTTAGTTCCATATGAATTTTAAAATAGTTTTTCCTAACTCTGTGAAGAATGTCAACGGTAGTTTAACAGGAATAGCATTGACTCTATAGATTACTTTGGGCAGTATGGCCATTTTCATGATATTGATTCTTTCTATCCATGAGCATGGAATGTTTTTACATCTGCTTATGTACTCTCATATTTCCTTGAGCAGTGGTTTGGTTTGCAGTTCTTGAAGAGGTCCTTCACTTCCCTTGTTAGCTATATTCCTAGGTATTTTATTCTCTTTTTAACAGTTGTGAATGGGAGTTCATTTATGATTTGGCTCTTTCTGCTTGCCTGTTGTTGATGTATAAGAATACTAGTAATTTTCTGTATATTGATTGTGTATCCTGAAACTCTGCAGAAGTTGCTTATCAGGTTGAAATTGACAAATGGAATTTAATTAAACTAAAGAGCTTCTGTATGGCCAAAGAAGTTATCATCAGAATGAACAGACAATCTACAGAATGGGAAAAAAAATTTTGCAACCTATCCATCTGACAAAGGTCTAATATTCAGAAACTACAAGGAACTTAAACAAATTTACAAGAAAGAAAACAACCTGATTAAAAAGTGGGCAAAGAACATGGACAGACTTCCTAAAAGAAGACATACATGCAGTCAAAAAGCACATGAAGAAAAGCTCAACATCACTGATCATTAGAGAAATGCAAATCAAACCACAATGAGATACCATCTCATGCCAGTGAGGATGACCATTATTTAAAAAATCAAAAAATAAAATATAAGAAAACAGATGTTGGTGAGGTTGTGGAGAAAAAGGAATGCTTTTACACAGTTGGTGGGAACGTAAATTAGTTCAAACATTGGGGAAGACAGTGTGGTGATTTCTCAAAGACCAAGACTCAGAAACATCATTTGACCCAGCAATCCCATTACTGGATAATATATCCAAAGGACTAGAAATCATTCAATTGTAAAGACATATACATGTATATATTAATTGCAACACTGTTCACAATAGCAAAAACATAGAATCAACCTAAATACCCATCCGTGATAGACTGGATAAAGAAAGTATGGTAAATATACACCATGGAATAGTATACAGCCATAAAAAGGAAAAAGATCATATCCATTGCAGGGTCGTGGATGGAGTTGGAAGTCATTATCCTTAGCAAACTAACAAGGGAACAGAAAACGAAACATCACATGATCTCACTTAGAAGTGGGAGCTGAATGATGAGAACACATGGACACATGGGGGGTGAACAATACATATTGAGGTGAAATAATGTTGGAGGGAGGGAGAATATCAAGAAGAATAGCTAGTGACTGCTTGCCTTAATATCTAGGAGAAGGGTTGATCTGTGCAGCAAACCACCATGGCACGCATTTACCCATGTAACAAACATGCACATGTACCCTTGAACTTAAGATAAAAGTTGAAGGAAATAAAATACTATAGGGGATAAATCTGCCACCTGTTCTGTTTTCCCAGTTTTGAAATAGTGTAATGACTAGGGAAATTACTGCTTTACTGTGTTAAATTCATTCACCAAATATTAATTGAGTACTGCTAGATAAATGGTGCCAGATGCTATTGGGGGTAAGAAAGGTGACAAAAGACACATCAAATAAGTCATTTTCAAGAACTTGAATTTTATTTTATAAATGTTTAGAAAGTCAAATTGTCCTCTCTTAAACAGCTTATATTTTCTACTGATTCACTGGGCAGCAGATGTAATGGAGATGCTACAGGAGTGAACAGAGTTTTGTAATGTTTGATTTTGAAGAATATAAAAACACATATTTAAAAAGTCAAATGTTAAAAACGAAAACCTTAAAATGGATTGGGCTAAAAAGTTTTCAGAGAAAAGATATTTGATAGTATTTTAAACCCTGATATATCCATTACAAGAATCAGTTTTCCCCTTTTAGAGAGCTCTAATGTGTATATTTTTAAAAGGCACATATTGCCCACTTGGGCAACATGGAGTAAATCACTGAAGCAAGCAGCAGTTCATATTATGGAAAATGTGGCAAATTGTATTGCTCATTTCATATTCTTTCTTTTCTTCACTCACTGCTTTAAAAACTTGTCTTTGTGTATATTGCTACTATAATTGAATTCATATTAATTGTAAGCATTTGACAAATTTCTAGCTAATGTTTGCCAGAAGTCTTTTTGAGGGTGAATATTCCTTAATATTTGTTTCTTGTTATCTTCATTAACAACATAATGAGATTCAGTTCTCATATGTGCATCCAAGGACCACACAAGACTCTGTCTCAGGACACAATGGGTGTAATAATTGTAGTTTTTCAGCATCATACTAAACAGTAAAAAGCTAAAATCTAAATTTTAGGGATGCATTTTCTGGAAGTAGATGAAGAGGCATTCAACTTATACTTTGTATCTGCTTTGGCTGCCAGGTATGTGGTTATAATGAAGCAGTGAACACATCACTAAAATGACTCAAACTGGCTGCCATGTTGTCTTAGTCTGTTCAAGCTGCTGTAACAAAGTACCATAAACTAGGTGGCTTATAAACCAAAGAAATTTCTTTCTCACAATTCTGGAGGCTGGGAAGTTCAAGGTCAAGGTGCTGGCAGATGCAGTGTCTGGTGGGGGTTCACTTCTTTGTAGACAGGGCTTTCATGTTGTGTTCTCACATGGCGGATGGAGCTAGCTAGCTCTCTGGGATCTCTTTGATGTAAGGGCAGTAATCCTGCTCATGGGGGTAATGTCCTTATGATCTGATCACCTCCCAAAGGCCCACCTCCTAATACTATAATCTTGGATATTGGGAATTCAACATATGAATTTTGGGGGAACACAACATTCAGACCATGGCATATATAAACTACTTATCTCTTAATCTAATTCTGTGTTGATTATGGATTATGAAGTTTTAGAGTGGTGAAACTTTAGTATCTAATCTACTCCTTCTCCACCCCCCACCCCCAGCTCTTTTAGCCCTTTCCTTATTATTCCAAGTTGAGTATCCCTTATCCAAAATGTTCAGCACCAGAAGTGTTTCAGATTTTGGATTTTTTTCTTTTCGGATTTTGGAATATACATTTACGGGTACAGTATCCCTAATCATAAAATCAAAAATCGCAAATTCGCCAATAACCATTTCCTTTGAGCATTTTGTTGGTGCTCAGGTTTCAGATTTCGGATTTTTGGGTAATCAATACTCAACCTGTACAGATAGAGGATACTAGGGATTAAGATCTGGAGATATGATAAACTGTGCTTGGTTGTTCATTTTGTTATGTATATTGATTTTTGGATTTGTTAAAAGGGGTTAAGCAAATGAATCCAAAAAGACATTTAAGTCTAACTGTCTTAAAAATCAGTTCTTCACCAAAAGAGCATGGGCTTTTGTTACCAGACTGGCTAGACCTGACCCTTTCTTCTACCGCATGCTGGCCCAGTAGTTATGTGTAAGTTACTTATCTCCTCTGAATCTCAGTTCTTTCATCTATAAAATGGAGATAATAACAACTACATTGCAATATTGTTCTGAGGATTAAATAATACCATAAATACTAAAACACTTGGTAGATGGCATGGCCTATAATAGGATTTACAGAAATGTTTTTCTATTCTCCTTTATAAACCATTGGTGGTTTAACCTTGTGTTTCTTAAGATAACATTAAAGATGATTATTAGTATCACTCTTTTATTATGATCACTGAGCCCTTTCCTTGAACCCTCCTAGATTGTTTATAGTCTCAGTCACTCTTAAGATTTCACAACTCCACACTGTTTAGTTGAGTTAAGCTGGAATCAAGTCTGTCAGAACTTCTTTCCAATATAGATTTGGCCTAAGATGAGCAACAAGAGAAATTTCTGCCAGATTTAGAAGACAGAAGTGAAGCAACAGCTATGTTTCACTCTTGGAAATTTGGGAGGATCAGTTGCAGCTGCAGCTCACACACATTGTCAGAGATCTATCTGCCTGCTCACCTTGGTGGCAGGAGGCAGCCAGCAAGTGGGCCCAGAGTTTAACTCCTGTAAGATCTTTCAGCTTCTCCAACTCTCAAGCCAGGTATGTGTTTAACTCTATGATGAAGGTGTCGCCATCTCCCACAGATCACTTCTATCATCCGAACTGGCAACTTGGAAGCAGTGAAAGAGCAATGAAGTTCTTTAATTTTTTATTTTTTTAAGCAATGCAGGTCTTATGGGTCCGCACTTATCCTTACAGGCTCCAGGTTGATCTTCCTTTTTCTCACATCAGTCTTTAATTCTCACTTGCCTGCCCTGTTGATACTAGTTCAGCATCAAACACAAAAGTTGTACATAAGTTGTTCAACCAGCACCCACAATTGTCTGTGGCCCAATTCCTAATAACAAACTCCAAATCCTTTATTATTCCCATTGTTTCTGCTTCTTTGCACAAACACCAATTGATACACTTTTCAAATATGAAATTTTCACTTTACAATATAAATACATGTATCTGCATTTCAAACTCTTTACCAAAAGACCTTTTAGAAAAGAAGTAATAATCATAGAATAATTGCAAAACACACAAACACACACACACATGTGCACACATGCATACACTCACACATTACGCTCCTAGTGGAAAGTAACAACTCATTATCTCTCATAACCATCCTGACCTGGCAAAATATGATATGTAGGGACTTGCCAGTGTGTACCTGTTAAGCTCCATGGTTTTCTTATATTTAGCCCAAACTTACATTTTTAAACATCCTCAGTCCTCTTTCTAGAAAGGTGTGGGGTCTTTTGTTGACAGAATAAATTTTGTCTCATTTATTAATTCATTCAATAAATATTTCTAGACTGAACTGTATAGTGTGGCTCAATCAGCTGAGAATTTCACCCTGGCCATGTGGTTGCCAGCTTTGTCAACTGGCAGTGTCTGTCCTGTCCAACAGATCCAGGTTGTTTGGGACCATGGACAGTGCTACTATGATCATTCACTGACTTATACCCAGCAAAATCTCACACCTACTATTCATTTACTCATTTATCAAGTATTAAGTAAGGGCCACTTGACCTGGGGGTAAGATTTGGTCACTACCTGTGACCTGAAATACATCCAGTCCCACAATCTACTGAAAAACACCACAGATAGGAAGAAAGAAAATGAAATAATTTGTATCCTATTTATCAGTGCAATGAATAAGTAAATTTTAGTAGAGATTTTAAAAGTAAAACTTAAACATAGGATGAAACTACATTATGCACCCCCTCACTTTAACTTTTGTGTGACAGTGTAAAAAGCATACATATTTTATCAATATAAGAAAATAGAAACTTGCACGTGTTGTCTAACTGTAGATTATCACCACTAACATTTTAAAGGCCATATAAAAATTATACACACACACATATGCACATATAAATCTACATGTATGTATTATGGTAAGATAAATATGTATTTACATCTCTTTAGCCCACAACAATGTGACATGAAGGAAAATACTCAAGTCTACACACACATTCAGAAAGAGAGAAAGTGAACAGAGGATGGAGTGGTATTGTCCCAGAAAAACTAATATAAATCAGGAGAGTCAGTTATGCTTGATGACATCTTAGAATCAAGTAAACATTCATAAACATATATATGACAATTTCTATGTTGGATGAACTGAGGTGAGTCTGAAGTTCTGGGGTTGGGGAAACAGAGCTTTTGTGAAACTAGAAAGTTCTCCCAGCTGCAGGGTAAGATAATTGATTTGTTCTGCCAGCTTCTGTTTAAAACAGAAATGAAGGTACATAGATTGTGAATGACTGATTTGACAGTGATTGATAAGCTTATGATCTAAAAGAATTATCCAGTTTCCCAAAGCAAACTCTTCTATTGTTTTTTGAAAAATGGGAATTTTGATGTTAGATGGTCACTCTGTTTGAGGGTGCTGATCAATATTGTAATAGAGTCAAAAAGGATGGACTTGGCAGTTCATGCAAAACATGTCCATGGAAATCTGAAATCCAAATCAGCTGTGTGTGTGTGTGTGTCCATAAGAATAAGAATAAAATGCTTCCTAATCTTAATAGTTCTTAATAATTTTGTATTACAATTTGGAATAATGAGAGTCCTTTGTGTTGATCCTGAATAGTTTTAGAGGTCTTCTGTCCAGTGCTTCTATCAGAGATTATGTGGATAGTTGTGCAACTGGTGAAGTATTCTTAACATCACATCTAATATATACCATTTATGGGTATACATATCAACCTGAGTTATTGAGATACATTTTATAAACGTTCAAATAATCAGATTAATAATTGCAGAACTCTCTCAAATCACATTTGAAATTCTCTTTCCCTCCTAGAGATGTTTATTTTTAGTGTATCAATCAACTGTTTTGGAAAATGGGCTACAAAGTATCAATATGACATCTTCTTTTCAGTAGGGTTCAAGGAATCCTGAAGATTTGTATTTAAAAAATTTATGCCCATATGATCTTATTTTCAACAGAGTTCCAGGAATCCTTAAAAGTATAATTATCTTTTAAATGTCTTTCCTGAATCTATAATGTCCTTTGTACTTCTTTTACTTCAACTTTTAGTTTTTTGAGATGGGGCACTCTACTGCCCAGGCTGGAGTGCATTGGCACAGTCATGGCTCACTACTACAATCCAAAGGACTCAAAGGATCCTCCCACCTCAGCCTTGCTGCTCCCCAGTAGCTGGGACTGTAGACAGATGCTACCACGCCCAGCTAATTTTTGTATTCTTTGTAAACACAGGGTTTCACCATGTTGCCCAGGCTTACTTTGATTTTTTTCTTGCTTCATCCAAAATGTCAGTAGGATAAAATTTCTGTCAGAAAACATGACTTTCCTTTAACATGTCCTTGAAGATGGAGAGCAGCTGTCACTTGCTGTAGGTCTCCACAGCAGTGGAGTAAATGCACTTGGCAAAAAATTGCAGTGCCCTTCTGAGCATAGCATTCAGCATAGACACTGTCAAGTGGTAAATAGAATTGGCAGGAACATCTTTTTCTCAATGGACTTTTGGCTCCTCTTTTTCGCCTGATTTCAGGGTGTGTTGGTCCTAATCCTTTTGTCATATCTGATTCTACGTAAGATTTCTTTTTAATATTTTACCTTGCTGTTATTATCTTTGTTACTTCTGATCCTATATTTTTGGTTCAAAAACTTTTGGAGTGTAGAGGAAAGCAGAGTTTTCTCTATGAAGTGAAAGTTTTCCTTCGGTCTCTTTGTATTGTTTGAAGAATGCTCTTGTTACTGACAGCAGATTGCACATGGAGTGGAAACCATGGCGAGATATAGGGAGACATAGTCAAGCTCAGATTTCTTTTAGTAATATTTTCAACTCTAACCCGTTACACATATATTACCCCTTGGATTTGTTTTAATTTATAGTAGTTGGGGCAGCTTGGTTAGTTGTTCTGGTACTATGATGAATAATTACAATTTTAAAAATTAATAAGTGCAGTCAAACAAGGAAAAAGTATTGATTTTAAAATACTTTAGGTTTATGACCAGATCTCATGGGTTGCATCAAGGTAATGACAAATCCACTAGCTGAAAACCAGAAGTTACTATTTATGCAAGTTATGTGACAGAATTTGAACATGTTAAAAATATTTTCAGTCCATATTTAAAGTCAAGTAGGTCTGTTGAAGTCACTTTGTGTTCACAGCTACAGTTAAAAAAATTATCTTTTGTGCTTAATTTGAAGGAATGATTTTTCTTACTATATGTTACAGATTCAGGACCTTTTAGTTTCTGTTTGGGATAGCACTGCCCAATAGCTAATTCACAACAATAGAATATCATTTCTATTTATAATACATTAGATGTAATATAGGTCTCTATATGAAGACATGATATCCCTATAACTAATGTTCCTATTTCATAAGCTTGGCTAAGATATTCACTCAAATGTTATTCATTTCCCTCTCATATTTCCAATCTGTCAATGTGCCCCCAGGCTGAGTACTCTGATGGCTTGTATTTTCCTATCTACTCTCAGGTGATCTTAGCTGGATCCAAGGCTTGAGGAGCCTTTATGCCTCCTAACATTTTATGTGTAGGTCTGACCTTTAGCCCAAACACCATCTCCTTTCCCAACATTTTCAACTGGATATCTGAGAGACATCTCAAATTCCCCACATCTCAAAACAGACTTTTGATTTCCAATTCCTGCCCCCAAGTACTTCCCCAACTTGATACATGGCCATTGTGTTCTCCCAGTTGCTTACATCAAACCCTCAGAGTCACCCTTGTCTCCTGTTCCCACACTTTACATGAGATTCCATCTCACCATCTACACTAAGCAATTGTATCCCTCTCCTAGAATATTTCAGTAGCCTTCTAACTGGTTTCTCTCCTTTCCTCTTTTTTGCCACTAAGATGTTTCTCCATACCACAGCCAGAGTGTTCCCGTGGCTGTAAGTCAAATCATGTTACTTTTCTCCTCAAAGTTCTTCAGTGAGTTTCCATCTTCCTCAGTAAAATCCAAAGTTCTTTCCTTGGCCATTGCTCTCCATAATCTGCTCCACTGCTGCATCTCTGACCCCATCTCCTACACCTTTCCCCTTTGCTTACTCCGCCCTTGCCAGACCAGAACCCTTCCTGTATCTTCAGCAGTTCCAGCAGACTCCCGCCTCAGACTCTTGCACATGCCAGGCTTGCCCCTAGAAGGCCTTCACCCAAGCATACCACTGTCTTGACATTCACTTCACATTAGTCTCTGGTCCAATGTCACCTTATCAGGGAAGTTTTCCTCAATTATCCCTTATAAAATATCATTCCCAGCTACCACTGTGAGCACTGTCTAGCTAGCCTCTAGGCAGTGACTTCTTGTATTTCATAGCATTTCACCCTCTTATGTATTATATACTTATGGGTTTATTGCACTTTCTCACATTCAAGCAGATTTTTGATCACAGGGACTTTCCCTGTTTTGTTCATGACAGTTCTAGGAGCCAAAACAGTGTAGCCTTTTGTTAAGCATTTAATAGAAATTTCTTGAATGAATACATGAACAAGTGAATTATCAACAAACATATTTTGACTGTATACCTGGTACTATTTCAATCCTTGCAGATTCAAATGTTAATAAAATAAGAGCTCTGCCTTCAAGCAGGAAAGATAGACATGCACAAAATTAATTAGAATATGATATGACAACCCCTCTAGTAAGTTTGGTATACACTGAAATACATATGGATAATATAATAGGATATATACAATTGGCTTCAAAATGATATGCAGTTGAGGGAATGATTTAAATACTTAAACAATGTCTTCATAAATGTTGAATCTGGGTAATGGGAATATAGGGATTCCTTCTTTCTGTTTTAAAATGTTCAACATTTTCCATAATAAAAACTGAAAAATATCTATTGCAATATAATTGATGAAACAGTAACTGTTCCTGTGCTGACAAAGAGTCTTTACAGAGGAAACAGTTTTTAGACTTAGACTGAGTCCTCATGGAAATCAAAGCAATAACTCATTAAAAATGGAGAGCAAAAGGAGGGGAGCCCCACCCTTATCTTACAACTGCACAGCAAAGAAACAGAGCAATGCCTGGACTTTACATTAGATGTGGCTCAATGAGTTGGGTGCTAGAAGGTGAGTTAGAGGAGTAGTCTGGGGAAATAGTGAAGGATCTTGTTTGCAGTGTGGAGTAATGTGGAGGAATGTGGAATTATTCTTTAGAAAGACAAAAGCCAGCTGAGATTTTAAGTATTCAAAATTTAGGATGGTAATTAATAGCATGCTGATTGAGGAGCTTTGGGTAGAGAGGAGACATGTTCCAACTGCAGGGAGGTTTCTTGGAGAAATAAAATGTCATTTTGATAATTTGCTTTGTTTATATCAGTTCAATATTTAATATGAGTTCTGTCTGCATAGAATTTTTTAAAATAATTTTTGTTGTATCAGTAATGAATATGATTTGGTTAGTCCAATATACTCATCAAGGTTTTAAAACAATTGTGCAGTTAATTTACAGTGTATTTCAACTGTACAGTTAATCGTACAGTTAATCGACAGTGTATTTCACTCTAGATCAAAAAGCTGTCATTACAAGATAGTTAAATTTTTGGCAACAGATTATGCTGTGTGGATAGATATGGTTAGATATTAATCTAAATATAATCCTCTTGAGGAAATTCTGTATAAAAATATTCTTCTCGTTATTGGGTTCTTTCATGTACAGAAGAAGTTTTTCCAAAATCTTTGAAGCTTGTTGTCCTGCGACATTTGGTGACACTATTACTATATCTGATTTTTCCAGTTAACTTGTGGGGGTTTACTGGAGCTATAGACAAAATAACAAGTTACAGGCGTTTTGATGAGATCGAACGCAGGGGCTTGACATCACCACCAATTTTCCTACAGCACCTGTTTCTGTTGTTACGTTCTTTATCCTCTGAAACTTCCCCTTCACTGGGAGTTGTAAAGCGGCAAATTAGAGTTCAACTCTATTATTCGTTATGCCTTGAGACCACTAATCAGTCCTGTTATGCCACTGAACATGAAATACAGTGAAGAAAATGGCCTCTGCATTGCTTTGGAAGCTAGAAGCATTGCTCCATGGAGATACTCTATATAGTTTTTCGGGTTGTTTTTTTTTTTTTCTATTTACTCTAAAAGGTAAAGTGATCATTCTGTGTTGTCATCAGCTGGGATATTTTGCCTCACTTTGTTTTCAGGCCTTCAGGGATGGATGAATTGCTATGTCATTCATCCATCCCTTCCTTTTCTTTTTCACATTCCACAAATATATTGAGATCCAGTATATCCAGTGTTCTGTGCTAGACACTATGAGGAATATAATGCTGATAGAATCCGAGGGTAAAACAATTTAAAATTTAGTAAAGGAATTAATACCAAAATAATCATGGTCCGAGGTACAATATAAATAACAATATTTGGAGAGCCTGGAAAACTGATGTATCACAGCTGGTTGAGAAAAGAACTCTGAAAGTAAGATGCTTATTATATTGCTTACTACATTCTCTTCTATTTAAGGTATGTGGACTGGCAGAACTAGCATTATCTGAGAGGTTGCTAGATATGCAGATTTTTAGGCCCCAGTAAAACTCACCCATTCCCAATCTTTGACAGTATGGCCTCAGAATCTCTAACAAGCTGATATTTACAAATGCTGGTACACCACTGACCATTGAAATTGCCCAATATAAGTTGATTGATTGTTGATTTAATTTGGGGGTTCTTTTTTATTTTTTTTTTTATTTTGAAACAGAGTCTTGCTCTGTCACCCAGGCTGGAGTCCAGTGGCACAATCTCAGCTCACTGCAACGTCTGTCTCCCAGGTTCAAGCAATTCTCCTGTCTCAGCCTCCTGAGTAGCTGGAATCACAGGTGCCCGCCACCATGCCAGCTAATTTTTGTATTTTCAGTAGAGACAGGGTTTCACCATATTGTCCAGGAATGTTTCAATCTCTTGACTTCATGATCCGTCCACCTCAGTCTCCCAAAGTGCTGGGATTACAGGTGTGAGCCAACACACCTGGCTCCTTTTAAATGTTTTGTTCAATGAGCAAATGTTCTTCCTCTGTGGTAGGGTTTGTTGCCCTTTTGCCTCTAATTCCTGGGCTTGGCTTTACTTGTGACCAGCTTGGAAAATCTGATAAATCTCTAACATATTGACTGTTGTATGTTTCTTGGCAGAGCAGGCTTGGAAAGAAGATAGAATGTACATTGATACAACAATTTTTTTCTTGTACTAAAAACATAATTTAATTGAATAATTTGAACCAGGTTTTAAGCATTTACATGGAAGGAAAACATGGAAATTCCCACATTGTCAGGGTCCTGGTCAGGTTCTTTAGAGATACAGATAACTGTGTCATTTCCAGGATTGTATGAGACGTGCAGAGGCAAAATCCAGTATCAGAGATGGTCTCACCTTGATGGCATTAAAAGGTTCGAATGCATTTATAATGACACTAACAGCAGCAGCGAAAACAACTACATATTTGTTTAGTACTTTACAGTTTTCAGTGAACTGTCCTCACGTTATTTCATTTAGTCCTCAAACAACTCTATGTGTTTGGCTTTTTGTCTTTGATCTGCAGGTGCGAAGGACAGAGGTTTAAGTGCCCATTTACCTCCCATCCTTTTAATAAATGCTTATATTCCCAAAATATTAAAGACTTTTAAAAAGGAAAATAGCATTTTTACTTAGGGTAGCCAGTTTAGAACACAGGTATTTGGAAAAGGACTTTAAAAGATCTATGCTCAAACTAAGATTTTAGAAGATCCTGGTTTAAGTTAATGTACTTAGGACATGCATACAATTATCAGGCATTTCAGCTACAAAAAGCAATGGCATTCATCCATGTGCTGAAGGTTTACAGATGTAAAATGTATTGGACTGTTGTTTTAGGCAGTCATGGTGAAACAGGAAATGACCTGCATGAAGGAGGCTGCAAATTGAAATGATGCTGGTGTTTGCAGGTTCACTTCACCACTTTGTTCCGATATTTAAACTGATGTTGCCCAGAGGGTAGCAACTATATTTAAACAATTATTATTTGTCTATTTGTTTTGCTTCAGCAGATAATAGTGTGTTCAAATTATGGATATGGCTCAGCTGGCATGTTGGTGAGTACTTAGAGAGTCATACAGAACAAAACTGAAAGTGTTAGATGATGCTTAGAAACCTAAATCTTATGGGTTATCAAGGCGTTCTATAATGGAATTCTAAATGTTTTGACTGAGAAACAGTTCATCATCATGCACATACACCATCCATTTTATTGAATCACATGTGATATGCTGAAAACAGAGACTTACTGCAAATGACAAGAAAAGTAACATTTTAATTGCTTGAAAGGAAAATGTTTACTTAGCATTCAGTGACTAAATCCAGTAAGTTCGTGTGTATGGACAGTAATAGCCAAGATTTTACCCTCCTACTCAGGAAAGCCAGTGTAAAAATGTGAATTTTGAATGGCAGTAATTAATCATTATGGTAGACTGTCAGAAAAAAAACTCAGGTCATTTATGTTAATGATTGCAGTATGCAGTTTCTGACATATACTGTGAGTGCTAACATATTTCGCATACAGCAATTAACCAAAAATGCAAACATCTGGAAAGCAGTCTACCAGCCTTCTTAGAAGTGGAATACATTTTAAATACATATTAAAAGATACCTATTATACAGAATTGCATTGTGAATTTATTAAAAAATAAATTAAAACACAGATTAGTTGCTTGGCATAATGCAGTTATCCCCAGAGTGATTTATACAATGCCATTAGTAATTACAACCTGATTACACAGTAATATTTGTTTGGTAGTAACAAGAAAGCATTTAGATGTCATGATTATGATGTGAACTATATATGCACAGTACTTAGAAAGATTTAGCAGACATTTCTGATTTCCCAGTATTTGTGTTAAATTACTTTGAAGTAAAAGCTTCTTGGTTATTACTAAACAAAAATGAGCATGTTATACATACATGTACATGTGTACATGTACATATACACAGATATACACACACAGAGACAGATAATCCATTTCAAAAAGATAATTATTTTGTTAGACTCAATGTCTGAAAATACAGGTATATATGAAAAAAGGTGCTTTAAAATGGGATATATTGGGTCAGTGAAAAGTAATTGCAATTTTTGCCATTAAAAGTAATGGTAAAAATTGCAATTACTTTGCACCAACCCAATACCACAAAAAGTACATTGTTAGTATGAACTATTTTGCATGAAGAGGTATTTTGTCACTAATTAGGAAAAATTCCTCTATTGAAGGTGACTTGTACAGATTGTATATAACATGTCAAAAGAAGTTGCTTTGGAGAAAATAAATTAGTGTATGGGAACTTGCACACCATTTGAATGCTGTGCGATATGGCAATGCACTGCTGTGAAATCTGTGATTTAGCTTTGTTGCTAAATTGTGAGGATCTGGGGACCAAGGGAGCTGAATGAAGGGCTTTGAGGCTGGAGAGAAGTTAGTAGTAGGTGACAGGAACAAAGTTGTGTTGCCTTGAATATACCATTCCCTTGCTCATGCAGGTTGTTTTCAACCTTAATCATTTAAAAAGCATAACAATGGATTTACCATCATCTAAGAGTGCCTTGCTGATGACTTGCTGGGGCCTGAATTATTATGCAGCCTTCCTTTGATTTGAAGACTTCATAATTCAACATGTTCCGTTGACTTACTCTGTACTAAATTGGCCAATGTAGAAGCTAGTAGGAAGGTAAAGAAGAAGCATCAGATAGGTATAGAGTCTGGATTTAGCAACTGAAGCATTTCCTTCATTTACAGTAAAGGTTGTGTGTGTGTGTGTGTGTGTGTGTGTGTGTGTGTAAATTTCCCCATCAAGTTCTCTGGAAAATCGTCTAATTTACCCACAGATTTCCCCAGGAAGCATAGTCATGAAAAAGAAATCTCAATTGGGTCAATTCTTTTGGACTGATCCTTTGTAGAATTTGTCTAGATAGCAGAGACAACTATGGGGAAAATGGGTAGGGTAACTTGCACACTTGACTTGTTTGCTCCTGACTTAGGTGTTCAGACATATTGTAAATGCATTACAAAAGAGTCTTCTGACCACTCCAGATTCTCAAAGTACTATTATTTTGTAACTAGTCTGTACTTCTGGTCCATTCCGTGATTTATCAAAGATAAACAATGAATTTTCAGGAACAATTATGTGGTATAAGAAAAAGAGTTGTTATGAGTACAGCCTCGTTGATTTGCTCCCCTCCAAAAACATTTTCAAGATAGGTAAGAGTGTGTATTTGAAATGCTGCTCTTGCTCTTCCACCACCACCTTGCTTTCTTTTCATGTGAGGGAACTTCAAATAGTTTCTAGAAAAATGGAATTAAAAGACAAAAATAAAAAATATAAACTATATTTCTCAGAATAAACTCCATCAAATTCACGATACTTTTGTAAGCAATGATGCCAGACGTTTAGTTCATCCTGAAAGTCCTGGGAATTTAACCATGTCAATGCAATCGCTTTTACATTATTAATTGAAGAAAACGGGTGTGCTTGACAGATACTTTTAAGACTGGGAAATGAAAAGAAGTTTGAAGGGGCCAAATTAGCACTGGAAGGTAGACGCCTAGTGATTTCCTATTGAAACTTTCACAAAGTTGCCCTTCTGTGATGAGAGGAATGAGCAAGAGCATTGTCAGGGTGGAGGAAGACTCTCTAGTAAAGCTTTCCTGGGTGTTTTTCTGCTAAAGTTGTGGCTTTCTCAAAATATCTTCATAATAAGTAGATGTTATTATTTGTCAACCCTCCAGAAATTCAACAGGCAAAGTGCTTTGAGTATCACAAAAAACCATTGCCATGACTCTTGCTCTGGACTGGTCCACTTTTACTCTGAGTGGACCACAGCCACCTCTTGGTAGTCACTGCTTTGACTGTACTTTGTTTTCTGGATTGTACTGGTAAAGACATGTCTTACTTCCTGCTAGAATTCTTTGAAAAACTGCTTCAAGATCTCAATGCCATTTGTTTAAAATTTCCATTAAAAGCTCTGTTCTTTTCTGCAGCTGATTTGGGCACAACAGTTTTGGTATCCATCAAGTGAAAAGTTTGCTCAACTTTAATATTTCAGTCAGATGATGTAAGCTGAACCAATTGATGTCTGTGGTGTTGCCTATTATTTCTGCTTTTAATCATCACTCCTCTTCAATTAGGGCATGAAAAAGATGAGTTATTTTCCTCAAAAACTGATACGGGTAATCTGCTGCCATGAGCTTTACCTTCAACATATTTCTCATCTCTTCTTAAAATGAGTTATCGATTTGTAAACTGCCTATTTCTTTGGTGCATTGTCCCTATAAACTTTCTGTAAATCACCAATGATTTCACCATTCTTCCATCCAAGCTTCATTATAAATTTGGTGTTTGTTCTTACTTCAATTTTAGCAGAGTTAAGGTTGCTCTGATAGGGTCTCTTTTCAAACTGCCTTATCCTTGTTAGTTCTTCAAACTAGATTCTGTTCAGACATGTTACAAAAAGTTAGTTTGAGTTTATTTTGATGCAAATAAATTTGAAATCCATGCATAATTTTTAATAATACACATTTTCCATGAACTGTTTGAAGACCTTCTGTATATGCTGTATGATAAATCATCTAACATTTAGTCTCCCTCTTACCTGAGTCATTCATACTAGTCTTGTGTGGTCAAATTACAATATAGTCACCAAGTCATTAAACGCAATTATAAAATTTACAAAACAAAGCAAATTATAAAAACATCATATTTAAAATAAAGCCAGGCATGGTGGTTCACACTTGTAATCCCAGCACTCTAGGAGGCTGAGGTAGCAGATTTCTTGAGCCCAGGACTTCAAGACTAGCCTGAGCAATACAGTGAAACCCTGTCTCTACAAAAAATTAAAGTTAGGTGGGCATGGTGGTATGTGCCTGTAGTCCTAGTTATTCAGGATGCTGAGGTGAGAGAATTGATTGAGCCCAGGAGACAGAGGACACAGCAAGCCATTACTGAGCCAGTGTACTCCAGATTGGGAAACAAAGCAACACCCTATCTCAAAAATTAAATAAATAATAAAATGAAATAAAATAAAATAAGCATTGCACTACAATGGAAACCTTTAGCAATGTCCTAAAAATATTTTACAGTATAATCAGTAATTCTACTCCTAGGTATTTAATAAAGAGAAATAAAAACACAAATATAGAAGGGTGCTCTTTTCATAATAGCAAGTATCATGAAGTAACCCAATACCCACAAACAGGTAAATGTTCATACAATGAAGTACTACTCAACAACAAAATATAATGAACCACTGACAGAGGCAAACTGTAAATGTTATCCTGAGTGATAGCAGGCAGACACAAAAGTTTTATTCACAAGAAACACCTAAAAAGCCAAAACAGACAGGGCACAGTGGCTCATGCCTGTAATCCCAGCCCTTTGGGAGGTCGAAGTGGGTGGGTCACAGGAGTTTGAGACAAGCCTGGCCAACATGGTGAAAACCCATCTCTAGTAAAAATACAAAAATTAGCCAGATGTGGTGGCACACCCTATAATCCCAGGTACTAGGGATGATGAGGCAGGAGAATTGCTTGAACCTGGGAGGCAGAGGTTGCAGTGAGCTGAGATCGTGCCACTGCACACAAGCCTGGGCAACAGAGCAAGACTGTCTCAAATAAAAGAAGAAAAAGGCAAAACAATCTTAACAGAAAACAGATTAATGATTGCCTGAGTCTGGGGCGTAGGTAGGAAGAATTTACTACAAATGAACATTAGGAAACATTTTGAGGTGCTGAAAATGTTTTTGATCTTGTAGTGGTGGTTAGTTAGGTGGACATTTTCAAAATATACACTTAAATTGGGTATATTTTATTGTATGTGTGTGTAAATTTTATCTCAACAAAGTTGACTTTGAAAGAAAAACCTGAACATGTGGTGAGATGAACATGTGGGAAGGAACAAGACTTGGAATTGCATGGCATTAATGTAGCATGAAATTGACACAAAACTGTAGAAATCCCATTCTGTTGGTCGTCATTTTACCTTGTTGATTGTTTCCCTTGATGTGCAGGAGGTTTTTAACTTGAGATCACCCCTATTGTCTGTTTTTGCTTTGGTTGCCTGTGCTGTTGAAGTCTTACACAAAACAATCTTTGCCTGGCCCAATATCCTGGAATGTTTCTCCCAATGTTTTCTCCTAGTAGTTTCAGGCCTAGAATTACTCTTTAATCCATTTTGATGTGATTTTTGTGTATGGTAAGAGATAGGGGTCTAGTGTAATTCTTCTGCATACAGTTATCCAGCTTTATCAGTGCCATCTATTGAAAAGACTCAAAACCCAATACAATATCATCTCACTCCAGTTAAAATGGCTTGTATCAAAAAGTCCAATAATAGCAGAGCCTGGTGAGAATGTGGAGAAAGGGGAGCACCCATTACTCTTACTGGGAATGTAAATTAGCAAAGCCAATATGAAGAATAGAATGAAGGTTCCTTAAAAAAGTAAAACTAAAACTGCCGTATGATCTAGCAATTTTATTACTGGGCATATAGCCAAAAGGAAGAGATTCAATATATCAAAAATATACCTTCAGTCCCATGTTTATCACAGCACTACTCACAATAGCTAAAAGATGTAACTGTGTGTCCATCAAAAGACAAATGGATAAAGAAATTGTGACACATATACACAATAAGATACTATTCAGCCATAAAAAGAATGAGATTGTGTCATTTGCAGCAACATAGATGGAACTCGAGTCAGTTTGGTCAGTGAACTAAGTCCAGCACGGAAAGACAAATATCACATGTTCTCACTCATGTGTAGGAGCTAATAAAAGTGGATCTCCTGAAGATAGAGAGTAGATTCCTGGCTACCACGTGTGTGTGTGTGTGTGTGTGTGTGTGTGTGTGTGTGTGTTTATCTTTGAACTGTACACTTAAAAATAGTAAAGGTGGCAAATTATATATGTATATTTTACCTCACACATATGCATTTTTTAACCTCACTAAAAATATATAAATATATATAAACTAAAAATATTTCAAAAGAAAAAGAAAAAATGTATCAATCAGCATTTTCTTCTGTATTGCCAGAGAGAACAGAAGCAGCAAAAGCTTTTTAGCACAGTGACAATATTACACAAAACACTTTATCTGAATAATATTATTTAATCTTCCCCAAATACCCATTAGGTAGGCTTAAAAAACAAAGCTTAGGGAGACTAAGTAAGATACCCAAAGTCATGTGGCTAATAGGTGGCAGGGCTTGATATGAATGAGACTGACTCAAAACTATAAATGCTTAACAGTTATACCCAGAAGAAATCTTTCTGAATAATAGTTTCTTATATAATTATGGGAATGTTAATATTTAGTGTTGTTTGAATAAGATATATGTAAAAGCCTGTTGCAAATTAGAGAGTAGACCAGTGTACTCACCCTCATTTATGTAAATATTTGACCACTTCCTATGTGCCAGAAATTGTGCTGAGTATGGGAGACAAGACAGATCTTCTGCAGTCCCAAGTCCCAAGTAAAACAAAGAAGTTAAAATACTGTGAGTCACAGTGCTTTAAGACCACATTGCCTAGGCAGACCTGACCTTGAAAGTGGTGAGATCTAAGTGAGAACTGATAGATTAATAAGAGGTTGCTCTGGCCAGGCACAGTGGCTCATGCCTGTAATTCCAACATTCTGGGAAGCAGGAGGATCACTTAAGGCCAGGAGTTCTAGACTAGCCTAGCCCACAAAGGAAGACTCAGTCTCTACAAAAAATTAAAAATTAACCAGGCATGCTGGTGCATGTCTGTGGTCCCAGCTACCTGGGAGGCTGAAGTGGGAGGATTGTTTGAGCCCAGGTCATTGAGGCTGAAGTGAACTATAGTCACACCATTGCCCTCCAGCACGGGCAACAGAGACACATTATCTCTAAAAGGAAAAAAAAAGAAAAGAAAAAAGAAAGAAAGGGAAAGAAAAAGAAAGAGTTGGCTCCTTGGGTGTGGGAAGGGGACTAATTGGCCCAGAAGTGATTTATGGAGAAATCTAGCAGACAGAGTTCAGTGAGACAGATGTAGAGGGGCCAGAGTATAGACGGCATGGTAGGGAAGGGATGAGGGAGAAGGCTAAAGTGATCAGCAGGGGGACCAGATCATTCAGGTCCTTTAGGTAAGGCATGTGTGTTTGCCACACAAACCAGGATACAGAAAGATAATATAACCCTTGATAATTATGCAAAGACAACAGATCTAAAATGGGGCTGTCCATGGCCTGCTGGTTACTCCATAAACTTGATAGCAAGTTTGGTTTTTTTTTCAGGGTAGCAGGAATAATTGGAGAGTTTTAAGTAGGGAGGTAAAATGATTAGATTACATTTTGCCTTGTATCCTGTCTGTCTATATGCCTTGAGGAGGAGATTGAGGGAACTTCTTTTTATTACAGTTTAACTTCCTGAAATGCATGTATGAAGGCTTTTGCATTAGTCTGTTTTTGTGTTGCTATAAAGAAATACCTGAGGCTAGTTAATTTAGAAAGAAAATGAGGTTTAATTGGCTCACGGTTCTGGGAGCTGGACAGGAAGCAAGACACCAGTATCTGCTTCTGGTGAGGTCTCAGGGAGCTTTTACTCACGGTGGAAGGTGAAGCATATCCCATGGTGAAAGAGGGAGCAATGAGAGAGAGCAAGAGGAAGAGCCAGGCTCCTTAAAAAAAGAAAAAGAAGAAGCTCTCCTGTGAATTAACAGAGCAAGAACTCACTTATTGCTATGGGGTGGGTATCAAACAATTGGTGAGGGATTCACTCCCATGACCCAAAGACCTGCCACCAAGCTCCACCTCCAGCACTGGGGACCAAATTTCAACATAAGATTTGGAGGGGATACACATTCAAACTGTATCAGCTCTTAAGGACTCACATTCTCTATGGAAATGACAGTCACCCAAAGAATATTAAGAAACAAAAACATTTTTTAAAATGCATTGACAGCCAAATATGTAAGGAAAAATTTCAAAACAAAATTATTTATTTCCTAGTCATGTAAAAGTGATTTTAGTGGTATTCTAAATAAAAGTGTCTGTAAAATGAAATGGAAAACAATTTTCCCAACAGGATATTTTTAAATGAATAAAAATTTCTTGAATACTTTCTAAGGTCCTCCTATCTCAGAGTCAAATTTTGATGATGTTGTATAATGTAAAGGAAAATATTTAAGGTTGTTTGTTCATTAAAAGAAATGTAAGAAGTATGGCAAAAGGGAAACACTTAAATACTTTTAATGCTCTGAGATTATGTCTTCATTAAATTGAATATTCTATAAATGAGTATGGAATAGCTAAAATGTGTTCTAAGAACCTGGAGCAACATGTTGATCCTCCTATACATAAGCCAGTCAGCATTTACCTGCTCTTTTCTATCCTCTTGAGGTAAGGCCAAAAAGCTGAATTTTATAGGGGTTCATTGGCTATACTAAGTAGTTATGCTTATCTTCGGGAGAAAGAGAATTTATTCAGGAATTTCAGGAGCATATTTAGATCTACATTTGAAAAGCATCACTTGGGCTGCAATTTGGAGAATAGGTTGATTGGTGTACTGAGCAGAAGTGAGTATAGGTAGATCATTCAGGAGGCACACACAGTCCAGGTGATAAACTAATGTAGTCTAAGCTGGGTTGAAGAATGTGGAGGAAAGAGAGTAGGTTCAAGAAATATTTAGAAGGCAAAAGCAATGAAATATGGTGATATGTATAACAGGAGAGGGGAAAGTGAAGGATTAGAGATGGCTAGCCAGTTGACTAATAGAGAAAGTTTATGACTTACTCAGTTGGAATAATGGATATACCATTCCTTGAGATAGGAAGATGACAGATTTGGAAGAATGGACATACCATTCCCTGAGATAGAAAGATGACAGATTTGGTTGAAATATTGAGATGGACCTTTTGAGTTAGAAAGGCCTTGAGATGCACAAGAAGATAGTCAGGTAGAGACTTGGATATGAAATTCTGGAGACAGTCATGATCCAGCAAAATGAATGTGTGTCTTAATAAATTCAGTCACTGTGACAAAATGCTATATAAAGTGAGTATCTTGTAAACAACATAAATTTATTTCTCACAGTTCTGGAAGCTGGAAAGTTCAAGATGATGGTGCCAGCATTGTCAGATTCATGTGATTGTACTCTTCCAGGTTGCAGATAGCTGAGTTTTCATTGTTTCCTCACATGGTGAAAGGGGCAAGGCAGCTCAGGGGCCCCATTCATAAGGGCACTAATCCTGTTCATGAGGGTGCTTGATCTCATGACCTAATCATCTCTCCTAGGCTCCACTTCATAATACCATCACCTTAGCAATCAGGATTCAACACAAATTTAGAACATAGAAATGGTGAATCAACTGTATAGGAGAGGTAACTGAAGCTTTGGGTGTGAATGAGATGCCCCTGAAATAGACCTTAGGGGAAGAGGAAGAAAGTCTTCAAGAAATTCAATATTTAATGGTCAGTGGAAGTGGAGAAAGCTTTTAGACACAAGGAAGAAATGGCTACAGAGGAAGGAGTAAAACAGGGAAGAGTGGTATCATGAAATTCAGTAAGTGATTTGCCATGAGATTGGGACTTTCAATTGTGTTTATTTTGAACGAATTTCAATCTTGCTCTAGTTGGGGGAAATATTCTCAAATGGAAATCAACTGTAATTTATTTGCCCCTTTCACCTATTCACTCATTTTATTTGTCTTCCTATGAGTGAGACTGAGCTAGAAGAGAAAACTGCTGGTATCTTAAGAATTGCCTGTTTATAGATTGAACAGTACTATTAGAAGATAATATTGATTAGCACTTATGTACCTGTGCTAATGCTTTAGATGTATTATGTTATTTAACCTATTCAACAAACTTTAGAATAAGTAATATTATGATTGTTTTTATAAATGAAGAAACAGTACTAGAATTGGGCATGGTCACACAGCAAGTGATAGGGCCTGGATTTAGACACAATGAGCTACTCCCTACGTAATAACTTCTACCTGACAGTTACTCCATCACTATTTGTCCTATTAATATGAAGCTGGCAGGGTTTCTACTGGACAGTTGGTATGCTCTAAATCCAAATCGTTTTGTGTTGTGCTGTAAATTATAAATGCTATCTTCCTATCCCTTTCTCTAATATCCAAAATAAAATATTTATATCTTGTTTAATTTTTAGCCTTTTGAACTAATAATACCTATAGTCTCAATGTGTTTATTTTGGTAAATAGAGGGAGGGAGGAAAGGAGAGAAAGAGAGAGAGGCAGAAAGAGTGAGAGAAAGACAAATACTAGAAATAAAATGCCCTATTTTACACATAATTTAGAATAAGAGTCATTGGTGATAGAAGTCATATGTTTGTATAAGAAATCTTTTCTCTCCCCTATTAAAAGTAGATCTTTTTTCTCCTCTATTAAATTGAAAACAATCACATTCATTTAGAAATTAACCTGCATTTAAATACACACATAAAAGAAAGAGGAAGCAAACTTGCCAAAAGTATAAGGGATAATAATGGCTATGGTTGACTGATTTTTATTTTTGTCTTTATATTATGAGCATTTTAAACTGTCCTATGATGCATAATTTTATAATAAGAAAACAATAACATTAAACATTTTTATATTGAGTCTGTTGAGGAGGAAAGACAGAGTGGAAAGAGAAAGGAGAAAATAAAGAAGAGTCAGAGAGACACATATAGCCAAAAATAGGCATGAAAATACTAATACACAGAAGGAAACTGTTCATATTAAGAAAAGATGAAGAGTGAGAAACATGCTTACATACCGGCTCACACAATGTTACCATGTTATCGCCCTTTAAAAACAGTCACTGAATATTGTAACAGTGTTTTAACAAGACTAGCATGTTATGAAACACTGGCCCTTGAAAGTGTTTATTTGTGTTGGATGAAATTAGACTGAGGATTGGATCTGCTCTTCATGGTAGAATAAAATCAGTAAGTTCCTGCGTGGGCATTCAGGTGACCTTTGTTGCAGGCTCTAACCACATCTGTGGACAAAGACTTCAAGACACAAAAGAAGCAAGTCTGAAAACTATGTTAAGCATTTAAAATAAAAATAGAATCTCAGAAAATGAGCATAGTGGCCAGACTGATTACTTTGCATCATATAATTAGCTCACAAATGAGTTTAGTGTAGAGGGCTACTTTTTCAAGCTAATCAACTTAGTTTTAGCCCTCTCTTTTAGATATCTTCGTGGTAACTATTTCACTTCCTAGGATTATAAATTCTATTTATTTTGCAAGCAAATCCATAGATATTGAAGTGTCAGTTATAGATGTCTTTTTCATCTATATATCTGATAAAAGAGACTACTGACCTTGAAGGAACAGCTTAGAATCATACTAGGACATCTTCTGCTTTATTTTAGATAACTGTTGGTAAACTTATTGGTTTGGAGTATCTGGAAGCAATCTTTGGAATTATTTTGTATTAGGTTAATACAAATAATCTAATGCATTTTCTATCAAAAATACTGAAAGCAATTAAATTCACATTTCAAAAGTAAGATGTTTCAGACTGTTCTTTCTTTTGGCCAGTTCTTTGGATCATGTTTTTAGAAAGATTTCCTTTTCATATTTTTTTGACTTATGTATTAGGATAGGAACAACAATACTTGATTTATCCTATTTTCTAGCAGCATTTTGGTATAATTTCCCTAACATAATAGCAGAGATGTGTGGAGTTGGACGTGTCCACTAAACAAAGGCTATGAGAAGTGCCATGTTGTGGGTGGTCTCTGATTGAACAAGCAGTGCAATTGAGTGGAACTGTCAAGGTTTATTTTATTTTGAAACTAAGATAAACTAAGGCTTAAGGAAATTCAGAATGTAGCATATCTAAGTTATGACTCCAATTGTACATGAGTTAATATAAAATTATATTTTCTTTTTTATGTAATAGCATTATGAAGCTAAGGTTGTCTTATTTAGGTATTAGTAAAGACTCATTTCTTGATATTAAAATATTATTTACTACATTTTCAGAAAGAAGGAAAAGTTAATATTATATTAGTTCCATCAAAATACTTAATCGATGGTCTGTTATGTTTATTATGAGTCTAGACAAGGTGATGCTATTATATTTTTTAAGTCAGTAATAATAATCTTACTTGAACTTGTGTACAATTGAAGTCATAATTTGGATTTTCTATAGTCTGCACTACCCTTGTTTCACCCACAGAGAAACATTAACATTTTTCACACTTGAAATATCTCTGACAGAAAATAATGAGCTTCTAACGCCATGGTTCTGCTTATTTTCTACAATATCACCCCCTGTAGTCAAGATAGTTTTAAATCTTGTGTTTCTATAGTAATCAAACTCCATGATTTATCTCTTCTCTTTAATTAGAAGAAGAACATGTTTCTATTAACTGAATTAAATTGAAGATGCAGAAAGATGCACTATATTTGTTGTTATGTTGCTTCATAAATTCCATGGCACATTCCAGTTTTAAAAGACATAGGTTTCTCTGTCCTATTGGTTTAATAGGGATATAAAAATTGTCTAGGGTTTCTGGAATTCCCTAGAGTTTCTCATACTAATTTATGTCAATTTTTATTTTAAAAAGTACCTTTCATTACATTTTAAAAAATGTATTCAGAATATTTGTGAAGAATGTAAATTGTAGTATTTAGTAGGGGGCAGTTACAGATTTCTTTAAAATACACCTATGGGAAAATGTGCAAGCCTACTCCTGAATTATTTGTTATAAATATAGTAACTTATGATAAATGAGTTCTGCTTCATCAGAAGTTAAATGCTTAATCAAGATTTCAGAATTAAAGAAATTAGATTTCGTTTTTCTACAAAGGCAAAATATTTTGATTTCCCCTTTTATTGTTTTGAAATCTCTTCAGTTCTATCAAACTCAACAATTCACTATAAAGTGTAATGTAAGAAAGAGGAACACACTCTTATCCTGGCAGATCCATGGCAGGGAACATAGGATGGGGAGAATAGTATCTATGGTGGTGGACAAGAATGGGAGGCGTACAGAGCAGGCAGCCTGCAGTCCTGAACATGGGCTTACTGGCTCCTGATTAAAATCTGAACGTTTGTCCAGTGACTGCAATTTCTCCTCCAGTCTTTATCCCTCCATTGCCTCCCACTGTGAATTGCATTTGTACTCCTTCCAAGCCTTCCAGATGACTGCTCCAGTTACCTAAATCAGTGTCTTCTCCAAAATCAGGACTTCTGGAACTCTTTCCATTTCCCAATGGTGCTGACTGATGATACAGTGCTGTAACATTCATTATAGTTTTGCCTGCTGAAGGACCATGACCACAGTCTATTTATGGCCATGCATTAAGATAAGAAGTCACCTACGTGTACACAGCTTTAACTTGCAGGCCCTTATCTGATGTGTTATCATACATTTGGTTCTGCTTAAGAAGTTTCTGTTGAGTGTCTTCATAAAATGGAATGCCAGCGGCCTGAGTATACAAAAATGAGTAAGTCAGGGTTTGTGATTTTTAGGAACTTTCAAGTAAGTGGGGGAGTTCCTAAAAAAATTCAGTATGAGGTAGTGTACAATTCTTATAATAATTTATTATGCAATAGCATCAGTATGATTTTAGTAGTATAGACTAAAAGATACAAATATTCAACTTCCATTAAAGACATAGAATTTGAGATGGTATTTGAAGGAAGATTGGATTTTGATAAGGGTGGAATTGCTATTGGTTAATTACCACCATTAAGTAAACTATAGAACTGGTCCCTGACGGAGAAAACTCAAGGGGAAGCTGGTCATGGGCTGAATACCGTTAGTTTAGATATGCTAGATAATTTTAAAAGTTAAATATCATTTTAGTTGGATTCTATGTAAAATTATTAGAAGTAAATGTAGATCACTAAAGCCAGCTAAGATGTCAGAGTTTCTAGAATTAAATTGAAGACAAATCTTAAGGATTAACAGGCTCATCAATCAAATGATTATTTTTAGCCTGATTTTGAAGTGGGGATAAAAAGTACTTCATATATGTATGTATCTAATATATCTCACTAATCTAAGCCACATGGTGTATCCTATTTGATAAAATATACATGGAAGAGAAGATTACCTCAGTGCTACCAATGATAGAAGGGACTGTGCTTGTGTTCTATATTGGGTCAAGGAAATCGTGAACGGGGATAATTTATTAATTCTTTTTTTTTTTTTTTGAGACGGAGTTTCCCTCTTGTTACCCAGGCTGGAGTGCAATGGCGCGATCTCGGCTCACCGCAACCTCCGCCCCCTGGGTTCAGGCAATTCTCCTGCCTCAGTCTCCTGAGTAGCTGGGATTACAGGCACACGCCACCGTGCCCAGCTAATTTTTTGTAATTTTTAGTAGAGACGGGGTTTCACCATGTTGACCAGGATGGTCTCGATCTGCCGACCTCGTGATCCACCCGCCTCGGCCTCCCAAAGTGCTGGGATTACAGGCTTGAGCCACCGCGCCCGGCCGATAATTTATTAATTCTATGACTGATTCCTTTAGGGAGGTCTCAAAGCAAAAAGTGTGTGTGTGTGTGTGTGTGTGTGTGTGTACACACATACATATGTCAATGAGACACATAAGATGAATTAGTCATGTTGATATCGTTTCTTTGGTGGTGGACGGGGGAATGTACTGATAAAACCTTTTTATCAAAATATATCTTGTATTCACTTAAAGGAAATGAAAATAGCTGGGCATGGCAGCTCATGCCTGTAACCCCAGCTCTTTGGGTGGCCAGGGTGGGTTGATCATTTGAGGTCAGGAGTTTGAGACCAGCCTAGCCAACATGATGAAACCCTGTCTCTACTAAAAACAAAAATTAGCTGGGCGTGGTGGCTCATGCCTGTAATCACAGCACTTTGGATGGCCAAGGCGTGGGTATCACTTGAGGTCAGGAGCTCGAGAACAGCTTGGTCAACATGTTGAAACCTTGTCTTTGCTAAAAACACAAAAATTAGCTGAGCATGCTAGCACATGCCTGTAATCCCAGCAACTCAGGATGCTAGACAGGAGAATCACTTGAACCCAGGAGGCAGAGGTTGCAGTGAGCCAAGATTACACCACTGCACTCCAGCCTGGGCAACAGAGCAAAATTCAGTCTCAAAAGAAAATGAAGATAAACTCTATCAATAGGGTAAAAGCAAAATGCTGGTAGAGATAAGAATTAGCAATCACATGAATTTCTGTGTTTATATTAAGTTTAAAAGCAAGTTACTAGTATAAACTCTGCAATAAAAATATTTATCATATACGATCCCACATCTTAAAATACAAAAAGGAGACTCCTCCTTTCCCCTTGTATTGATAATATATTCACGTTTATCCATCAACATGCTTTTACATCTGTGATCAAAGACTACCCCTGACTATAAATCCAATTGTGGCCAAAAACTGACTCCATAAAAAGCACACCTTTGACTCAACATTTTAATCCTTTCAATTGCAGTAATATTTGAAAATAAAAAAGTATAGTTAACAATGTGTGCAGACTTATAAATATCCCAAATAAAGAAAAGAGAAAAAAACCTATCAAAATTCTATCATTTAGCTACCATATAATTACTCAAGGCTCTAGGTACAATGAATACATTGTTTTTTTATATGATTACAAAATAATGAAAAAAATTTATTGGCAGAGCTAATGTTCTTTACTTGGAAAGAAGATCAAGTGACTTTGGCCTTATGAAAGTAAACTTCAACCCGAGTGTATAAAATTTACAAAATGATGCCATTAATTGTTTTCAAAATCATTATGAATAAAGTATCATAACAATAGTAGTTAGAATCAAACTTAGTTACAGCTCTTGGAAATTTGTTATCGCCGATGAAATATGTTCTTTTTCTTATTTTCTTTTTATCTACCTAGTTGTTTGTAGTGGTTCAAAAAATCCATTAGAGGGCAATGTAATATTGCTCTGAAGCTGAGAAAATGTACTAGTGACAGAACGGAGAATTACTCTGCCTCTCTGTGTGAGAGTTTTGAAAATAGTCTTCTTAACAAAGGAAACTGTTTAGTTCTATGCTTTTTTAAAATTATTATACTTTAAGTTCTGGGGTACATGGGCAGATCATGCAGGTTTGTTACATAGGAATATGTTTTTTCTTAGTGTTTGATTTTTCTGAAACACCCTCAGCTGAATTGGAATCTTTTCTTTATATTTAGAATTGTAAAAGAAATTATTCTAAATCTTATTTTAAATCTTACAAGTGTTTAGCTTGTTAAATACAAATAGATGGCACAGTAAATGTCCCACCTACAATTGTATTGTAGAAAACCTTCTTATGAATGAAGTCATGTCGTTTGAAGCCACCTGGAGGCAGCTAAAGTCATTATCTTAAGCAAATTAATACTGAAACAGAAAATCAAATACCACATGTTCTCACTTACAAGTGGGTACTCATGAATATAAAGATGGAAACATGGACACTGGGGACTCCAAAAGTGAGGAGGGAAACAAGGAATAGAGGCAGGAATGAAAAGCAATCTAGTGGGTACTATGTTCACTGTTTGGGTGGTGGGTTCAGTAGAAGCCCAAACTTCAGCCCGGTGCCAACTATCCAAGCCCAAACCTCAGCCCTGTGCCACCTATCCAAGCCCAAACCTCAGCCCGGTGCCACCTATCCAAGCCCAAACTTCAGCCCGGTGCCACCTATCCAAGCCCAAACCTCAGCCCGGTGCGACCTATCCAAGCAACAAACCTGCACATATACCCCTGAAAATAAAATAGTTTTTTATAAAAACATTTTCATTCACAATAAATTGTAAAATTATTCCTTAAAAATGAATAACAAAGGTGTTTAGAATTTTAAAACTTAGAGATCTGCACACATATAACTGAAGAAATCCCGGGCTTCTCTTCAAAGTTGATCATTTATATTAGAGAACATATATTTTCCATGTGTGTTTTATTAATGCAAGGCTTCTACTGGGTCATCAACCCAGTTATATCTCTAAATTCGAAAATACACCTGAACTCATGTAACCAGTCAGTTTACATAATTAACATAGCTGTAAAGTTTTATTTAATTCAAATATAATTAAGAATTAATATGTCATGGATACGATTTTACTTTAAGAAACTGTTCTATGTGACACCAGAAATATAGCAAGGACCTATCTCAAATCCTGTCTTAAATCCTGCAGGTTAGATGAAAATATATTGCATCAAAAAACCGAGTATTTAAAGAAAGCACTAGGCATTAAAGAACTATATTAGAAGTGCTGCTTTCTTCAAAACATAAGAGTCAGTCCTCAGTTGTTTCTTAGCATAGGGCAGCTGCTGACTGGCCCAAGGATATGTATCTGACTGATCAAGGCAGGCTTCTCAAGAAAGAGGCTGGAGAGGGTCTGGACTTGTGTCAAGGGGTGATTGTAATTAATCAAGTCAATTAGAGTAACTGTCTTTGTGACTTGGACTAGCCAAAGGCTGTTCATACTTTTTTCTTAGCCAGCTCCATTTATCACTTGTACTGTAGTTAATTCATTGTATCATGTGTTTAACTTAAGCCAATGTACTGTAAAGGATGCTATTACCAATTGAAAACCAGAATGATGTACCATAAATACCAGGGTATCATAAAAATAAACACAGGGGAAATAGTTTACATTGAAAGGAAGAAATTAAATAAAAATAAATTATGATGGCTCTCATATCTATATAAAATGCATAGCTGAAGATAAGTAATTCAAATCAAAGGCTTTTTCTTCTTGGTTCATAATAAAATGATTTGCTTTGACCCAGTGTTACTTTGTTCATGACTTAAAATGAGATACTAAAATCAATAAGGTAATTTCATTTTTTTCCTTTTGGTATTGATACCAACTGGAAATGAGAATCCCATTTTGCCTGTGTACCTAGTTGGATATTGGAAGCTGAATTGCAATTTACATTTTTAATTACAGTCAGTGATCCTCTGAGCAGTAGGAAGCAAATATGAAGCAGGAAGCTAGATCCTGGACCACTCTTTGACCCAGGTCAGGCACCCACCTTCGGAAAAGATATTTTGAGAAATTATGAAATTATTAAAGCAGAATGGTACAGAGACCAATTCTGGCAAGAATAAAAGTGGGAGAAGCAGCTGGTTGTTATAGTTCTTAAGATAATACCATAAAGCTAAATTCTCTTTCCAATTTTTTCACAGATTTTGTAGTACATATCTCCAGAATTCTGTCAGGTTGTCCATCCATCTGTCCATCTACACAGTTAGACCTCCAGCCACCATCTCAGTGCATCAAAGCATTGTTTGCTCATAAAACTCTTCAGTTCATCAGCGCTACAAACTGCTAGTTAAATATAACTGTCGTGTTGGTCTATGGACTCTCCAAGACAAACCCATCCAGACTTGGGCTATCATCTTACATGGATAATGTGAAAACTACTTAAGACTTTCAGTATATATTGAAACAAAAATATAGCTGTAGTGGGATTTGGATAAGATAGCAAATACTTGGCTTACATCATGTATTACCCCTCCTGTGCCTATGGCAGACATTGTTAATTGATCATTTCTACTGAAATTGATCAGAGTCCATCTCTAGACAGCTATTACCAATTAATTGGAGCTGGCATATTACTTGAACCTGAATGCCATTCCTATATCTGGAATAAGAGGAAGAAAAAGACAAAGATCAGAATATGGAATAGAAAAAACAGAAGGGAGAACCATGGTTTCCCAGTGAATCAAAGGTTAGAAATGTCCTTTCTCCATGATGCTGATAAAAATTGGAGTTTGGATAAAAGGAAGAAGAAGGGGCCAGGTGCAGTGACTCATGCCTGTAATGCCAGCACTTTGGGAGGCCAAGGCAGGTGGATCACATGAGGTCAGGAGTTTGAGATCACCCTGGCCAACGTGGTGAAACCTGTCTCTACTAAAAATCCAAAAACAATAGTTAAGCATGGTGGTGGATGCCTATAATTTCAGCTATTCAAGAGGCTGAGGCAGGAGAATTGCTTAAACCCAGGAGGTGGAGGTTGCAGTGAGCCGAGATCTCACTGCTGCACTCCAGCTTGGGCGACAAAGAAAACTCGGTCTCAAAAAAAAAAAGGAAGAGGAAGTTATGAGTAAGAAAGTTGCTCTATTAATCACTTTCAACAAAGAAAAAGAATCCTAACAAAGGAGTCTGTTACTAAGGCTGCCATTTCTTCGATGGTGGCCCAGGGGAAGCCAGAGACCGCTACTCTGAACTCCTCTGACATTATTAAATTAAATTCCACAAATATTTATCAAGCAACATCATGCACTTATGCATAGGTTCCTGCTATGCTAGGTTCTGTGACAGATACAAAAGAGGAATTGTTATTAAATTTAGCTCCTATATTGTACAAGTTATGTACAGGGAAATTTACATATATTATTTAAATTCCCAAACACCCCTGGGTCCAAGTAGGGTTGGGTCAACTTTACAGATAAGGAGAGTTGAGGGAAGTTTAGCAAATTGCCAGCAATCAAACAGCTGCCAGAAGAAGCTAGATCTCACACAAAAATTTCTAGTCCTTCATATTGTGTTGCCTCATATGGCCAGGAAGATAGTTGTGTAATATTGGGGTACAGGGGTTCAGGGTGCCCTCAGCTCCTCTGAGAGGATATTTCTCCAGGTTCTTGGTCTCCTGCCCTCTCAAGAATGAGAGCGGGGACCATGACGCAGTGTGCAGTAAATGCCGGACTCAAAAGTGTTTGTAGAAAGTGATTTATTTAAAGATAGAAACAGGAGAAGGAGAGAGAAAAAAACAGCTAACTCTCACACTGAGGGAGAGAATCCAGAAAGATGGAATCCAGGAGAGGAAAGCACCTTCCATAAGAGTGTTAGGGAATAGAGAGAGAAATGGAGTTGAGGAGGGGAAGACAGGCTTCCAGGAGAACGTGTGGAAGGGGACTCCATAGGGAAAATCCAGGAGAGAGAAAGCTTCCACAAAGGGAGTGTTCGTTGAAGGGGACCCAAACATGGAGTCTGAAGGGGTGTGGAAGGGGACTTTTAACCTGGGAGGAACCCCCACCTTCTCTAAGACCCCAGGCCAATGAAAAGAGTTCCTTAGAGCTTCCACTGGAGTGACTGACTCTTAGTTTCTTCCCATGCCTGCGAAATTCAAACATAAACCATTAAATCTCCCGGAGGGAGAGAGATGGGAGGGGGGCATGGTGCTGGGAAATTCTTGCCCTTAAAACTACGCCCCCTTGTGGACCCGGAAAGAGAACACCTTCCCTCATTCCCCGTACCCACCCACCGCCACCCACACCCACCCCCCAACCTGACCTGAGCATGAAAGCCCAACTTCTGTTGGAATTAGACATCAATTCTCTTTAACTGCTTCCTGCTGAAATGGGGCGTAGAAGGGGCCCTGCAGTTGAGGTTTCCTCCAGAGGGGATCCTTTCAGGGATGCAGGTTGATCCTGAGGACCATGATAGAGCCCACGAGCCAAGGATATCTGGGGTTCCAACAGCAGTATTATTTGTGACCTTATGGTTCTGTAAGAAATGGATGTGACAAGGTGGTTAAAGATGAGAGGCTCAGAGGCCAACAAATATAGAATGTTTATAAACCAGCCTAGGAGAGAATAGAGGTTCTTGAGGGTCTTTAGCCCTGTGTTTGATTCCTGAGTTCTATGTTCAAAACAACACTTAACTGTTTTACAAGATAGCAGCATTTTGCCTAGAAAGAGACAGGTTCCCTTACCACCATAAAAAGGATGCTTAGAGTTTGAGAGACAGCAAAGTTGAGGGTTACAGTCCTGTTAATGCCAGGATATAAATTCGACTTCTGTGTCATTACTTCCCTGAGGATCTTGTTGGAAAAGCAGACGTAGATATTCTAAGGGCTCGCAGGTGGATGAAGGGTTGTCTCCTGGAACTTCAGGCTGTGGAGTGGAGGGTCTATGACTTTCTTCAGGAGGTGTCCAAGCCTTCAGCCGAGTGTGATGAATCCATGTGTTAATTTCCACTACCTTAACTGCCATTGGGGTAGACAGAATAACCAAAAATGGTCCTTCCCAGGATAGGCATAGAGAGGGAGAGTCTGAGAGGAGAGAGTTAACACGCACCAAGTCTCCAGGGCAGGAGAGAAGTACTGAGAAGGCCAGGCAGTGTCCAGGAGAAGATTAACTTCCTGGACCTCTATGGCCAGCGTTACCCAGGGCTCTGTGAGGGTGACGGCTCATGCTGGCACTTGTTCCAGGCACCCTGAGTCCTGCCATTGGACTGAGGTCAGACACCTCAGGCCCTGGAGACCTTCACCCCCGGGACAGTGTGCTCTCTAGTGATTCCCTTGGGACAGTGGGCATGGATGAGATGGTGGTCCATTTCTCTGGAGACAATTTCTTACAAAATGTCCCTTCAGACCGCACTGGTAACAAATTCTGCCAGACTGGCAGCTAACCCAAGCCTTTCCCTCATTTGAGCCCCTGGGGTCTGCTTGCCCCAAAAACCATGATTAAGGCAGCAGCCTTTCTCTGATCTCTCCTGTTCCTTTCAGCCTGTTCCTCTGGTCTCTATTATAAAACACTGAGGTTGCCTGATCAGTAATGATTCTGACTCTGTTCTGGTCCCAAATCCAGCTTTTGAAGCTTCCGCCTGATATCTGCTGCTGACTGAGCAATAGACTTGTCCTCTAGTATTAACTGATTCTCAATGGAGTCTGGTGATGGGGGTGTACTTTCTTAAAGCCTCCCACAATTGCTCAAGGAAAACTGTTGGGTTTTCTTCTCTTCCCTTTGGCGATTAGGTTTTCCATTTAGTAGAGGGTAATTTGGCCATGCTATTTGGCAGAGAAAAATGAGCCACTTCTTCCTTAAAGACTGTGTGTCAGATTGGTCCCAATTATCCAGTATACACTTTAATGGGGACTTGAGCTTGGGAATAGAAGCACCCATCTGAAATAGAACACAAGGGATGCCCATATCCCTGGTTAAAGAAATTACAGCTGCTTTGACCTGAGGCATCCCCCAGGTAAAATGGGTACTAAAATGAAAGGTCTTTCAGTTAGTACCCTGAAATTTCATGTGCCCAAGATGCGTGATCTATCTTGTCAGAGGGCCTCCTATGTACTGGATTTGAATCACGACTTACCAGTGTCATAGACCACTCTCACTGCCTGCAGGACCTCCAGTGACTACCATAGAGGCATGGAATGAGAGGAGCTATTGGGTTAGGTAGTCACGTACTAACAAGCCCCGACGAGGCCAGTGAGTCTCAGGAGATGGATACCAATATTTCCCAGCAAAAGTCCAATTTACACAGGCCAATTTATAAAACTGCCTCAAAAGGGTAAACTTCTAGGGAGGGGCCATTAGAGCATACAGCTCAAAGAAGGTAGGCCAGGTGTGGCTGAGGCTGGAACAACACCCTCAGGACCTGGACCTCCTCTCCCCTAACCCATCTTCCCTTGTAGGAAAGTTCTCTTAAAGTTTTGAGACCTGCCATTGACTATTTGGGCCTGGAATCAGTTTAACTGTGATCTTCTAGATGGAAAAGTTCTGCCAGAGAGAGCCAATCCCAAGCAAGACAAATTATACACCAAACACAAAGTGCCATAGCCTTCAGCTTCTGAATTCCCCCAAGAGATTTCTTCAAGTCAAGACTGGCTCCACCAGGGATTTGAACCCCCAGCATTGCAGTTGCAGGCCCTACACCTCAACCAACCATACAAACAGGCAACTTGCATTAAGGGAAGGCAGAAAGCTTTCTTAAGTCGCATTATGGGTGAGAATGCGGCACCCTGAGGCAATGTGGCCTGCCTAAAAGCCGGGCGGGGCTGATGGCCAGCAGCTGCTTTGGCAGCTTCCTTTCCCTCAGAGCTGCACAGGCAGAGGAAAAAAGCTGCTTGCCGCATTAGTTTAAAAGCCGTGTTCGCAGCTGCTGCTGGGCTGCCTTGAGTTCCCCCAGCGCCACGGCTTTTGGTGGTCAAGTTGACCCCACCAGAACCACTTGCACGCCTGGGCCACTGCCTGAGCTACTGCCCACACAGGGACCCTGGCCAGTATGCAAATGCCCTGGGGAGCCTTTTTACCCTGCTGCCTGGGACTGGTGAATGCCGGAGAGGTCCGTGAGCGCCATGAGCCAGGCTGCCGCCCTCCCTGTCCCCTGCAGGCTCCTATTGTACCTCACCCCTCCCCACTGTTTTCTACAGCCTATGCTCAGTTCCACCCCTGGACCTGGGCTGTTCCCACCAGCAAGGAGCAAAAGTTCTGGGGGCAGTGCTTGCCTGCTCTGTCCCACAGGCTCCCTCAGGTTTTGGTCCCAGAGATAATACCAAAGGATAGAGAAAGAGACAGAAAGCAGACAGAGTGCTTGAAGGTCAAAAAATTGCACTTTTAATTCTGGCTGGGCTGCACCGCTTAAGAGGGGCTGGGTCCTGCCTCCCAGGAGCTGCTGCTCTGGTTCCCGCAGCCCTGCCTGGCTGCGGCCTCTTCAGGTGTTCTTAAAGAGACAGGACAGAATGGGGCTGGTTTTATAATTTTGAAGTCTTCTTCTCAGAGTATACCCCTTACCTGGCTGTACCCATCTTCAGGTGTACACTTTTTCTGGTGTACCCCTCTCCTGGGTGGCTTGCCAAAATGTAATATTGGGGTTCTGGGTGCCCCCAGCTCCCCTGAGAGGATGTTTCTCCAGGTTCTTGGTCTCTTGCCCTCTCAAGAATGAGAAAGTGGACCACAGCACAGTGCACAGTAAATGCTGGACTCAAAAGTGTTTGTAGAAAGTGATTTATTTGATGAGAAAGAGAAATAGGAGAAGGAGAGAGAACAAAACAGCTCTCACACTGAGTAAGAGAATCCAGAAAGGTGGACTCCAGGCGAGGAAAGCAGCCTCCACGAGTGTGTTAGGAAACGGAGAGAGAGATGGAGTTTAGAAGATGACAGGCTTCCAGGAGAGAGTGTGGAAGGGGACTCCAGAGGGAAAATCCAGGAGAGAGGAAGCTTCCACGAAGGGAGTGTTCATGGAAGGGGACCCAAACATGGAGTCTGAAGGGGTGTGGAAGGGGACTTTTAACCTGGGAGGAACCCCCACCTTCTCTAAGACCCCAGGCCAATGAAAGGAGTTCCTTAGAGCTTCCACTGGAGTGACTGACTCTTAGTTTCTTCCCGTGCCTGCGAAATTCAAACATAAACCCTTAAATCTCCCAAACGGAGAGAGATGGGAGGGGGGCATGGTGCCTGGAAATTCTTGCCCTTAAAACTACACCCCCTTGTGGACCTGGAAAGAGAATACTTTCCCTCAGTTGCACTTGTGTTTTTACATGTCTCTGGACTCACTGGAAATAACAAAAGAAGCAAGAGAACAGAGATGGCATTGTCTGCCTCCTGTTCACATGTGTTTTCTTGAGCAAACCAGATAGGCTCCAAAGGATAAAGGTTAAAATATTAGAATTACCAGTGCTAGACATTTTATTTGGTCTCATTACTTGGTTTTTAGTTGTTTCCAGGTATGAAAAACGTGACTCTTTTCCCTCAAAGATAGTTGTCTGTTAAACTTTGTTGTAAATAGAATTTTAGAAACTTAAAGAGAACCAACACATTAGACAATAATATTATCATTTCCAATTAAATACATCATTCTTTTCCAACATAAAGAATTTTAGAGTCAGACTAATGAAATCTCCATTTTTTAGCAATGTTAATATTATTCTAATGAAGTACCTTTCATTTGAAGAGGTTAGTGTGTTTCTAGAAGTTCAAATTAAATTGGAGAAAGGACATTAGAGGGATACGAAGATAAAATTACTGGAGGATAAAAACCTGGAAAATTGCATGATTGAAAGTAAGGCATTTCACTTTGTGTCTTGCCTTATACATTATCAACTGGATAATACAATTCTGTAGAGTAACCCTCAATCATACATTTTTCACTTGAAATGTATTGTCTGCTTCACCTAGCTCCTGCCTTGAGCTTGGAGAGCAAACAAGGATATTTGGGTTTAGCCTAGAGCAACGTAAAAGAAAATGGAATAAAATCTTCTCCAGATCTCTGTGTAGCTAGTGGCCTACAGCAAACAGAATTAAGGTTATAATGGTTCTGAAGCTAAGAACAGTATTGCTAGTGTCCATGAAAATGGAAAGCAACTATAAAAATGATTGACACGTTCTATAAAGCAGACTTTTACTGTCAATCATCTAAATATGATTCATTAATCATACTATAAGCATTTGACAGCTGACTGACAATAACAAATTCTCCCCAGAGAAAGCTGTGTAGAAACTTAAGAGCAGCTTATTATTGCTGATACTATGAAAGCCAGATGCTATGTATCTTACAGGAAGCAGATAGCTTCTTGCAGCCCAATGTAATTGATTCCAACAGAAGCTTGTTACCACAGGCCGCATTTCCTGGCTTCTGATGCATTCCCAATTACCAAAAAAAAAAAAAGAGAGCGAAAAAGAGAGAGAAAACACCTCTGATCTCAACTAAATAAATTGTTCAAAATAGACTTTTTGTAAAAAACAATTTTCAAACTATTTCAGCAATTTGAGAGTCTTAATATTACAGGGCATAAAGACATGGCCAGGCCATGTCAGTTTCTCCATGTTTCTAACACAGCGTGCCCAGAGTTCAAGACTCTATATGCTATATTTTGAAGTTTTCTATTGCATCAGACTGTGTTGTTTCTTGAGGTATTCCAAAAGAAGGTGAAAAGCCAAACTTTAAATAAAGCACAAGATGGAAAGATTAAGGACGTAATAATAAAGACATGCTGTGCACAGACCTCTGCCTTGGGGAAGAAATCAAGTCAACACTAGGTTTTAAACTATAATAAGCATTCTGATACACACAATATTGCTAAAACATTTCTGGAAAGTCAGTCAAATGCCATGTGAGATGAAGTGTCCCTCGCCCTACCTCTCTCTTTTGCTTTGTCTGTCTCTCTTTGGTTTTTTGAGTCAATTCTAATGGGCCATTGTTGTAAAGCAGACGGAGGGTTAGGAGTCATACAGACCTGGCTTTGACTTTAGTTTCATGTTTGCCCATTTAACAGCTATGGGTGAGTCAGTTACTCATTTCTAAAGCAGTGATAATTATTCTCCCATCACCAACTGTTATCAATTAAATGAGCTAATAGATGTAACAATAACTTTTACTCAATTAACTCTGCAATTATCTGGGATAATATTTGGATTGTAGCTATTTGTGTGTGTGTGTGTGTGTGTGTGTGTGTGTGTGTGTTTATTTAGAATTAGATTGTTAATGCATGTAACCTGGCCATAATTTAAGCAATTTATAGAAATTAAGTCTAATAAATTTTGTAGCTGGAAAAAGTTGTTAGAGAAAATCAAATTCCATCGTTTAATGGTAAAAATGACTAAGTCATAAAACATGTAGATGACTTGGGTAACAAAAGCTTACTTATTTTAAAAGTCATGTTTATAGAATGTTTGGCTTTCTCAAAATTTCTACTTGCTTTCAGTGAAGATACAAAATTGGAATCTTTTTATTTACTTCCATCTTATCTTCACTGCAATAGTTTAAATTCACCATTTTAAAGTAATTCATGAATCATAGGATAAACGTACTTAGTTTTGTCATAACTATTTGTTGATATTTTTATATCCTAACAGGACAGAGATGCAGCCAATTGGAATAAATGATGCAGACAACATGCACAATTTGTTTATTCTTTCATTAATTTTTTAGTTTTAGAGAAATCTCAAAATATTTATTTCACATATACCACCATGAGAGTGTTAAAAACTCAGTATATTCAGTGGGGAAGTAATATTTTGAAAGAGAAGGGCTCTTTTCTGTACTGATTTAGTGAAAAATTTGCTTAAAAATAAGACAATATAATAAAATTGATTATTAAAATGTCAAACCTTCATTTTTAACACGTTGGAAATTATTATTTTATAAATCTGAAATATAAAGTATTTGTAGCATCACATATATGATTGAAATAATTTGACTTGACTTAATTCACTTTTATATTATTTTTCATTTTGGGATTTTATATTATCTAAACTTCAAATAATATATTCTCATCATATCAGCTTAAAACAATATAGCTATTATTTTTCTTGAATGGCTGCATCTAGAGATTTAAAAAATAATAATTTAATAAATTCACTCCTCCAACACAAAGCACAAAGTAAAGACAGTATATATTAAATGTCTTCCAAGTTTATTGTTTTACAAATAGCTGATTCTCATTATACTTAGCTGCTTTCCCTTAGGTACAAAAATATGGGTCAAGTCCTATTTTCATGGCCTTATTAAATCACAACTGCAGGTAGCATTTTTAAGCATCTGTAGCATTGTTTTAAAGGCATCTTTCACATGAAGGTAGTTTGAAAAGTTATTCTTCCCTAGGTTTTGCATAATTATTTTCTCTTATTCTAAAACTCAGAATTTTTAGTCTAGTCTGTTTTAAACACCTTGAATCTTGCCAATTAAGCTGCTAGCCTCTTGGCCCTAACTTCCTTTCCCTCATTCCCAGCAAGCATCTGTTTTTCCACATTCTTGTATAGTTTAACTCAAAATGCCAATCAGTGATGATTGATCACATTTTTCAGACAACAGCCTGGACCCTGATTCTGCACTCCACATGCATTTGCCATTTTGATTAATGAACATAAATCAGGGGTGACAATTCACATTTGCAAGTGGATGGAAAGAAGTATTAGAAATGCAGCATGTTAGTAAGCGAAAGCTTCCCTTCATTCTATTACAATTGCATTGAAAACAAATACACTCCCCTCAGAGGCCCTTGTGGTTATCATTAGGGAATATCTGAAATATGGAAATAAAACACATGCTGCCAGGCCTGTTTTCATTATTTTGATCTCATAAAAGATCTTTATATTTCAGTACTGCACAAGCACCAAATGATTTTGAAAATATCATGTCTATGTTTATATAAGGCTCTATTGTATAGAATCTCTCAAAAAGCAACTCCTTTACCAAATACAGTACTTTATTTTGGAATGAAAGAGTGGCTAACAAACATTTAACTTGTTTCCTTAATTCACATAAACAATAAAAATCAAAAATTCTGTCTGTCCATTCAGTGAATTACTTGCTTCTATTTCCTCCTCTAATATTTGCTTTAGGAACATAAAACTCACAGATAAATAACCTCTTTTGGTCTTAAAGCAAAAGTGCCAATGATACGTGGTGAATAAGACGAAAGTCAACTGGTAAAAATATTTTGTTTTCTTTGGCTATCAAAATTTGTGACTCAATTGAGACATACAGATCAGGGTCTTCAAATAAAATATTCCTAAATGGAATATGTATGAAATATAATTCACAGACCATATGTATTGATCATGAAGTGACCTGGTTGACTTATTAATTTTGAAGCATCATTACTATAATGGCCCATTTATTGTATTAAATGAGTATTAAATTTTTGCAGCTACTTAAGACTGTTCTTAAGGGTCATGGATATAATTGCCTCAATAAATATAAACCTATACTATCAAAATATATACCTATACTGTAGAAAAAAATCAATATATTTTTTGCTATAGTATAGGCAAAAGCACTAGGGTGTTTAGTAAGTGTAACTGACTCTTTTTCTAATAAATGGATACACTTTAAAAGCACATGTATCAAGACTGCCAGAAAAAATTTTAAACTTTGTCAGCAGTTGGAAAGTTATAAAAAATTTGCCATGCTTGAAAAAAGTTTCTATCTTTATTTTATAATAACATATTTACTTAGGGAGTGCTTTGTTTTCTTCCTCCTTTGTGGCGTCAAATTGTCAATTAAAGTTCTCTTCAATGACCATGGGATAAGTTGGTTAAGTTGATGTCCATGTGGGAGAACAGTAAAATAGATGATATTGGTTTACTCTGAATTTCCAGAAGTCATATTAAAGTTAAAATCCCAATAAAATATTTAGGAGGAAATTGAATTCTGCAACCAATGAGAACTATAGTCTTGGCAGCTCCAGAAATACCCATTTCCTTGGTATTTTGCTTAAACTTGTCTGGGCTTCATTTAGTAGTCTGTTTACATTAAATTTAAGCAATCATGGAAATGGAAATGAACAAAGTGTTGACTGTCCATTTGAATTAATTTTACTCATTCAAAAATATATATTTTAATAAAGTAATATGTTAGGCACTATGGATAGAAATATCAAAGAGACTCAGTTTCTTCTTCCAAAGTGTTCCTAAATAAGAAAATATACATAGAAGGAAAGTGAGTTATAATCCAGTTTGATAAATAGAGTAATGGAAGACTGCATAGACAGTGTGCTACAAGAGCTAGAATGATCAAATCTGGTTATGGAGAGTGTCATGAAAGTCATTATAACCAAATCTGAAAATATAAATCCCCAGACATTTTAAAAAGAAAAAGCTATTCTGAAAAGAAGGAACAGTGAATTCAGAACAGAGAATAAAACAGTATAGCATAGTAGAAACTTCAAGTGGCCTTAACTGGAACTTATACATAGAGCGTCTTATAGAGATGGGGGAAGTGATAAAGGGTGAAGCTAGTAAGGGACTTGCATGCTTGGAAGTTTTGACACTACTCTATAAATGATGTAGAAACCAATAAATGAGGTGTGTCACTAAAGAATTAGTGAATTAATTCAGTTAGAAATTAGCAATTTTTAGAATACCTAAAAAATGACTGAATATAATATCTTATTTTTAATTGATAAAATATATTTTCAGGTTTGCCTGCAAAAACTATGGTTGATTTGCAAACATGTCTTATTATAGAAGAAAATCACCAAATGTATGCTATTTATCATTAAATTTACCTTCACAGCAGCAGATGCCAAAGAACTAGTTCAGCAATTACGCCTTAATGTCATCCCATTATCATTTATCATTTTTCTTAATGCATCAAGATCTAAAGTCCTTGAAGCCAAGCTTGGTCAGCAACCATAGAAATATGGGGTTCATTTTGTCTTTGCTTTGTCATAAAAGGGGTCTTGCCTTCTTCTATGTGGGGCATGACATTTAAGTTCATATAACCTTTTAAGTAAGGACATTATATATTTTTTCACCTTCTACCGGGATAACTACCTAACCAGTAAGTGGTAGAATAAATTCTAGCCATATGTCAAAAAGTAGGGCATCCCAATGAGTGTGTATAAAGCCAATATTTTCCTTTTAAAAATGTCAGGGATTTTTAAAAATAGAATAGTAATCTGTTTTATTAATAACTGTTCTGTGTATCATGTAGTTAAAATTATTGACTATAACTGCTTTCATACCAAGCATTATTTAAAATAATGAATCTTTCAAAATTTAAATTGACATGCATAAAGGTACAATTTGAAGAAATATATAGATCTGGTCATTATAAATGGAAAACCCTTAAAATGCTGAGCTTGTTTCTATGTTTAGTGAACACTTGCTAGTTCAAGTTAGAAAGAAAAGTGCCTGAATTAGTGAAAGTTCTGAATTAGAAAATACTTTGGAAGCAAATATACTACCATAGATGCTCAGGGACATTAGAGTTCATTCTTTAAATACCAACTAAAGTCTGTGTAACATCGACATTACCTCTACCTCTTGGATCCCTGGACACCATTGAAATACCTGAATCCATGAGAGAAAGCACATCTCTCAAGATAGCTTGCTTCTTCAGATGACACCATTAGAATAAGTTTCCTTATATTTTGCCAGATCATAGCCAGCATTCCCTGGCTCAAGCTCTGCCTGCTGTGGTCACACAGTGCACGCCCTTCAAATATCTGAAGATAGTTAAAGATCAGTTGCCTTCCTGTTTACTGAATCACTGAACTAGCCATCAGGGAAATGCGGTAGACAAAAATGCTCTGAAATTAGCCAAATATTTGCAAAGTCTTCTATTGAATTATTATAAACAGAAAAATTTGGGCTGACAATATAATTAGGTAGATTCAGGCCAAAGAACTCACTGGTGGGTCAGTAGCAGACTGGGGAGCTGATGCATCTGTGTAGTTCAGATGCTACATGGATCGGTACTTTAGACTAAGATGCTGAGCATTTTAACTCATGAATAAGCTGAGAAGCTTGATTGGCATATGATCAAAATGAAGCCAGAAGCAACTTTGGAAGGGAGAGTGGATATGCCTAATGACAGTTATCCCAGGGAACCGTGTGGCTCATTTCCTCCTTTAGTTCAAGTCTCTGACAAAAAGTCTACATTTCCGATAGTCTCTGTCTTATCACCTTATAAAATTAGCATTCTTCTCCATCATAACTCTCTCATTTGTCTTCATAATGCCTACAACCACTTGTTGTGTATTTATTTACCAGTTTACTTGAAATAACCCACCAGAATGTAAGTCCCAACACTTTATAGTTTTCTTTGCCAAAAGTTCAATCTTCCAGTTCTTTCCCATTAAATGATTTCAAGGCCAAGTTGTTGGCAGGAACTTTGCAGTGGCCTGTGTAACAAACTTAGAAGTGAGCTCAGTGAAGTGACAAGGGAGGCAAGCATGAAACAGATCCCCTCTGCTCCACATCTTTATCCACTGCGTGCAGGGGTCTGTGCTAGGCAGTTGGTGTGATTTTATTTATCTCGGTTAAAATTTTGTAAGAGTATATTGTGGAATTTTTAAAAAAAATATCATTTCTGAGGTATTATTACATATAAGGCTATAAATATGTTATTACATGTAAGGATATAGATATATGAGTCAGTAAAGGAGATAGGATTCAAACCCAAATATGACCACAAGAGTAGGGAATAATTTTTAATATCTAACTATAAAGGTTTCAGTGATGATTGTAAATCATTTCATTTTTTAAATAAAAGTGGAGGCTCATTGAATCTAAGGAAATAATTTGGAGAAAATGTACAAGCTGGATATGAAAAATGGTGATTTTGATGGATGTGAGAATAGAGAAGACTATGAGAGTACTTGTGAGTTTCAGAGTCAGGTAAATGGTTACAGGCAGAGGAAACTCCAGATTTATATACTTCTATCTTGGTAGATGTGGTTGCCTAGCAGCAGTTTTACAGTTGTTAATGAGGAAGGGTGAATGGTTTGGGAAGCCTAGGACATTCTCGAGGGGGATGATAGCAATCCCAAGGGGCAAATATTGGTTCTTGGAGGGCAAAAAAGCTTACATATTACAATGGTTTGTGATCACCCAAATAATCACAGTATGTAAACAGATACACAGCATGTCTGTGGTTTAAAATTTCCCAGGGAAGGTGGGGAGGAAATCATGGGAACCAAAAAGAAACAGGGGCCTAATGCAAGAGAGCAGAAACCATACAAGAAAATGATTTATACAAATACTCTGTTCTCTGGTGTTTGAAGAACTGTTTTTAGTATATTATAGTTAGTATATTACAGCAGTTTAAGGAGTAGCCCCTGGCCTCAGATAGTCTCAAATAGACCTGGGGATTATTTTATGCTTAATATGTGCCATAGTCTCTGCTAAGTGTTTCCCATGTACATATTCATTGATTAAAGCCTTGCAACAAATTTATGAGAAGTTCTTGGAATAAAACTTGCCCAAAGTCACACAGCTGTTAATGTTAGGGCCTGCAATCACTATGAAATTTATTTTCCTAATAAATTGGGAAAATAAGGTGGTCATACCTATTCTGTAGGTTGCAAGAATCACATCAGCTAATGTATGGAAAGCACTAAGCACAGTGCCAGGCAGGAATGTTAGCTACTCTTACTATCCATCTATGGTTAGTACCCTGTATTTGTCTGGATAAACCAGAGTCAGCAGTTTTTGCCATTCTTAGAGACCCAGTTCTACTTTAATAATAATTTATGCATATTGGTTGGCTAGTGTGACAAATATACTACACTAGTGTAAGATGGTAACAAGGGGGGAAATCTGGATATATGAAAACTCTCTGTACTATATTTACAACTTTTCTCTAAATCTAAATCTATTCTAAAATATAACAACCCTTTAAAAGATATTCATTTCTAGCAAAAAAAATCGAGTATGTTCTTTTAAATAGCAACTTTAAAAAATCAATTTCATAAATTCAGCTAACAATGAAAATGCCCCCAAAAAAAAACAGTGGTGAGAGCGCGCGGGAATTTTAAGCATTCTATACATGAACCAGCAGATGGCAGAGTATGCAAGCATCTGAACTTTGGTACTAAAACCCCGCTTCCCATCAGATGAAGCCTTATCATTTTTCACGTAGTTTTAGTTAATTTATAGTGCCAAAGATATAAAGTCTTGCTGCCCCTAACTACAGGGCTGTTGCTGAAAATAAAATGGGCGTGAGTACTGGGTGGATATGTTAGCTCACAGGCACTGCAGAGGCGAATTTCCCACTGAGGGAAGGGGCAGCTTTCATTTTGAGCACTGTGAACTCAGCTTATGCACCAGTGCAGGTATGATACCTATAAACAGATGGCCGCCCTTCTTATCCCAATCTCTTCTTCACCTTATGCTCACTGTGGTGATATCTCACCTAGTCCAGGTGAGATGATTGGATGATTGACTTTGTAGACCAGACTAGCTCGACTAATCAGTGATCCCCAGCTGTGCTGACACTAATCTAGAGTTACTGCTGGAACGAAAGTCTAACCTCCAACTGAAATAAGGTTGACGAACATCTCTGTTGCAATGATTGAAGAGACTCTGCTGCTCTTTGGTGTGTAGGAAAAGCAATGTTTGTTAGAATAAATCAATTTCTTTTTGGTAGATTAGCGGCCATAGATAGAATTCACACATGGAGTTTCCATATGGATAAAGACGATTTTCTTTTCTTATGTCTAGGGGAGAGGAAGATAATTTATGTGAGCAAGTGAAGGGTAATGTAGAATAAAAGGGATATTAGTTAGACATTTTAGTCCTCAGCAAAGAATTTAAGGCTAATGGCCTCCATCTGATCCAAAAGCCAATTATGCTAATGGCACTCTTAGATGTAAAAGCTGTAGCTATAAGTCAACACAGACCTTTGGCACTCAATATGTTTGCATGGACACTAAGATGATTCTTTTCCTCCTGTTCCCTGGCTGTACCCATATAATAGGACTGAACGAGAGGAGGCTTTTTATAAAACTGTGATTGGATATATCCTCCAAGCTAAGTCTTATGTTATATTCAAAAGTCATGGAAGGAAAAAAGAGACACAAGATGCCCTAAAAAATTGTCTTCCTATCCAGGTTAATGTTTTTCACCAAATTCAAGGAGACTTAAATTTCTTTTATGTATGTAGAAGGTTAATCATTGAGATGGGTTAATGTACACACATTAGTTAATCTTAGCAGTCTGTTAAATGAACAGGTTTATTGACTTTGCAAAGATTACTTTGTGTAACGATTACACTGAAAAAGCAGAACTCAATAGGGTGCAATATAAAGCACTATTTTCCTTCCACTGTCCCTAAAACCCTGCTAGAGGAACCAAATATTTCTGTGCTTCTGATGAAAAGTCAAAGTAGTTCCATAGCTTCAGTAACTTTTCATTTCAAAAAAATCTCTTAATAATCAAAATTCTCTACTTCATCCAAAGTTAAACTTTCTCCAGTAGTTCCCTTGAAAGTCCTCTTACTCAAACTAGAGATAAACAGTGGAAAATATTAGATCACTACAACTGTTTCTAAGAAAATTATATTCCAAAAACTCACATTCCTTGATCTTTCTCATTTCTAAATATCTTCTAAGTGCAGATTGAATGGAAACTCTCAGTATTTGTTTCTGGATGCCGTTTTAGCAAGCCCTGCATGATGTGGAGCCCTACTTAGAGGATGTAGGATAATGGCCCTTATCTCAGCCTTTCAGCCTTCAGCCAAAACAGAAAGAAAAGCTCCTAGTTAAATGTTTTGCCCTATTTGTAACTCCAGAAGGATTTTTGGGATATTAAAAACAAAGGCAGGGTGACATAAAAATAACAATGTGCTAGAATTCTTGTTAAGTGACTCTCACAGGGCAGTGGGAGATCAGTTATATTCAGAGTTTGAGTATGCACTGTTTTTCAAATGTTGTGACTGGTAAAGTTTGAGAACCACTGCTCATTTACACAGTAAACAAATCAGTCATTCTCGACGTAAGTCATTTATGAAATAAGATTGCTGAACTAGAGAGATTTACAAGATTCCATTAAACTCAAAATTATTCAAGAATAACTTTCTTATGCAATCAAAAAGAGAAAATAAAATGTCAAAATGTTATGTCTATTCATCTTAGCTTTGATTTTGTTTACATGAAGTAGGCAGGCAGTTTTAAAACCTAAAAAGCTAAAACATGTTGGCACAATTTATTAAATGAGAAGCAGCAAGCCTTCATTTTATAAAAAATGATGAGGTCATGATGTTTGAAGATGAGTAGTAGTTTCCGGTAATAGGTAGGCGCAACTATTATTGAATAATTAGTTTCTATTTTGTTTTTTCTAGGAAAATTTTATTTATTTATTAACCTAAATAAGTGTCTGTGTCTGCAGATCAGAATGTTAATTGACCTACCTCCAGTCTCTGTGAATTTCTTTAAATCTGAAAATGTAGAAATCAAACATATAACTCTTTCAAGGAGTACAAATGTTTTTTATGGTAGGAAAAAGATTTGTTGAAACAAAGAAGTAGAGTTGGAAATAATTTTATTAGTATTGAGGATAAAGAGACAATAATGATTAGTAAAAGTCTACCTGCAAGGGATATCAGAAGATTTAAAAAATTTGCAGACTTCTTTTTCCATGAATCTGTAGAACTGTAAGGTAGAAAACAGTAACATAGGGGTTTCCTGGGCAAGATGGCCAAATAGGAACAGCTCTGGTCTGCAGCTCCCAGCAGGACCAACGCAAAAGGTGGGTGATTTCTACGTTTCCAACTGAGGTACCACGTTCATCTCATTGGGTGAGACAGTGGGTGCAGCCCATGGAGGGTGAGCAGAAGCAGGATGGGGTGTGGCCTCACCCGGGAAGTACAAGGGGTCAAGGAACTCCCTTCTCTAGCCAAGGGAGCCATGAAGGACTGTGCTGTGAGGAATGGTGCACTTCGGCCCAGATACTACGCTTTTCTCACGGTTGTCACAACCGGAAGACCAGGAGACTACCTCAGGTGCATAACCACAAGGGGCCTGGGGTTCAAGCACAAAACTGGGTAGCCATTTATGCAGATGCCGAGCTAACTGCAGGAGTTTTTTTTTTTCTTACCCCAGTGGCACCTGGAATGCCAGAGAGAACCATTCACTCCCCTGGAAAGGGGGCTGAAGCCAGGGAGTCAAGTGATCTTGCTCAGCAGATCCCACTTCCATGGAGCCCAGCAAGCTCAGATGCACTGCCTTGAAATTCTCCCTGCCAGCACAGCAGGCTGAAGTTGACCAGGGACACTTGAGCTTGGTGGGAGGAGGGGCATCATTACTGAGGTTTGAGTAGCTGATTTTCCTCTCACAGTGTAAACAAAGCCCCGGGGGTAGGCAAAGCCCACCATAGCTCAGCAAAGCCACTGTAGCCAGACTGCCTCTCTAGATTCCTCCCCTCTGAACAGGGCCTTTCTGCAAGAAAGCCCCAGTTAGGAGCTAATAGATAAAACTCCCATATCCCTGGGACAGATCCCCACTGGGAAGAGGTGGCTGTGGGCAGCTTCATCAGACTTAAACGTTCCTGCCTACCAGCTCTGAGAGAGAAGTGGATCTCCTAGCACAGCGGTTGAGCTCTGCTAAGGGACAGATTGCCTCCTCAAGTGGGTCCCTGATCGCCATGCCTCCTGACTGGGAGGCACCTCACAGCAGGGATTGACAGACACCTCATACAGAAGAGTTCTGGCTGGCATCTGGCAGGTGCCCCTCTGGGACAAAGCTTCCAGAGGAAGGAATAATCAGCAATCTTTGCCGTTTTTCAGCCTCCACTGGTGATACCCAGGCAAACAGGGTCTGCAGTGGACCCCCAGCAAACTCCAGCCAACCTGCAGAAGAGGGGCCTGACTGTTAGAAGGAAAACTAACAAATCGAAAGGAATAGCATCAACATCAACAAAAAGGATGACTAAGCAAAAACTCCATATGAAAGTCACCAACAGCAAAGACCAAAGTAAATACATCCACAAAGATGAGGAAAAACCAGTTCAAAAAGCTGAAGATTTAAATAACCAAATGCCTCTTCTCCAAAGGATCACAACTCCTCACCAGCAGGGGAACAAAACCGGGCAGAGAATGAGTTTCATGAATTGACAGAAGTCAGCTTTAGAAGGTGGATAACAAACTCCTCTGAGCTAAACCAGCATGTTCTAACCCAATGCAAGGAAGCTAAGATCCTTGAAAAAAGGTTAGAGGAATTGCTAACTAGAATAACTAGTTTAGAGAATAACATTAATGATCTAATGGAGCTGAAAAACATATCATGAGAACTTCGTGAAACATACACAAGTAAGATCAACTTAATGAAATAAAGCATGAATTCAATATTAGAGAACGAACAAAGCCTCCAAGAAATGTGAAACTGTGAAAAGACCAAATCTATGTTTCATTGGTGTACCTGAAAGTGATGGTGAGAAAAGAACCAGTTGGAAAACACACTTCAGGTTATTATCCAGGAGAACATCCCCAACCTAGCAAGACAGGCCAACATTCATATTCTGGAAATACAGAGAACACCACAAAGTTACTCCTCAAGAAGAGCAACCCCAAGACACATGATTGCCAGATTCACCAAGGTTGAAATGAAGAAAAAAATGTTAAGGGCAGCCAGAGAGAAAGGTCGGGTTACCCACAAAGGGAAGCCCATCAGATTAACAGCAGATCTCTCTGCAGAAACTCTATAAGCCAGAAAAGAGTGGGGGCCAATATTCAACATTCTTAAAGAAAAGACTTTTCAACCCAGAATTTCATATCCTGCCAAACTAAGCTTCGTAAATGAAGGAGAAATAAAATCCTTACAGAAAAGCAAATGCTGAGGGATTTTGTCACCACAAGGCCTGCCTTACAAGAGCTCCTGGAGGAAGCACTAAATATGGAAAGGAAAACTGGTACTAGCCACTGCAGAGAAAACCCAAAATGTAATGACCATCGACACTGTGAAAAAACAGAAAATCCTCAATAAAACAGTGGCAAACCGAATCCAGCAGCACATGAAAATCTTATCCACTATGATCAAGTCAGCTTTATCCCTGGGATGCAAGGCTCATTCAATATATGCAAATCAATAAATGCAATCCATCACATAAACAGAACCAATGACAAAAACACATGATTATCTCAATAGATGAAGAAAAGGCCTTCAATAAAATTCAAAACCTCTTCATGCTAAAAACACTCAATAAACTAGTCTTTTTTTATGGAACATATCTCAAAATAAGAAGAACTATTTATGGCAAACCCACAGCAAATATACTGAATGAGCAAAAGCTGGAAGCATTCCCTTTGACAACTGGCACAAGACAAGGATGCCCTTTCTCACCACTCTTATTCAACATAGTATTGGAAGTTCTGGCCAGGCCAATCACGCAAGAGAAATAAATAAAAAGTTTAAAATAGGAAGAGAAGAAGTCTAATTATCTCTGTTTATAGATGACATAATTGTATTTTTAGAAAACCCCACTGTCTCAGCACCAAAACTCCTTAAGCTGATAAGCAACTTCAGCAAAGTCTCAGGATACAAAATCAATTTGCAAAAAATCACAAGCATTCCTATACACCAAAAATAGAGAGCCAAATCATGAGCAAACTCATTCACAATTGCTACCAAGAGAATAAAATACCTAGGAATACAACTTACAAGGGATGTGAAGGACCTCTTCAAGGAGAACTACAAACCACTGCTAAAGAAAATCAGCAAGGACAAAAAAAAAAAAAACAGTGGAAAAACATTCCATGTGCATGGATACGAAGTATCAATATTGTGAAAATGGCTATACTGCCCAAAGTATTTATAGATTCAATGCTATTCCCATCAAGCTACCATTCACTTTCTTCATAGAATTAGAAAAAACTATTTCAAATTTAATATGGAACCAAAAAAGATCCCCTATAGCCAAGAAAATCCTAAGCAAAAAGAACAAAACTGGAGGCATCATGCTACCTGATTTCAAACTATATAAGGCTATAGTAACCAAAACAGCATGGTACTGGTACCAAAGCAGATATATAGACCAATGGAACAGAACAGAGTCGTCAAAAACAACCCTATACTTTCACAACCATCGAATCTTTGACAACCCTGACAAAAACAAGCAATGGGGAAGGGATTCCCTATTTAATAAATGGTGTTGGGAAAACTGGCTAGCCATAGACAGAAAACTGAAACTGGACCTTTTCCTTATGCCTTAAACAAAAATAAACTCAAGATGGATTAAAGACTTAAACATAAGACCTAAAACCATAAAAACCCTAGAAGAAAACCTAAGCAATACCATTCAGGACATAGGCATGGGCAAAGACTTCATGACTAAAACACCAAAATCAATGGCAACAAAAGCCAAAATTGAGAAATGGTATAATATTAAACTAAAGAGCTGCACAGCAAAAGAAACTATCATCAGAATGACAGGAAACCTACAGAATGGGAGAACATTTTTGCAACCTATCTATCTGACAAAGGGCTAATAACCAGAATCTACAAGGAACTTAAACAAATTTACAAGAATAAAACAACCCCATCAAAAAGTGGGAGAAGTATATGAACAGATACTTTTCAAAAGAAGACATGTATGGGGCCAACAAACATGAAAAATGTTCATCACTGATTATTAGAGAAATGCAAATCAAAACCACAATGTGATACCATCTTATGCCAGTTATAATGACAGTCATAAAAAAGTCAGGAAACAATGGATGCTGAAAGGATGTGGAGAAATAGGAACACTTTTATACTGTCGTTGGGTGTCTAAATTAATTCAACCATTGTAGAAGACAGTGTGGTGATTCCTCAAGGATCTAGAACCAGAAGTACCATTTGACCCAGCAATCCCATTACTTGTTTTATACCCAAAGGGTTATCAATCAATCTACTATAAAGAAACATGCACAGATATGTTTATTGCAGAACTATTCACAATAGCAAAGACTTGGAACCAAGTAAAATGTCCCTTAATGTTAAACTGGATAAAAAAAAATGTGGCACATATACACCATGGAATACTATGCAGCCATAAAAAAGAATGAATTTGTGTTCTTCACAGGGATATGGATGAAGCAGGAAACCACCATTCTCAGCAAACTAACACAAGAACAGAAAACCAAACACCACATGTTCTCACTCATAAGTGGGAGTTGAACAATGAGAACATATGAGCACAGGGAGGGAGTATCACACACCAGGGCCCCTCAGGGGGTGGGGGCTAGGGGAAGGACAGCATTAGGAGAAATACCTAATGTAAATGATGGGTTGATGGGTGCAGCAAACCACCATGGCACACGTATACCTATATAACAAACCTGCACATTCTGCACATGTATTCCAGAACTTAAAGTATACTATAAAAAGAGTAATATAGTATCAAATCAAATGCCAAAAGTAGTCAAAAGAAACTTGAACTCCTGATTGCTTGGTGAATTGGGAATGTGACAGGAGGAAAAGCTGCCTCTCAGTAAGGGTAGATCAAGAGTTATCATGTTAAGGAGACTATTCTGCCTAAAATTCTGTGTTACTGTTTTGTATTCAAGTATGCTGTGTATGTTAAAAGGACATATATTTGAAAGAAAAAGTAAACAGCAACATAAAATCTGACTTTTAGGTTCTAAGAGAGACACTAAAGTAGATGGCTCAGAAAGTCCTATTTTTTTTCTACAGATCATTTTCCTCCTCCTCCTCCTCCTCCTTCTTCTTTTTTTTTTTTGGTTGGGAGCCCACTACAGACTTTAGCAGCCAAGGGAGAACTACCCTACTCTCCCAACCTCCTTAGAGATTCTATTTTTTTAAAACACATTCCCCAGCTAATCCCTGACCTGGTTTGCATCATAAACTGGGCGCACATTCTAAGGTCTCTGAGGAAGTTTGTGTACAATGGCTGTTCTACAATCCCATTTCATTAAAAAGAAGGCAGACTCTGTTTAAATAACATTTCTGGTCCACTCGCTATTCTTGGAGGCACAAGTGGCTGTCTGGATGAGTAAATGAATGTGTCAACATCAAGAAGAGTAAATGTTTGGTTGTTCACTAGAAGTCTTTGCTTTGGACATTGCTGTTGTTTGCAGAAGACCCATAGGGCAGAGAGGCACTCATTTCATAGTAGCTGCTTAGGATTTCATGGTGACAAATGACTCATGATGTATTACAACACACCCCATACATGCAAAATTATGACTGTTTACATTTTAAGATATATGGGATATTTTTCTATGTTAATTATTTTTCACAGTTTCTCTTTGTGGTCTTTATGTTACCTAGGTTTGGAAGTGATGCCATTTGTTTTCATTGTTTTAATCAGTACGGTTTTCTTCCTTAGACATAAAAACACATCTAAGGTAGCTTCTGTAGCCTTCTCATTCTAACTAGTGTCTGCAGAGGACCCCAGACAGCAACATCTTTTGATATTGTGATATGCAGGAATAGAACATTGTAGCCAAGTATTATTTAACTCATTTATAAATATTCTATGTAAAACTGCACTTTAAACTCCAGAAGGGTTACTTGGAATAACAGAAAGACTAACTTAGAAGGAGACAAACCCAAGTCCTAATCATGGTTCTGCTACAGGCATAACATAGAGAAGACTTTGAATGAGCTCAGATTTCTAATTTGTATAATGAAGTAGCTAAATGAATGAGCTCTAAGATCCTATTTTAGTTCAAAATTGTATCAGTTGAATTCTTGATGTCTAAAAGAAACTTGCCCTTATGAAAAGTATCAATTCCACCCAAATTAGCTTTCATTTATTACATTTAAATTATTCTTTTGTACATGAAATTAAAATAGAAAATTAAGAAATTTATTTGAAAAGATCTGAATGCCATTTGGCTATGCAGTTTGATTACTTTAATGTGAAAATAACTTGCAGACCTGAAAACTGCAGAGGAAGTCTGCGTTAATAGAAAATCTCTAGCCTTCCTGAAGGACCTTCTGCACAGTGTGTTTTGAGAGTTAGCCACTTCACCATCGGAGGCAAGAAAAGAAAGAGAAAGCAACCTAATCAAACAATAGAAAACTCTGAGAAGAACTCTCCTTTCATAAGTTAAATGTTCTGTTCTTTAATTGGGGATCTACAGTTTCTACAGAAGCCTTACTATTTAGTGTAAAAGGCCTCCCTGCCCAGCCCCCTTCAGTGAATTTGGATAGAAAATTACACATATCTCTCAAGACTTTCACCAAAGTTTCTCCCTTATGTAGCACTGACATTTCTTCAAATCGCCTTTAAATATTATGAGAGGAAAAAAGTGGCCTTTTGTTTGGAATGCTAGTTGTGACTTAGCATTATCGGTGAAGCCCCTTTGTTTGGGCTTTATTGAAGCTTGTCAACAGCTGTCAGCAATAATGCTTGCTCCGCCTGCTGCAACGTGATGTATTGATGTGTATACAACAATATGTTATAAATTGAAATAAAATATGCATTTTTTCATAATTTATCAGCATTATGATGGCACAAAAAAAGGCAGTCTTATGAATAATACAGAGCTCTTCAGCGGGCATTATGTACTGTAGGTAATAAACGCAGCCTCTCCCCTGGACTGCTGGGAGAGTTGTAAAGCAGAATGCATTAGTTCAGCCCTGTGATAATAAATCATTTTAGTATGTCAGTAGGCCCTGGCTAACTTTTACTCCCGAGGTCTGAAAGAATAGTGTGCCATACGGCTCTGGATGGTTTCTGAAGTGTTTAGACTGGCTCTGATTCTCCTGGGTAATGTTTTGAGTGAGCGATATGGTTAGATAACAAGTGGCAGTATTTCTCAGGTATCAGTATTGTGATGCCTCCTGTTGTTTTATTGCCTGGAGTGGCTGATTTTGTCCTAATTGGAACTGTAGTTCTTCTTTGTGTCTCTATTTGCAATATGGTGGATTGTTTCTTTAAAAAATAAAAGTTGTCAACTGCTCTAAATGGCTTCACCCTGACTCTTAGTTATCTTTGCATGGATGAGAAATCAATAAATCCTCACTGTTGTTATTTTATCCTCTTCAAAATATGGATACCTTTCTAGGAACTGCTATTCTTGGCACTCCAGTGACCATGGGTTCACGATTACTTCATTTATTTCAAATGGTAGTAACACAGCCTCATTAGTAGCAAATGTCAATTGATTGTAAAAGATTTAAAGAATTATGTTTATAGAAACTTTGTTAAAATATTCAAGCCTTCTGTATGTATTAACTTCTAGGATAACAGCAGGCATGAAGATTTACACATATGTTGAGAAGGCCCGATTTAAAATCATTTTTTGGCTGAAAATATACACCTGAAATTCTAACATTACAATTTTCTCCTATGGTAACAAAGATCTAAAAAAAATTATAAGAGACACTAGATTGAAAACAACAGCTGCTCTGAGGGAGGTGAAACAAATATTTCATTTTGCCATTATTTTATTATGTTACAACTGTGTAAATGAATTCTGACCAAAAATTTAGCCCTTTTTTTTTGATGCATAAGATTGCTTACCAACCCTCTGCTGTCTTGAACTAAGTATCCATATATTAAGTTCATGCTGATCCATAAATAGTTAAGAAAACAGTGATGTAATGCATCCACACAGTACCTTTTACTGCAGTGTAATAGTATGACTTATAACTTAAGCTCATTTTAAACATTTAAACTAATTAGAGTCATAAAACTATAATAATAGTGCATTTTAATCCACTGTTATATTAACCAATATGGGTAGAGACGTGATTTTCATATGAAAGACTCTGAACTAGTCCAGAAAAATATATGGATTGAAACAGGTGGGAAATAATAGTTCAGGCCCACTGCTCCTTCATGTCCCTGATATATAAATGCAGGAATTATTAGCAGCAGTACACCAGCTGAGCTGCATAAAGACGGTCAATTTCTAAGGAAACTAGAATTTATGTAACAGAGGGCCTTTTGGATCACATCAACTTGACTTCATTTTGAAGCAAATATGTAACCAGTGTAGCTTGCAAGGCACGGCAAGGCCTTCACGCATTTCAAATGGCTTGTGTGGCCTCTGTTCTGCACCAGCGAGTCCTCTGAGCTGGCCCCTACACAAGAGATTGCTGCAGTCCAATATAGAGGTTAGGAAAGCATGAAGCACTACGGTGACAGCAATATTGAAGACAGATGCCCTCTGTTTGTCTCCAGATTGGGGATAGTAAAAAAACTGTGGCACAAAGTTCTTTGCCATTAACTTACCTCTTCCATTTGCTTTTTGAGTATACCCTAAAGAAGAAAGTGGAATTCTGACTGCATGGTGGATGTCCAGTAATTGTTATGAAAGACAGCCTTGGAAATTTTGACAGCAAGTAGGGCATGCCATCAAATATTAAGCTTAAGACTCTCTACTTATTTGTGAGAAGCCACTGTCTACAGAGGAAGTGCTGGTGGTGGGCCTTTCCTTTAGGTTCGTGTGTACCTGGAGATTTATTTGATATTTGAGATCCATTATGCTTTGGAACAGAATCCTCTTAGCATCCCTGCCATAAGCTCAGATGAGAGATGATTTAAAGTACTGTGGTTGGCTAACATGCATTGCTTCTAGTTATGGGAGACGATTTTTTAATAAAAAAATTTTTCAAACGAAAATATCAAATACACTTTAATAGGGAATTTTATACATCATTGAGTGAAGGCTTTTAAAAAGTTCTTTGATTCATGACATCTTTTGTTTGGAAAAGGAAATTCTGAAGCTGGTTGCTCTGTGGAATACACTTTAAAAGAAAAGCAAATAGGTCACTGATTTATCACATTTTCCATGAAACGCTTTTTTGCCATTTATTTAGGAAAATGTAAAAGAAACAGAAAATTCCTTCATATATATGAAAAGTTATCCTTTGGGGAAAAAGTATACATCTTCGTACATAGGTATTCTAGTGCATACACATTCTCATAAATATATACACACACACACACACATAAAAAGCACTTTAACTTGGAAAAAATCTTGAAAATATATATACACATATATGTATATATATAAGCACTTTAACTTGATAAAAATATCTAGAAAAATACAAAAGTATTGATATTACTGAGTTTTTATAAAATAATAATTCTGAAATAGACCATGACTAAACCTATGAGGTATAATTTCATATATCTACTCTAGTCTCAGAAAAATAGGTATTCAACAATCTTTTGGAGAAGGCATAACCTGTCATTTTTCATGGTCTAATGAGGTATTTATTACCTTTCCTGAGTCTGCCATGAATACCAAGATGAAATTTTCAGATTTTCATCTTCATTTATAAAAATTTATAATTTCCTATGTCTAAGTAATTTGCTTCATTTCCTTAAACATTTTTTGAATCCTATATTTATCTCTTTCTAAATTGAACAGAAATACATTTAAATGAGAGAATAAAAGTCTCTTTTTTAAAGAAGTGGGATCTATTTTGCTTGCTTCCAAGGTTGCTTTTTTAAAAAAGAAATGCTACAATTAATCTTGGGTAAATGTAAATTCTAAGATGGAACTTATAAAACACATTCAGGATATCTGAATTGTGTTATCCACTAGATTATATGTACTTTTTGTACAGGTGTAATATAAAGATATAAAAATTTTATGTCACTTGGCTACTGGGAACATTATGGACATTAAAAGTGTTGAATAATTTCTGAGATATTGGTGATCAGAAACACTATTATTAGTTCTAATAAAAAGTGTTTCTGAAACATAAGATTTAATAGAAGAGCCAAGAAAGTCATAACCTTGCCTTATATTTGCTTAGGTGAAGGCCTTTTGTGAGCATTGTAGCATTTCGCCAGAATTCAGTTTTACTCCTAATTTCTCATTGAGTGGCTATATAAACTCTCTGAATCTGTTTTATTATCCACAAACTGGGAATAACAACTTACAGAGTTTCTGGAACATTTGAAGTACTCAATAAATATTATTTTTCTTTATTTATATGTCACAAAATCATTATTCATCCTAAGCCTCCCAAGGCCAAGAGTAGTCCTTAAACACAGTAGATGCTCAGTATACTATAGACATGTAATGTTTATAGTTATTGAGTGATGCCAGAACTACATGAGTCTTGGTTTGTACTTCTCATATGCTCAAGTTTTTTGAACAGGGGTTGTGAAGAGAGTAAGATTATGAAGGAAATAAGACATCTTTGTGAACACCATGAGGAAGATCTACGGCAGGGTGGGCAAATCTTTCAGTTATTCTTCTCTACAGAGAACTCCTATTGTTTTCATTTTCTAGGAGGGGCACCCATTACTTCAAGCCTGGTACATGAGATGCAACCTCACTAACAGTCTCAGCACAGGAATGCTGAGTAACAAACTAGGAGGAAGCCAGGACCAGGATAAGCGGGAACATGCTGGCATTGAGAAAACAGGCCAAAGGATCTGCATCCACCCAGGTTGTGTTTGGCAGTCTTCAGCAGAGGTGAATCAATTAATCAGCAGGCACACTCGCAACAATCAAAGCATGAGTAGCAGGCGTTGGAGGAAAAAGTGGGTCAGGCATAATAGTTCTTAGGCAAGAAAGATGTACTCCATATTCTCAACAATGAAGTTATAAATTACAGTGAACAGAAGGACGGAGGAAAATGGGAAGAACAACAGGTTTAAGAAAACAGCTAGAGAAAGTTGTTCATTCCCATTACGAGGCTCAAAAATTTTTATGAAGGGAGAATACTGTTCCAGATCATGGCCTTCTAGGGATCATTATGTGTAGGAAGAGCTGGCTTCATGTTGATGGAGAGCAAATGTGTGCAGGAAGGGCAAAGAGAAAAAAATGGCAAAAGTACAGGGGTAAGAGAAAGAAGCTATAAAAGAAAGGGCGCCATAAGAAATGTTCACTTACAACTTTTCATTGTACATCTGAAGCTACCATTTTAGGTCTTTTCTTGATTTAATTCTTCCATTTCAGGACCCCGTTTTGACTGGGCTTGTGCTTCCTTTTGCCACTCCTTTGAGTAGCATTAGTGTCTGGAACCCCAGATAGCCCAGATAGTAACTTTTTTTTTTTTTTTTTGGAGACAGAGTCTCAGTGTATTGCTCAGTCTGGAGTAGCGCAATGGTAAAATCTCAGCTCACTACAACTTCCACCTCCTGGGTTCAAGCAATTAATTCTCTTGCCTCAGCCTCCCAAGTAGCTGGCATTACAGGTGCCCACCACATGCCTGGCTAATTTTTAGTATTTTTAGTAGGGACGGGGTTTTGCCATGTTGGCCAGGCTGGTCTCGAACTCCTGACCTCAGGTGATCCACCTGCCTTGGCCTCCCAAAGAGCTGAAATTACAGGAATGAGCCACCATGTCCAAATATTCACTTTTAAAGTATATATGATATCACTTTGGCCATGCCTGGAAGCATGAGACTTCTTTTTAGTTCTTAAAATGACATTCTAAGTATGCTGAAGCATGCTGGCTAATCTGCTGTCTTTATTCTTTAAGAAATTTGGAGAAGAACATTCACTTTAATAAGATTCAGCAAACTTGGAAAATATGTCCCAGAGAGTTGTGCATCAAACCATTATGAGTAATGTTTTAGGCTCTATATTTAACAAAATTGGCTAAGGGTTTTAATAAACAACTCCAAATCTCAGAGTGTTAACTCAGTAAATGTTGATTTCTCCCTATTACTAAAAAAAACAATGTGAATGTTTCTGGTCAGGCAGCTCCCTTGGGAGGCTGTATTCTGAGATATGGCTCAGAACTCTGGGGTCCTTGCATGCTGTGGTTCCACTACCATCTTGAAGGCACATGCATCTTGCTTCTGGCTGCTCACTCTGGGTAGGGTGGAAGTGAAGGTGAGACAGGAGGGATGCTGGAGAACAGGTCGCTCAGGTTACTTTATGGCCTGGCTTAAAAAATTATTTGTGTCTTATATCCATATTCCACCAGTCAGAAGTTAGTCATGGAACCCCACCTCAATGCATAATTAATTGTCCTAGGCAATGTAATTTTCCTGGTGCTAATGAGGAAAAAATATGGACATACATCTGCCATAGCCTCTATAAAGCTTAGCCCTCTCCACTCAAGTGACTGAGCCAGCTCCTTCCTCATTCCAGCCTTCTGCGTTTCTCCCCTACTACCTGTGCTCCTGCTGTCAAGAACTATCACCTAAATAGTCATAAAGCCAATGGCTTCCCCCTACTCTCTCTGCCACTATTAAGAATGAATGTCAGAGCAAAGTGCCAGCAATTTGGTAGATTTCCTTAGAATCCTTAACTGTTCTCCTCCTGTTTTAAAAAAGCAAACTCACCATTAATGCATATCCCCAGTATGTTGTACTCCAAGTAGAGGCAGAAATAACTCATCCTTGCAAAAGGAAATCACCCTGGAAATTACCAGAGGATGTGACATGGATTATTTAGTGTAATGGCTGAAGGTGTTTTCAGTAAAATGCAGTGTATGCTGTGTTCCCTGATCCCATTTGTCCTCTTAAAATTAATTTCTGTAGTGTTTCACAGTTACCTGTTTAATTATTCATTCTAGATGTCATGGAGAATGATACAGTACTATAAAAGCCAATAAAACAAGTTTCTAATGCTAAATATCAGACTGGAAAATATGACCATTACAAATAAGCAAGAATCTGTCTTCCCTTTTCATAAGTATTCTACAAAGACATGCCATTCAGTAAACAATAGCGTTGCTTGGATTAATTTGAAGATGTTTGCATAAATATGCTCACAGTTTTATAGTTACATTATTATGGAGTTTTTTTGTTTCTTTTTTCCTTTACAGTTTGTATCACAAGTGTACCTGTTTCATAGGCAAAATATTCACCCTAATCTTTCATGCTATTGAAACTTCCACTTCTCTTTGCAATGTAGTGTTATGGGAGAGGCATGAGCTTTAAAAGTCAGGCAGACCTGGGTACAAGTCCTGCTTTTAACACACTTGCTCGGCAAGTCACTTGCCATCTCAAAGGCTGTTTCTCATCTGTAAAATATACTTCACAAAGTTATTATGTGTATGAAACTAAGCACTGTAAAACAAACCTGAATTTAGCATGCTGACTTGTCTCTTTCTTAAACAGAGATTAATTTCTACTAATAATTTAATACGAACTATAAATGGCAAGGTTCATTTCAATGGATAAAAATATAAGAAAGAAGAACAGTGTGAAAACTGTTAAGACTTTATGAAGACCTTTAAATGAGAGAAGGGAATTCATTCATTTTAAATATTTAACATTTAAAATTATTTTACTTAAAATAGTATAAAATGATAGCAATTTGAAACTAGGTTTCTTTACTAAAATAGAGATTAATACAACTCTATTACCTTAAATATTATCTCTTTTTAAACCTAAGTTCAACAAATCACATTTCGTCAAGGAGAATACTTATAAATTAAGGCAGAGCTTTGCATATTATAAACAGGATAACAAAAAGAATTTTCTAAAGTCCTATTATAAACCTGGAAGATAAGGTTTAGGAGATCTCTTAGATCAAAAAGACAGAAAAACATAGAAGATCAACTCATAGAAGGCCAAATATCTTTAACATAAATTCTAAAAGCAGAGAAATTAGAAAATAGAAGAAATTATTGAGGAAATTATCAAGTAAATGAGCAAAGAAAATTTCATAGAGCTGAATAGAGACATGAATCTTCTTCAAAAAGCCTAAAGTCTTCTAGAAAGGAAAAGGTGGCCATGTACAAGTAAAAAATTTTAGTAGATCTAATTTCTCATCAGTACCACTGCAGAGACAATGGACCAATCTTTTCAAATTTTGAGAGATAATGTTTAAAACTGGAATTCTGTATCCAGTCAAGCTGTCTTTAAATGACAAGGTCAAAATAAAGACAATTTCAGAAATTCAAGAACTTAAAAAGTTTATCTTCTGCTTACCCTTTGTGAAGAAATCACCTCAAGGTATACTCTAGGCAAACCATCATGAAAATTAAGAAAATGATTTTAGATGTAAGAAACACTGGAACCAATTCATTGAGGTCAATTACAAAGAGTTCCCATATTGTCACCAAATCAAAACTAGTCCTCAAGTTCATAAAATATGTAAAACAGAGAAAGAAAGAATACATATTGATTTAACTCAAAGATAAAATTACTAAGAAGCTAGAAATTGCTCATTGTGAAGGCATTTTTTTTCTCTGCAAGACAAAAGAAAGGTAATTAGGAAAGCCAGAGAAAGAACAAATATACAGAAATAGAGTCTCCCTACACCACCCCTTTACCAAAATTAAACAGCCAAAAACTCTGTAAGAAAATAAAGGCCTAAATATGAGAAGGGTCTTCAAAAAGTTCTTGGAAAATCTGTATTATGAAAAAATTATGTACTGATTTCAAAATTTTGGGCCACAAAATAAGCTCATATGAATGTGTGATTTTTATTTTTTATTTTATTTATTTATTTATTATTATACTTTAAGTTCTGGGGTACATGTGCAGATCGTGCAGGATTTTTACATAGGTATACACATGCCATGGTGGTTTGCTGCATCCATCCTTCCGTCATCTACATCAGATATTTCTCCTAATGTTATCCCTTCCCAATTCCCCCACCCCCTGCTTTCCCTCTCCTAGCCCCCCCAGTCCTCAATAGGCCCCAGTGTATGATGTTCCCCTCCCTGTGTCCATGTGTTCTCATTGTTCAACACTAACTTATAAGTGAGAACATGCAGTGTTTGGTTTTCTGTTCTTGTGTCAGTTTGCTGAGAATGATGGTTTCCAGCTTCATCCATGTCCCTGTAAAGGACATGAACTCATCCTTTTTTATGGCTGAATAGTATTCCATGGTGTATATGTGCTACATTTTCTTTGTCCAGTCTATCACTGATGGGCATTTGGGTTTCAACATATCTGAACAGGATCTGGTTTGAGGCACTATGAAGGACAAGACATCAGTTTCAAAAGAGACCATATCACAGTGGCGTGAATTCTGCTGACACTGAAGGAAGAATGAACATCAAATTTACAGTGAAGCCTGGGTGGAAGAATGGTGAAATTATTGATGCTTTGTAAAAGGTTTATGAGGACAATGCCCCAAACAAATCAGCAATTTACAAATAGATAACTTTTGTAAGATGAGACAATGTGGAAGATGAAGCCTGCAGCTGCAGACCATTCATTTCCTCAAAAATTAATATTTGTGCCATAATCTTTCTTATGCCATAATTGAAGAAGATCTCTGGTTAAAAGCAGGAACAATAGCCCATGCCATAGACATCTCAACCGTGTCAGCGTACACAATTCTGACCAAAAAATTAAGGTTGAGCGAACTTACCACCTGATGAGTGCCAAAATTGTTGCACCCAGATCAGCTGCAGACAAGTGCAGAGTTTTCAATGATAATTTTAAAACAAGTGGAATCAAGATCCTAAAAGATCTCTTCAAAGAAGTCTAACAGGAGATCAAACAAGGCTTTACAATGCAATCCTGAAGACAAAGCACAATCAAAGCAATGACTGCTGAGAGGTGGCTGTGGTCCACAAGGCAAAAGTAGACAGGACAAGAACAAAGTTCTTGGCAACATTTCTGTGGGGATGCTCAAGGCATTTGCCTTGTTAACTTTATGAAGGGTCAAAGAACAATAACATCTGCTTATTATAAAGGTACTTTATAATATATAATAATATTCTTATTATAAAGGTACTTTGAGAAAGTTAGACAAAGGTTTAACAGAAATATTCCCAAGAAAGATTGCAGAGAATCCTCCTCCACAATGATGATGTTCCCGCTCATTGCTTTTATGAACAAAGGGCGATTTTTTTTTGATAGGACATCATTAGGCTTCCACCTTACAGTCCTGATTTGGCTCCTCTGACTTCATTTTATTTTCTAGTCTTAAAAAATCTGTAAGTCTGGACACAGTAGCTTATATCTGTAATCCCAATAATTTGGGAGGCTGTGACAGGAGGATCACTTGAGCTCATGAGTTCAAAAGCAACCTGAGAAACATGGCAAAACTTCATCTCTACAAAAATACAAAAATTAGCCAATCATGGTAGTGTGTGCCTGTAGTCCTAGCTACCCAGGAGGCTGAGGTGAGAGGATCACCTGAGCCCAGGAGGTTGACACTGCAGTGAGCCTATGATCATGCCACTACGCTCCAGCCTGCACAACAGAGCCAGACCCTGCCTCCAACAAAACAGAAACAAAATCTATAAAGGGCACCAAATTTTCTTCAGTTTATGGTGTAAAAAAGACTACATGGATGTGGCTGAACTCCCAGGACCCTCAGTTTCTCAGGGATGAACTAAATGGCTGGTATCATCACTTATAAATGTGTCTCAAACTTGATGGAGTTTACATTGAGAAGTCAAGTTTCTGTCTTTTTATTTTCATCTTTTAATTCCATTTTCCACAAACTTTTTGAAGTTCCCTTGTATAACAAACCAAAATATAGCATACTTTTGAGCAGTTGATGGAATGTAAGGGGAAAAAAACCATTTAATTATAATACTAGGATATTTAAATTTTAAATAGGACAGAGATAATAACATTGGACTAAAGTAAATTTTTTTAAAAATCTGACAGAACAAATAAAATCTTTAACCCAGGGGATAACATATGTCAATGTCCCTAGTTCTGACCCTTGTCCTGCCCTTGACCCCAGCTTCACTATATGTCCACAGGAGTGCTTTCACTGGCGCTGTGACTTTTTACAAGCTAATGTATAAACTAAGACCTGTTCTCTGAATCTTACTTTGGACTAGTTCTGACACCCTTAAAAATGAGGGCAGAGAGTAAACTACTGCTGGCTGGCTTAAAACATTAGGACATTGAAAAAATGATTGATTAAAATGTAGACTGTTTACCTAGTGCCATTTGTGGGACATATAAAATATTCCTCTTCAGTGGAAAGGGGAGAATCTTTCCTTCTCCTTCATTCTCCAGCAAACCACAGTGGAAAACCATTCCCCATAGCTTGTGCCCTAAGCCCTTGCCCATGTGATTCCAAAGCTCTCAGTCATTTAGTGGGGGTAAAAGAATACAAAAAAAAAAAAAAAAAAAAAAAGAAAAGAAAAGAAAAAAGAAACTAAACTGACTATTAGGTTAAAAAGAAAATGTGATATTTAATTATAGTCATCCTCTAAGAGACACAGGAATCCAGAATGGAGAGGAAGATCAATTGAAACAATTTCTAAGCAGCCTGGAGAATCCCGTTTTAGACTTATTTCTGTATTAATACAGTGACAGCTTTGAAATCTCCCAAAACAAATTTGTAGCTGTTTTTCCATTATCCCTTTCAGACTCCATTTCTAGTCTGCCCTATAGAGTACAGAAACCAATTTATATTTTCTAGTCCAAACCTATGTTTTAATCTTTAATGATTATTTTTATATTATAGAAACAATGTTGGAAATCAAAATTCCCAATAATGTTGCCCCAGGGAAAACACTATTAACAGCTCTTAATAGATATGTCATCATATATGTTAATATATAGGTCAAATATATTTTAAGAATTGAACTTCAAAATTGCTCAAACTGATAATTTGTAGTGCCTGAAAATTATTTTTATGTATTCACACATTTTACTATTTGCATATTATACATTCTTTTCCTATTTTCCAGGCTAAGAATGTGCTATTCTGGTTGAATAATCCTACATTAATAAATGTGAAGACTTGGCCGGGCGCGATGGCTCAAGCCTGTAATCCCAGCACTTTGGGAGGCCGAGGCGGGTGGATCACGAGGTCAAGAGATCGAGACTATCTTGGTCAACATGGTGAAACCCCGTCTCTACTAAAAGTACAAAAAAATTAGCTGGGCATGGTGGCGCGTGCCTGTAATCCCAGCTACTCAGGAGGCTGAGGCAGGAGAATTGCCTGAACACAGGAGGCGGAGGTTGCGGTGAGCCGAGATCGCGCCATTGCACTCCAGCCTGGGTGACGGGAGTGAAACTCCATCTCAAAAATAAATGAATAAATAAATAAATGTGAAGACTTAACAATACCAACATGGCATTGCCACTCAAACTTGCTTTTTGTTTCTAGTTATCTGCATAGACTTTATCCCCTGCGATTCTACTGTACAGATTTTTAGGTTTCATTTTATTTGTTTTATAAATTTTTTTAAATGACATGCTTTCTGTGGTAAATTTCTTTATAAATTACCTGATTTGGATTGAATGAGAAAAGATGTCTAATGGAGCCGGGGCATAAGTTTAATGTATAAGCTAAGGCCTATTTGCTGAAGCTTATTTTAAATTAGTTCTGATACCATTAACATCTCCAACACCATTAAAAGAGCCAAACAGGTGAAATAGACCAGTACAGTATCTCCTAGAAAGAAATATAAATGTTCCAGATTATAATTAACATTTGAATTTCTATTATTTATTGATTAATAAGATTTGGGGAGAATATTCATTTTCTATACTTTGAAGTGGTTTAGTGGTGATCAGTTTTCTCAGGATCCACTCTCTCATTGCTGTTAGAGCCTCAACAATCTGTTGTGTGATCATGCATCCCCCTTTGGCCTTGTTTTCTAATTCCTATTATTCTACGGCACTTTTTTTCTGATGTCATCCAAATAGTGCTCTCTCAGAGGCCAATGCCAGAGTTGCTCCATGCATTCTTCATTTAGAGCAATAAGCAGGGAGTGAGCCTGGGTTCTTGGAGGAATTCTTCACTTTACAACATTCTAGGGCAAACAGTTATTAAAAACAGATAAAGAGAGCTAGTCATTTTCTCAAGCTGCTTTAAGCCCTAAATATAATTACTCAAAAACATTCTCTGAAATGTTCTTGTTTTTGGTTTCACAGTGGAAAATTAGAGAGAACAAAAGAGAGAGAGAGAAAGAGAGAGAGAGAGAGACAGAGAGTCATTGAAATTTTCTGCAATTAAGCCTTGATCTGGACACTCTCAATGAGTAGAGTCAGATTTCTCCTCTCTTTTATACTCTAATTAAACCGTCAAGATTGATCTAATCTTACAATTCTCCTGTTGGACACACTTTTAACTTGTGAAGTTTATTTTAATTATTGGTTCTGAGTTCACATCTAAGTTGACGCTGGCTATTTTCTTGCCCAATATTCATTTATTTTTATAATCTCCTGGTTTTTGAGGCTTAGATTGGCATTCTTATCATCTTTTTTTAATAGAGACATTTACAGACACAAAATTGCTATTCCTTTTTATCTGCTGGTACTTCTAGAGTAAAACTTTCAGAGTAGTTGTTCAGGTAATAAAATTACTTTAATTTAATCTTATGGGACACAACTGTAAATAATCCTGCTATGTGTTTACATTATAAAATTGAGTTAGTTTTCAAAGCATATTTCACTGTGCATTTGTGTTTCACAAGAACAGATTAGGCAATTTCAGTCACTAAAAGCCATTTAAGTATATTTATATATTAAGATATTATACAAGTTATATTTTTTATCTTTGTACTGCAATAATAGTTGATAGATAATACTATTTTATGATGCTTTCATGAACAAAGTTTCTTTCAAAAATAGATGCATGTCACCATACCCTGTTAAGAATAGACTTAGTGCATTTATCTTTATTCAGTTGTTTATGTATTTTGATCTCTGAGTAACCTCTACCAGCAATATTTCAAGATAAAGTTTATATTTATTAATGTATAAGTTTATTTATTTGTGTCATATTTTATATAATGTATATTTTTATGTCATCTTTAGGTATATATTGCTGACAAGTATATTCTAAAAAGGAAAATACCATGTAACAATGATAGCAGTGTTAACGTTGCTTTCGTATAGTTCTTTTAGCTACTGTTTTAATATACATTTACTTTTGTCTTCCAAAAATATTCTGAAATAAATGTACTTATAACTATGTACCTTTGTTTTAGAAAACAAATGTACTATGTCAATGAGTGATATGCCAAAGTCCTAACTGCCTGATAAATTTAACACGACATTTAACACAGTTTTCCTGGATCCCAGTACAATAATATTTCAAATGCAGATATTCAATAACAAGAATTTAAATAACTCTTAATTATATTTGGAGATAGATAGGTAGATATAGATATATAACTTTATAATGTGAAATGGTTCAATAAATTGTATGGCCCACCCAGAAATGCACCCAATTAAAATCAAACACATATTAGAAATATTTCATAATATGTAGGTTTTATTTTTTCCTTGTGATCATCATCTCTTCTTTGAGAAATGGCCTCTAATAAAGATATTCATTTGGCCTCAGGTTATGTGTATATTAAGGAAATAAAAACCTCAAGAGTTCTTCCTATTATATCCATAGGATATTTGTCAAATATCCCTAGGGCCTTTCACATGCTGGTCAGCTGTACCCAGAGATTGTTATGAAAACTTCATGTAGTTTTACAGTATAACTTTGTGATTTTTTCAGAGCTATTATATCTTCTAAGACTTCCTTGTGTTTTATGGAAAGCTTCAGGGAAAATAAATATGTCTTTCTGGACCCAGAACTTGAAATGACAGTGGACTCAAGAGATCAAGGTTATCAAAGCAGGAGTTCTGTGTTATGGCTTCTGTTTATCTGCAGGAAGGCAGTCAAGGTGAAAGGGGTTGCTGTTATTTTTAAAGTACTGGATTATCTATAAGGGGAATTTCTTATCATTATAGATTATTTTGTTTCCAATTCTAAATGTTGACCTTATTTTTGATATCATCTCTATCCTTTGACAATTATTAGATTATAGATGATTGCTGGGAAATATCCCCCAAACTCATACACCCTTAAGGTTATTGTGAATATTTGGCTTTTTGCTTTCAAAAGCGGGTAGGGGAAGAGGCAGAAAGAATGAGAAAGGAAACACAGACAGACATCACACTCATTTGAACATATGCTTTTCTTCCAGATACACACTGTGACGATCTCTAGTGTTTTACATTTAATACATTTAGCTTTTCTCAAATCTTCAGTATTTGAAGAATTCTCTTTGCTATTCTACAGAACAGTGAAATAACTGTATTATTGCCACGATGAGGACTGTTGTTTCTATTTTAGGTATATAGCAAATGAAATATGACTGTGAACAGATTCTATGATCTTTATATAAGATATAAGGCTAAGACAAAAGGATGTAATCCTTATAGAAAATTGATGTTACATTATTGGGATTCTATCTTTTCCTGTACATAATTCAGAAGTTTTTAATATCTCACTAAATTCGAGGGCTTATTGCAGTTAATCATACTACATAGTATAACCCAAATTAAAGACAATGCTAAATCTAATAGCTATTTTATAAGTGACGCTTTCCAAACAAATTTGTTTTTCTTTTTCACTGCACCATAGCAAGAGAAAACAAGGTTAGACAGTGGCTGGAAGAATTTAGGTATCCTGTGCCCTGGCACCAAAACGTGGGTGGAAACGGCCCAGGATTTTTTTGAGTCTCACAATTCTAGATTTGAAATCAAACTTCATAATTTTAGCTATGTGGCCTCAGGCAAGTTATTTCACCTTTTTGAATCTCACATGCCTCATCTCTAAAAGTGACCTAGTACTAATTTTCAAATTTGTTCATGTCATTATTTGAGATAATGCATTTTAAATGTTCCTCCCAAATCCATAAAGCAATTATCTGTTAAATAAGATTTTCTCCTCTATTTTCAGTTGTAATATTTATGGAATGTCTCATATAAAATATGTGTGTGTATGCTTGTGTATATATGTGTCTATTACATATGTGTATATGCATACATGCATATGTGTATGTAAATGTTTATGTGTGTATATATTTATATATTTGTATGTATATACATGAAAAACTACTCAGAATATTTAGACTGACCTCAAATATGACATTTCTTTGAAGTTTGTTTAATCTTAAAAATTCATGTATGTTTGTATTTCTATGATATTATATATTTTAATATTAAAATAATATATCCACACTTACTACTTGTTAAAGTAAGGTTGTCCAATCCAAAAGATAATATTGATTTTGTAGCTTCTTATGTCTTTTGTTCACCAAAGTATATCCAAGGGAAGGGGTGTATTTCCCAGTTCTCAAAGTACAACGTCAAGTGATATTTCCAGGATGTTTTGTGTGCATAATTTTTTTTAAGATGTAATAATGTACAGGATTAAAAATGTAAGGATGCTATTGAGAGCCATGCGCTCTCTACATACCTCTCATAGATACTCAAGTTGTTCTCTAGGGAGTAGGTTTTTATAAAGTGAGATTCATAATCTGGAAAGGAAGTTAAATCACTTAATTCATGCTGACTTTTGCACAGTGGGTTTTGGCAAAAGTTTCTTTATATTGTTAAAAATTCTTCATCTATTCAGTGAGATGTCACGACCTTGTAAAAATGTTTCTGTATGTAATTTTTTATATCTCTTAATTTATCCATTGCTCATTTTGGACTCTTTCCCCATCCATAATGGATGACATGAGATGTACCTAATCTAAATGAACCTTAGATTCACTTAGAATCTAAGGGTATCCTAAAGGGTAAATCACAATATAAATTTTTCTGTCCAGGACAATGCTATTTTAGTCCTTGCCTGATTTCATATATATAATATTAAATATGTATACATATATATATCATATAATATACAAGCAAGAGAAATATATATTATATAATATACATATATATAGTATAATACACAAGCAAGAGAAAACAAGGTTAGAGAGTAGCTGGCAGAATTTAGATATCAGGAGCCCTGGCACCAAAATGTGGGTGGAAACAGCCCACATTTTGTTTGAGTCTCAAAATTCTAGATCTGAAATCAAACTTCATAATTTTAACTTTGTAGTCTCAGGCACGCACACACACACATACACACAAGCATGATCTACTCACACACTGTTACGTTGAAAATCTAAAAGCAACAAGTATTTATTCCATAACACTGGCCCTGGTACTGATAGAGGCCAGTCAGTGAGCTGTGGCACACATGATCTGAAGAATTACCTACTGGAAGCACATGATGGCATGGCAGGATAAAGATGATCTTCAGGGAGACTTCACAGTAGTTACAATGATTACTACAAGCCTTCTATTTTTATAATATTGTCAGTGTTGGCCAGTAAATCAGTAAAATCACCAATCAGACCATGCCCTTAGCAAAATATGATGTGGCATTACTACAAAGAAGATTTTTAGAGAAAACCCTCCCGAGTCCTGCGTGCTAAGTGCCTAAGGGTGATCTCCTGCTGGCCTATGGCTTGATCACAGTTAGGTACGATCTCATGCTTATGGGCTTCGCAGAAGTTTTCTCTGTCTAAGAACGATGTTCTAAAACTTTTGCATCTCTACATAGGCCAAAGGCTACATACATCTATTACGTTAGAAATAAAAATAGTGAAGAAATCACCTGTTTCCTCTGGAAATCTCACATTCAGTTAGGTTTCCACAAGACTTAATTTAGCTAAGCACTCAATATGTATTATTTTTTATCTAAATGTTGGAGGAGCTATGTCTGATTTTTCATCATCTTGCTTACTTGAAATAATGCTGATCCTGACAGTATTCGAGCCTGTGATTGAAAAGATTCTTGCTGACTTACAGTATGCACCTAGGGCTCCACATGTCCACCAAAGGCTGGTTGCCTTCAATTATGTGCTTTTGCTTTTCAGGCTGGCTAAGATCCGAGTGAGCTCAGAGTTCTGGATACATTAGGCGGCAGGTTCTTTATTGTCACTTTGTGTGACTGGAGAACTGGGGAGGTTGTTTATCGCAGACATGCACGTGTGACCTCAGCTTTTATAATTCATCTGACTCTTATTTTAGTACCTACTGTGAACAAGACACACATTCTGGTCTAAAAAATCTCATGCTGTAGGTAAGGAACACAGACATATAAAGATATTATGAGACTACAGCAGTTTTCCCTGAGGAGGTCAGAAAATCTCTCACAAAACCTGACAAATTCTGTCTTGGGGGATAAATGGGAGTTTGCTGGGTTGAGAAGGTGAGGAAATGCATTCTGATGGTATATAGTCTCAAAGCCTGGAAGAGTATGCTTTTACACACTTTCGAGTTTACAAAGTGCTTTCCTATATGTCATATGCTTTAATCATTCACCAGCTTTGTATGATATTAGATCAAAAGGAGTTAAGTGATTATGCAGTCACCAGAATAATAGGTATCAGACCACAGTTTGAATTAATCCATTTCTTCCTCAATTTAGTGCTTATCTGAATCTAAAACTAAAAATATACCTTGTTTTATGCTTATCCCAAATCAATGTTTCTCAAGCTGTTTTTTAAATTATCTTCACCTACAGAGCTTTTTCAAAATTTTTACCCCCCGCCCCGTGCTCTCTTCCCAGGAATTTTAATACCTCAGATATATCGTATATTTGTTTTGTACTTCATCCTTTTGTAGGGCCACGAACCATTGTAAGAGCTAAAATTTCTTCATCCCTTTCTTAAGAAACAAGTTTTGCTACCCTGAAGGTGATATCTAACCCAATGAGAATGCATACTTTAGAAACATTCTGCCAAATGCTAGAGATATAAAAATGAGTAGGATATGGTTCTCTTTCTAAGTAAACTCAATGACTAATGGATAAGAGATGCAATTCATTATAAGAGATGCAACGTCATTTCAATAAAGAGTAGTGAATGCAGCAATAGACAAATGCACTGCACAGGACATTGCCTTCCACTTTGGCTGGCGGCAGTTTGAGGAGACGTCACAAACTTCCTTCATAAACATACTGCACAACTGCATACTGCATAACATGCTTCATAAACATACTACATGGTTGGGTCTGGCAGTATGGCAATATGACTACAGCATTGCAGACAGGCAAGAACAGCAGATTGAAAGGCAAATGTGGTGAAGCAGTCTGGCCAGGTTTGGAGTCTGCAAAGAAGTTGGGAGAGGAGAGGCTGGGGAGGTACTGGGCTAATGCCATTAGTTGAGAGAATAGACTTTGTCATAGATGCAGTAGAGGGGTGACATAATCAGTTTCTTGTTAGAAGAATCATTTGGGTTTTTGCTTCCTATTCAAAGTGTCTGAGGAAAGCCAACAAGTTTCACTCTTTTCCCTCCCGCTAAAATACTGTTGAAATTACACATACAACAAATCTACTGCATCTTTGGAAATCTGGATGGATGCCATTAGTACCAGAGACAGTGAGAAAACTTAGGAAGACTTGGGAAAATAAGTGGATTAAAACACTTAGAACGGTGCCAAATATGCAATAAGTACTACTAAGGGTTAGTTATTTATCTCAGTCAACTTGAGTAGCTATAATAAAATACCACAGACTGGGTAGATTAAACAACTGATATGTATTTCTAACAATGCTGGAGGTAGGGAAGTCCAAGATCAAGCTGCCAGCAGATTGGGTATCTTGTGAGGGCTGCTTTGTAGGTGGGTCCTCATATGGCAAACATAATGAGGGAGAGAGATCTCTTCCCCTTCTTATAAGGGCACAAACCCCACCATGGTCACTCCATCTCCAGGACCTCATCTAAACATAATTAGCTGCCAAAGGCCCTACCTCTAAATAATATCACATTGAAGATTTAGGTCTTCAACATATATATTTGTTTGGGAGGACATGAGTATTGAACAAATAGCATTCTTCCCCTGGCCCCACAAAATTTGTGTTCTTCTCATATGTAAAATACATTTGTTCCATCCTATGTTAAGAAAAAGGTCTTAAATTATTCCAGCATCAATTTTTAAGTCTCAAATCCAGAGTCTCATCTAAATATTATCTAAGTCAGTTATGGTTGACGCTCAAGACAAATCGCTGGAGGCAGAATTCCTCTCCAGCTATAAACCTGTGAAACCAGCAAATCATGTGTTCTAAAAACACAATAGTGGGACAGGCATAGTATAGGCATTCTCATTTCAAAAGGGAAAAATCAAAAGGAAGCATGGGTCCCAAGTAAGTCTGACGCTTAACAAGGCAAATTCCATGAGATCCTAAGGATTGAGAACAATCATTGTTGGTTTAATACTCAGCCCTCCAGGCCCACTAGGGTGGCAACATTGTCTCCAAATCTCAGGGAGCCACCCCTCAAGTGCTGGCTGTCTGTGGTGGCGCTGGTTATACCACGGCTCAGCTGGGCAGGGATTACACCCTCTTGGATCCAGGCAGCCCTGCCCTCATTACTTTGTCGAGAGACTGTTGAGTCTATTGAAACTGAGGTGGTGACCCTAATGGTCTCTGAATTGCCTTTGTGACATTCTTTTCTTTTCTTGAAAAATAGCACAAGTTTGAAGCTGAATATTTTCATTGTCCTGTCCTGTACAGTCAAAGAAGTCTGACTGCCTTCCTTCCATTCCATCTCCTTCCATCTCCTTCAGTTCTAACTGGCAATATTTCGACTGGGGTGGCTGATTAGTCCATAGTTCACAACTATACTAATTTTTGTATCCAACCATCAGTCAGTCACAAACTTACTGTTGTATTCTGAGCATGCGTCCTCATTTTTTGCAATATACAAAGGCTGAGAATTCTCCAAATATTTAAGTTCTGGTTCCTTTTTGCTTAACAATTTCTTCTTCGATTCATTTCCCTCTTGGATTTTACTGTAAGCGGTAAGGAGAAACCAAGCCACTCCTTCAACACTTTAACTCCCAAGTTCTGCCTTACACAAAACACTAGAACAGAACAACAATTCAGCCATGTTCTTTGCCTCCATATAACAAGGATCACCTTCTGATTGTCCACTAAGATGCTCCTCATTTCTATCTGAGGCATTCTCATAATGGCTTTTACCATTTACTTTTCTACCAACATTCTGTACATGATAATTTTCATATTCTCTAATAGATGAAAGCTTTCTCTCCAGCTCTCTCTTTCCTTTCTGAGTCCTCATCAAAATCACCTTTAATAGTCTCTTTACGGCAACCCTGACATTTTCTATCATCCACCTTGAAATGAGCCTATATTCATTACCCAGTTCCAAAAGTGCTTCAAGATATTTTCAGTATTTGTTACAGCAGCATCCTATTTCTCTGTGCCAATTCCTGTCTTATTCTGCTGGGGCTGCCATAGCAAATACCATAGACTAGATGGCCTAAACAAAAGATACTTATTTCTCCCAGCTCTGCATGCTGGGAAGTCTGAGATTAGGGTGACAGCATGGTTGAGTTCTGGTGAGGGCTCTCTTCCTGGCTTGCAGATAGCTGCCTTCTCATTATATATCTATACATTACCTCTTTCCATGACCTTTCTTTGATGAGTGCTCAGGGCAAAAGATTTTTCTCTCTCTCTTTCTCTCTTACTGCTTCTTAAAGGAGACTAATCCCATCACAAGGGCCCTACCTTCATGGCCTCATTGAAACCTAATTACCTTCCGTAGGCCTCACCTCTGAATACTGTCACATTGGAGATTAGGGTTCCAGCAAAGACATTTGAGAGGGATACAAATGTTCAGTCCATAGCACTACTATTTGTGGGCATAGTTAAGAGGCCATAAGTAAAGAAAGATATGAGGAGATCCTTCCATGAGGAAGGAACTTTGGAGACACAGACTTTCTTTGTTGGTAAACATTTATTTGTATTATACCACAGCAGCTTCACAAAATCAAGCAGTTTTTCTTATCAAATTTCTTCCAGAACAGTCTTTTCACTATTGATTTCATGTGAAATCCACTCTTGATTCCATATGAAGACATATTTGGTCAATTTGAAATTGTAATACTTTACATGTACTGATAGCTTATGCTGTGTCAAGCACTGGCATAATTGATATGTTTATAGATATTATTTAATCTATACATTATTTCTGTGAGATTATTGCTGTTATTTTATGCTGTTATTTTATTGCTATTATTTTTATATTTATAAAAAAAAAACAACAACTTTATGTATGGAAGAAAAAGCAACATCTAAAGCTTAGGTTAAGTACTTTTCTCAAGTACCTGCAGTTAATAAGTGGTTGAATTTGAAATCATGACTCCATAACCATAGCCCTTCAGTATATGTGATTCTGATGTATACATGTTATTATTTTCCAATAACATTCTAAAATCAAAAAATAATTTTCTACATAAAATATTATAATGTTTCTATATTATTTTAGTTGTTAACATTTTTCCCTTTACCTTTTATTAAGGTAGAACTAAAAAATACTTCTGGCCTCATGGATAATATACGTGTTTTTGAGGAATGAAAAAAATAAAAGCATTACTATTTATTGTCTGTCACTAGGTACAAGACCTAGCAGTGGACTCTTTCCTGTATCCTCTCATGTAAGTTTCACCTTGACTTCTAAGGTCACATTAAGATCCTTAAATATCAGTTGAGGAAACTGAGATTTGAAGATGTATAATTCTCACTTTTTTATGTCACATTATTGATATGTGTAAAACAGTGTTTACCTTTAGCATTCTCTGTTTGAAAAAGTGAGTCAATTGTAAATTAGATTATAATGCCAGAAGCAAGAAATCTCAGGAAGCAATATCAAAGATGAAATTCTGAGACAATCTCAAATTCGAAACTGAGCACTAGAAATGAATCTTATATTGTCAACTTGATGGACGTTATAAATGGGAGAAAACACAAGTTTAGACAAGGGCAATCCAAGAATATATCTGATTTTTTCTATTATACTTAAAATTCTGGGGTACATGAGCAGAACATGCTGATTTGTTACATAGATATATGTGTGCCACGGTGCTTTGCTGCATCTATCAACCTGTCATTTACATTAGGAATTTCTCCTAATGCTATCCCTCCCCTAGCTCCCCACCCCTGACAGGCCCTAGTATGTGATGTTCCCCTTCCTGTGTCCATGTGTTTTCATTGTCCAACTCCCATTTAAGACTGAGAACATGCGGCATTTGGTTTTCTTGTGTTAGTTTGCTGAGAATGCTGGTTTCCAGCTTCATCTATGTCCCTGCAAAGGACATGCACTCATCCTTTTTTATGGCTGCATAGTATTCCATGGTGTGTAAATGCCACATTTTCTTTATCCAGTCTACCATTGATGGGTGTTTGAGTTGATTCCAAATCTTTGATGTTGTGAATAGTGTTGCAATAAACATACATGTGCATGTGTCTTTATAGGAGAATGATTTATAATCCTTTGACTATATACCTAGTAATGGGATTGCTGGGTCAAATGGTATTTCTAGTTCTAGATCTTTGAGGAATCTCCACACTGTCTTCCACAATGGTTGAACTAATTTACACTCCCACCAACAGTGTAAAAATGTTCCTATTTCTCCACATGCTCTCCAGCATCTATTGTTTCCTGACTTTTTAATGATCTCCATTCTAACTGGCATAAGATGGTATCACGTTGTGGTTCTGATTTGCATTTTTCTAATGACCAGTGATAATGAGCCTTTTTTCATACATTTTTTGGGTGCATAGATGTCTTCTTTTGAAAAGTGTCTATTCATATCCTTCACCCACTTTTGATTTTTTTTTAATCATAAATTTGTTTAAGTTCTTTGTAGATTCTGGATATTAGCCCTTTGTTAGATAGGTAGATTGCAAAAATTTTCTCCCATTTTGTAGATTGCCTGTTCACTCTGATAATAGTTTCTTTTGCTGTGCAGAAGCTCTTTAGTTTAATTAGATCCCATTTGTCTACTTTGGCTTTTGTTGCCATTGCTTTTGGTGTTTTAGTCATGAAGTCTTTGCCCATGCCTATGTCCTAAATGGTATTGCCTAGGTTTTCATGGTCTTAATGACCTTAGGTCTTATGTTTAAATCTTTATTCCCTCTTGAATTAATTTTGTATGAGGTGTAAGGAAGAGCTTCAGTTTCAGCTTTCTGCATGTAGCTAGCCAGTTTCTCCAACACCATTTATTAAATTTATTAATAGGGAATCCCTTCCCCATTGCTTGTTTTTGTCAAAGATCAGTTGGTTATGGTTGTATGGTGTTATTTCTGAGGCCCTTTTTCTGTTCCATTGGTCTATATATCTGTTTTGATGCCAGTACCATGCTGTTTTGGTTACTGTAGCCTTATAGTATAGTTTGAAGTCAGGTAGCATGATGCCTCCAGATTTGTTCATTTTGCTTAGGATTTTCTTGGTTATGTTGGCTCTTTTTCTGGTTCCATATGAAATTTAAAGTAGTTTTTCAATTCTGTGAAACAAGTCAATGGTAACTTGATGGGTAAGCACTGAATCTATAAATTACTTTGGGCAGTATGGCCATTTTCACCATATTGATTCTTCCTATCCATGAGCATGGAATGTTTTTTCCATTTGTTTGTTTTCTCTCTTATTTTCATGAGTAGTGGTTTGTATATCTTGTTGAAGAGGTCCTTCACATCCCAGAAGGTTGTATTTTATTCTATTTGTAGCAATTGTGAACGAGAGCTCACTCATGATTTGGCTGTTTGTCTGTTATTGGTGTATAAAAATGCTTGTAATTTTTGCAAACTGATTTTGTATTCTGAGACTTTGCTGAATTTGCTTATCAGCTTAAGGAGATTTTGGGCTGAGACAATGACACGACAAATATGGAAAATTTCTGGCCAATATCCCTGATGAACATCGATTTGAAAATCTTCAATAAAATACTGGCAAACTGAATACAGCAGCCATCAAAAAGCTTATCCACCACAATCCAAGTCAGCTTCATCCTTGGGATGCAAGGCCAGTTCAACATATGCAAATCAATAAACAGAATCCATCACATAAACAGAGCCAATGACAAAAACCATATGATTATCTCAATAGATGCAGAAAAGGCCTTCAACGAAATTCAGCAGTCCTTCATGCAAAAAACTCTCAATAAAATAGGTATTGATGAAACATATCTCAAAATAATGAGTTATTTATAACAAACCGACAATATTATACTGAATGTGCAAAAACTGGGACCATTCCCTTTGAAAACTGGGACAAGACAAGGATGCTCTCTCTTGCCACTTCTGCTCTATATAGTATTGAAACTTCTAGCCAGGGCAATCGGCCAAGAAAAAGAAATAAAGTACATTCAATTAGGAAAAGTAAAAGTTAAACTGTCTCTGTTTGCAGATGACATGATTGTATATATCTGATTTTAAAAGCTTTTGAGTATGTGTTTGTGTTCAAAAAGAACATGTATATTTAAATACTTAAGTGACAAATATTCTGGAAATTGTTTTTGAAAAAGAGAGTTTACCCAATGAAGTGAGATTCATATTGTTTGTTTTTAGACTTTACACGGTATTCTGGGAATAAAGAATACTATTTATTATTTTCTTCCTAAGAATCCATTATGAAAAATATGATTTATCACATTCATAAATATGTTTATCATAAAATGCCTCAATATATTTTATGTTCACATTTCCATTCGGGGAAAGAAGTTTACATTCCTATTTAAAACTATACATAAAATCACTTCCAGAGGCTTAAAGACCTAAAATGAGAGACTTAGATTAAAGACCTACAATACTCCCCTCAAAAACAATAATATAAAAGTACTAGAAGGATATATAGGATCTATGTTTCACATGCTTTGAGTAGGGAAGGCATTCTTTTGCACCACTAGACACCTAATTTGAAACTTGAAATATTTAAAAATAAAAGCAACCATCTCAGTCAGTTTTATATTGCTGTATACAGAATACCACAGACTGGCTAATTTGTAATGATCAGAAACTTATTGACTCACAGTTCTGGAGGCTGGATAGTCTAAAGGAGGGGCCAGCATCTTGTGAGAATTTCTTGCTGTGTCATTCCATGGCAGAAGGACAAAGATAGGGAAAGAAAAAGAGAGAGAGAAAGAGAAGAGGGCTGAACTTATCCTTTTATAAGAAACCCTATAAAGTCTGTGATAGTGGCATTAATCCATTCACTCCAACCTCATGGCCTAATCATCTCTCATGAGGCCCCACCTCCCATTGTTGAGTTGGGGATTAAGTTTTCAACTCATGCTTTTTTGAGATGCAATGTCAAACCAGTAACTAAGCAATATTAAATTAAAAAATATGACTGTTAGAAACTATCTGCATGATGAATAACAGATTAAGTTAATGGCCCTAATATGCAAAGACTTGATACAAATAAATAAATAAGAAAAAGTTAAACGATCCAATAGAAAATGAGGCAAAGCTAGTGGCATCAGGTAATACCAAATAATGGTAAAAAAACATTTTTAAAAAACTTCATACTAATAATCAAATAAATGAAAATTATTGGTTACCATACTGACAAAAATAAAGACAATATTCACCATATCCAGCATGGCTGAAGATAGAAAGAAAAAGCAAGCTATCTCTTTGCATTATTTGAGAAACTGGAGAGACTATGTCCTTTCCTTTCTCTCTCTCTCTCTTTTTTTTTTTTTTGAGAGAGTCTTACTCTGTCGCCCAGGCAGGAGTGCAGCGGTGCCATCTCGACTCACTGCAATTTCTGCCTCCTGGCTTCAAGCGATTCTTGTGCCTTACTCTCCCGAGTTGCTGGGACTACAGGCACATGCCACCACTCCCGTCTAATTTTTGTATTTTTAGTAGAAACAGGGTTTCTTCTTGTTACCCAGGCTGGTCTTGAACTACTGCGATCTGCCCACCATGGCCTCCCAAAGTGCTGGGATTACAGGTGTGAACCACTGCATCCAGCCTTGTGAGGAACTTTCATTTGTGTTTGTATGTTTGTGTATGTGTGTGTGCATATATTTAAAGTGTTACTAAAATTTTTACATGATCAATGTCCATTTCAGGATTAAAAATAATATAGTGACAGGTTTTAATGTTAACAATCTGTAGAATTTTCTTTTTCTTTTCTTTTTTTTTTTTTTTTTGAGACGAAGTTTTGCTCAGTCACCCAGGCTGGAGTGCAGTGATATGACCTCAGTTCACTGTAACCTCCTTTCTCCCAGTTTCAAGCAATTCTCTTGCTTCAGCCTCCCAAGTAGCTGGGATTACAGGCACCCACCACCACACTCAGCTAATTTTTGTATTTTTAGTAGAGTCTGGTTGTTCACCATGTTTGTCAGACTAGTCTCAAATTCCTGACCTCAAGTGATCCACCTGTCTCGGCTTCCCAAATCGCTGTGATTACAGACATGAGCCACTGCACCCAGCAACAATCTGTAGAATTTTCTAAATATCAGATCTCACTCTTAACATCATCCTCCTTTTTTTTTTTAACCTTGTGACTTTCTGTATTAAAGAGCTCTATTCACTTGCTCTTAACCCTTCCACACTTGCAAAGAGTATTTAGCCTGGATCACAGTTACATTTGCAAGTGCTAGCCTCAGGACCTAAGTACATTATAACAGCATTGATGATTCCATTATCACAGCTTGACCATGCCAGGCTTTATACTGTTGCTAAGTAATCAGTGTCAATTGTTGCTCTTGAGGATGAAGGACAAAATATTTCTTGAGATAAAAGGAAAGCTTATAAAAAAGCAAAGGCTACTTTTTCCCCCCATGTTATCCTATTTCTAAAACACTACCATGTTGTAATATTTTATTCATGAGACAAAGTCTTACAAATATTCTGTCACTTTCTTTAGTAAGTTTACCTTGGAATCCATTTACATTTAGGGCAAGTGGTTCTAACAAACATAAAAGGGTTTTTTGTATGTTCGTAAAGTTCATATAAGATTAAGGGAAATATACAGATCTAAGAGTTAAATCTCATGAGCATATAGAAGTTCTACTGCCAGCTTTCTCTGATCTGAAATGGAAATTAGGCCTCCTGCTAATAATGCATTTACTTCAGCACACATAACAACTATTAAAAAGTCTTTTTCATATTGGCAAAACTCTTATTGCACCAAATCATCAAAAATAGATGAAAGCATTAAACAATTTGATTATCCTTGTCAACAATTTAGGATGCTATATAATTTTTCTCCAAAACTAACACTCTGGTACCACATCATTATATAGATTCATTTGGTTTCAATAAACTGTTTAAAAACCACACCAGTCAATAAACATATATGTTGGGTTTGATGTTTATGTTATAAGCAATGAGAATTTTTTTTAGAAAAAAAAACAATATCCCTGTTAATGTCTTATGTGGGGGAAATTATGTCTTTGCCTATGAAAGTTAATCAGCAATACACAATATAGGAGTTCAGAATGAGGCAGTGTAATGTCATATGCTAGAGTTTTCAGGATATACAAATACCCATTTGACATCAGTAAGTTCAGGTGGGCCTGAATATCTGTAATTTTAAAGGTCCACAAAGTGATTTTGCCATGTACACTGGAGAGCTATTGCATTCAAGAATGTTAAGACTGAAATATTAGGTATCATTGTGATGAAATTAGAATGAAAAATTATGTCATTAGTACTTCAAGGACTTGACTTCCCAAATTTCTGCCTACTATTACAGAACACAAAATGTCTTCATACAATGTCAAACTTCAGTTGATTCTCTCCACTATTCATATTTAAGAATATGTATGAACCACTTACTGTTTTACTAGCTGCATGAGTTATTGAGGCTCTGTAGAAACTAAAATACATTTATATCAGGTGTAAAAATGTGTACATTTGACAAAGGCTTCATAGGTATCGTGTGACTCATAAAAGAAAACATGTTAGAAAATCATTACATGTATTACAAAAGAATGCTTAGCTTTATAAAAAAAGTTAGTGCTATTTCTTTTAAAGATAGTGCATATAAAAATATCTGACTTGAAAAAAAACTCTTTTCTTTTTAAAAAAGACATTCTTCACTGCCAGCGATTTGGCATAGTACTTTTTATAGCTACCAGGCAGCTGAGTGAGAGGAAAGGTTGGATTGCTCCTGCTGCTGAAATCATGTTTTTCTCAGTCAGTGTTAGGGTTCTTTTTCTGCCATGCCCAAATACTAAAACTTAAATAGTATTACTTAAAATACATTTGCACAGTGCATTCCATTTTGTCCACAGCATCTTTATGATCATTATATTTCATTTAGGGTTTCTATTTCTTTCTGAGTATTTTTATATCTATGAACAGCCTTCCCTCTTTGCCAAACTGCTTCTATGAGAAAGGGAAAGAAAAAACAACAACACACATTATGAGTTTCTCTATAGCAAAAAGAGACTTCCAAAATCATTCCACTGAACTTAGAATGTGGCAAGTGTTGGGTTTGTTCTTTTAATAAATCCGGGTCTTGTAGTATCTTCATTTGCTCACTTCACTTTGCCTATCTGTACATACTTTGCCGTTGAGGCTGGGCATATGGCCTTCTGTATTAGTCTGTTCTTACACCACTAATAAAGACATATATGAGACTGGGTAATTTATAAAGCAAAGAGATTTAATGGACTCACAGTTCCACATGGCTAGGGACGCTTCACAATCATGGCAGAAGATGAAGGAAGAGCAAAGGGACGTCTTACATGGCATCAGGCAAGAGAGAACATGTGTAGAGGAACTCCCCTTTATAAAACCATCAGATCTTGTGAGACTTATTCACTATCACGAGAACAACATGGGAAAGGCCTGCCCCTGAGATTCAGTTACCTCGCAGCAGGTCCCTCTCATGGCACATAGGGATTATTACAATTCGAGGTGAGATTTGGGTGTGGACACAGCACGAAACCATATCACCTTTTCTTGTTCCTCTATATTCTGTCCCTAGGCAATTTCATTCACTCCTGCATCCCCTAGAGGTTAGAGACTCCAGTGTCCACAATTGCCAAATCACACTGCCCTTCTTAGTGTTATGCCCAGAAATTCTGACTGTCCACCAGGTACCTCCAGCTGGATGCCTCATAAGCAACATAAACTCAGGAAACTTATTGCCTTATTTCCACATTCTTCATCCCCCCTGTATTATCCATCTTTGTGAAAGAGAATTATTCACACTCTCTTCCAAACCAGAAATACAAAAATTATCCTATTAAGAACCCCAATTTTAAGTGCCTCTTAAATTACCCATCATATATTCAATACTCCTAACCCTTTTTAAAATCTCTTTTCTCCTCATTCTCACTGTGGTACCACATTAGTTCTCTGCATCCCCATCCTTCATTTGCTGCAAAAGATTCGAAATTTCCTTCCCAACTCCAGTTTTTCACCCTCCCGAACATGCCTTTTGCCAAAATGATCATTGTAAAATGCAAATATGCTTTTATTATTGATTTGGTCAAATTAAAGTATGCCTTCCTGCTTTCAGCAATGTTCAAACTCTAGAATTGCTCTTGCTGGCAAACTCAGCTTATCTCCAGTGGACTGGCACTATTAGAAAGACCTCTGTGAGTCATTCTGCTGTAACTGCTCATTTCCCATGGTGCTAAGAAGGCTGTATCCCTTTCACTTTTCCCAGCTTCCCTGAGAACTTCACTTTTCAGTCTTCACTAATAGGCACCTCTGTTGAGATGCCTTTCTTGACTCGCCAAGAGAAGGAATTCTTCCTTCTCATTGAGCCCCATCTATGGACATCAGCCATACCACCTTTCTATCACATTGCTGTGTGAACTTGTCATAAGCCTGTCCCTCCATTAGACCAGGTACAACTCAGAGTGATTTTTGTACCCAGCAAAAGTGATTTTTGACACAATGAATGACTTTGAACACCTTGAATTTCATTCTACCTTCTGTATTCTCCAAATTCTGGTCAATTTTGGAGAGAAAATTGTTGAAGGCTGTCTTTTGTGTGTGTCTGTGTGTATAAACAGAGAGTAATGAGCTTCCAATGCCCTTTGTCTTTACATCAGAAGATAAATGTTTATTCATTCTTATGTATTAGAAAATACATCCTTTGAGACCACCTACTGCATCTTGCCTTGGAAATTACCACGTATTCTTGATAATTTGATGGCTTTTTAATTAGCCAAACTCCAGAAATGAATTCAGGTATTATTATTATTATTTTTTTTTGAGATGCTGTTTTGTTCTTATTGCCCATTCTGGAGCTGGAGTGCAGTGGCATGATCTCGGCTCACCACAACCTCTGACTCCCGGGTTCAAGCGATTCTCCTGCCTCAGCCTCCCAAGTAGCTGGGATTGCAGACATGCACCACCATGCCCCACTAATTTTGTATTTTTAGTAGAGACCAGGTTTCTCCATATTGGTCAGTCTGGTCTTGAGCTCCTGACCTCAGGTGATCTGCCCGCCTCCGCCTCCCAAGGTGCTTGGATAGCAGGCATGCCCCACTGTTCCTGGCCTATTATCTTTAAACAAGTATGAACAGCTTTTAGGTAAGGATAATCTGTAGTAAGCAATTGTATTTTCTCAGTACCCTCCTCTTCTAGCAGCCCAATTGCTATCAAATTCTTTTCATAGGTGATCCCTATAGAAGTTGAATTTATTTTATCATCACAGCAATTTAAGGTTCTTATTCTCCAACCCTTTATTTTTCCCTTCCTTCTTTTCTCATTCATTGAGGATCAGCTAAGTATTAGGCACTCTCCATAGTGCTCATGTTTTCAAGACCAGTTCATAGTCCCTATCACAGAGGTGGCCACAGAACAAAGACTTTAAAAATTACAATAAATGTAAGGATGTAGAATATGCTGTGGTAGCATAGTCCAAAAAGTGTCTGTGAAGGAGTCTTCAGCCTTCACCAAAGAGGCTACCTTTAAACTGAGTCTTAAGGATTGAGTAGAAATCTCCCAAGAGAAAGAAGGAAGAGGGCAATTTCATGTATGAATAAAAATGTAGATGTCAGAAAGCATGTGAAACGTTTGGGTAAGAGTAGAATGCTTGTGTGGCTGAAATGTGAAGGTCTTGTTTGGTTTGCCTTGTTTTCGTTATTTTTTTTCTTTCAGTAGGATTGTTTTTGCTTTTGTCTTTCCCATTCAGATGTTCCCAGTATGAAGATATCTAGACTGCTCACTATGATTTTTTTCTTTTGCAAGTTTTGTCAAGTTTTCCTATGGTACATGTCCAGGGAAAGTCTTTTAAAACAGAATAAAGAAAGTGATTCTTGAAATTTCAGAATTAAAATATCCATGTAAAAACTAGCTTTAAGTCATCACAAATGGTAACTCATGCAGGCAGAGGTCATCTAGGAGAAATTGTGATTCTATGTAATCTGTTTGTATGGTATACAGTGGTGGACATTAAGCCAAAACCATATTCCTAGATGTTCAGGGAAATTCATCTGTCTGCATTTCCTACTCTTTCTGAATTTCACTCTATTATATTATCCATATTTTCAGTCTGAAAGCTTATGAAGCCAAACCTACAGGAAATGAGTGAGAAGATATTTCATTGTGAAGTGACATTTTATGAACTCTACTTGTCCTTGTTCTTATGCATGCCTACTTCATAACAATGAAGACCTCCTCTGCCGACCAGTATATAAAATTCAGTTTAGTTTATTCTTTCTACTGTCATGATCACCATAGAGAAAAAGCCAGCTGACATTTGATTTTTTTCCCACTCTTGTTTATTATATTATAAAGCTTTGATCCATACCACTGGCATTTGACCTTTGGATTAAATAAAGATGTATATGAAAGGTATGAGAGCAGATAAACACTATAACCCCTCTTATTGAGTAAAATGTAAACAATTACATTAATATGAGCATAAAGAGTCCAATATTGTTATAGTTTGATTTTTAATCTTGGTTAGTATAAACCTGTAATTCTTGTGATTTTTTTAAATAAATTATAACTGTAGTTTTGATATAAATAGGCTTGTAACACTGGGAAAATAAGGAATGATCCAGTGACAGGATTTCAAACAGTATTATGCAGTACTTGTAAAATACAGTGATTATTCTGGAACTACAATATAAGTACTATGAAGGTAAATTGCCCTGCCCTTATCCTAATTTATCGTATTCATTTAAATTGCATTGCAGGTTGTTTTTCTTTTGCCATTGTTCTAGCCTTTAAATTGGAAAGGTAGAAAGTCCTAGTCAGAACCTAAATTTGCAACCCAACATAAATCAAAGCTCCATTCTCCAGTCTGAAAGCTCCTGCCCCCACCTTCACTCCCAGTGACCCTGTGAATGTAATCTTTTCAGAGTGAACCTTGAATCTGGTCTAGACAGCATGTGACTTATGAAGTGAGGTGGGGTGAAGTGTCCAGGGAGAGAGGCAAATCCTTCAGAAATCAGTCTTAAAATAATGTATTTTCTTTCTTGGAGCCCTAAAACAGGTAGAACTGCAACCCGTTTTGTTTTTGTGATAGAAAAGCTGTTGATTCCAACTTGAATGCTCTCTCTTCCTCTTGATATTCATACCTAGTGATCATAATCTATTATTACAATGTTTCTGTTTTCCATTTATTGACCCCTCTAGTCTAGAAGATATGCTAGTGTAAATAAGTAATCCTGGGTAAGAAAAAAACATATATTAAAATCAAGAAAGGGAAACAATGAGGAAGAGGATCTGCTTTTTCCTTCTTAATAGTTGGAATGGTGCTTTCATTGTATGATTAGTATTCACCATGAGGAAATAATCTAGAAAGCATTTCTAATGAGCAGCTCTGAGATCATAATGATTACTAGAGGAAAAGGATAGATATATATGTATGTGTATATGTGTGTATAAAATAAAAACTGTAGCCCAGAGCAATTAATTTCCTACAAGTATAGCCATACCTAAGTATTTACTATAGCCTATGAATGTAATACAAATACCAATTTCAAGAGGATTCCAATACACTGCATCAATAAAAGTGGTTGTATCACAAGTACCTATATATGTATGGCTTCTAAGATCACTAATACTCTAGCTGTTAGTACCTTTAAGCAATTTAATCCAATTACCTCCTATAAAAGAAACTGAAATCTTCTTGGCATTCATGAATCTAAATTTGGTAAAATTATTTTAAATTCTGATACTTTCAGTCATGCATTGAGGTTTGCTTAATACTTGCCAGAAAACCTGGCCTCCTCCTCATTGACTCCCCTCAAGGTCTCTGTGAGTCTGTTTTCCTATCCATCACATAAGACATGTACAGCAGCTTGCTTTATAATGGTGGAAAATCTTTTAATCATCAAGTTCCCAATCTCACTTGCTCTTTTTGGGAGTAAGGGGATGATATATAGAGTTCTTCAGAGAAACATAACTTATATGAAGTATACAAATATATATATATATATATACACACACACACACAAATATATATATAGCATATTTGTATAGTATATAGAGAATATATGTATATTATTTTCTTCTTTTTTCCCAATTTTCTACAATAGAATACATATACAAATAAATATATATTTGTATACCATGCACACATAGATAGATAGACAGACAGACATCTACTTAGAAATAAAGAAAGAGATTAAAATGTATTTTAAGAAACTGACTCACATGGTTGTGGGGCTGGCAAATCCAGTATCTGCAGAGCAGGCCAGAATGCTGGTGATGCAAGCAAGGGTTGATGTTGCTCAAGTTGGAAGTCAGTCTGAAGGCAGAGTTCTGTCTTCCTAAAGGAAGGTCAGTCTTTTTTCTCTTAAGGTCTTCAACTGATTGGATGAGGTCCACCCACATGGTGGAGAATAATCTGCTTAACACAGAGTCTACTAATTTAAGTGTTCATCTCACCCAAAAAATACCTTCAGAGATATCTAGACTGGTATAACCAAATATATGGGAACTGTGATTAGCAAAGTTGACCCATAAAATTAACCATCATGAGATTTTTTTTCCTTTGTGAAGCAAAAGCAAAACAAAGAAACCCTGTGGGGATTATTTTAACTACAATTTTGCTCAACAATATTATAATTACTATAATGAATAGTTATAAATTATAATGAACATTGTCCCTAGTGCACTACTTGAATTTTTTTCTAGTATTTTCGAGATGGCATTTTTGGACAGTTATTCACGGATACTGGGCTCCATCTTCTCCACTGTTCTCCACCTGCACTGGGAGAATTGAACACATTAACACCAGGGTAGTAACTCACTACCAGAGTGATTTCCAATCACTTCCTATTTTTAACCACTGATGTATTCATCTCTGAGAAATGATAGCAGCAGGTGGTACAAGATGTGCAGGCAGGTTTTGTAAGTTGAAAAAAAACACAGGCAGGTGATTTTGATGTTCCCCACGGAGGCATGTGTAACTCTTCATTCTTATTGCTATATCCCTTAAACAATAGATAGTTTACTCATTAGTGTATTTTTCATGACATTGCTTATTTATATTTATTGAATATCACATTTTTTAAAAAACCCTAAAAGAGAACAGAGCTGCTGGAAAACCTTGTTGTTTAGGTAGTTTATTATTATCTAGATTTGACTCTTGGGATCGGTTTTCAGAAAATAATCAAAATGACCTGGGACTTATCCTATTTTCCTTCATTGTTTTCCTAGAGGCATTTTATCTAAGTACCTATATTTGATTCTATTTGCTACCTTCTCACTGTGACTACTCAATCAAAATCATTTCCATACTATAATAATTCATTAAACATAAAAATCAACTGAACACTTATTAACAACTTTTATGATTAGAAATTATGCATGTTTATTGTAGAAAATTGGGAAAACAAAGAAGAAAATAAGAATTAACCACAATCCCAACACCCAGAGACAAATAAGAACTTATTAATACATTGTGGTGTCTCACATAAGCCGGGTCCTTGTGGTAAGTCAGCCTGGTAAGATGGAAGGACTCCCTAGCTACGTAACATTATTCACCATGTGCACCAGCATTTGTATCACGCTTTACTTTCTGCAGTCATATAATGAAAACAGCAGATATATTGGTTGTGCTTTTTAAAACTAAGCACACTAGATTCTAATGATTTTCTCCATCACCTCCCTTCCCTTCCCGCTTCTGTTTGAGAAATCTAAATGTAATGTGGGTGGGGATGGGTGGAGACAGGAAAACAGGAATAGGAAGTCTCTTCCTGTTCTGACACTTTCACTTACAACTGTGTGATGATGGATAGATTATTACCTGTCTGAATCTTATTTCAGAGACGTTAATAGTTATCATTTAATAATTTGGAAAGTGGCCTCTTACAAGGATTAAAAGGAAAGATACATGTAAATTTTCTTGGAGCATGTTTCTAGAAGAAATAAGCAGCTTCTTCATGCCACAACCTACCTTAAACCCTATCACGTATGTTACATAATTAATTTGTCAGAACATCTGTAGCCCAAAACAAACATACAAATTTTCACATGTGACTTGAATGCCTCAGACCTCACTAGTATAAATGAGATTGTGGTCACATTCATGTCTAAATTCTCACACTTACTCCAACAGAGGCCTTAATCTCCCTTTGAAGTTTTCTAGGCCTCTCTTAAGAGTTCTCAGAGGGTTTTTGAAAGGTTTGTTCATGTTCTGCTACTCTAGCTGCCTTTGATGCACCCTGAAAAGTGACTTAAGCATCTAGTACTGACTATAATAATAGATGCCCTGGGTGGACTTCTTGGCAGAGATTGGGAGAGAAGCCTATGACCTGCTCCTACTCTGTCATGAGCTAGGTCACTGGGGGCCTGTGTTCTCAGTGTGTGTGGCCAGTCTCACAGACTCACATGAATACAATTCCTTCCTCATCATTCTGCACAAACTGCTTGCTCCAGAGACCCTTAAAACCAGCCACCACTCCACCTCAGTGCCACATCTGCTGTCTCTCCGCAACACCCTGGCAGAAATCTCTTTCCTCCTCCTTTCACTGAAAGACAAAAGCTCAGGAGCACACAGGCTGTCTCATGAATAACCTGCCCACCAATTCCAAAACAGCCAGGGTTTAAATTTTTTTTCTTTTCCCAGATAGGACACCTTGGTTCTTTCATAACTGAGGTTGAAACTCATTATTAAATGTTCATAGAGGTAAAAAACAAAAACCAAGAAACAAAAACTATTTATCTCATCTGCAACCCTGTGGTTCATTTGCATAAGTATATTGCCTGCCACCTGCTTTTTAAACTTACGGTTGCCCTACCCTTTTCTGCAACAAGAGCCACTCCATCTCTGCTGCTTGTCTCTGGTCGGCACCCTCCTGTGGCTTCCCAGCAGCAGCTGTGCTTCTGCATGTCTTCAGGCATTTATCTTGCCTATGCTGGGCCTTGCAGCCTCCCTGCTCACTCCTGTCTTTCAGCTGCTGTCCGGTGCCTGCTGTTATCCATCTTCAGCACAGTCCCATCTGGGGGCTGAGGTAGCGAGAACATTGTTTCAGCACTAGGGTCTTGGCTGTGTTCCAGGTACTCACCGGTGGTCTTGCCATCCCACTTCACATTGCCTTGGCTTGGAGGGATTTCTGGGAATGCTATTGGACTCCCAGAGCTGTGTGGATGCTACCAGTTTCCTTAGATGTGCCTCGGGAGCAATAATAGATACCGTGTTGACACTGTATATTTTCATTTCCTTTCTCCTGATGAGTGCTGACTAAATAGATTCCACTTGTTTTCATTTTACTTATCAATAAATGTTTGGATTTCTTACTGCTGAGAACTCGGTTATGGCCATCAGTTTTATATCTTAAAAATTCAAGGAGAGCTTTGTTATCTGGGATGTAGTTAGAACAGAGGACAAAACTCTATTCACATTGCCTTGAGGTGTCTTCTTATCAGTTCCTCCTTTCTGGCAGTGACCTATAACTGAATGGGGAGACCCTGGGCATCTGGTCAGAAGAGAAACATGCTTATTTCCAGTTGACCTCAGGCTGTCCTGCAATCAGAGACAAGCAGATGTCAACAGAGAAATAGTTGACTCAGTAGGGTTTTAAAAGTCTTAACGTGTAAACACGGAGTTAAGCAGGACATGACAATACAAAGAATAAATCTCATCTCTCCTTTTGAATGACAATTTGTGAATTAAAATTCAGCAGATGACTTGAGTAAAGTTAATTAGAACAAATAATCTTACAGCTATAAAAATTTCAAGAAAAAAATCACATCACAAAACTGAAACCATTTATGCCTGGGTAGTAACAATTTTATGTAATTTTTATTTTGTTCTTTTCATTTGCTTACATCTTCTAGCATATCCACAGTAAATACATATCATTTCTATAATAAAATAAAATTATATGTTCCAACTTTTACAAGTTTGGATGATCATACTCCTGAAACATTTTAGTATAAAGTAAAATCTTCATTTTTCAGCATAAATTTTTAAAATTTTTCTCACATACTGGGAAACCTAATAGAGAACTAATCAAAAACTTCTCATATGCACTTTTTAACAATAAGGTGTCTCCTGTTATGTCACAAATGCTGGATTACGCAGAAAAACAGTGGATTGGCCTTTAGTGTTTGAGATTTCCATCTGTTCTCTAACTAAATTAGGTTGGTCATGGGAAAGTGGTATGCCTGGACCACACTGCCTCAATAGCACAGAAATGCCTTCACTGAGTTAGGATTTAGTGGTATGCTTCCTGCTTCTAACCTTAGGATCATTTGAACATTATCTCTGGGTCTGTTTTTAATACTATAATTTATACTATTGCCCAGATTTCATTGATCTTTACACACAGCCCTAGAGAGAAATCTCCTTTGTGACATCATTCCTAGAAAACAGTGTGTTTCTATAGACAGATTTTGTGTGCTCTCTTATGTAAAAACTACCTAACCCAATATTATTTCATTTACCTTAGTTCCTAGAAATTCAAGTCAAATTCACTGTTCATTTTTTGCATAACGTGTTTATTCGGCTCACTTGTAGCCTCCACTCCTTTGCTTTGCTTGTTTTGGTTCTGGTTTTTTGGATGGAATCTTATCTGTCTTAATTGCTATTTTTTAAATAAATAGGCTGTCTCATATTGCCTTAGAAAACAAAGACATAAGACAATGATCACTGGTGTAAATGTGACAAATGGACGTTTAATTTCCTTGAACAAAGATGCTCTCATCACGAAGATATTTTGGAATTATTATAACTTTCTAATTTGAATAATTATATTGGGATTTCTGGTTGGAAAACTTATTGTTTTATTTTTATTTAAGTGGATATGTTTATAAATCAATCAAACTACTTCCCCAACCAGAAAGCATATTAGAAATTATACATTTAAAACTGGTTCTTAACACACCTCAAGACTGGTCCACCAATGTTAAGATTTCCTCAAAAAATTTTTTTCTTTTTTTAGTGGAGCCTTGCTCTTCACCCAGGCTTGAGTGCAGTAGCATGATTTCAGCTCACTGCATCCTCTGCCTCCTGGATTCAAGTGGCTCCAACCTCAGCCTCCTGAGTAACTGGGACTACAGGCACAAGCCACCACACCTAGCTATTTTTTTTTTTAACTAAAAGCAGGGTTTCACCATGTTGGCCAGGCTAGTCTCAAACTCCTGACCTCAGATAATCAGCCTCCCAAAGCGCTTGGATTACTGGTGTGAACCACTGTGCCTGGCTCCTCAAAATTTCTGTAGGTAGACTTTGAGGATTCCTACTGTATGATTTTGGATCTCATACTAGGAAATGACTCCAAAATATATAGCTGGATCTCATGTTATATAATGAGTGTACTGTGAAATGTTGTATTAAACTAACTTTGAAAACTTTGATTTTCTTAAAGTTATTGGAAACATCTTCATTTAAAGGAATCTGAATTATGATCTTTTTCTCTATTTCTTTCCTTTTTCTTTTTCTTTTCTTTTTTTCTTTCATTTTCTTTCTCCTAAATCTTGAGAAAAAAATCAGACTGTTTTAAAATCCTGACGATGCTATCTACCGGATTGCTAGGATAATGAAAAACATGGCAGAGGGTAAATAGGACCAATGCAGTAAAGAAATGTATTTCCCCATCCCACTCTGGCTGGCTGCTGGTGAAGGTAGCTAGATTAGTGGTTGCATTACTTTTCTTTAGGACTTTCTGCATCTTATCAAAATATTGCATTTCCTTTACACCCAGCAGGATAAAGCTCTCTGCATTACCCTTAAGGTTAGCATCTCAGTTGCAGCTTCAAATTGACAGGGGGACTTTATTGAAACAATCTTCTATGGAGAAAATATGCCTTAAAGGAAACATCTAAATAGAGTAATTCTTCATTGGTATTGGGATGAAAGATCAAAGTCAGTTTTAAAAATACAAATATTTTAGCTTCTTAGTAATATATAAAAATATTGACCTCATTCTTAAATTTACATACGACCTTTGGTTGAATATGATAGACATCTAAAAAAAATGATAGAAGAACAATAGAATAAAGCCCAAAAGCAATGAAGTTATTGAAATTGAGTGCTTCCAAGATAAACAGAAGATGAAAAAGTAATTTTTTGCCAGACAAAGGGATTGATCTTCTTATTGTATTATTCTGCAAATAAAAGCAAAAAATAATCATAACCAAGTTGTACAATAAGAAGAATATGATACATTTTTATATAATTTGAAATATATGCTTTAAATGAGTCATAAAATTATTTATATTATCCAAAAATATGTCACTAATACAGTCACAAATGCTATAGTTTGAACATTTAATATTTTCTTTTCTAATAATGAATTATAAAATGTTAAAAGAGTTTCTGCACATTTATTTAGTAATACACATTAGTGTTACTTTACTAATATGTCTGGTTATAAAATTTCTCATAGAGACGTGATTTATATTATTTTTTAAAAGGACAGGTTAATCTGAGTCAATATATTATTATTAAATTCAAACAGAAAACACGTTATAAAGATATAATCCAAAAGTTTATCTGTGTGGCCCTTAAAAATAAAAAACTGTTTAGGTTTTTTTTTTGTGTGAATTCTAGGTACTAACTTCGCTACTATAGACATTCACATTCTTATAATTGAACTTCCAAAACCCCACTTGCAGTAATATATGAAATAGGATGTTTGTCACAGTGAGTTTTACCAATATGATGCTGTGATTCATTGTGATATGGAATGATTGGTTAAATAAAACTTGTATCTAAATAAAAATGATCTGATTTTTCCTTCTTTCATTCCTCTGCATGAGATTTTACAGATACCACCAGCAAGTTATTAAATGTCTTTTTAAACATCCCATTTGTATCTTACTTTACAAAAGAAATCTGTGCAGATTTATAGGTAGAACAAGTATTTGAAGATTAGCCGTAATTTAAATTCAGGAAGGAGGTTACTGTTTTAATCAGTAGTTCAGCTTGCTGAGCTATTGAAACACTGCATATTCAAGTACTTTTTGAGAAACATGATGAAAAAGCAGAAATTATATAATTTATATGAAAAACACATTTTAATTAAAAAACAGTTTATCCATTAAATAATTTCTCTTGTGTCTTTGGAAAAAGAGCAATATTTTTTCCTTTGGTCACCAAACTCTACAATCCAGCAACCAGTTTGTCATACATGTGTCATCAAGAATAAGTGATTTAAAAGAACATTGTGGTGAGTATTTCTATAAATCCAGATAGGTATTAGGCTGGTGCAAACGTAATTGTGGTATTTGCCAAACCTTCTAGATCTGTGTGCTTTCCAACGTAATAGTTAATAGTCACAGATGGCTTTTGAACAATTAAAACGACAAGTCTGAATTGAAAAGTGCTGGATTTCAAAGACTTGGTATAAAAATATTAAAATACCTTATCAATTTTTATATTGAGTACACATTGATGTGAGACAATTTGGAGTTAAGTAAAATATATTAGTATTAACTTCACCTGTTCCCTGCTACTTTTTAAAAATGTGGACACTAGGACATGGAGCATTTGAAATGACATATGTGGCTCTCATCTGTGTTCACATTTTATTGCTAACATAGGTCTAGATACCTCAGTCTATTTATTTTATAAATTAATATAGTAGAGCAAATATCTCTCTAAAAGTGTGAACAAACTATGGAGATATTTAAATGTACATAATTAATGTTTGTCAAATAGTAAGTATTATACCTTGATTATTACCTTTTTCTCTATAATATAGTATCCTTGATAATAAATATTCCAGTGTCTATGGATATGCTAGGGTTTTATTTTTAGGCCATATCATTATGTAATAGTTAAGTGGCATTTGAATCCTTACTTTACAAAATTAGCAAAATTTATGTTAGAAATTAACATTTCTATTAGAGTTGTTTGTACCAATATGATTATTATGGCATAATTTGAGGATTTTTCTGAAAATGGAATGAACCAAGATTCATTTGTATGCATTAGTGATTACAGTATCTTCTTGCTTATTGTCCTAACAGAAACAGCATAATAATCAATTTTAAAAACATATAGCCAGCAGTCTCTGAGGAAATAAGATAAGATGGGCTATAGGAGGGAGGAGGAGACCAAGTCTTGGAAACTCATCTCAACAAACCCAAGTCAACAGCAAAGGGGTTGGCAGCTATGGGAAGCCAGAGAAGCCCTTCTAGAGAAGGTCAGCTAAGGGTCAGTTAAGAGCAACACTCAAGACCCAGAGTTTAGAATTTCTGTCAAAGATAATTTACTAGAGAGTTTGTTTAACTATTGTTCTGTCTCAGTTAATGTGATTTTCGAATCTAGATATGGTGAAATTTAAAAGTCAGAGTGATTAAAAAAGACATTTATTTTAGCAAACAAGCTATTATTCCCAATATGGAACATATACCATGATAATAAATAAACAGTTTTAAAGTGCATATCTTGGAAAAATTGAATATGATAAATATATTATCAAATAAATTGAAAAGGTCTTCCAGAATAATTCCATTGAGGATGTTTTTGACTCTTTGGTTTCTTGGATAAGAGCTCTTCCACAGCAGTGCTTTCAATGCTTCTTTTCTCTCTTTTTTTTTTTTTTTTTTTTCTTTTTTGAGACAAAGTCTCATTTTGTTGCTTTGGGAGTACAGTGGCAAGATATGGCTCACAGCAACCTCAACCCCCCGGGTTCAAGTAATCCTCCTACCTCAGCCTCCTGAATAGCTGAGACTATAAGCATGTGTTACCACACTTAGCTAATTTTTGTAGTTTTTTGTGGAGATGGGATTTCACCATGTTGTCCAGGCTGTCTCAAATTTCTGGGCCGAAGCGATCTGCTTGCTTTGGCCTTCCACAGTGCTGGGATTACAAATGGACTTCAAAATCCATTCATTAAAACCATATTTTGATATTTTTAAAAATCCCAAAAAAATTGTTCTATATGGATATCAGATGTCAGCAGTCACAGAACAAGGCTGAAGATTGAGCAGCAAAGGATTTAAAAACCAGGAGAAAATTTGGCCCACATGGGCCTAGCATACCCCGGGCTCAGCAAGGGCGGAAGGATCGGGAGGCTCTAAGCAACAAACAACGGTTGCTGGCTTCAGGCATGATTCTGGTGCAGGCAGTTAGTTGTCTTCGAACCAGTATGTTTTCCTCCATGAAACCAGAAGAGCCCTAACTAGATGCACACAATAAGGTAAAATTTATTTCAGCTTATAGTTGGAAAATGAAGCAAAAAATTCCCACAAAAGCAGAGTCTAATTGAAACATCTAAAGAAAAAGTAAAATATCATTAGCTACAGTGAATGTCATATAGAACAGATTATTTTGGTGTTCGAAAAGTTCATGAGCAAATAAGTTTGATTAAAATGAAAGGAAACAAACAATACAGAATGATATATTTGCTCCTGAATATCTGAACTGAATTATTTCTCTCCCCATTTTTTTCAATCAGTTTCTTTCCTGGGGAATACAATCATTGACCATCTCTAGTTCTCTTGAAGATGCGATTCCTCTTTCTTTCTGTTTTCCCTTGTTTTCGTCCGCTAAGAAGGCTTTATTTCTTTCTAATTTGAGTATATATTCTGTATTGCTAACTTGGGGTGGTAAGTGCAGCCTCTAGCTTAACATTGTTCAGGCCGTTTTGTTTTTTTGTTTTTTTTTTTTCCTCTCCCTAATAGCCCTTAGCCCTTTCTTTCTTTCAGCTGTTAGCTGTTTGCAGAAAGCTTGAGCATATCCTCCTGTGGGTTTTCTCCTCAGGGGACGTTCCTTTTGCGGTTAATCCACAGTGCTAAAGAACAAGCCTCTCTCCGTACTTTTGATGTTACTTGCTTTCAAAATCTTTTCCCTCTGTACCTAAGACACCTAAGCTATAGTACATTGTTTGGAATTCACAAGGCAACTGTTATCACTGCTAGAGTATGCACCTTGATTTCTGCTGCTTTAATTTTGGGGAAGTGGTTATAGCTGTGAACATCAATCAGTGAGTCCTGTTCAATTTGAATAAAACCTATGTGTAACTTGTGAAGTAGAGGATAAACAGCAAAAAGCATGTGAACTCTCAGCACACATTGGTTCACACTTGAACCAGTGCATAAAGGCAGGGGCTTAAGGCTGAAATCGCTACTATCACTTTTAACTTTCTGTTGTTAGAAACTCATAATCACCAGTTGCTACAACCTCTCCGGTGGTTCATCTTTAAAAATGAACTCACATGGTATTTAACTGGAATATAAAATAATGTTACACTGCTCTCTCTGTATGTTGGTATATGTATGTATCTGTGTGTGTGTGTGTGTGTGTGTGTGTATAAATATACATATATACCTATATATGTGAGATACTTTACACATCCACCCCTCTATACATACTTATGCATTCAGATATATTTGTTTTAGTCTTACTGAAGTAATTAAAATATTTTAATTTTTTTGTTTATGCTGGGACATGGCTGATATTAGCAAATTTAATGAAGTCAAATATGAAAAAATATTATATATATGCTTATGAATTCAAACTGTATTTAATGGGGCTATAAAGACAAGATGGCTTACCCAACGATTAACTATGCATTATTAAAGAACAGTGTAAGATAAAGCTGAAAACAAAATCTAAATTTTAATTATAAACATAGTTGTTTTTAATTTTTCATCAGAGTCATTGACATACAAAAAGTGGAGTAAGATTGTTTGGGGGTTCTTTGACATTTGATGGCTATGTACTAGATAAAATGTGTCCAAAAAAATATATTGTGTGTATATGAAGTATTGGATGTGAGATTGAAATAATCAACCAAGACAAATGTATGCCAAATTGCAGGGTCTTTATTGCTGGCGACCATGGAGGACTCACCTCTCTCCAACCCGTGGCCCCAAACTCAGGGGGAGCAAGGTATTTAAGCTGAAAAACCACATAGTGGATGCAGGGCAAGCAACTTTACAGATGCTTATTTTGGTAACTACTGATAAGCAAAGGCCAGACAGTTCATTCTTTAGAGCAGGCTAGCAGTTTTGTTTACAGAAGCCAAGGACAGCAGTTATTGCAAGGAAGATGGGCAGATTTTTGGAAAAACAGCTTTGTCTTATAAAATGGCATTGCTCTGGTTCTAATTCTAGGCCCGCTATAGCACATTCCCCCCTGTTTTTGTAATATGTATTAAATCTTTAATAGCTTTCCTCTTTTTGGATCCATTTCCAATTAAGGAACTAACATATCCTTCAGTGGATTTTTTAGTAAGGACCCACCAGTAATAGGTGGGAATCAAGGGGGGTCCTCCCCGAGGGGCTACACTAGGAATTAGGGGGACAAGGAAGGTTACTGCGAGGAGCACGAAAGTCTCAGCTTTAGGTGGTCTGCTGAAGCTGAGGTCACTCTCCATTGTGTGTTGGGGGGGCAGTCTTGACACGTGAGTGGTGGATCTACTATAGCACATATAATACTGAAAAATACAGAACAACAGCCTGGGCAATATAGCCAGATCCCATCTCCACAAATAATAAAAAAATAAATAAAATAGCCCAGTTTGGTGACACATGCTTGTAGTCCCAAGTACATGAGAGGATTAGGAAGCAAGACGGCTTAAGGCAGATCCAGGAGTTCAACGTTACAGAGAACTATGATAATGCCACTGCACTCAAGCCTGGGCAGCAGGGTGACATTCTGTACATATATATTCTGTTCGAATATCATGAAAATATATACTTATATATACATATTCTACTGCAGATTTGGTAAGTTTATTTATAAAACAACTCAACTCTATTTAAAACGTTCGTTGTTAAAAATTTGTTTATATCTGTCTGAATTTCCCCTAAAAAGAGGTGTCTATGTTCTTTCTAAGTGCCTATCGACATGGAGGATGGTGCTGCTTTCACTGATACACTTAATATTTCCATAAGGCAGTCTTCTTTACAGAGAAGGATAACATGTATCTGTGACTCAAACCAGACAAGTCTTGCCAGACTTATGAGACTCAGGAAGACAGGAGACAGATATTTAAGCATAGTTGAGTGGAATTTATTTTGTAACTGGAAGTAAGGCTTTTCTGATTCGTTACTTTGTTTATTAGCCAGAAGGTGACGATTTAGAGTACAGTATTATCAACAGTACTCCAGGAAGCAGTTTTCACGGAGTTCACTGATGCCTCTGTAACTTAAACAAATTTGGGCACTATAAAACAGAATGGAAGCAAACTTGGGCTTAAGGTGATTGTTTTCTCTTTATGTTTTGGACTTGCTCCTCACCTCTATTTCAGTTTTAAAGTTCTTCCTCTGCAAGTGAATCTAGGAGTAAGGTTTGAATCATACTCCTTCTTGACAGCATCTGCTGCTAGTTATTTGGTATTACGGCTTGATGTTCATTTGTTTGGGAAGCCTCAGAGATGAAAACCTTTGAAGCATTCCCAGTTGCCTCTAATGCACATACTCATTCTCCACAAGTTGGTGAGACTGTATTTAATATAGGAATGTATTTTCAATATGTTCTTCCATGGCTGAAGCCAACTTTAATACTTACACATTCTATGCTAATACTTTCCATATGTTAGTGTATTATGTTTTCTCCATGTTATGTTTTTGAAAAGGAAAGTTCATTAAAGAGTAAATATTTGTCAAAGCATGTATTTATAAATCCCATGGTAGCTGGTGAAATTTTCTTCTGCTTAGTTAATTCAGCCATCTTAGTCACTTTTAATCAATCCCCTAATTATGTTTTCAAGTCAGTTCAGCATATTGTTTATGACAATAAATTTATCAGTTGTCATTGTTGGTGTGAGTGTATGTGTAGTAGTGTAATGTTAATACACATTTTTTCTTTAATATAATTGTAGAATAATGCTAAAATAATGACTACTAAGAACAGGCAAAATGAGATTCTTAATTGCTGATTAAATTCCTTTTCTAGGTTTTTTAGTGAATGCTGTTTCATCTGACATTGTTTATACAAATTAATCTCCATTTAGTTTATGAGAAAATATATAAAATCATCATGCAAAGAAAATATTTCTGTAGATTAAAGCATCATTCAAGCCAAAGACTGTTTTTACTCAAGTTGATCAGATCTGACACCTAAAAATGAATCCTCAATTCTCCCCTATAATCTTTTATACCTGATTCTCTCATGATAGCCACTGGACATTCCTTGCCTGAAGGCTGGATTTTGATTAGTCTGAGAATTATAGCATACAGAGGTAATGTGCTTTTTCATGTTTCCTCAAGAGATAAGCCAGATCATTTAAAAATTCTTTGTTATGTGATTTTCCATCACAATGAATAATTTAGGATTATCATGTATTGTTTACATGATTTTATTTTACTTTCATGCTTCCAAAATTAGCATAGTGAGTGCTACTCTGGATGACAAAGTACAAAGTATTTTTGATAAAATCTAAGTTAAAGCACTGATAACCTGTGTTGCAGAACTCATGAGTTGTCACTGATCAAACTTCTCCATTAGAAAAGAGTTATCCTGACATTCCAAGTGTTGCTAAGTCACCATTCTGGGTTTTAAGTCTTTCCAGCTCTTGAACCACCTGACCTGACTACGACACAAGCCTTGAGCAATCAACTTCACCTCTCTGTATCTCAGTATCCTCATCTGTAAAATGGGGATATTAAGATCAGTTTAAATCATATAAACTGCAGCTCTATAGGTCTAATATGGTCAAAAACAGACAATTTCCAATGATGTTCCCTAGTTGTACCTATTCCATAAAGCTCATGAGAAAATTGAAATATCTAATGTGTCTAAGCTCTTAGCACAATACAAATATGCTAGAATAAGCTTCTATAAATTTTAGCTACTGGTATTACAATAAGAAAAGCCAAAAAGTATTAGGTCAATATATGAGTGAAAGAAAACATTTAAAGTAATACCATCTGGCAGCCAAAGTAATTCAGATATTTTTTAAGTTTCTCGAAGTAAGAATAATTAGTCTTTATTTTCCTTTCTGGAAAGAAATGTTGTTGAGACAATATGCACGACTTCCTATGCATTCAGTGCAATAATCTTTCAAGAAATCACCCCAGAAATATTTTGATACTGCAGTTAGCTCATTAAAATGTTTTCAGTATCCAGCTTTAAATTATAACATATTGTACAGTTGTAACATAGTTATTTTATTCCATCACAACTGAGAGCAAAAAGCTGAGAGAATTACTGAAGTGGATTCAAACCCAAAATATCTTCTGAATAGACTTTGGGGAAGACTAATTAGCATCACAAAGTAAAAATTACTCTAATTGATTGTAGAAGTATAATCTAGCCAATGAAACAATCATAATAAATTCAGGGATATTTAGTCCCTGAGAATTTGCATTTTATGAGTGTGAAAAGCTGAGAAGTAGCAGGTATATTTTGGACAATATTTCATTTATTTTACTTCATTAAGACCTGTCTTATGGCTTTAAAGATGTTAAATAAATTCTTAATTATTTTCTATATTTCAGTAGGTTTATCTGACCACTTACAGATGAGAAAGCCTGTATACAAATATGTCAATGACCACGTAAACCTAGAAACAATTACATCTCTCAAAATGTTAATGGATATGGAGGGCTAAAACTATTGGATTTAACACAGAAATGGGAAAAAAGAGCTTGACAGAGAAGCTGACATGGAATCTAAGCACCTGTCAAGAGATTGGCATTTACATTTCTTAGATATGAAAGAAGGGAAAAAGAAGCTCTGTGGGTATATAAGTAAGTTTTAGATCGGGTTATAATGAATTTGACATTCAGCGATTTCTATTTTCACAGTAAAATATAAGAATGAAACTGTATTGCTTCATTTTCACACTGCTGTGATGAAGTATCTGAGACTAGATAATTTATAAAGAAAGGAAATTTAATTGACTCACAGTTCCACATTACTGGGGAGGCCTCAGGAAACTTACAATCATGGTGAAAGGCACCTACCTCTTCACAGAGCTTCAGGAGAGAGAATGAGAACTAAGCAAAGCGAAAAAAGCCCCTTATAAAACCTGTGATTCAGTTACCTCCCAACCAATCCCTCTTATAACACATGGGGATTATGGGAACTACAATTCAAGGTAAGATTTGGGTGAGGACACAGCCAAACCACATCAGGAACATTAGCTAAGAATGAGTCAAAGAACTAGAATAGCACATGAGAAAAAATAACATTTTAAATAGTCATGTAGGGTAGGAAATGACAGAGGATAATACTTGAAATAGTCATCTCAGTTATCGGGAAGTGAGATTAACTGAGAAACAGTTTCTGGTTAGTATTGAGGGCCCATTTGACATGTAAGGTTATGAAGTGAAAACAGTATGCCAGGTTGTGCAATTTTCTCCCACCACACTCAAAGATCTGGGAAGGAGCATTAAGACACAGATGGTTACGTTCACCTGGAATGTGTGTTTTGCAAGGAGAGCACAAAAGCCGAGGAGAGAAACTATGTACCTGATATGATTGTAATAATGAACTTTTGCCTGTAAGTTGGAGAAGTAAAGATAGGTGGAAGGTGAAGGAAGGTAAAAACTGAATGCTTTAATTGTCTTTAGGACCATATTATTGTCAGGAGAGAACTTAACTGAATCAGGAAGAGAGAGGAAAGGAAATGGTGGTCCTAAGGTACAGTGTTTACTTTCCAGATTTGGAGATGGTGTCAATTCTGATGATGATGAAGAGTGATCAGGTGATCAGAAGAAAGGATATGGGAAGTATTGGGAAGGGAAAGATCCTCTGAAATAAGAAGATTAAGAACCTAGGGGTCCCATGAATTGCATGGATCAGCCTGGTGGCTAAAGTTTGTATGGTTAGGAAGAGTGGGTCCAAAGCAGAAACTCAGTTATGAATCCAGAGGAATGACCAAGAACTGAGTACAAACTACTCCAAAGAGGTAGTTTGGAGGGCAGACTAGCATGTTTTATAAGATGAAAATTTTAAAAAACGGTCTGGAAGTGGTAATAGGTAGAGAGAGAAGGTATAACAAAAACAGTTTCTCACCCTCCCTGATCTGTTATGTGGAACCACAATGACAATAACAACAAAAAAGCATTGCAAGTTTGTTGTAAGCTAAGTAACTATTTTAAATGGCTTGCATGGATCCACCCATTCCATCATTACAGTAACCTTCTGAGAAATAGGAACTATTGACGCTGTTCAGATTTTAGTAAACTAAGGCAACAAAATTTAAGTATCTGCCAAAGTCACACATGCTAGTGAGTGATAGAACTAGGATTTAAGACCTTGCAACCTGACTTCAAAGCCTGCACCTGCACACCACTGTGCAGCACCTTAGACCTTAATTGGAAATTGAGAGAATCAATAACTCTGTAGGAGAATGTGTTCACTGAGTTTCAGGTTGCTCTGGGACTATTTTGGTGGCAATGAGCTAAGGTTCTGAGACAGGTCAGCACGAGTCTCTGGGATTTATGCTGCAGACATGGAGAGGCAGCTCAGCTCTACCTGTAAACCTTCTTTCTCAGTGGCTGTGTACTCCAGCACAGCAGCTTCTCACCACTCCTCACTACTGCCACCCCTACCTTGAACCTGGGTAAAGTCCTATCTGCTTTGCATGGTGAAATGCAAAATGATGGAACAGACTGCTTGCTCCATGACTGGGGAGAGCTTGGCTCCTCAGTGGTCTGAGTGCAGGTTCTGCCATGTGCTTCAGAGCAGGGTCATTACTTATTGCCTGCATGTTAGATTCTGAGTTCCAGTTTTGAGTTCTGCCTCCTGTCTAATCTTCAGCTGATCCAGATCTTGGACCCTTCTTCATTCTGCTTTCACTCCATTATCCATAGCAAATCCCCAGAATGGTATGCAATTTGACAAAAGAAGAATACATTCTAGAATATCTTGTTATGCCCTAAGCATTCCACCAGAAAATCTTTTCAGTTCTCATAGACTATTGAGCATGAACTCTTTCCAAATACTGTTAAGCAGTGCATTTTTGTGAAGAGCTATGCTAAGGCAAGCACATCATGATTTTTGAGGTTTATCATATCTGACTTTGCTTTTATCTGAGTATCAAAGTTCCTGAAGAATCTTTGTTGGCTCAACCAAGATACTTTTCATACTTAGTTATTTTTGTGTGCCCAAACATATGGAGAATTTGAACAGTTAGACATTCTACAATCCTGGGCCAAAGTGAACATTTTCTCTTTTTCTAATTCCACTGGACTTTCAAGTTGCTGACAGGGCTCCTTATTACCAGCTGACTACCTCTCTATGGGCAGTATTTTTGTTATTGTTTTTATTTATGCACACCTCTTGGGCAAAGGCCACACTTGTCTCTGCAAGACTCCAGTAAACCTTTGCCTCTTCATTAGCATTTGAATCTCTTGAGTTCCTATAACAAGGTCTTTGCTAGCCTTATACCAGTCTTAGTTCCTCAGAACAGAATTTTTCACAGGCCTGCTTGCTGCTGCCTTTCATTATTCTCAGATCTTTTTGGTGTTTTGTTTAGTCTGGTTTTGTTTGCTCCTGAATAACAAGACTCCATCTTTGGTAGCATACTTAATATAATGAGGCTTTAGAAGTATTCAGTGGAGGACATTAATGAAAAGTTTAAAAAAAAAAAAAGAAGAAGAAGAAGAAAAAAAGAAGCCAAATTGATGACTGTTGTTCTAAATGCAGATGGCACTGATTAGTTTGCTGAGATCCTTCTCTGAAATAAGCTCAGAACCATCACCTCCTTATCTCCAAATCAGCCTTCCTGCCAGAAGTGATGGCTGGGACAATGCAGATGGCTCCGGAGCAGGAGCTTCTCTCAGAACCCAGTCCTTATCACAGCTTTGACTGGCAAAGGCTGTCATTCATTCTGTCACTCACAGTGGGGACACAATGGATCATGTCTGCCTTGCACATCATAGATAACTAGACTAACTGGGCTGGATTTAATTCCTTGGTTAAAATAGAGGAGAAGAGATAAATCATTGATTATGGAATATCTGATTTCCCTTTAGTTCGCTTGTCACTGAAACTGTAACCTTGTGTTCTAGATTGGCTAAATTTGTCAGCATCCCTAATAGAAACCACCATTGTAATACGATTTTTTTCAAACTGCTGTATATTTAAAAGTCAGACCAAAATATATGTGAATCTTTCAACTCTGTCTGTGGCAGTCTTTTCTTTCAAAAGCAGCAGTATGGTTTTGATGTGCTTTAGAATTCTTATCCTAACATTTTAAAGTAAAATGGGCATTAATGATCTTGATAGAGCATCTTTGAAAAAATTGGCTAGGTAAAAATGAAAATATAAAGGTATTAAATACAAAGGTATTTTGAGTGACAGTCTACTGTGTAGGCAATATTCTGAATGGTGACAAGGGAGAATTCATTTACACATCTAAAGCAGCTTAGTATGTTGACAAAAAAGGTGTTTGAAACAGAACCATAATAATAATCACTATTTGTCTATTTGCTACCATTTTATGTTATTGCACATCACAATATTGTATGTCTTCTTATGTATTAAAATAATCAGATAGAGGGAGCAATAACTCTTAGGTAGGCTAATTATTGAGTTTTTGAAAAGCTAATTAATGATGTCAGACCTGATTTGTTTTGTCGTTGAAGGAAGGTATTGAAGATTTTAAGATATGCAAACACTCCTCCGTAGTATACAATAAAACATATTTATAATGTTTTCCCAGGATATTAGTTTTTCACTGGGTTACAGCACTGAGAATGAAGAGGCTAATATTACTTTATGGACCTTTGCTCAGTAGTGAGAAAATAGTCACAATATTCAGGAAAAAAAACACATATAGAGTTAATATGTAAGATGTATACTTATGAATTTTACTGTACCAGCAAACTATGAAATGTAAGTCTTGATTTCCTAACAAAAGCAACATGATAGTTTTATCTCAGTATTTAATTTTGTATCATATTTTATGTTCTTATAATATAATTTTTCCAAATAATTTTAACTATAAAAGGGCAGTGCCCTAAAATAAAAGAGTTTCTTTAAGAAATAGCATTCTGGGTCACATAAGAACTCCTTTTAGGATAAGGCATATAAAAAAGTATTCTTTTAGAAATAATAATAACACTTTCTAGGTTTATGTGTCTATATACAAATTAAGGAGGCACTCCTCCTCATTTAACAATTCTCATTCAAAAGTTTTTATTGCATGTGGAGACAACACAATCCATTATCCTTACTGGATAAAAATCTGGTCAGTAATATGCCAAATCTTACAATATGTCCTCTATAGTAATGTATGTATCAATGAAGGGCTGATTCATCCTGGTATATGAGATACAAAGAAAAGGAATAAAGAGAGGATGGTTTTGTAAAGGAGAATAATGCACTGCTTTTGTAGTGACCATTGTAAGTCACTGGCCAGTTCTGTTGCTAAGCTAATTGCTGAAGTTGATTACTACTGAGTCAGATACTCATCTCTGGTCCAATCAGTGGCCAACTCCATGTAAACACCAGACTGACATTCTTCTGGAATATAGTTCTCCATATAAGGAAGTGTCAACCTAAAGGAGAATTTGAACATGATAGTCAGGTGACTGATGTGTTCAGAACATCAACTCTCTCTGTACATGTAACGTCATAGTCACCCAGTAGGTCCACCTTCCCGCTGCCTACACAGAGCCTATTTATCAAGACAAGGGATTTGCAATGAAAAAAGAGTAAATCATGCAGAGCCCAGCTGTGTGGGAGACTGGAGTTTTATTATTTCTCAAATCTGTCTTCCTGAGCATTCAGGTATCAAAGTTTTTAAGGACAATTTGGTGAGTAGAGGATTGGAAAGTGGGGAGTGCTGATTGGTCATGTTAAAGATGGAATTATAGGAGGTTGAAGTGGCTTTTTCTTGCTGTCTTCTGTCTCTGGGTGGGATGGCAGACCTGGTTGAGCCAGATTACCAGTATGGGTGGTGTCAGCTGATTTATCCAGTCCAGGGTCTGCAATATGTCTCAAGCAGTGATCTTAGGTTTTACAATAGAGATGTTATTCCAGGAGCAATTTGGGAAGGTTCAGACTCTTGGACCCTGGGGTTGCATGACCCCTAAACTGTAATTTCTAATTTTATAGCTAATTTGTTAGCCTGCAAAGGCAGACTGGTCCTCAGGCAAGAAAGGGGTCTTTTTGGAAAAGGGCTGTTACCAATTTTGTTTCAGAGTCAAATCATGAACTAAATCCCTTCCCATGTTAGTTCAGCCTATGCCCAAGAATGAATAAGGACAGCTTAAAGGTTAGAAGCAAGATGGAGTCAGTTAGGTCTGATTTCTTTCACTATCATAATTTCCTCAGTTATAATTTTGGAAAGGTGGTTTCAATGTGACTGGAAGGATTTGAGAATTTTAAAGTTTTCTCCACTAGAGAAACGAGGCCACTGCTCTGTTTTCCTATACCTGTCAAATCTTTCCAGTTTCTTAACCAGAACCCACAGTTTACACTTTCTAGGTCAGAGCTGTGGCCCTAAAAGGAGGACAGTACCACCAAAAGAAGGGGAAACAAACTGGACAACCAGATGCAGAGGATGGGACCTCAACTTTGCCCTGAACCTAATGCTCAACAGTGAACTGTGAATTTAGGGATGGCAAGTGACATTTAGAATTCTGAGACATCAGACTGGAGGAGCAATGGAGCTTGCACTTAGATTTTGATTTTATATATATGTTGGTTCTTCAGAGAAGCCCAGTGGAATTTCATAGCCTTCCAGTTTGCTACACAATAATTATCACGTGATCTCAGTTTTTATAATTCCTGCTATTCTTTGTCTTAGCCGTTCCTCTATTCTCATGAAAACTTATCAGATGACCTTGATCCCAGGGTTCAGCTTCCTTGATCACCTGCACAGATGAGAATGAAGTCATTCCTCGGAATCCTACAGAGATTAATCATCTTTGACACCAGTCCTCTTCTTGAATGGACCAAAGCAATACTATGAAATGAGGAATGCTGATCCATCAACATAGATGACCTCACAGAGGCCACGAGATCCATTCTCTTTCTATGTTCTATCTTTTTTGTTTTTGTTTTTGTTTTGAGAGATGGGATCTTACTATGTTGACCAGGATTGACTCAAACTGCTGGGCTCCACCTGCCTCAACCTCTCAAGCAGCAATCCTCCTGCCTCAACCTCCCAAGCTAGGACTACATGTGCATCACACTGTGCCCAGCCCGTAGGTGCTGTCTTTACAGTTGCTTGCTAATATGGTCTAAATGACTATTTATAATTAGAAAAGCAACATAGGGAACATTTTTTATATTATGTTTGAATATATCATGTCTAACCTATGGCTATAGTATATGCTTTTGTTATTTCAAAAGGATTGATTGATATCTATTCTAATCTTTAATGTTCAACAGTAAAATGTAACCTGAAAGTACAATGAATTCATTCATTCATTCATATAGTATTTATCCAGTGCCATCTTCAAATTAGTGACATTTGTAAGCAATATATGAAGAATAGCATTATGAATTTTTAACAGAATGTCAATATTAAGGTAAAATGCTATGGCCTTATTTTTCCATTTTGAATAGTATTAAAGGATTCCTTATAATATATATGCAGTCATAATGTTATAGGTCACAATAGATGTATCATATTTGTTTTGTTTTTGCTTGGTTTTGATTATATAGACTACATAGGCATATATGCACTGGGGAAAGGGAGAAATAGGTCATATCTATAGTTACATAATTGCTATAATAACTAGGTTGGACCAATTCTAGTTCCTAAGAGAAAGAACATGTCTATGGGTAATGGAAATACTGCACTCTTTTTAGCATTATATTTATTCTTTCTCATTATAGGAGAGTAGTAGAAATTGAGTTAGTTATCAATTGCTGCATAACAGACTATCTCAAATCTTACCAATTTAAAGCAACAAACACTCATTATCTTATGTAATTTCTTAGAGTCAGGAATCCAGGAGCAGTTTAGCTGGATAACTCTGGTTTACTGTCTATCATGAGGTTGTAGTCATAATGTGGGGCAAGACTGCAGTCATCTGAAGACCTCACCGGAACTAGAGAATCTATTTTCTTTCTCATTCATATGGATCTTGGCAGAAGGCTTTAGTATCTTGCTGGCTGTTGATTGAAAGCCTTTGTTCCTTGCCACATGGTCTTCTTCAGGGCTGCTCATGACATGGAAGCTGGCTTCTCTCAGAGTAAATTATCCAAGGGAGAAAGAACAAATGAACAACTGAAACAAAAGAGGCTGTGCTTTTATAGGCTCATCTCAGAACTCACATATAATCCCTTCTTCCACTTTCAGTTGCTAACACAAATATCTCTGGTAATGCATGGAAGGGGATTAAACAAGGCATGAATACTAAGATACAGGGACCACTAAGAGATAGAGGACCACTAAGAGACAGCCACCATTTTTGGAGGCTGAGATCAAAGGCTTCTGATCTAATTCCCAGAAGTATTGTGGAGAATTCTGAGCCAGCTAGATCCCTCTTTAAAGCAGTGATTCTGAAAAGAGGATAAGGAGATATAGAGTTGGAAAAACATATTCAATATAACAGTGTAATTGTGTATTTTAAAGTGAGAAAACATACTGTGTTTTGAGTGTGGACTACAAAAAATTTAACTTAATCATGGTTTCTTGGGATATACAATAGACAAATATTAGTGATTTTTTTAACAAAATAAGTCAACTCACAATCTTGGTGTATGTGTGGAATTTTCGTTTTGGTTGCAAAACATATAATGATTTTTAATGCTAAAACTAAAACTACTTTAAACAACTAGGCCTGAGAAACATAACAAAAGCCCAATTCTATTTAAAAAATTAAAAGTTAGCCAGGTATAGTGGTGCATGCCTTAATACCAGTTTCTGAGCAGGGTGAAGCAAGAGGATGACTTGAGCCCAGGAGTTTGAGGCTATGATCATACCACTGCACTCCAGCCTGGAAAACAGAAAAAAACCTTGTCTCAAAAACAAAGAAACAAAAATAAAACTAGAAACTTGTGATGAAAATATAGATACAGTATTGGACCCATTATCAAATTTATTCCTCTTAATCTCAATCAGATTAGAGTAAATTTCATAGTTTTTTAAAATTAATAAGGGTATTATTGAGATTTAAGAAACAAATAGTTAAAATATTTGTATTGAATATTAGCAAGGTGGCCTGTTAGAGTTGCCTTGCACTCATTCCTCCCACAAAATGGAACCAAAACAACAATGAGCAACTGTATTTTAACTGGAGTGACTGCAGAAATATGCTGGAGAGCACAAGGGGAGCACAGGAACCCAAGATGGCACCATAGAGAGGGAAGTGAGACATCCTGCCTCCTCACCACTGTCTTTCCTCCTGCCTGCTAGCCAAGGATTAGTTTGGAGACAGGGTGGACAATATGATCTTTATTTGAGACAGGGTGGACCATATGTAAATTTAAAAATAAGGTCAATATTTTCATATATTACTAAGAAGCTAAAATAGACCTTTAGCTTAGGGTAGACTTTTTCTTTCAGAGAAAAGGTAACCTGGACTTCTGGACCCCATCACCCCCACAAACACTAGCAATCACTGCTGCAGGAGGACGCCCTGGTCCCCAAAGTCTCCAAATACAATGTGGGCAGTTGCTGAGATTGCACATGGCTGCATTGCCCCAGACTCAGAGCCCTCTTGGCATCCCCTACCTCCATGATCTAAGCTGCTATAGCATGGTGCCATCTTGAAACTGGAGATCCCACTATAATTTCACTATGTTCACATGGGTGTCTGTCACCAATGCCCTGGTTGAGGAAAGGTCTGAGCCTAGGCCTGAAAGAATGACCAAGACTCTGATGTCTGAACCAGTGGGGCACCCTATCCCCCAGGCAGAGCTGCCCAGCAGGAAAGCCCCATGAAACTTCCTGGCTTGCATGGACCCAACTCCAGCACAACAGTGACCTCTGGCCCAGAAGTGACCTGATCCCACCAAAGAGAGTGTCACATAGCCACCTGGCATGCTGCACCCATGCTTGGATCAACACCCAGCCAGGTAGCAGCCCCACCCTCCTGGAGAGCCTGCCATACAGCCTATTGTCCCCCTGGACCCAAACATGTCTGGCCTAACAATAAACTCAGTGCCCTCATGCCCAGCCAGAAAATGCCAACACCATCACAAACTCCCACAGACTAGGCAACTGAGACAGTCACAGATGTCACAGATGAAAATTACAGCTGAAGAATCTGTATGGAGACCACACTGCTGAGTCTACCCAGAATCAAAGCCAGTGATTCCCAATTAATACCCTAGGACCCATCTATGGGAAAAAAAAAACTTCTTGCTACAAAACTACTACATAAAAATGGAAAAAAACAACTTTCACTAGCTGTGCAGATATCAATGTAGGGACACAAGAAATAGGAGAAAGCAAGGAAACATGGCTTTCTCAGAGAACACAATACATTTCTAGTTATACTCTTCACAGATAAGGAAATTTATAGCATGCTTGAACAATCATTAAAAATAATCATAAGGAAACTCAGTGAGATACAAAAGAATATACAAACAATTCAGTAAAATCTGGAAAATAATTAATGATCTGAATGAGAAATTCTGTGAAAGAGATAAATATTATTAAGCAAACAAAACAGAACTCTTGGCATTGAAGAATTCAATGAATGACAGAAAATTATAATGGAAAGCTTCAACAACAGTCTAGGACAAGTAGAAGTAAAAATTTCCAAACCTGAAGAAAGGTCTTTTGAAATAACTCACTCGGGGGAAAAAACAAGAATGAAGAAAATTTACAAGACTTGTCAGACACAATTAAAAAGAATTTGCTGTCATACAGAAAAGAAATGAGAAAGACACAGAACATCTATTTAATGAATTAATAGCTGAAAACTTCTCAACTTTAGGAACATCCAGATATGGAAAATATAAAGATCTCCAATAATATTTAGCCCCCCAAATCCTCTCTGATGCACATTATAATCAAATTGTCAAAAGTAAAATACATACAGATAACAGGAGTAAAACATCAAGTCAAATATAAAGAAATTCATATTAGACTATCAGCAGATTTCGTAGCAGAAACCTAGCAGGGCAGAAAAGAATGGGCTGATATATTCAATTTGCTGAAAGAAAATAAAATCTATCATTCAATAATACTGCATACAGCTAACTTATTTCTTAGAAATGAAGGAGAAATAGGGCCCAACATGTTGGCCCAGGCCTGTAATCCTGGCACTTTGGGAGGCCAGGATTGGCAGATCACCTCTCAGACACCAGCCCAGCGAACATGGTGAAACCCAATCTCTACAATAAAAATACAAAAATTACTGGATGTTGTGGTGCATGCCTGTAATCCCAGCTATTTGGGAGGCTGAGGCAGGAGAATTCCCTTAACCAAGAGGCCAAGTAGTGAGCTGAGATGGCGCCTTTGCACACCAGCCTGGGTGACAAGAGTGAAACTCTGTCTCAAAAAAAAAATTAAAAAGGAGAAATAAAGACCTTCCATCTTCCCAGACAAACAAAAACTGAAGGAATTCATTCACTATTAGACCAGCCTTACAAGAGCTGCTTAAGAAAGCAGTGTGCCTGGAATCAAAAAGTAATAATTACTCTCATATAACACATGAAAGTATAAAATTCACCAGTATATGTAAATCCATAATCACACTCAGAATACCTCAGTGCTATAATGCTGTCATATAAATATTTCAATACTTTATTATGAAAGTTTAAAATCAAAAAGGTCAAAAACTTCAACAGCTATGATTAGTGGCTAAGGAACACACAAAGGATAAGGATGTAAATATTTTATGTGACCCAATTAGTTGTTATCAGCTTAAAATAGCCTATTATAAATACAAGACTCTTCATGTTAGCTCCATGGTAAACACAATGAAAGAAACTACAGCAGATACACAAATGAGAAAGAGAAAAGAAAACAGAACCACAGAAAACCACAAAACTACACAGAAAACAAAGTGAGAGGAAGAAAGGAACAAATAATCTAAAAACAACCAGAAAACAGTTAATAAAATGGCAGAAATAACTCCTTACCTGTCAATAATAACTTTGAGTGTAAATGAATTAAATGCTCTAATTGAAAGTTATAAAGTCTTTAAATGAATAATAAAAAGGACCCAACAATATGTTGCCAACAAGGAACTCACCTCTCCATTAAAGACAAACATTGCCTGAAAGGGATGGATAAAGTTATTCCATGTAAACAGAAACCAAAAGCAAGCGGGAGTAGCCATATTTATAGCAGACAAAAGGGAATTTAAGTCAAAAACTGTAAAACTGTAAAACTATACTAGGAAGGGTACTACATAATGACAAAGGAATGAATCCAACAATAGGAACAGTTGTAAATATATATGAACAAAACACTGGAGCACCCAAATATATGAAGCAAATATTATTAGATCTAAAAGGAGAGATAAAATGTAATACAACATCTACAGGGAACTTTAGCACACAACTTCCAGTGATGGGTAGATCATTTAGATAGACAATAGCAAATAAACAGCAGATTTGAACTACACCAAATGGACCAAACAGACATTTAAAGAACATTCAACCCAACAGCTGCAAAATACACATTATTTGCAATTTCACATGGAATATTCTCCAAAATAGATCATATATTAGGCTGCAAAACAAGTCTTAACAAATCCAAGGAAATGGAGTTTACATTAAGTATCTTTTCAGTTCACAATAGTATATAACTAGAAACCAACAATAACTTCAGAAACCTTAAAAACATGGAAATTAAACATACTTCTAAACGACCAATGGGTCAATGAAGAAATTAAAAGGAAAATGTAAAAATTCCTTGGGACAAACAAGAATGGAAGCACATCATACCAATACCTATAGGACACAGAAAAAAACAGTCCTAAGAGGGACATTTATAGTAGTAAATGCCTACAGCAAAAAAGAAGAAAGATTTCTAATAACCTAAACTGTACCTCAAGGAACTAGGAAAACAAGAACAAATTAAACCCAAAATTGGTAGAAGGAAGGAAAAAACAAATCTCAGAGATGAAACAACTGAGAGATTTTTAAGAACAATTCAAAAGATCAACCAACCAAATAATTGTTTTTATTTTTTGAAAAAATAAAATCAACAAACCTTCAACTAGACTAAGAAAAAAAGTAAGACTCAAATAAATAAAATCAGAGATGAAAACTGTCATTACAGAATACAAAGGATCACCTGTATGACCAAAACAATTAAAATTTTAAAATTTTAATATTATTCAAACAGAGAATAAAGCAGTGGTTACCAGACACTAGAGAGGAGAGGAGAAGGAAGAAGATAGAATTGTATACCAGGTACAACATTGTAATTAGATAGGGGGAATAAGTCCATTGCACAGTAGGGCAACTATAGTTATCAGTAAGTATTGTATATTACAAAACAGCTAGGAGAGAGGCTATTGAATGGTCTCACCACAAATAAATGATAAATGCATGAAGTGATGAGTATGCCAAGTACCCTGATTTGATCATTATACAACATTTATATATGAAAACATCAAATTGTACCCCATAAATATGTATAATTAAAATGTGTCAATAAAAACAAGAAAGGTAAAAAAAGCATATTAATTTATGTAAATATATCATAGATTTCTGGCAGCCTTTGGGTATACTAATCTCAAAATAATTTTATCATAGGATGTAATTATTTCAGGTCTAAAAAAATCACAATGAATATTATAAAATTGTATACTTCAGGTTTCTACTCATTGTTAACACAGACATTTCACATTTCTTTCTTCATGTTAAAGCAGCTTCCCTGAGTTAGAATCTGTACTGGTGATCAAAGAAGCTGATTATATCATCCTGTTGCAGTAGAACAGCAGGCAGAGTTCAATGAGGCTTTTTATCTTAAATTATATGTTCAACTTGACCTCATTAAATTTTTTTTCTCCTGTTTGTCATTGTTAGGCTTACTATTTTTCATATTTCCTCTCGGCCCCTTTACCATTTTAAAAGTGTCTTTGGAAATAACTCTTGCCTGGACAGTTCATTATTTCTAATAGTGACAACATACTGAATGCCCTAGTGAACTGATTTCATTGTGCCTCATGACCCACATATAGACAAGCTCAGGTAGATTTCCTAGTGGCTGATTATTTTTTAGAAAATCATTAAATGTCAAAACGTATTTTCATGTTCATGTTTGTTTTCAAATGTATTTTTAAACTATCTTTAGGAGAAAAAAACTACTACCATCTAACAAATGAAAAAAATAATCTGCTTTTTTGCCTAGCCTTTGTTTTTTGGAGTACAGAAATAAATACAAAACTGGGTGAAATGTTTTCCCTAACACAGGACCTACATTTCTGTTGCAGTGAAGCTGATCTGTGTTAAATAGAAGGCCTGTTTCTGTGCACTTTTATATTAATTATTTATTATATATGCAATGTGGATATAAACACATATACTTTTAAAATTTTACATAATTATCATCTGGGATATGATTTTGACTTAAAATTAGTTATTATAAAGTGCAGCTTTCCAAACATCCCTAAAGAAAAAACTGTACTGAAATGTAGTCAGATGAGCAATGCTATTAGACACAACCACTGAAGAGTCTAAAGTAACTCATGAATTAAAAGAAAAGGACCATTAAACTGGAGAATCCCAACAATCAAGTGGAGATGTTTCAGGCTCTTTAAGCATCACTGCTGGAATAAATATGTTATCACACTAAGCTTTTATGAAAGGCTGTTACATTTTTACCAACTTCAATCTGTTTTATTTTTTTATTTAAAGGATGGGAGTTGCATTAAAATAAAAATTCCATTTGGGTTATTATCTCCCCAGCTGTCTTTACAGACCATGGGGCTGGCCAGAGAACATTCTCATTATGTGCGGGGAGCAGTTAGTCAGTGATTGATGCTGCATTAATGCACGGCACAGACGCGTTCCTTTTGTTACTGAATATTAGACAAATTAGTTCTTACAAATTCATGACCCACCCTCCCCCTCCTATCGGTGTGTCTTCCTCCTCCCTCTTCTTGCTTCTTTACTGACTTGACTCTCATAGATGGTTAATATTGTTAATAACTTTCAGTGAGAATGAACTGAAGCATCAGGAGGAAGAAACTGACAAAGGGCAGAAAACAGGCATTGATTCTTATAGTGAAACAATATGCAAAGGGTTCTAGTAATTTTCTGGGATCCCTCAGTGCAGTAATAACAAATGAATGTTTTGTTGTCATAGTCCCAAATTAATTTTCCCTCCCACTTTTGGTGAGGAAACATTTATCTTCTCAATTGCTTTAAATTTACTTCTGTTAGGATAGAGAGAGATGAGTTGCAAAAAATTTGATCTAGGCAGTGTTTTTAATCTATGAAGCAAAGCATGGGAATGCATACACATTTCCTCCTCTTGCCCTAAATTTTTGTGTTGGAATTTTTCATCGAAGTTTTAAAATTACAGTACAGATAACTAAAATTGAAAGGTCTGAAAGTGATCATTGGTTTCCAATTGGACTGTGGGTCATGTATATTTCTTTTGAAAGGGTGTGACAGTGAATAGCAAGTGTTTAGAGTTCTGAGACTATATTACATGCCTATTACTACTAATAATATGTTAGTTATTCTTATTAAAATTAACATTTTTAGTGTTTACTGGAGGATATGCGGTCTGTGTTAAATGTTATATGTTTTCTCATTTAATCTTGAAATGGCCAATTTCCAATTGTACAGATGATGCAAGTGAACCACAAGATTAAGCCCCTTGCCCAATGTTTCCTAGCTTATAAGCAGACCTTGTACTCACCCCTGAAAAGGTGTGGTATGAACTCTATGTAATTTATAAATGAAAGTGAATTAAAATTGATTTTGTTTTTAAATTCTATAAGCCATCCTTGAGGGTTCCTTTAAACGTTATTTTTAATGCTCTAAATTTTAACTTTTAATATAGTAAATACTGATATATCAGTATTGCTATATTTATTTGGCATTGATGTAAACTAACCAAGAGCTTGATGGTGAGTGGTACTGAATAATTTTTTAAGTATACAGTGTAATGATTTTGGATATGTTTGGTTTATTACAGCAATCTAGTTTTAGAACATTTTTGTTCTTCAAAAGAAACCCCATACTATTAGCTGTCATTCTCCATTCCTCTAACCTTTCACTAATATACATTTTGTCTCTATAGATTTGCCTATTCTGGGCATTTTATATAAATATAATCATACAGTGTATGGTTGTTTGTGTCTGTTTTCTTTCACTTAGCATAACGTTTTCAAGATGCATTGATTTTCCTGCATATATTTGGTACTTCTTTGGTTTTTATTTCTAAATACTATTACATTGCATAAATAAATCACATTTAGTTTATCAGTTGATGGACATTTCCAGTTGTTTACACAGTGGTTATTATGAATAATGCTGCTGTGAACATTCACGTACGAATTTTTGTGTGGATATTTGCTTTTATTTTCCTTGGGTATATACAGAGGAATGGAATTTCTCGGTCATAAGGTTAAACTTTATATGTAACCCTATGACGAACTGCCAAATTGGTTTTCACAGCTCCATCATTTTACATTCCCACCAGCACTCTAGTTTCACCATATTTTCGTCAGCACTTGCTGTTGTCTTTTTTATTATAGCTATCCTTATGGGTACGAAGTGGTATCTCATTGTGGATTTAATTTGCATTTTGCTAATGACTAATCATCTTTTTCTGTGCTTATTTGGTATTTGCATATCTTCTTTGGAGAAATGTCTACTCAAATCCTTAGTCTATTTTTAAATTGGGTTATTTTTCTTTTTGTTTTGACATATAAGAGTTTTTTAGATAATTTGGGTACAAGTTTCTTTTTAGCTACATATTTTTGCAAATATTTTTTCTTATTCTATGGGTTGCTTTTTCAGTTTCTGATGATATTTTTAGGTGCACAAATTTTATAATTTCAACAGTCTAACTAATTTATATTTTCTTTTGTTACTTATGCTCTAGGTATCATATGTAAGAAAGCATTTAGTTACCTCAAAGTCCCAAAGACTTACTCTCGGGTTTTCTTTTGAGAATTTTGTAGTTTTTGCTTTTATATATGTATATTGTCAAATTACATTTAAAATCTATAAAGGACTTCTCATGGCATAGACCTAATTCTTTTGATTTGGTCAGATATATTAGTCAAATGAACAGCACAAATATTTGTAAGTAACTATTATATAGTTGCAATCCTTTCCTAAAACCTGATGCTAAATTTGCCCCTGAGGAGCTTTACCTAATAAAGAGGAAGAGGCATGACACAAAGAACTAAGATGTAAGATAAAATATGAAAAGCACCACATGAAAGATAATGACCATGTGTATTGGAAATTCAAAGGAGAAAGATTATTCCTGGTTTTAGGAAGTGATATTATTATTTTTATCTTAAATTTAAAATAAAGGTAAGGTTTTGGTAGATTTCCTTTGATCTACTAAAGATCAAGTAAATCACTGATTAGTCCCACTTATATTTAGGTTTCTGGAGTGTGCAGCATTGCTGACCTTAACTATTCTGTGCTGTAGAGAGTTATAGAGCAGCAGTTCTACAAGTGTGGCTAGCAAAACTCTGGGGTCCCTGGAATCTTACAAGGGGGCTGCTGAATCAAGACAATTTTCATAATAATATTCAGACATGATTTGCCTTGTTTATTGCATGATTTTGCTGATTATGCAGAAGCAATGATGGATAAAACTGCTATGCCTTAGCTTGAATTAAGGCAGTGACACCAAACTGTGCTAGTAGTCATATGTTCTTACTGCTACAGATTTGAAGTAAAAGTTAAAAAATAAAATGAATGAATGAATAAATGCCAGTTTCATTTAAGAATGTCCTTGATGAGGTAGTAAAATTATTAATTTTATTAGATTAGATCTCAACCCTTGATTACATGTCTTTTTAATAGTTGGATTAAATGGGAAACATACATAAAGCACTCTGGTGTGTACTTAAGTGATAATGGTGGTCTCAAGGAAAAGCACTTGTGTGAGTTGCAAGCTGAATTACTCAGTTTTTTAAATGAAACACTATTTTTATGTGAAAGATTGACAGACAAGCTATGAATATTAACAGACGAGCTACTAGGTTCAGATTCCACATCAGAACTCACCTTTCAGAAACTTCCATTTGTCAAAAACTGGTGTCGTATCAAAGAATAATATCCACAGTTATCTAAAAAGGCTATTCAAATGTGTCTTTCTGTTCCACGTAGGTACCTAAATGAGTCAAAATATTTTCATATAAATATTTTTAATATAAATATTCTATTCTTGTCATGATTTCTTGTTTGGTAACATACATTTATTTTTTGTGAAAATATTATTTGTGTTAGCCTGTACAAAGCTTATTAGGGTAATTTAAATGAATTGATAATTTTTTTACATATTAATATTTACATAATTACTATCAGGAGCTATCACCTATATTAACAAAAAGCTCTTTGGAATCTTCAATACTCTTTTTACTGTGTAGGGAATATTCTGTGAATAAAAGTTTGAGAACCACTGTTGTAGATTAACTTCTTTTCACTATATTATTTAAGAATAGTCTTTGAGACTATAAGAAAGAATTTCCACTACAATTTAGTCAAGGGAAATACTTTATATGTGCTAGATTAAGCCATGTGAGTTGAACAAATGGAAAGACTGAATTTAGGATATTCTTTGCATTGTCTATAGTTAAAGTTTATTGTCAAATTTGAGATTATAATAGACACCCATTTTACCATCCATGTTTATTTTTATCTGTATATTCTGTGCTATCTTTTTATGTCTCTATTATAAAATAGGTGACTGAGATAAATAAATATCTATTTCTTAGGCTGTATGTAACTGAAAAGACTCTCTATTGATTTGCCCTTGCATTTCTACCTCCTCTAATAATCCATGTGTCCTTCTTCATAAACATTAATGAATCCTGTATTCGATATCTATTGACTTCCTAGTATATACATAGCACCACAAGAGAATCTTGTAATATAATAATGAATAAGGAAATGTTTTGCTCGGGAAGAGACTATTGTATTTACATATTAAATATGTAATTACAATGAGGCATTTCATAACAGAGGCATATAAATGGTGTGGGGAAGCAGTAACAAAAATCCAGTGGTCATTTCTTCCTAGAGGAGTCAAAAAGAACCTCATGTAGGTAGTGTTCTTGAGCTAATTATTGAAAAATGCATACGTGTTTGCAAGGACTACTCCAAGCCAAGAAAGAAAGGAAACAAACAGCATAATATATGTGAGGAATTGCAAATAACACCATGTGGTTGAAGTAAAGAGTACAGGAGCAACACAATAAAAAAATAAATCATTTAGACTTTATCCTATCTGCAGTGGAAAGTTGTTGATAAAGTTTGGACAGATATAATTTATATTTTATGTCAGTGACTTTTCCATCAGTTTGGTGAATGGATCATTCCTTCATTTGGCAAATATTTCTTTAATTTCTCTTGTGTGACAGGTACTGTGTTCAATGCTGGGATTTTAAAAACAAGTAAGACATATCCCCTGCTACCCAATAGCTCTAATGTGCTATTAGATTACCAAGTGTTCCCTGGTGGCTTATTGATATAATTAATATTAGTTCCTTGTAGTTTGGGCAAGTGAAGCAATTTGAGAGTTTAGTGTTTTAAGTCAATCTGTAATGCCTGTGACTTTGATGCCTAGACAAGATGGCTCTGGGAGTAACAACTCTTTGTAATTAATCTTGATGAATGTTTATAGGAAACTAGATGTTAAAAGTTCTTAAAGCACTCAAGAGATGAAACAAAAAAAATCCTCAAGGATTCAAAATATTTTTCTTATTTATGAAATCTCTCAAATTTGATACATGCTAGTAAAAAAAATGCAAACAATAACAAAAATAACAGGAACAATACAAACGCATTCTCAAGGCGGTTGTATTAGAGTTTAAGTTGAATATGAGTGCCTCATTTCAGCCCAATAAATTTTCTGCAAAAATGAAATATAAAGCATAATTTCTTACAAAGCATGCAGAAAACAATAGATATAACTTTCAAAATATAGTAATGGTAGCTTAGAAAGTTACATACATGTTTTGAATATACCTCCCAGGCATATTGGGCATGTTCTTATATCTACTTTATGAATGTAGAGACCAAAGATGACATCAATCCAAAATTGGACTTGAGTTTGCTGACTCAGAAGCAGCCTCCCTATCAGGGTAGAAACAGAAATCAACACCTTCCTACCTTCATCTACAACACACCTGAGAGAGACCTATGCATCACAGTGTAATTTGATTGGAGAGTATTGAATCTTTGATTCTAGATAGGCTTCAATATCTGAAAAAAGTCTAATAAAAAGGAAGTGGAATTAAGCATTCCTTCTGGAGTTGGGTTATGCACAAGATTCTGGTTGTTAGAACAATCTTAAATTTTTAACCAAAAATCAATTGAATGTATGACTTGAGTGCTACAGAGAGAAATCTAGCACAGATTAGAGTCATTATTTTCTAGGTGATAATCACTCTAAGACATGACATGATGTCAGAAATTACAGAGGAATATTGTTATCCATTTTATTAAAATTAAACAAAGCAAAACCAAGGAGGAATACTCTTTAATAGGTAATAGGGTGGTGTCGAAGGTAAAACAGCTTCGTCTGTAAAGAGACTGGCAATCAGTGGGGATTCAGACATATAAATAGATGACAAGATAAGATGAGTGTATTAGCTTGTTCTTTGCACTGCTATAAAGATATAACTGAGGCTGGGTAATTTATAAAAGAAAGAGGTTTAATTCGCTCATGGTTCTATAGACTGCACAAACTTCTGCTTCTGGGGAGGCCTCAGGAAACGTATAGTCATGGTGGAAGGTGAAGGGGAAGCAAGCACATCTTCACATGGTCAGAAGAAGAGGGAGAAAAAAGAGGGAGATGCTACACACTTTCAGACAACCAAATCTCATGGAGCTCTGTCACAAGAACAGCAAGGGGGAAGTTCACCCTCATGATTCAATCACGTCCCACCAGGCCCCTCCTTCAACACCAGAAATTACAATTTGACATGAGATTTGGGTGGGGACACAGAGCCAAACTATATCAAAGAGAATAAGGCTAAGGACAATAATTTGGAGGACACTCAATATTAAACAGGTGTATTGAAATAGAGGAAGTCTTTTTAAAAATCTCAGGAGAATAAACTGGGCATGGTGGCATGTGTCTGTAATCCCAGCTACTCAAGAGGCTGTGGTGGGAGGATTACTTGAGCCCAGGAGTGTGAGGCCAGTCTGGGCGATATAGTGAGATCCTTGTCTCAAAATAAATTAAAGAATGAGTAAATAAATAAATAAAATTTTCAAAGGAATAAAGATGAGAAAGTAGAGATGGGAAATAAATAGTATGAAAGCTAAGGAGGTTACTATTTTTAAAAAGTAGGGTGTATTGGATTACACCTTGTGGTCATGTAAGATTGTAAAATACATTCTGACAAAGGTGTACTAAATTTGGCAAATGAAAGTTATCTGGAGAACTCACTATTAATGGATTAAATGGAGTGATGGTGCCAGCTTGGAGAAACAAAGACGGTGAGCATGGGTTATGCTTTTAAGAAGCATGGCTGTGAAAGGAAATAGAGAAAAGGAGGGTGTCATCCTGCAAAGAACAGACTGTCAAGAAAGTGCTTTTCTTGATTTAGATGGAATAGACTTAAGCATGTCAGATGCTAACAGTATGAGCCAGTGGCAAGGGAGTAGTGGGTGATTTATTTGGGTGACTGGCAGTTCCTGTTCTATTCAGGATAAGAGACCTTGAGTTCTTTTCATTTATCATGGCATTTCTGCCCCTGGTAAACTTATTGTTGTCAATTCTCTCACTTTATGTCTTCCAGAACTTCTGTTACATGCTTTAAAGTGAAACAAAAAAAAATTAGAGTAGAATTATTCTAGAAGCTTATTATGATAAGGCCTTGACTAGTAGGAAATCAGCTCACTTATTAATCCAATTTCTTTCAGCATTTCTCTTTTTATATGAATGAGAAAATATATGGAGGTGGGTGATTCAGAATTTAATTTAAAACCTACTTCAGGGGCTGAAAATCAGTAAGCATTTCTTATGTGCTTGCTCTCCCAAAGATATGGTGATAGATGTGAGAGTTGATACAAAGAATTAGAACATACAGTCTATTGTCATGAGGGTTGCAATCTGAGGATACAAAACTACGTATATGGAAAGATAGCTAACGGTGTGACAATATAAATAACAAACACTATAATGAATAATATGGATTAAATGCAATAGGAATTTAGAAGAGATGAATAATACTGAGTTGGCGTGTTCTAAGATAACTTCTTGGACAAGATAGAATGCAAGCAAATCCTTAGGTTGGGTAGATGTGGAAAGATGAAGACAGAAAGGCATTTCAGCTAGAATGGAAGAAATATTTGTTACTTAGTCATTATTATTTGTTGGTGATACACTAGATATTTTAATATGCATATTTGTATTTTAATGATGAAGATGAGAAAGAATAGAATTTTTTTTGGTAATGACTGAATGCAGCATAAATTAATGGGATGATGGTTTCATTAGTTAATCCTAGAATTCCACTCTCTCACTTGCTCACCCTCTCACTTTCTCTCTCTCTTTTTATTTTGATTTATTTTCTGTTTTTCCTGGCATCCAAATTCCTTTCCAGTGCTTGCATAATTTCCTCCTTTATAAGCATTGGTAGAAGCCAGACCTTACTTAATGCTATTGAACTTGCCAAGTCCAGATGAGTGCTTACCCAGTGCTCTTACAACAAAAGATAGGGCAGAGACATAAGCTCAGTTAAAGTGGATGACTTGTCTGAGAACTTGGAATCAGAACCCAGTTGTAATGAGACATGAATTTGGAGAGTGAGACGCCTACATCCAGTCTGTGTGGTAGTGATGGTAATGCATTTGGTGTTGACCTATAGCAGTATTGGTGAGAAGGTGTGGCAAGCTGTGGCAGTGGTGGAGGCAGAAGTGTCCTCACTAGAATGGCTCAGAGGCTGCCTGGCCTCTCTTACGTCATGTCCATTTTCTGAATCAGTTCTCTTGTCTCCCTAACAATTCTCTAAGAAACCCAGTAATTCTTCCAACAAACGCCATTTCTGCTTTAGCCAGTTAGAATTTTCTGTTGTCTTCATTTAAGAATTATAACAAGTGCAAGAGTTTAGGATGAGATTATGAGGGCTTTTCATGTCAGCCTAAGGGGTTTGAACTTTAATTTATAGGAATTATCCCAATATGAAAGCATTTCGAGCAGTGGGATGGCATTACCTAAGGGATATTTTATGAAGATTAACATCAGTATTATGGAGGATAAATAATTTCAGAGACTATAAATAGAATGATCGTATAGGAGAAGTGGGTAATATTAACAAGGCAGCTGGCTTCCGTGGGAAAAGTTTAGACAGGTTGAGTTTGAGTAGATGCAACAAATATATAATTAGGCAATAGCAATATGAGATTGAGCACAAATTAGACAAGTGAGAATCAAAACTTTAATAGTAATAAGGTATGTGTCAGATGCTTATCTAAGCAAATAGTTTATTGCACTGATGAAGAATTGTAGAGTATTGGTCCTCTTTATAATCTTCCCTGACATGCCTGAGGGGTAACATATAGAACACACATGGAAACTGTGGTTTATTTTAACAATAATTCTCTGTTTTCAGCCTTGCCTCACTTACAATATGTATTTTCATCAGAGGGAAGGAAGCAAGTGTCCATTGAGAACAACCAAAAGTTATTAAATAAGCTTCTCCCTCTTCAGTTTCCTACTGAAATCTATATGAATTTTCCTAGGAGTTTCTTTTTTTTTTTTTTTGGAAAGTAAATAAAAAGACAGAAATAAATATTGGTTACATTTATATTATGGGCTGATAGAAATTGAATTCATAAGTGAAGGAATACAAGAATTATCCAAGAAGTATCAGAATTGCCAGAACTCTTGGTAGCTGAATTTCACATCCCTGTTTTAATCTCTGGAGGTCTACCCAGAAGTGAGGAAGGCTGTCATAAGAAGCAGAAAATACCAGGCTTAGATAAAATGATTTCTTTATTTTACATCTAAGAGCCTTGGACTGCTGAATGAGAATTTTAACCCCATTCAATTAGGATATTAAAGGTTGGTATTGCTCATACAGGACACTCCTCCATCACATTCCTGTAGAACGATTCAAAAAATGTAACATTCTGAATCTTCTGGAACAAAGGGCAAGTAATATCATGCATACCATTACAAAGATAACTGAAGACTTCAATGTGTATTTCCATGTTACTGTAATGCTGTGGAATTGAAGCAAGGTAAATTCCATGTTAGTAGATGCAAAGCACAGAGAATAGTGGGGAGAGCACCACACTGTTTAATCAAGAGTCTTGTTTTGCCACTAATTGTTTGCTTTGAAGATGTTCTTGCCTTTTGTTGGCCTCTGTTTTCTTATCTCTTTTGTGAAGAGATTGCTGAGGGCCCTTGGGGAGAGGACTGAGAAACTGGAGCTCTGGTTCAGGAAAATAAAATTGGCTACCAGAGGAAGTGAACAGATGATGCTGCAAGATGAAATTGCAGCCTTCATAGCAGAAGTTGAGAACAGTTGCTATTTTTCTTAAAGGTCATCCTTCATATTTCAATAGGAGTGGGGTGGTAATGACACATTGAGAACCTGTTGTCTTTGTCTAGGATGGGCCCTACCCTTTCTAGCAGTTATCTGTTTACCTTGTAATATAATTAGGCCGACCAGATTGGTATTTAGTCTTGTTCTGACAACAGCAAATTAGGCTTAACTCTTTAATTACAATGAGAAGGAAATCACCTTTCTGATATCCTTCAATTAGCTCAAGCAGCTGTTAAGTTATAATTAAAATTTCACATGGATCATTTGAGTTCTTGGAATGTTTCCATTTAATAACAAAACATTTGCATATATGCATTCAGTTTTTAACAACCTTTTCAAATCTGTCAATGGTAAACCAAGAACATTGATACTGTATTAAACAAAATCTTTGTAGTCTTGTAAGCAGACAGCTGGATCCCACAACATGAAAAATGGAAATAGAAGGTGATCAAAGTGTATTAGTGTCTCCAAGTTTTCTGGAGCTTGTTCAGAGAATTTAACTTTTGCTTCACGCATAGTTATCCAAGAGGGAAGAAAGAGAAAAAACTAACCAGAAGAGAGTGGTTTTTTTTGGTGCTTGACAAATGAATGTATGCATTATGTGCATGCCATTATTCAGTACAATGGCAATCATCACCCCCACTGTTTTTACAAGTGGGTTCTTGTCTCTATAGACTTTCAAAAATATAAATATGAGAGGAAAAAATATAAGTGAACATTCAAAGATCCTCTTTTGTTTTTATTTAGTTCTGAGAACTGAAGTGACTAAAAAAATTACTTTACTTGAAGTTGCTCTGGCCAGTATCTCTCTGATACAGCAATGAATTCAATGATCTACATAGGACCAAGATGTAAGAATAAACATAAACTGAGCACACTTTCGACTTAGGAGGCAAGAGGCTTTGAAACGCTATAGGCTGGCTAAATTAAGCTGCACCCAATTCAAGAATCATAGGAATCTTTTTAAAATTATGTTTAAAAGTTTGAATTAATGGCAATTATATTTAACATCAGAAAACTGATTAAAACAAGGGGAAGTTCAATGATCATCTCCTCTCTTCAGATAAAATTTGTTTTCTATTTTTTAACATTGGTAGGAGGAAGGGATTAAAAAATAACAATAACAATGCTGGAAGGTGATAGGTTTTGGAATCTATACTGAAAGCCTTAAGCAGGAGTATATTCATGCTTTTACATTGATAATCTACATTGACAAGAAGAATTTTATATTGGCTAAGAACCTAATGATGTCTTCCCAACCACCAATCTGTATTGTATGTTATTGAATTTCAACCACCAAGATAATTGTATCTCTTGGAGTTAAAGAAGCACGTAGAGAAGAGAGATGAAAGAGTAATGTCTGATACCGTAATTATACCAGTGTGCACACTTTTGGGGGCTACCAGCTGTTATCAGCACATTCTCCATCTGCCTTTCCTAATTTTACTATGACCTTTTAGAACTGATTTCATCTGGTCAGTTTCATATGGTGTCAGATCCAACTCTAATGAGTTGGATCTGACACCATCACTGAGTCAATTTTATCTTTGAACAACTAAAGGGAAGAATCAGTAACAAGTGGCATTTTGTTCAGAAAAATGTTCCAAATTAGTATCTCATTATTCTATTGTTGGGAGACCTCATTGTTGAGTGATTTTAAGATTCATTTCTAGTACTTAGGTTTACCAATCTGCAAGTCCACTGTTTACCTCAGGGTTAGATCTAGTAAAATCTCAAGTTGTTTTCAGTAGAGGATTACTTTGAAATGCCTGTTTTAAAGTTTTTAATTTTTTATGCAAATGAAAAACAGAACTCTAAAAAGGTGGTTTTACTAATTTTGCCTCCAAAATCTAGAAAGATTTACATTAACTTCTCTTCTCTCTGTCTCTTTCTCTCTCTCTTCCTCTCATACCCACACACAAAAACACCCACCCCCCACATGAAGACCATGCTCTAGAATATGAACATGTTTAGAACACTTATTATGTGCCCTATGCTACTTACTATGAATAAAGAATTTATTCATCACAACAACCCAACAAGCCAATTTATATTACTATATAGATCTACAGTAGAGAAAACTGAAGCCATAGAGAGTTAAATAGATAGTGCTTGAAGTATTCTAGGGCCCATTCTCTTCACCAGTATGGTATTATTTTCATTTATTCATTTATTAAATAACTTAGTGTCTACTAGGTCTCAGACTTATCTAGGAGCTAGGAATACAAAGATAAACAAAATGAACAGTGTCCCTGACCTCATGATGTTGACAGCATATGAGTAGTTTTCTCTTTATAAGTTGATCTTATATCAGTGAGTCATTCCTACATTCATAGGCTTTATCTTAAGCATATACTGTACCTAGTATTTAATGAGGCTGCTGAGGCATGCAATAATGCTCACAACTTTTTGAATTCTATGAGTCAATACTTTTTGGCTCGTTCTAATGATCATGTTAGCCTTGGCTGGCTGTTTGCGTGGTAGCAACAACTATGCAGCCACTAAAATATTCCGCTACCCAGCTATTAGATACAAGATCTGTCTCTGAATTGTTCCTGGATATTCCTCAGTTTTCTAACAACCTGGATGCCCCCTAGCATCTATCTAAGGGAGGAGCACTCTACTCAGTCCCTGATAAATGAGAAACAGGTCACATGAAACCCAAGAGGAAATGTTAATGTCTTCCACAACAGTCAAGACAGTGGGTGATATTGTTACTCTCCTTGCTTTGGGGGCAATCATACTGAGGAAGGGAGGATGTGACACATAGGGACAACTGGCAGGTCTGAAAAAATTCCATTTTGTACCAGGTGAATTTGCAGTTAATGCCTCAGAGAAGCTTGTTCCCTTAGTAGGAATTGATATTCCTCTCAATACAGGAAAATTATGGGAAGTAGACAAAAAGTACAGCCTCAAAATTGTGGCCCTTTGTGTAACAGAAGCCACCCCAGCTAGTTATGTATGCTGAAATGACGAATTGCATTTAGGATTACCAGAACTCTCATATATATGTTTACTCAGCATAGTAAGAGAATATTTTTATCAGACTTTATTTTCCTGTATTTAACTAATAAGTTTCCCATTCATTCATTTTATTAATAGCATCATTATTATTATTCTGCCTTTTGCAGAAATTTTCAAAGTGCCAAGAAAAATGTCCTGGGTCATTTTCATACATACTCTTACTTTCACATCTACTCACTTTTCTTCATTGTACAGACGAAACGGAAGTTGAAAAAATGTTGATTTTGCCCAATGTCACCAGCTAGTAAGTCACAGAGTCCAAGAAGAATTTGAATCTGTCTGATTTCAAAGCTACTTACCTTGAACCTGATTTCAAAGCTATTTACCTTGAATTTGAGTGACAAGAAGACTGTCCTGCCATAGCTGTAAATTACCCATATGTGGAACTTGAATATATTTAACAACTATCAATGCATCTTATAAAGGGTTTTCTTTGACTCTAAAGCGCAGAGCCATGGATGATTTTATTTTGTGTATACACTTTCATCTTCCAGTTGCTTGAGTGATTTGCATGCTCATTTACATATTGTGAGCGCATGTCAAAGTTAGGTTATAATGTTTTCTTTTAGCTAAAGCTACTCGGCAGAGATTTTATTTTTCTACTGGGTTCCATTACTAACATTTCTGAAACAATTGGCCTTTACTTATTAAACTTATTTAAATTACTTAATATTATAATTAAAGGTCTGGGGTTGATTTGTCTAACATAGTTTAGAAAATAATTTAATGATACCACTTCAGATCATTTCTATCCCTATAATTGTTATTTATATTACATTGTTAACTGGGTGACTTACCTTAAGTCCTTCCTTCTCTCTGGTCTTTACATTTCTTATTTAGAATTCTTATTTCTGCTACTTTCTTCAAAGGCATTTTCAATCACCAAACTTCTAACTTTTTTTTAATTCTTAGAAGGAAAGGCCTGATTAATTTTATTATGGTTGAGAAGAGTTTAAAATTGAAATGGAAAAGACTAGAAATCTCTTCAATAGCTACTTTGGACCAGAAACAGGACACTTCTGTGTTAATTACTACATTAATATATCCACTGATTTGCCCACCTCTTAAATACTTTTAGTTCTCCATTATGAAAGGCAGGCCTCTGTAGGCAATCTTCATTTGGAGTTAAGAAACAGAACCTTTATTGGACAAGCTAGGACTTGTTGCACTGATATGGTTTCATTGTGTCCCCACCCAAATCTTATCTTGAATACTAACTCCCATAATTCCCACCTATCATGGGAGAGACCTGGTAGGAGGTATCATAGGGGCAGGTCTTTCCCATGCTATTCTTGTGATAGTAAATAAGTCTCATGAGATCTGATGGTTTTATAAATGAGAGTTCCCCTGCACATGCTCTCTTTCTGCCTGTCTCCATGTAAGATGTGGCTTTGCTTCTCCTTTACCTTCCACCATGATTGTGAGGCCTCCCCAGCATTGTGGAACTGTGAGTCAATTAAACCTCTTTCCTTTATAAATTACCCAGTCTTGGGTATGTCTTTAATAGCAGCATGAGAAGGCACTCATACATGTACAAAGCAAGGTACCTCATCTATTGTATTGTAGCTATTAGTCTGTTAGGTTTCTCCTAGAAGTTTTGTGTGACAATTTAAAAATCATTTCTAAGAAGCAGCAGTGGATTTTGCTATTCATAGGAATACTTGGTGAAGTTTTCCATAGGGGGATAATCAACATATGCCTGCATACTCATTCTTTCTAGTTCAGCTGCCTCTTTGACAATTATTGTAACCATCATCCAATGAGACAATTATAATATTTGGTTAAGATTGTTGTATGTCTTTTTCCTATGACTATTAGCTCCATGAACATAGAAACCATTACTTTTGTTCCTTTTGTATTCCTTGATAATACCTAACTATTAGTATAACTATGTTATGCTGGTGTTCATAGAACTTTTATGTTTATAGAGCTGAACATACTGTAATCTTCTAAGAAGTATTTACAGGATTGGATGACTTTGTGTCAGAAATGTTACTGATTTCTTTAGCTTAACACACGAAACATCTGTAACCAATAAAATTATTCTAATAGTACTGTAAATCCAAATATAAAATACTTCTTAGGCAATGTTTAGGATACACGTTTCTATCTCTCATGGTGATTTAGCTATTGCCTGGAGAACCTTTCACAAAAGTCTAGAACCCACTGCTAGGCATTGGCATTCAGTTCCAGCATATTTGGGGCAAGTCACTGGCATCTTTACTTTTAAGAATACTGCAAGCAATACTAACAGTCAGCCAAGGTTGAAACCTTCTGGTTTAGAGTGACCACAACCAATTCTATACTGCATAGTGATTTATATGGCTTATTTGGTGGAAAAAAATAATTTACTTGTATTTTATACATTTTTCATAAACTGAATAGACTAAAGGCATAATTTTTACATTAATAAACTATCTGAAAGAAGGTTGGTTAAAAATTACCCGTTTTTATATTGTAGACCATAACTAACATAGGAAGAGCATGGAAAAGCCGCCACCTGACATAACTAATGTCCATATGTCCATTGATGATTATCTGCCTTCTGTTACATAAGGTCTTCTACCTTATTGCAGAGTTAGAAAATCAGAGCCAAAAAAACCCCCCGAAAACCTATTCATCATTCCAAAGAATAAAGTGTGTGTGTGTGTGTGTGTGTGTTCTTTGGAACATATACATGTACATACATGCATATGCAATATATAGAAACACATGCTTACACACATATTTATACATCTTACACAGACTTTCCTTTGACTTCCTTTCTTTTTGTACTTTTGTCTTACAGTTACATGAAAGATTAGTGTGCTAGTTTACAGATTATAGTTTTGTCTTTTAAGGATAATCACTCAGGAGAGACAAAAGTATAAAACAAATGTACATAAATAAATAATTATAGAATTATCTTTCAGTAACTTCTTTCTAGTCCATTTAATTTTAATGGAAAGTCATTGGAAATGCTAATGAAATATATTTGGAAGGTTTCCTCCTGATACAATATGGCAAAAAGAACAAAATTCCTGCCTAAACTCCACTTTTAATTTTTACATAAAACATGCAGAAAAGATGCTTGTCTCTGAATTGGTATTGAGCTTGCTTGTTATGAGTTATGAATGTTTTAGCAATAAAATTTGGCTTTCTGGAACAAATGGATGCTCAAACCTGATTTTATTAGTGTGGTTGAACATTGTGGAACTAAAACAAGGAAATTTCTGCATATTGCCACAATTTGAGGCCATATGGATCATAAACTTTTCTGTTTATATTTCACTGGTAGACATAAATGACATTATTTCATCCCAAAAAAAAGAAGCAAGGAACACACAACTGAAGTTTAGAAACAGTACATCTTGCTACTGAATGTCAGATAAAGGTGAAGCTTTTAAATAGAAGGCCCCTTGATTTAGTACCTTTAATGTGCACAGGAAGGGATCTGCACAGCACATCATTAGTGTGACGGGGTGAAAGGGGCAACACGTTTCTTCTGTTACTGTGGAAAGAGGATGAATCTGGCACAGCTCTGATGTCAGAACCTCCATCACCTTTCTCACAGATGATGTAGATTTTAATTGTACTCGGGGCTGACTCGCGTCGCACCAGCTCCTACGTGACATTGAGATGGATGAAGCCATTTGTTGGCATTATCAGAGCCAGCTGTGTGCTTGGCTGCAGCTACAGTAGGCATTTTATCTCATGCATAATCCTCTCATTGAGGGGATCACAAGCATCTGAACCATATGGCAAATAATTTTATTATGATCAAAAAAGGACTCTTGAAGCTAGTTAAACAGAAGAGTCCTTGAAATTCAATCAGAAGAAGTTTTATTTTCATGTTGCACCATCATCCTAAATTAATGGTTAGTACTGCCACAATCATCAAGTAGAGCCCACATTCCTCCACCCACCCTTGCTTGCAAAGTGAAAATAAACTTATAATTACTTTATTTTGCCTGGAATTTTTTTTACTTCTCAATGTGAGAGAATTTATTTTGATCCACATTAGAGAAGAGAATCTGGATTTCAAAGACTGAAGCTGGCTTCTGATTAAAAATAATAATTTTTAAAAACTCTTCAATATAAGAACCTTATATTGAATGAAATAAGCTTGAATCTATGCCCTAATTTCAGCTCTTTTAAAAGCTACATAAGATGGAGACTATATGTGTTTTCTTTAGGAGAAGTCTTGAAAAAAAGAAAATCTATTCTATCACAGGGTAGCCTAATGATCCTACAAGTTTAGCATATATCTATCTTCAAAGAAAAGGAGCAAACTTGTCTTTTCCACATGGTGGGCTTTCCTGCACATTGTCAAGGAGATACATAGGTCTCCATAGCAAATGTATGTAATCTGCTGCCCTTCTGTCCAGGCAAGTGATGGGAAGCAGCTGCTATAGAACAAGATGAGGTCTATTTAGGAGGAATCATGTGAAGCTGTGGCAAGCAGTTTAGTTACTGCCTCAAACCAGAATGACTTCTAGCTATCATATTCCTACATTAATTGTGACTTTTATTAATCACAAAGGATGTTCCAAAACTCAAGTTTAAATGTTACAAGGCCATAAAAGAGCAACTTGCCTAATTCTACCTTGTCTGTGATGTATACATTCTGTTCTTTTATTGTGATTTTTCTTTCCAGAGAAAAGTACACAAGATTTGGGCCTTAGGGCACCTGTTAGTGATATGAAGCCATAATCAGCAACTTCCACACCACAGTTTGAGAACATGAAGGATCACAGGGTCCAAATGGCAACAGCTGCCTTATCTGGAGACTAGTCTTTTATTTGGTATTTTATTGACAAATAATAAAGCTAGTAATTGGATTGGGAGAGGAATATAGCCACCTAATTTAGGGGAACTTTAATTTTCTACTACTAAATGCCTGAAGCAGCTTTTTGTTCTTATTACCCCCTCATGACTGAATCAGAGGAGCTGTCTGAATCGTTAAAATTGTCTCAAATGTGCATTTTTATCTTCATTACTTAAGAGCATATTTGAAAAATATGCTTACTGTGAAATATGATGGTGATACTCCTTAAGAAAAAATAAGCAAGCAAACAAACAAATAAACAAAATAAAAAACACTGTAGAATCTTGATTGTAAAATCTTGATTGTTCAGGCTGCATTTGTTCAGGATGCATTTATTCAAGTTGCATGTGTTTAGGTGCATTTGTTAAGGATGCATTTATTTAGCATGTAACTATTTGGATGCATCTCTTCCAGATGCATCTGTTCAGGATACATTTGTTCAGGTTGCATTTGCTCAGGATGGATCTGTTAAGGATGCATTTGTTGAGGTTTCATTTGTTTGGGTTGCATTTGCTCAGGATGCATTTATTTAGCAAGTCCCTGTCCCCAGCAAAGGCATATGGGGCAGGGCCATGTGTGCTGGAAGAAAGAGTGAGCAGAAAATGATGACTACCTTCCGGCAACTGCCAGACACAGGCTTTCCACATTGAGAAAGTGGTTGAACGTTTACAACTCCTCATCTTTGAAATTTCTTAAGAAAGAGGGAATAAAGAAGATAATGGCACTGGGCCCTTCATTTGCTTGCCTATTACAGAAGTAGATGTTGTTATAAGTTCAGTGTTTCACTTTATCATCTTTCCAGTTAATATCATAATACAAGGAAGAAGATCATTGATTGCCCTTTGACAAAGAAAAGGCATTTGGGGGCCTTACAGTTTCACCCAAGTGAGCTGTATTAGTATGGAACATCCAGTGTATTGCTCAGCTAAATGAAATGTGTCATAATATTTTTTCTGGGATAATCCTGGTGCTTTTTAAATGTACCCTTCCCAGAGAAATCATGTACACAGTGTTTAATAATTATTATCCAGTATGCTTCCTGAAAGTTTTTGCTGAGTGGCAAAATCTCAGTCTTCAATGCCATGCTACATACCTGATAGGGATTTTGCTGGCAATGAAGGTTGTAGATAAATAACGGATGAAGTAGGGTGACAGGGCCTGAGCACTTCGGCTTGACAGATTATCTTGTGATGTATTACAATTAGATATGCGTCAGTGTCACTTCATTTATTCAACTAGTAAGAGTGCATAACTCTTTGAAGGTAGATTTATTAAGGGCTTTATTCACATCTTTTTAAAATTTAGAATTGGTTTTTGAGCATCTCTTAACAGCTTTCTAAATCATCTATCTTGTATATTTTTTAAGTTGAAATTTTATGAAAATCTCTACTAAACAGATTCCATTTTTGGTTGTGTGTTTTATTTGTGCTCAATGCAGTTGTCAGATGACAGATCACCTTGTCATCAGCTGGTCAACAGACTGAATTGGCCTTTGGGAAGAGAGAGTATAGGATTTGTAGTAGGGGAATCACAGATACTGGTGGATGGCAAGTAGTAGACATTGTAATAAAGTTTAGTTATTTCCATTAGTAATTTTGTACACATGTAATTCAAGTAGGCGTTGTCTTATTCTTTTTGAAGAGAGAGATGCCAGTGAAGAGAAAGTTAAATCCTGGATGTTAAGATGCATTTTCTCTGTTTCTAAATTATACAAATGTAGTTTTTCTAGCCCCCTAGGGTGAGTTACATGAATTAACAGTGACCCACATGCCTAGGTCCTAAATGTGCTAGGGCAGTTGTATATTATCTGAATTTTTACAAAGTCTTACATCTTATCTAAGTTTCAGATATATTTTTTTCTTGAAAATGTAAATTTGTGTCAGGTTTTTCTGTTCCCCTAGAGTTCAGTAAAAGGGGAAATAATAGAAGATATTGGGGATGGCTATGAAAAGAAAAAATGCTGTTCTTATATGTGAGCGAAGCCATACTGATTTACTGTTATGGACCTAAAGTTTCTAGCAAACTGTTTTTTCCAGATTAGCGTTGATCATGTTAAATCAAGTAATTGATTGTTAACATGAGCACACACATCGGTTCAGCTATTATAATGTGTTTTTTTAATTGCATGTTCTATTTAAATAGATAAAATAACCCATATGATTGCAAAAGATGTCCAACTTCTCTGGCCAGAGGAAACCTTACGTTACAGGAATTTAATTCTTAATTTAATGACACACTCTTGTATAATTAATCATTATAAAAATAAATTATTTTTATGCCCTTTGCATGCCTACTTTTTGGCAAAACAAAAGATGTTTTGTGGTGGATAGCAAGTAGCTACAAAAGCAGAAGAAACCCCAGAATTCTTAAGATTATCAGCATATTCCCTTTCCCCTCTTTGAGTCTGAATCAGTCTCTCCAGGGGTCTGAATAAACAAACATGCTTGTCACTGTAGAACAACTTTTACATTCTTCAGATAAGGACTCAGCTCAGTTTGGGGTCAAATTATACTGGTAGCAAAGCTGATCAGAGCAAACAAGGTTTCAGAGGATTCACTCACTCTTGTAAAAGCTGATTATAATTGATGAACGACCAGCTTGCTAGACCCTGACAGACTGGTTGCCTGGCCTTTGCTCTCTGCCAGTTCAAGCCTTGCAAGTGTGAAATAGCCAATTACTGAAATACCTATTGAAAGTAATAGGCCGATGAGCAAATTGCTACTGTGGGACATCGTGGCAGTGGAGATGGAAGGAAGCCAAGATAAAGTTCTGCTCTGAGCAGCTGCTCCCACCACAGATTGCTAATACTATTGGATGACCAAGAGATGAGAGCAAGGTATTTTCCCATTCAAACTGCAAGTGTCCTGCCTTGTATTGACTTAAAGTTTATGATGCATGATACCATCTTGTTACCCTAGTCCTAATTTGCAGAAATAAATCCTCCTTTTAAAAGGCAGTTAAATAGGTAATAAGGATAGTCACGGCCATAGATTTTGTGCAAAAGCATTAAATACAATTTTTGCAGGGAATGAAAAGTCATATAGTGTGCAGAGTGTTAATACTTGCCAGCCATTTGCTATTGACAGAACAATTTATCTTGATAAAGGACAGTGAAAAATTCCAATCTATTCACTGGCATCACATTATCAGCAGTAATATATGACTGCATCTAAATATAAGGTTGAGATCTGATACAGCTGAGAAGTTCCTGGTAATTTTCCTATAAATATATTGTGTACTGGACAATGAACAAATGACACATTTACCATGTAATTGGATAACCTATTTTTATGTGAAATTTAAAGTTTTACTGTGTTTAATGAAATATACCACAATGTTTCCTTTTGGAGGTAACCTGTTTCTTTAGTAAGACTTTAACAATAAAATGGGTATTAATGGGTTTGTCAGAGAAGAAAGGTTAGACGGAGAAAGGTAAATTCTAAAATTCTGCATAAGGCAATAGATCCTTTCAGCATTTACTACCATACGAAAATTACCTTAATATTTACTATAAATTATAATTACATTATAGTTATTGTAATAGAATATATCTTTTTGTAAGATTAGGAAATTGCAAATTGCTTTTTAATTGAAAATGTCTTTGCAAATTGCTCTAGCAGAAGTCTGAATTATCTGAAATGTGCCTGAGTGGGTCACAATGCAGTTGGAGGATTGAAGAGTGGGGTGAGATAGTGATACTGAGCATGGATAGTCCTGTGAGACTGGTAAAGGTGATTTAGATCTGGGGGAGTTGTTTGAGCCCATTCCTCCCTAGGCTTGGGGGCATGCAAGTTCAGCTCCATGAGATTACCAAAGGCAAAAATATAGACACACAAACCTGCTGATGTGCAACACCTTTGTCGCTTACATTCCCAAGTACCTGTACCTACATGACCTCAGATAGGAATCGAGTCTCATTGCTTAAGATCTGAAACTTGAGTTGATGGATAGAAATGTTATGTTTCCTGTCAGGCACGATGGCTCAAGCCTGTAATCCCAGCACTTTGGGACTGAGGTCAGAAGTTTGAGATGGGGGAAACCCCATCTCTACTAAAAATACCAAAATTAGCCTGGTGTGGTGGTGCTGCCTGTACTCACAACTACTTGGGAGGCTGAAGTGGGAGAATTACCTGAACCAGGGAAGTGGAAGTTGCAGTGAGGCAAGATCGTGCCATTGCATTCCAGCCTGGGCAACAAAGCAAGACTCTGTCTCAAAAAAAATAAATAAATAAATAAAAGAAATGTTATATTTCATGTTATATTTCCTAGCAAATGTGTGTAGAAGCCCACAGTGTCTCATTGGTGCACATTCTATTTGTCCTCCGTGAACACTTTCACAAGATAAATGAGAGCTTTTTCTTATTGATATGAAATAGCTTGGGAGTGATTTGTGTGTTCCATTTTGGATTATAGCTATGAAAAAATTCAAATAGTTTACTATTTTTCACATACTATTCTGCCTATTTTCAAGAGGATTTGAGGAATCTATGAATTAATTATAATATAAAATCTCATATTTAGTTATTGAAAACAAACAAAAGGAAAAATATTCTAGAGCCATGTCCAAAAGTCGGAAGGATTCCTTGAGAGAAATGTCTTGAAATCATTGGCACTGAGTTTAGCAAACTGGTTTTGTGACTGCTGAGACAACTGATGAAACTTACATGCACCATAGTACAGAGTAGAAAATAAAGTGTCCTCTTTTTCCAATACTTACCAAAACCATGTGAGTTACCTCCCTATCTAATAAGCAGGGCACTTAATTTTCCTCTCTTTGTCTCCTCTTGCTCAGAAAGCCCAGTCCTACTTTTAAAATCAAAAAGTAAAGAGAAAGGTAAAGAATTAGATCATTCCTCACCATTTGCTTGCCTTTACTTCTGTCTGCCACAAGGTGCCACTGTTGGAAATAGGACCTGCATAGTTTGTTGCCACTCTGTCCATGTCTGTGATTATGTCCTTGCTGGTCCAGATCTCTGTGCAGGACAGGATGGCTTCTCTAGAGAAGACAGCCCCACTCTATTGAGCATTTCCAGTATTTTCTACCCTTGACTTTACACTTCACTTTCAACCATTTCCCCCTAAACACAGCTAATAGTGCCAGACACTAAATAGAAAGGTGCTTCAAACTCATGCATGAGAATCATAGAGCTGTTCCTCATTGAGCTGTGGAAGGGTGAGTATTTGGTGAGATTTAAAGGAATTATATACCCACACATAAACACACACTTAAAACAGAGGCTGTCAGCTGTTATTTTTCAAATAAATCTCAATCAAGAACACACTGAGACTGAGCACAGAAGCCCCAGTCTAGGCTTCCCTGTAGGGAATCAGCCCTACATCACCCATGGGTACCCTGAGTTCAGTGGGACAAAGGAATGAGAAAAAGATAGATTAAGAGAAAGTGGGACCAGGGGGCCATCACTTTGTTACTTTGGAGGAGACAGTGAAGGCCCCAGGCTCTGATCATCCACACTATTTATTGGTTACAATAAATTTGATCTATAGGGTGGGGTGGAGTGATGGTGGGGAGAGAGAGGGACTTGATGGCGGAGTGAATCACTGAGCCAGAACTGAATCAGTGAGCCAGAACTGGTGTGTCATTCTAAGGATTGATAACAGTGGTGATTTGGGAGTTTCACCAAACAAGAATATGTGGTTATCTTTAGCTTATTATCTGTGTGCAGCTGGTGGAAACAGGCCTTACAAGGAGCCTACAAGTCTGACTACGTCATAATGCTATGAAGGAGTTTTAAGTCCTTGAGCACAATGTTTGCAGTAACAGAGTCAAGGTCACCCTGCACCAGAACATGAGGCATAAAGAGGCTTTCCTCCTCAGAGGCCTCTTGTGGTCTTCCACAGTTTGTTTTTCCCTGTTTATGTGTTACTCATAACCAATTTATGTAGGCACTCTGTAAGTCCTTTCTCCTTTTCTGCTTTTCCCAACATTCCCCATTTTCTCACCTGTGAAAAATAAAATAACTGAGAGTTCCTCTTCAAAACTTTCCTTTTAGCTTATTAAGAATAGACAATAGGCTGGGCGCAGTGGCTCAAGCCTGTAATCCCAGCACTTTGGGAGGCTGAAGTGGGTGGATCACAAGGTCAAGATATCAAGACCATCCTGGTCAATATAGTGAAACTGGGATCCAAAGTGGCTCCCGCCAGAGGTCAAAAAAAAAACATGGTGAAACCCCGTCTCTACTAAAGATACAAAAAATTAGCTGGGCATGGTGGCACATGCCTGCAATCCCAGCTACTTAGGAGGTGGAGGCAGGAGAATTGCCTGAACCCAGGAGGCGGAGGTTGTGGTGAGCTGAGATTGCACCATTGCACTCCAGCCTGGGTAACAAGAGCAAAACTCTGTCTCAAAAAAAAAAAAAAAAGAAGAATAGACAGTAGACAGTAGCTTCTTTTAAAAATTCATTTACCCCCAAACCTTTGCCAATATTCCTAGGTAGCTGTCAGTTATAATAAAGAAATAAGGGTCTTTGTGCTCTTGACTGTTACATTCTAGCCCAACTATTTGCTCTGACATGTCTGGACGAGCCCAGGCAACTCTTAGATAATGGTTTCCTCCTTTTCCTTATTTGGAAATGTTTTTGCCTTCTCAGCATTCCACAAATTACTTCCTCTTTTCCCTTTATTCTCCTCTGCATTCACCTATTTAGGAAAGTTTTACATTGTTAGCCAACTGGCTGCAGCCTAGACTGTGAGGTCCAGTTCCAGCCAGTGGAATCAGGACACAGCAATAAGGCAGATGTGTTAAGATATACATGATCCTGCCTCCTTTGTTCAGTGTGCTCTCATGGTAAACTGCTGGTGAGTGTACCCTTTCTGCAGAAAGTAAAGTTGCCTTGCTGAGAGAAAATTTATATTCAAGTACTACTTCTTTCGTGACACCAAAAATTTACATGTAATATCACCCCTAAGTTTTTTGGGGTGGGGGCTTTTGGCATCTTTCTTGCCTGCAGATTTCAGTTGGCATTATCTCATGGTATTCAAAACATTTTGATATTATTAGTTTTTTAAAAGAATGTTTAGTTCTGTATGTTTTTCATTAAGGTGCTCCTGTATACATTTGCTAGTTTCCTCCCAAGTGAAGAGCAGTCTCGGGAGCCAAGGAGATGGTGGTCAGTGGCTTCTCTGGGTGAAAATATAAAGGTCTGGCTGCACATTTTTTCTGAGTGCCTCCTAGGACAATGGAAGCATACTGTTTTATATTTACATAAGTAAGAGAGTTACCCAAGATAGAACCAGTCTTGAATGTAACTTTCCATTTTCACTTTAAATAAAATCACTTTTAAATGTCAACTTTTCTTGTCAAAAAATACTGCCCAGATTGTACTCATTTCTTGTTACAAAAGTTTTTGTCCACAAAGATATTTATTTTTATGTGTTAAACTCAACTATTAAGTGGTCCCATAAAAACATTATTGCATAATCTAATGATCCTATCTTTATTACAGCTTATCAAATTAACTTTGTTGGGAAGGGAAGATAATGTTTCTAGGTACAGTGTCTCATTTTACCTGCACTATTTTTTTTTTGTCTGTTGTCAGTTTCTTAGAACGGTATAAGAAAATCTTACAGTATGATTTTGAATTTGCCAATTCTTCCCTTTAGTTCTCTTAATTTTTTTCTTGATGCCTTGTAAGAATATATGGTTAAGTGGATATATGATCAATATGGTTACCTTTTCCTCTTGTGCTGTTCATTACATTTATAAGTAAAATTGTTCTTTGTTGCTAATAACCTCTTAAAGTCTATTTTATTTGTACTTAACATTATACAGTTCTCTTTTCAATTTTTCTTTGACTCATATTTTGTTTGTCATTTTCTTTTCTGTCAAACATCTTATGCATTAAGTCTTTAAGTGTGAACATTTTCAACAATAGATTTTAATTGTTAATTGGGCTTTAACTTATTTCATATTTTATTTCAGAATCTCTGCCTTTACTTATTGATATCATTTTAAAATAAAGTATACATGTAAGTCATAGAATTTATTTAATTCAAATTAAATACAAACCAGAATAATGTTTGCTCTTTATAAAGTAGCAGTTAAATTATTAAAGAAATTATTGTCTGAACTTAATTATATGTCTTGTTATTTTTTTTTTTTGCCATGTTCTATCTTTCATTTCACCACCCATCAATTCTTCTATACCAGGTTGATCAAAATGTTCTTATTCAGATCTGCTCCCACATTTTAGATATTAAGCATCTCATTTACATTACTTAGTAATTACTCTTAAAATTTTTGTATGCATACTTGATCTAAAATCTGGAATATGTATTTCTGTATTTCTCTTGAAGCACCTCAGGATATTTTAATTCTTATCCACCATTTAAAATTCCACACAGTTTTTATCTATTAATTTCCTCATTGTTTAAAATGCCCCTAAACTAATTATAATTGATGTTCTTACTGTCAGGGCTATTTACATTTTTCACCATGTTTACCAATTTGCACTCATTGTTGCTTCCTGCATCTCAATTCTATTTCTTCCTTTCAGGATCAAATTTCTTCTTCATGAATAAATATCATTACTTCTTTTCACCATGTCTACATGGGGCAACTTCTTGCATCTTTTTTTTTCTGCAATTTTCTTTATTTGAACACTTTCTTATATAGTAATTTAGCCAACAAAAATTTTTTAGTTGACCATATTTTTCCTTAGTCCTTTAAAAATATTTATCTATTATCTCTTCTCTTCACTAATGAAGAGTCTTTTATCAGTCAAATAATTAACTCTGCCTTTTTTCTCTGTTGCTTTAAGATTTTTCACTTTGTCTTTGATGTTTTACAGTTATACAACACAATGTCTAGAATGTGATTTCTTTTTGCTTGTATGTTCTGGGCTTGATGTTTTTCTGCAATGGGAACTCTTATGTTTGTATAAATCTGGTAAACTCATAGCTGTTATCATTGTTCTGTATTTTCCCTATTTTCTTCTTCTGGAATTTCTTTTAGATTTAAACTAGGTATTTTTAAATCTTGACTATCTTGTTCTTCATAATTTCCTGCTTTGAATTACTCTGTGTTGCCTTCTTTCTAATTTCCTCATATCTATCTTCTAGTGTATGCATTCCTCACTTTAGCTATTTTTAATGTACATGAAAAAATTTCATTGACTGTTTATTTTTATTATTCTAGTTTAAATATTTTTTTATTTTTTGTGTTAGTATGCTTTTTTCTTATAATTTGTGTTCATTTACTTCTCTGATTGTTTTAATCTATATTCTTAGAATCCTCTATTATATGCACTTTCTGAAATTTTATTTTAGATGGTTTTCTGAATCAAGTGGCTCTCCATAAGGTAATTCATCTCTCCATGTGTATTTACAGTTTTTTAATGAGCTCTTATTTGGTGACTTTTGGGGGCGTGGTATGGAGTCTTGCTCTGTCACCCAGGCTGGAGTGCAATGGAGCAATCTTGGCTCACTGCAACCTCTGCCTCCTGGTTTCAAGCAATTCTCCTGCTAAGCCTCCCAAGTATCTGGGATTATTGGCATGTGCCACCACGCTCAGCTAATTTTTGTATTTTTAGTAGAGATGAGGTCTCTCCATGTTGACCAGGCTTGTCTCAAACTCCTGACCTCAGCTGACCTGCCCACTTCAGCATCCCAAATTGCTGGGATTATAGGCATGAGCCACCATGCCCAACTAATGATTTTTATATGTAATTCTAGAGTATTATTATATATGACATATAATATATATTTGATATATATGAATTATTACTCTAAACTGTTTATTTTAATTTGTATATTTCTGTTCCTGGACCAATCTTTCAGTAGAAACATAATCATAAAAGTAGATTATGTTGGAAATAATTGGACCAATCTTTCCAATTATTTCCAACATAATCTACTTTTTATGTTAAATTTTTTGTTTGAGATTCTCTATTAATATAAGGTTGACTTCAAATTATAAACTGTATATGACACTGGCTTGGAATTTTGATTTATCTGAAGAAATTTTACTTTATTATTTCATTGTTTTTCTCTCAGAACCCCAGGAAAATGGCATGATTCTTTTTCCTATTCTGAGTCATTGAGTGTTTTTCTTTGGACTTTTTTCAGAAAAAAGACAGCCCTACTTTTTCTGGTTCATGTGAGATTTAAATCTAGCTCCTTGTCTCACTTGAGACCAAGTGATTAAAATACTAGCTGCTAGATGCTGTTGTCAAACAAAACAAAAAAAAAAGAAAGAAAGAAAGAAAGAAAAACTAAACAACAACAAATAAAATAGTCCTGTAACTGCCTTAGCTATCATGGCAGCCACTAGAGAGTTTAGATTTTCTGGTTTTGACTTTTTTTATTTTTGCCAAATATTTATTTGATTGGTTGGTTGATTTGGTTTGTTTTCTGAACTTGCTATGTACTTTAAAAAATTGTTTGCTTATGCACTATCCAGCATTGTAAAGTATGTGTTGTGCAAAGTGAGGTCTCATCACTTTAATCTGACATATTTCTAAGAGACCTCCTTTTTTGTATGTATGATGAATGTGAGATATGTTGTCAGTGCTTCACCCAAATTCACCTAGCTAATTTATGTCTGGTGAGGGGACAGGTCATCCAAATCTGGCTTCAGTACACTTTCCCTAGTTTCTTCCCTTTACTCCCTGCAAGTCTATATTCCTGCTAGATGTCAGTCTCCTGAGGAATGTTTTCACCTTTGTACTTCCACTTGCTAACGACAGTGTGGGACCTAGTGTGTGTTTTCATTGTTAGCCTTTTAAAAAATTTTGCATGATTTTTCCCCTAATGGAAAGATGTACAGCTATGTCCTAAATGGGATTAAAAGAAAAAGAAAAAGAAGATCCTTAAAGTGTTTCACATTGAGTACAGATGGTAAAGTACATAGAAAATTACAGTGTGGGCCCAGCCTTGTAATTATAAAAACTGATACATAAAATGTGATTATTATGCATTCATTTAGCAACTATTCAATGTATTTCCACTATGTGCTGGATGTTGTGCTAGACTTTGGTAATATAACACTGAAAATGATAGTCTGGAAAAGCAAACAATCTAGTGAGGGGAAATGTAGATAATTAAACAGGCAATCACATGACTGGGTGATAAATGTTGCTATGGAAATAAGAATACAGTTCAATGCCAGGGCGTGGGGCAGTTGTAATGAAAGGAATTTGAGTAAAACTTCTCAGAAGAAGTTATATATAATGGAAAACTGACAGATGATAGGGATGAGCCAGACAGATGATGAGTCAGGTATACCAGAGATATAAACTTGGTTCATGTAGAGAGAATAGCATTTTTAGTGGTAATAAAGGCATTTGAATAACTATTCACATAGGTAGCTAAAATGTTGACTGAGAAGTAGGGGGGTGAGGAGGTGTCATCACTGTTAAGTCTAGAGAAGGGGCTAAATCATGAAAGATCTTGTAAGCCATTTAAGATAGTTTAGACTTTTTACTAAAGGCACTGGAGAAACATAGTAGGGATTAAAGAAAGGTTATGACAAGATATTTTAATAAGAAAGAAGTCTATTCCTGATGAATTTATAAAACCTTTGCCCACCACAGGTTCTTTGGCTCCCATGAAATAGAAAATGACATGGAGTCAAGCAAGTTCCCCAGACAAAGCTTTGTTAGGGACTTATGCTTGAACACAAGGGAGACAGAGCTGGAGTGAGAGTTCTCGATGTGAAAATGCATAAAATACATAAACAGTCATTACATATGTGGAGCAGAGCTCAGGGTGTGCAGGCACAGGGAGAAATCATGTTAGTACATACATGACATGATCAAAAAATGGCAGATAAGCCCCTTCCTGGGAGGGGATTTTAGTATTATAATGAGACATGGAGTAAAGATAAGTCATTTTTCTGGTCTTGTTTGTATGTGGGCAATGTTGTCAGCAGGGATGGTGACAGTGCATAATCTGATAATTGCTGGATATGGAGAAAAATGTTAATGGGGCCGAGTCTTGTCCCTACCCTGTCTCAGAAACAGGGGCAGTGACTTCACATGCTTTTGCAATAGAGCAGCAAGAATTTCAGAGAAGAGCTTATCCTAGACTAAAAGGATAGCAGTAGGACGATAGAAAAATGAAAATGTTCAAGAGATGTTCAGGAAGTAAGCTTGAAAAAACTTGAAGATTGCTTGAAATTAGGAGTGAATGGAGAGGATAAATTGAAGGCTGTCCCTGAGGTTTCTCTAGGGAAGTTGGCTATCATCTCTAGAGCTCAGGGGAAAGATATGGCCTGAAAGTAGCAATTGTGAGGGACATTGTAGTGGTTCTTAAAATATGTAAACAAATTCTTTTATGCTACTCCCTTCAAGAGGTAAAGTTAAAATTTAGTACCTTTTTACCTAAGAACAAGCTAGACCTACTGACTTTTTTCGAACAAATATAACAGGGCAGAAATAATGTTGTGCCTCTTCTGAGATTAGGTTATAAAAAAACATTAGTTTTCACTTTGGGCACTCTCTCTTTCAGGTCACTTGCTCTGGCAGAAGCTAGTGACCCTGTTGAACCGTTTCATAGAAAGGCCCATGTGGAAAGAAAGAAGGTCTCCAGCCATCAGCTGATAGGAGCTGAGGCTATAACCAGTAGATTCTTCAGTCTCAGTTAAACTTTGAGATGACTACAGCCTCATGGACTGAGGCTGATAACAACTTGATTACAACCTCTGTGAAAACCCTCAATTCAAAACCACCCAGCTAAGCTGTTCCCAGAACCCTGACTCTTAGAAACTATAGAAGATAATGCAAATTGTTTTAACCTATCAAGTTGCAGGGTAGTGTGCAATTCAACAAGAGCCAATACATACATTCAACTTTTGACAAGGATCATCATATACAATTTTGTAAGTAGAATGGCATTTGAGCTATAACTAGATGATGGAATGAAATTTTAAGAGAAGGGAATCTTGAATAACAATACAATTTATTGAGAGCTCTCTGTGTCCAAAGCACTATTCTCAATGAGTTGTATGTACTAATTAGCATTGAATATAGCAATCCTGTAAGCAAGAAATTATTATCCCTCCTTTATGAATGAGGAAATTAAAACCCTGAGAAGTTAACAAATATTCTTTTTAAATATTCTGTTTTGTTTTTGAGCTCTATTGAGATATAATTAACAAAATTGTATAAAGTATAAAACATAATGGTTTGATACACCTCTATATTATGGAAAGGATTACTGCAATCAAGTTAGTTAAAAGATCTCTCACCTAACCTAGTTACCATTTGTATGTGTGTACGTGTGTGTGTGTGTGTGTGTGTGTCTGTGTGTGAGGTGAAACATTTAAGATCTACTCCATTGGCAAATTTCAAGTGTAAAATACAGTATTGTTAACTTTAGTCAGCATGCTGTGCATTAGATCCCCAGAGCTTCTGCTTATAATTTTGTATCCTTTGAACGTCTCATCATTTCCTCCAAGCCCCATCCCCTGGAAACATCCATTCTATTCTTGATTTGTAAGTGTGATATTTTTCAATTCCACATAAAACCAAAATTATACATTATTTGTCTTTCTCTGTATAACTTATTTAACTTAGCATAATCCCCTCAAGATTCATCCATTTCATCACAAATGGCAGGATTTCCTTCTTTTTTTTTTCTTTTATATGACTGAATACGATTCGTGCATATGTACGTGTGTGTATATCTCACAATTTATTTAGCTTGTCTTGGCTATTGTGAATAATGCCATATAGAATATGGGAGTGCCAGTATCTCTTCAACATACTGCTGTTTCCTTCAGATTTGTACCCGAAAGCAAGATTGAGGGATCATATGGTTATTCTGTTTTTATTTTTCTGAAAAGCCTCCATACTGTTTCCCATAATGGTTGTACCAATTTTTATTCCCATCAGCAATGCACAAGGGTTCCCTTTTCTCCACATTTTTATGAACACTTATTATCCCCCCTTTTTTTAAGGTAATAGCCATCCTAAAAGGTGTGGGCTGATAGTTCATGTGGTTTTTATTTGTATTTCCTTGATGGTCATTGAATTGAACACCTATTCATGTACTCATTGGCCATCTGTATGTCTTCTTTGGAAAAATGTTTGTTTAGGTCCTTTGCCCTTTTCTTTAATTGAATTATTTGCTTTTTGCTATTGAGTTGTACAGGTTTCTAATATGTTTTTATTTTAACCATTTGTCAAGTATATGGTTTGAAAATGTTTTCTACCATTTTATTGGTTGCCTTGTTATTTTGTTGATTTTTTTCTTTGTTGTACAAAATCATTTTATTTTGATATGATTCACTTATTTATTTTTGCTTTTGCAGTTTGCGCTTTTAGTGTCCTCTCCAAAAACTCATTGCCAAGACCAGTGTCAAGGAGTTTTCCCTGTGTTTTCGTAAGGAAGTTTTGTGGTTTTATATTTTATATTTAAGTTTTAAATGTATTTTGAGTTAAATTTTATGAGTTGTGTAAGATAGAGGTCCAATTTCATTATTCTGCATGTGGATATTCAGTGTTCCCAACACCATTTATTGAAAAGACTATCATTTCCCCATTGCGTATTCTTGGTACTCTTATCACATACTAGTTGACTATATATGCCTGAGTTTATTTCTAAGCTCTTATTTCTGTTCCATTGGTCTATGCATCTGTTTTTATGCCAGTATCATATTGTTTTGATTACTACAGATTTGTAATAGAGTTTGAAATCAGGAAGTGTGATGTCTCCGACTTTGTCATTCTTTCTCAAGATTACTTTTACTATTTAAGGTCTTCTGGGGTTCCATATGATAGAATATGTTTTTCTATTTCTGTGAAAAATGTCATTAGAATTTTAATAAAGATTGCAATGAATCTATACATAGCTTTGGATAGTATATGGCTATTTTTACAATATTAATTCTTTCAATCCATGAATATAAGATATTTTTCCATTGAATTGTGTTGTCTTCTATGTCTTTCTTAAAAGTCATCATTATTAGTGTACAGATTGTTCAACTATTTGATTAAATTTATTTCTAAGTATTTTATTGATTTGAGTCTATTGTAAATGGTGTTTTTCTGATTTCTTTTTCAAAAAGTTCATTTTTAGTGTACAGAACACTGCTAATTTTTTGTGTTGCAACTTTAATGAATTCATTTGTTCTCTTAGTTTTTTTTGGTGGAATCTTTCGGGTTTTCTACATATAAGATTATATTATATGCAAATAGAGATGATATAACTTCTTCCTTTTCAATTTGGATGCCATGTATTTCTTCTTCTTGCTTGACTGCTATTGCTAAAATTTCCAGTACTGCATTGATTAGAAGTAGTGAGAGTGGGAATGCTTGTCATTTTCCTATTTAAAAGTAAAGATTTCAGGTCTCTGTTGCTGAATTTGATGTTAGTTATGGGCTTCTCATCTATAACCATTATTATCTTGATGTACATTCATTCTATACCCAATTTGTGGGGGTTATCACCAAGAAAGAATGTGGAATTTTATTAAATACATTTTTGGCATCTATTAAAATTATCATTATAAGTTTTCATTCTTCTTTCTGTTAATGTGGTGGGTTGTAATTATTGACTTGTTTATGCTGAACTATCCTTGCATTCCAGGAATAAATCACAGTTGATCATGGTGTATGAGCCTTTTCGTGTGCTGTTGAACTCAATTTGCTATATTCTGAGAATTTTTGCATCTATGTTCACCAGAGATATTGACTGGTAATTTTACTTTCTTATATTGTCCAATTTTCATATCAGGGTAATAATGGGATCATAAAATGAGTTTGGAAGTGCCTCCTCCCTCTTCAATTTTTTTCTTTTTTTTGAAATGGAGTTTCACTCTTGTCACCCAGGCTGGAGTGCAATGGCAAGACCTCAACTCACTGCAACCTCTGCCTTCCGGGTTCAAGCAATTCTCCTGCCTCAGCCTCCTGAGTAGCTGGGATTACATGCGTGCCAACATGCCTGGCTAATTTTTGTATTTTTAGTAGAGATGGAATTTCACCATGTTGGCCAAGCTGATCTTGAACTGCTGACCTCAGGTGATCTGCCCGCCTTCGCTTCCCACAGTGCTGAGATTACAGGCGTGAGCCACTTTTCCCAGCCTCCCTCTTCAATTTTTCGGAGAAACTTAAGAAGAATTAGCGTTAATTGTTCTTTGAACATTTGGTAGAATTCACCAGTGAACAACAATGATATTGGGACTCTCAGGAATAAATTATTTGGGAAAGTTCCCATGTGTAGTAATCTGCAGTCTAACTGCTTTTCAAAGATGCCATCTGGTTTTGGGCTTTCCTTTGTTGGGAGGCTTTCAATTACCAATTAAATCTCTTTATTCATCATGTTTCTGTTCTTTTATGATTCAGTTTTCATGGGTTATAGGTTTCCAGGAATTTATTCATTGTTTAGGTTACCTAATGTGTTGACGTATAATTGTTCATGGTAGATTTGATGATTCTTTGTATTTCTAAATATCAGTTATAATATCCCCTCTTTCATTTAAAATTGTATTTATTTAAGTCTTATCTCTTTTTGTTTGGTTGGTCTAGCTAAACCTTCATCAATTTTGTTTAGCTTTTCTGAAAACCAACCCTTCATTTTGTTGTCCTTTTCAATTGTTTTTCTAGTCTCTATTTCATTTATTTAATAAGTAACAATTTATTATATTTTCTTCTGCCAACAAATTTGGGCTTTGATTGCTCTTTTCCTAGTTTTATAAGGTATGAAATTAGATTGTTTATTTTACACCCTTCCATTTTTTATGTAGGCATTTATAGCTTTAAACTTTTAGAACACTTTTGCTACATCCCATAAATGTCATTTTTGTCCATTTTTGTTCATATCACAATTTTTTTTCTGTTTTGATTTTTTCTTTATCTCTTGTTTAGGAGTGTGTTGTTTAATATCCTTGTAGTTGAAAATTTTTCAATTTTCTTTTATTATTGTTTTTCTATTTCATTCCATTTTGGTCCAAAAAGCACTTAATTTTCTTTTAATCTTCTTGCAATTATTAAGAGTTGTTTTGTGGTCTAACATATGATCTTTCCTATAGACTATTTCATGTGTATTTGAAAAGACTCTGTATTCTGCTTATGTTGGATGAAATGTTTTGTATATATCTGCTAGGTCCATTTGGTCAATAGTGTTGTTAAAATCCACTATTTCCTTGCTGATTTTCATCCGATGATCTATTCCTTGTTTCCCAATGTTAAAGTTTCCCACTATTATAATATTGCTGTTTATGTCTCCTTTCAGTTCGTTTAGTATTTGCTTTATATATTTGCATGTTTCAATGTTGGATGCATACATATTTCAATTGTTATATGTTCTTGACGAATTTACCCTTTAATATTATATATTGACTTTCTTTGTCTCTTATGACAGTTTTCCACTTGCAGTCTGTCTTGTCTAAGTTTAGACACCCCTACTCTCTTTTGATTTACATTTGCATGAAATATCTTTTTTTATTCTATCACTTTTAGCCTATTCATGTCCTTAAATCTAAAGTGAGTCTCTTGTGGGCATCGAGTTGCAGCATTTTGTCTTTTAATCCATTTATCCACTCCATCTTTTGATTTGAGAATTTAATTTATTTACATGTAACAGATAAGGCCTTACTATTAACATTTTATTGATTGTTTTCTGACTGTCATTAGTTTCCTTCTTCCTTTCTTCCTCTTTTGTTGTCATCTATTGTGACCTGATGACTTTTTCTGGCAATATACTTAGTTTCCTTTATCTTAATCCTTTTCATATTTACTAGACCATTTCTTTGTTAACCATGGTTAACATATGGCTTAAATAAAATATTGTATAGTTATAACAGTCCACTTAAGCTATAAAAACTTAACCTTGATCACATAGAAAACTCTGTAGTTTTACTTATTTCCCCTTTTTAAGTTGTTGCTATTACAGTTTACATTTGCTTTATTTTGTGTGTTCAATAACCAATTATTATAATTATAGTTGTTTTTAATACATTTATTTTTTAACTTTTATACCAAAGTTGAAAGTGATTTATGTACCACTGCTATAGTATTAAAGAATTCTGAATTTAATTGTATATTTAACTTATCTGGTTAGCCTTATACATACATATGTTTTTACATCGTTAATTAATGTTTTCATTTTGGTGAGTGCTCCATGTGACATTTCTTGTAAGGCAATTTTAGTAGTAATGAACTTCCTCAGCTTTTGTTCATTTAGGAAAGCCTTTAACTCTCTCTCTTCATTTCTATAGAACAGCATTGCTGTGTATAGTATGCTTGACTGGAAGATTTTTTTCTTTCAATATTTTAAATATATCACCCTGAGGTTGTCTGTCTCCTGAGGTTTCTGCTGAGAAATACTCTAATAGCCTTATTGAGCCTCCTTTATATGTGATGTCACTTTTCTCTTGTGCTTTGAAAATTCTCTCTTTAATCTTTCACTTTTGGGAATCTTATTATAATGTGTTTCAGTGTAAACCTTTTTGGATTAAATATATGTAGGATAATTTGGACCTCATGAATCTGGATGTCCATTTCTCACCCTAAATTTGGAGAATTTTCAGCTGTTATTTCTTTAAATAGACTTTCTGCAACTTTCTCTCTTTCTCTCCCTCCCCTCTGATTTCCATTGTGTGTGTGTGTGTGTGTGTGTGTGCGCGTGTGTTTGTGTATGTATGTATATATATATACACACATAAAATAAAAAAACTGGAAGGGACTCAAGATGGCGCAGTGAGAACAACCCAGGATTGAAGCTCTCAGTGAATGCGCAGAGAGAATGAGTCAGGGCCGCGTTTCCAGACGGATCTTTGTTGCCCACAGAACGGGAAATTCCCAGGTATAAAAGAGACGCGAGATGCCAGGCAGAGGTTTTGGCTGGTGCAGCCGGCAGCCGGTGCAGCCAGCAGCCGGCGCTGTCGTGCAACAGTGCTGCACAGTGCTCTGCACAAAGCGCACTGGTCCGGGTGCCCTGTTGAACTGGCAATCTGAGACTTGAGAGGGCTGAACTTGAGAGTGAATGGGACTTGGACAGTGAGCCAGCCCAGGAGATTCCAGGGAAACAGCGTTTGGGGTAGCCCAGTGGGACAAACAAAACGGCGATTACAAATGCCCTGGGTGGAGAGGTTCCCTGTGGGCACAGCAGAAGCCAGGATGGTGCAGCTCTGTGGGGGAGGGGCATGCGCCATTACTGAGGCAATTGGCCCCTACTGAGGTCCACGCCCATTGCTGACGCAGCCTGCCATTGCCAAGGCAACCTGCCACAACAAAGAGACTCCACTGCAGGGCGTAGCCTGTGGCAGCAGGGCATAGACCACAACAGCAGGGAAGAGCCTGCTGCAACAGGGCGAACCTCACACCAGCAGGGCGGGGCCTCGGCAGGCAAATAGTGACTAGACTGCCTCCTAGCTGGGCAGGACAGCACAACGGACACTCACAAAAAAAACCCCAACCTCCTGAGAAAGAGCATCTGAAAAAAAAGGGTTCTTTTTATGAGTTCTGCTGCAGCAGAATTAAATGTAGCAGCCTAATAGCCCTGAATGAACAACAGAGCTCACAGCTCAGCAATTGAGCTCCTATAAAGTACAGACTGTCTCCTCAAACAGCTCCCTGACCCCTCTATATCCAAAAGACTGATATTTGGCAGGCATCATTCTGGGACAAAGATAGCAGGAAAAAAAACTGGTAGCATCCCTCACTGTTCCTCAGCTGCTATAGGTGCACCCCAGACAAGCAGGGCCTGGAGTGGACCTCAGCAGTCATACAGTGGAGGGGCTAGACTGGTAGAAGGAAAACCAAGTAACAGAAATACTACATCATCAACAATCTGGGCATACACTCAGAGACCCAATTGAAAAGTCACCAACTACACAGACAACAGGTGGATACATTCACAAAGATGGGAAGAAACCAGCGCAAAAAGGAGGAAAACACCCAAAACCAGAACACCTTGCCTCCTAGAAAGGACCAAAACTCCTCACCAGCAAGGGAACAAAGCTGGACAGAGAATGAGTGTGACGAAATGACATAATCACACTTCAGAAGGCAGATAATGAGAAACTTCCGTGAGCTAAAAGAACATGTTCTAAATCAATGCAAAGAAACTAAGAACCTTGAAAAAAGATTTGAAAAAAGATTCGAGGAAATGGTAACAAGAATGGATAACTTAGAGAGGAATATGAATGAATTAAAGGAGCTGAAAAACACAATATGAGAACTTCATGAAGCATGCACAAGTTTCAACAGCCAAATTGACCAAGCAGAAGAAAGAATATCAGAAGTCGAAGATCAACTCAATGAAATAAAACAAGAAACCAAGATCAGAGAAAAAAGCACAAAAAGGAATGAACAAAGTCTCCAAGAAATGTGGGACTATGTGAAGAGACCTAACCTATGTTTGATGGGTGTACCAGAATGTGATGAAGAGAATGAATCCAAGCTAAAAAATACTCTTCAGGACATCATCCAGGAAAATTTCCCCCACCTAGCAAGACAGGCCAACACTCAAATGCAGGAAATACAGAGAACACCACAAAAATATTCCACAAGAAGAGCAACCCAAAGGCACGTAATCGTCAGATTCAACAAGGTTGAAATAAAGGAGAAAATACTAAGGGCAGCCAGAGAGAAAGGTGGGGTCACCCACAAAGGGAAGCCCATCAGACTCACAGCAGATCTCTCAGCAGAAACACTACAAGCCAGCAGAGAGTGGGGGCCAATATTCAACATCCTTAAAGAAAAGAACTTTCAACCCAGAATTTCATATCCAGCCAAACTGAGCTTCAGAAGTGAAGGAAAAATAAAATCCTTGCGAACAAGCAAGGACTCAGAGAGTTTGTCACCACCAGGCCTGCTTTCCAAGAGCTCCTGAAAGAGGCACTACACATAGAAAGGAAGAACCAGTACCAGCCATTCCAAAATCACACTAAATGCTAAAGAGCAACAACCTAATGAAGAATCTACAACAACTAACGGGCAAAACAGCCAGCTAGCATCAAAATGGCAGTATCAAATTCACACATAACAATATTAACCCTAAATTTAAATGGACTAAATGCACCAATCAAAAGACACAGACTGGAAAATTGGATAAAAAGCCAAAACCCATCAGTGTGCTGTATCCAGGAAACCCATCTCACATGCAAGGATACACAAAGGCTAAAAACAAAGGGATGGAGGAAGATTTACCAAGCAAATGGAGAGCAAAAAAAAAGCAGGAGTTGCAATTCTCATCTCTGATAAAGTAGACTTTAAAGCAACAAAGATTAAAAGAGACAAAGAAGGCCATTACATAATGGTAAAAGGATCAATACATCAAGAAGAGCTAATGATCCTAAACATATATGGACCCAATACAGGAGCACCCAGATACATAAGGCAAGATCTTAATGACTTACAAAGAGACTTAGACTCCCACACAATAATAGTGGGAGACTTTAACACTCCACTGTCAATACTAGACAGATCAACCACACAGAAAATCAACAAGGATATCCAGGGCTTGAACTCAGACCTGGAGCAAGCAAACCTGATAGACATTTACAGAACTCTCCACCCCAAATCCACAGAATATACATTCTTCTCAGCACCACATCACACCTACTCTAAAATTGACCACATAATTGGAAGTAAAGCACTCCTCAGCAAATACAAAACAACTGAAATCATAACAAACAGCCTCTCAGACCATAGTGCAATCAAGTTACAACTCAGAATTCAGAAACCAACCCAGAACCGCACACCTTCATGGAAACTGAACAACTGGCTCTTGAATGTTGACTGGAAAAACAATGAAATGAAGGCAGAAATAAAGAAGTTCTTTGAAACCAATGAGAACAAAGACACAACATGCCAGAATCTCTGGGACACATTTAAAGCAGTCTCTAGAGGAAAATATATAGCAATAAGTGCCCATATGAGGAGAATGGAGAAATCCAAAATTGACACCTTATCATCAAAATTGAAAGAGCTAGAGGAGCAAGATCAAAAAAACTCAAAACCCAGCAGAAGACAAGAAATAACTAAGATCAGAGCTGAACTGAAGGAGATTGAGACACAAAAAAACCCTTCAAAAAATCAATAAATCCAAGAGCTGGTTTTTTTAAAAGATCAACGAAATAGACAGACCACTGGCCAGATTGATTAAAAAGAAAAGAGAGAACAACCAAATAGATGCAATAAAAAATGATAAAGGGGAAATCACCACAGATTCCACAGAAATTCAAACCATCATCAGAGAATATTACAAACAACTCTATGCACATAAACTAGTAAACCTGGAAGAAATGGATAAATTCCTGGACTCTTTTGTCCTCCCAAGCCTAAACCAGGAGGAAGCTCAAACTATGAATAGACCAATAACAAGGTCAGAAGTCGAGGCAGCAACTAAGAGCCTACCACACAAAAGAAGCCCAGGTCCAGATGGGTTCACAGCGGAATTCTACCAGACACACAAAGAGGAGTTAATACCATTCCTTCTGAAACTATTCCAAATAATCCAAAAAGAGGGAATCTTTCCCAAATCATTTCATGAGACCAACATCATCCTGATACCAAAACCCGGCAGAGACCCAACAAGAAAAGAAAACTTCAGGCCAATATCCATGATGATCATAGATGCAAAAATCTTCAATAAAATATTGGCAAGCCAACTGCAACAGCAAATCAAAAAACTTATCCATCATGATCAAGTAGGATTCATAACGGGGATGCAAGGCTGGTTCAACATACGCAAGCCTATAAACGTAATTAATCACATAAACAGAACCAAAAACAAAAACCACATGATTATCTCAATTGACACAGAGAAGGCATTTGACAAAAACAGTTCTTTATGCTAAAAACCCTCAATAAACTCGGTATTGATAGAACGTATCTCAAAGTAATAAACACTCTTTACGACAAAACAACAGCCAATATCATGCTGAATGGGCAAAAAGTGGAAGCATTCCCTTTGAAATCCAGCACTAGACAAGGATGCCCTCTTTCACCACTGCCATTCAATATAGTACTGGAAGTTCTAGCCAGAGCAATCAGGCAAGAAAAAGAAATAAAGGGTATTCAAATAGGAAAGGTGGAAGCCAAATTGTCTCTATTTGCAGATAGTATACCTAGAAGACCCTATCGCCTCAGCCCAAAAACTCCTGAAACTGATAAGCAACTTCAGCAAAGTCTCAGGATATAAAATCAATGTGCAAAAATCACAAGCATTCCTCTAATCCAATAACAGACTTAAAGAAAGCCAAATCAAGAATGAACTGCCATTCACAATTGCTACAAAAGAATAAAATACCTAGGAATACAACTTACAAGGAACGTAAGGGACCTCTTCAAGGAAAACTACAAACCACTGCTCAACAAAATAAGAAAGGACACAAACAAATGGAGAAACATTCCATGTTCATGGTTAGGAAGAATTAATATCGTGAAAATGGCTATACTGCCCAAAGTAATTTACAGAATCAATGCTATCCTCATCAAGCTACCATTAACTTCCTTCACAGAACTGGAAAAAACCACCATGAACTTCATATGAAACCAAAAGAAAGTCTGCATAGCCAAGTCAATTCTAAGCAAGAAGAACACAGTGGGGGGCATCACACTACTGGATTTCAAACTATACTACAAGGCTAAAGTAATCAAAACAGCATGGTACTGGTACCAAAACAGAGATATAGACCAATGGAACTGAACAGAGGCATCGGAGGCAACACAACATATCTACAACCATACAATCTTTGATAAACCTGACAAAAACAAGCAATGGGGAAAGGATTCCCTGTTTAATAAATGGTGTTGGGAAAACTGGCTAGCCATGTGCAGAAAGCAGAAACTGGACCCCTTCCTGACACCTTACACTAAAATTAACTCCAGATGGATTAAAGACTTAAACATAAGACCTGGCACCATAGAAACCCTAGAAGAAAATCTACGCAAAACCATATAGGACATAGGAGTAGGCAAGGACTTCATGACCAAAACACCAAAAGCATTTTCAACAAAAGCCAAAATAGACAAATGGGACCTAATCAAACTCCACAGCTTCTGCACGGCAAAAGAAACAGTCACTAGAGTGAATTGGCAACCAACAGAATGGACAAAATTTTTTGCAGTTTACCCATCTGACAAAGGGCTGATATCCAGAATTTACAAAGAACTCAAACAGATTTACAGGAAAAAAAAACAAGCCCATTCAAAAATGGGCAAAGGATATGGACAGACACTTTACAAAAGAAGACATGTATGAGGACAACAATCGTATGAAAAAGTGCTCATCATCACTGGTCATCAGAGAGATGCAAATCAAAACCACATTGAGATACCATCTCACACCAGTTAGAATGGCGATCATTAAAAAATCTGGAGACAACAGATGCTGGAGAGGATGTGGAGAAAAAGGAACACTTTTACACTGTTGGTGGGAGTGTAAAGTAGTTCAACCATTGTGGAAGACAGTGTGGCGATTCCTCAAGGCCTTAGAAATCGAAATTCCATTTGACCCAGCAATCCCATTACTGGGTATATATCCAAAGGACTATAAATCATTCTACTATAAGGACACATGCACACGAATGTTCATTGCAGCACTGTTTACAATAGAAAAGACCTGGAATCAACCCCACTGATGATAGACTGGATTGGGAAAATGTGGCACATATACACCATGGAATATTATGCAGCAATCAGAAATGATGAGTTCATGTCATTTGTAGAGACATGGATGAATCTGGAGAACACCATTCTCAGCAAACTGACACAAGAACAGAAAATGAAATACCGCATATTCTCACTCATAGGCAGGTGATGAAAAACGAGAACACATGGACACAGGGAGGAAAGTACTAAACACTGGGGTCTATTGGAGGTAAAAGGGGAGGGCCAGTGGTGGGGCGGAGCTGGGGAGAGGTAGCCTGGGGAGAAATGCCAAATTTGGGTGAAGGGGAGAAAGGAAGCAAAACACACTGCCATGTGTGTACCTATGCAACTGTCTTGCATGTTCTGCACATGTATTTCAAAACCTAAAATGCAATAAAAAATTAAATAAATAAATAAATAAAATAAAATAAACTCTGTGTGTGTGTGTGTGTGTGTGTGTGTGTGTATAGTTTTGCTTGATGGTGTGCCATAAGTCTTATAGATTTTCTTCAGTCACTTCTTTTTTTATTCTTTGTTTTTGCCCTTCTTCCTGAATAATTTCAAATGACCTGTTCTCAAGTTCACTGATTACTTATTTCACTTGAGTGTGCTGTCATGGGTCTCTACTGAAAATTTCAGTTTAGTCTGTATTCTCCAGCTCTTAATTTTTTTCTCTCTATAGTTTTAAAACATTTATCTTTCTTTATTGAACTAATAGTTTAGTTCATTTATTGGTTTTGTAATATTGCTTAATTTCCATGTTTTCTTGTCATTCACTAAACTTCATTTAAAGAGTTTTTATTAATTTTTTTGTCAATCAGTTTACACATCTCCATTTCTTTAGGGTAAGTTTTTGGTGCTTTATTAGTTTCCTTAGTGGTGTAACATTTTGTTTCCTTGATCCTTGCATTGGTATGTGTACATTTGTGAAAATAGCCACCTCTTCCAGCCCTTAGACATTTACTTTAACAGGAAAAGCCCTTCAGTAGTCAGTTCAACCTGGGATTCTAGATAGGCCAGCTGGTAGCATTTATGGGCAGGTAGGGCTTGCTGTCAAGGTCTCTAGTTTGGTAGGGCCACTGTTCGTGCTCTCAGTTTAGGTTTGACCAATGGCTAGACTCCATAGTCAGGCAGGAATGCTGGATGAACTCTGCATTCAGACCTGGCCCCACAATCACCTTTGGTCAGGTGGGGTCACAGGTTGTACTCCCTGCCCATGTGGTGTGGCTAGTTCAACTCAGCAACTGGGCTGAGCTTTGGAATGGGTTCCCTATCGCCCTGAGTTAGGTGGGGTCCCAGGATATGACCCCCACCCAAGTCTGTTGGCTACAGGCTACATTTTCAGGAATGGGCTGCAGTCCAGGATCTCTGGTTGCTCGGTGCCTCAGACTGTGCTCTACAATTAGGTGAGACCACAGGCTCTGCTCTGTGTTTGGGTATGGTCACTGACTAGTTTCCCTGCCTGTGCATGTCCACTGGCTGTTGCTCAGGCAAAAGAACAACCAAGGTAAATAATTGCACATTTAGGAAATTGAAGCTCATCAAGCTTTTTCTGGAGTATAAGCTCTTTCATTCATCCCTCATTAATTGATTTATCTATATTTATTAAAGGTAAGTGGATATTCTTGCCACAATCTTGACTCTTAGGGAATAACCTTGCAAAGTAAGCTTAGCCCTTATACAGAAGAGGGCCCTGGGACACTCAGGGAATAAATTGCTTGGCAAAGTTTACATATGTACTAATCAGCAATCTCTCTGCTTTTCCAAGGTGCACCTTTTCCATGATGCTATTCAGCAGCTTTGTAGAAGGCTGGATAAAGACATGGAGGGACTTAGGTGTAAATGCACTGATCTTTTTTCATGCATGTAATGTGTTTCTACAACTATTCTTTACATTTATACTTTCATTTATAGCTGTATAGCATAAGAACATGTTAAGAAAAGGCTAATGCTAAAGAATACACAAAAGTACTTAGGTTATTTGCTAACAAATGCATTATACTGATACAGAACATAGCTGGTCTTTTTTTGCCAGTTGTCATCTTGCACACAAAAATAAAATGATTCATCTCATAACCTTTTCATATGTCTTTTCTCTTTTGAGTTTTCCCTAGAAAGGTAGTAAATTAACACAATGTATTTATTTAAGTGCAACATAAGTGAGTTCCATTTTAATTATATTATGATTTTGTAATTCATTGAGTGTAATGCATTGAGCCTCAGATATGACTGTTCAACACCTGATTATGCCTCTAGGTCCTCAGATGTGTGAGGCCAATGAAATAGGACCTTCTGTGCCTTTTTGCTCTTTAGAGCACCACATGAGAACTTTGGCACCTAATTAGGAAATGTGGAACACACTATTTCATCAGTTTTTGCCATGTAGATGCTCCAGAAATTTGCCTCCCTTCTGCCAGGGAAATGACTCCAGCAAATCTGTTCTGTGGAGGCACTCTGGGAGACAGAAGGCAGAAAGTCTAAAAGGAAATATAAAAAGCAATGTAATGTGCTGAACATTTTAAAGTACTCAGTAGAAATAAATGCTTTCATATATTTATGGTAAAAGCACCAACTTAAACAAAAATGTATGTTCTGGAATACATTCATAAGCACCAAGTCATATTGAGTTTTCATGATTAGCAAAGATAAATGTTTCAAAGAGCTTCAGAGCCCAGAAGGATCTGAGTAAACTCCTTCTTCTGCAGAATCAGTTCAAACAACCCCTTCTCTGTATGGCTTTCTCCTTTAACGTGGATTCATAACTCTGTTATTAGTGTTTGCTATTAGTTTGTATGTTTGTATTATAATACTTTCTACACCGTATTATAGATGTTTCCTCATAAGTTTTAATCTTGCCAAAATAATGAGATATTTGTAGATGATTCACACTATTACAAGTTTTAGAAGACTAATGCTGACACTAAAATGTTATTTTATTTATCAAAAAGTATTGGGAATATATGGGAAAACTTTTTTAATGGAATAGTCAATTTCTTGTCTTCAAAGTACCTCCTTGGAGGCTCCTGAATAATCAGTTCTTCATGATAAAGGAGGAACGAAAATTTTAACTTGGTAATATCAGTTTCACTATGGAGACTTTTGTTTTTTTGAGACGTTGTCTTGCTCTACCACATAGACTGGGGTAGAGTGGCACAATCTCTGCTCATGCAACCTCCACCTCCAGGTTCAAACGATCCTATAGAGACTATTTTTTAATGATTTTTTATTGAGGCAGGTTACTCCCATCACCTGGACTGCTGACTCATTTATTAAATAACAATGAAAAGTCTTTTGAATAATAATTTTGCAAAAGACAATCAGTTTATAAGTCCTTTGCCATTCACTCTGGAGACTGTTTTACAGGCTGTTTCTTCCAGGTTACTGAAAACATGGTGGACATTTCTGTGCCACTCACAGCATAAAAAATTCTAGTAATATCCTCCTAACTCAGTGTTTTTCTTCTCTTTAACAACACTAGATTTAACACAGACAGAAACTTTCTTTTAGAGGATTCCTGTTTTTTGACTCAGTATTGATGAAATTCCTGTCTTCAAAGAGAAATCAACAGTACTGGGTTAAGTTGTTACAATCAGTTACTTTTCCAATAGTGTAGAATTGATCTTGGAGGGACCCAGATGTCATCTGCTCTTAAGATGGGTTACTTCCTAAGACAGTGCATTCTGGCTACGTGAGTATACTATAACTGTTAATTCTCTCTTATTTCATGGTGTATTTCTTATTGCTTAGCTCTCAAAAAGCTGTATAATGTAAGGCAAAAAGGACAGGCTCTGCCAAAGTCATCCTATGTGGATTGGAATTATGCGTCTCCTATTCACTCCACTGTGTGCCCTGGGTGAGACTCAATTTCATCCAGGAAAAGGGAAATAATAATACTAAAAGTAATAGCAATGCTCAACTCCAGGGAGTTTAAGATTAAAAGTAGTGTATGCTAAACACTTAGAATCCTGCCTGGTACTTGGCAGGAATTCAGTAAGTGAAGGCTTTCCTGTTAGTACCACTTACAGATGAGATACACCTGATTGTATTAGAAAGCACCATGATGTATCCTACATTCATCAATTTATTCATTCATTCAATAACCACTTAGCACCAACCTGATGCCAAGTATGATTTATAACACTGATCCTATGGTATTTAAAAAATGGAAAATATTTCTGGTGGGAAGAGATAGACCATGAACAAAATGTATAAGGAAATAATACTCTGTAGTAGAATATGACAAGTACTTTAAAACAAAGCAAGCTTGAGGTGATAGGAAATTCTGGGGAGGAGTTGCACAATTAAAAAGGAAGATCAGATAAACAAGGGATCACTTGAGCCAAGGAATGAAGGAGGCAGTAGACATGGCCATGCAAATGTCACAGGGGAAAGATATTCCAGACCGAAGGAACAGTCAAAGCAAAGCAAAGTGGACATGCTATTAGCCTATTTGAAGGCCAGTGTTCTAGAGCAGAGTGAACAAGGAAAACTCAGTAGAAAGTAAGGTTGAAGAAAAGAGAAGATTCAACTAAACATCTTCAGAAACAACCAAGGGGATATTACCATTGGCTCCACAGAAATACAAACAACCATCAGAGAATATTATGAACACCTCTATGCACATAAACTAGTAAATATAGAAGAAATAAGTAAGTTTCTGGGCACATACCCTCCCAACACTGAAGCAGGAAAAAATTGAATCCCTGAGCAGAGCAATGATGAGCTCTGCAATTGAGTTAGTAATAAATAGCCCACCAACCAAAAAAAGCCCAGGACGAGATGGATAGCTGAATCCACCAGATGTGCAAAGAAGAGTTGGTACCATCCCCGCTGAAACTATTCCAAAAAATTGAGGAGGAGGGATTCCTCCCTAATCCATTCTATGACAAAGACACCAAAAGCAATTATAATGAAAATTAAAATTCACAAATATGATATAATTAAACTAAATAGCTTCTGCATATAAAAATAAACTATCAACAGAGTAAATAAGTAACCTACAGAATGGGAGAATATTTTTTGCAAACTATGCCTCCACAAAGGTTCACTGTCCAGCATCTAAAAGGCACATAAATTTGCAAAATACAAACAACCTCATTAAAAAGTGGGTATAGGCCAGGTGGGGTGACTCATGCCTGTAACCCCAGCACTTTGGAAGGCCAAGGTGGTACATTACCTCAGCTCAGGAGTTTGCGACCAGCCTGAGCAACATGATGAAACCCCGTCTCTACTAAAATACAACAAAAATTGTGGGGCATGGTGGTGTGCACCTGTAGTCCCAGCTACTTGGGAGGCTGAAGCAGTAGATTTGCTTGAACCCAGGAGGCAGAGGTTTCAGTGAGCCAAGATTGTGCCACTGTACTCCAGCCTGGATGACAGAGACTCCATCTAAAAAAAAAAAAAATGGGCATAGCCCATGAACAGACACTTTTCAAAGGAAGACATACAGCAGACAACAATCATATGAAAGAAGCTCAACATCACTGATCATTAGATAGAGAAATACAAATCAAAACCACAGTGAGATACCATTTCATACCAGTCAGAATGACTATTATTAAAAGTCAAAAAATAACAGATGCTGGTGAGGTTGCAGAGAAAAAGGAGCACTTATACACTGTTGTTGGGAGTGTAATATAGTAAAATCATTGTGGAAGATAGTGTGATGATTCCTCAAGAACTAAAGACAGAAATACCATTTGACTCAGCAATCCCGTTACTGGATATATCTCCAAAGGAATATAAATCACTTTATTATGAAGATACCTGCATGCATATGTTCCTTGCAGTATTTTTCACAATAGCAAAGACACAGAACAAACCTAAATGCCCATCAATGATAAACTGGATAGAGTAAATGTGGCATATATACACCATGGAATACTACACAGCCATAAAAAATGAGATCATGTCCTTTACATGGATGTGGGTGGAGCTAGAGGCCACTATCTTTAGCAAACTAACACAAGAACAGAAAAACAAATACCACATATAATGCTGAGAACACATGGACCAATAGAGGGGAAAAACACACACTGGGGCCTATGAGCATGGAGGGTGGTTGGAGGGAGAGGATCAGAAAAAATAACTAATGGGTACTAGGCTTGATACTTGAGTGATGAAATAATATGTACAACTAACCCCCAGGACACAAGTTTACCTATGTAACAAACTACACATATACCTCTGAGCTTAAAATAAAAGTTAAAGAAAAAGGAAAGGAAATTTGTAGAAGTTGCAAGAGCCAAATTTTGAAGCATTTTGTAGGCCACTGTCAAGACTTTGGCTTTTACTGTAATTGAAATGAAAGCTACTAGAGAATTTTTAGCAAACCTGTTGTGATATCTGTTTTACATTTCTCTTCTTTGCTGTTTTGAGAATAGACTGTAAGAAAGCAAAAGTGGAAACAGGCAAACATTTCAGAAACTATTGCAGTAATCTAAGTGAGAAATTGTCAAGTGGCGGTGAGTAGAGATGGTAAGAAATGTTCAGAAACTGCATCATTTGGAAGACAGATTCAGAAGGATTGGATTTTGTATATGAGAGAGGAAAAAGTCAAGGGCATCTATAAAGGTTTTGATTAAAGCAATTAAAAGGAAGGAGCTTCCATTCAAATATTAGGTATCTTTTTGAGTATTTCTCTTATTTCTAAAGCTATTATAAGTTTTTAAGAGTAAGGACAGTGCACTATGCCTTCTTCACGTATACTCAAGGCGCTTTTATCTCTGCATGGTAATCAGCAAAGATCAATGACTAACTGATTGGCTTGTCAGTGACACTGATGAAAGTTGTCATAAAGTTGGCTGTGTTGGCTGAGATAATTTCACATATCATAGGCATAGATGGTTATGATTGGATTGTTAGTTGTCTCTGGAGATACCTAAAATTATAAGAAAAAGTAGGAGAAACTAAATGTTAGTTCAAACTAAGCATTTTGACTCCTTTTAAAATGCTCAGATCTAAAATGCAGTTTACTCTAAAGGCCCATGAAAAGATATAAAAAATACTGTAAATGAGAATATTAATATGTTCCTAAGTGGAGCAATATCTAACTACAACCAGTAAATTTAACTTAATGTTTAAAATACTAAAAACACATCCTATTTCATTACCAAAATCTTCCAAAGGCATTCTGTAGGCTTTTAAATGAAGCTCTAATTTGGAACAAAAGATGGTCTGCAAATGTAAGCAAGTACAACGTGCCATTTCCGAATTTATAAAGGAAAGGGACTTTAGAAACTAGCTAGTTAATGGCTAAGGGAGATTTAAATCCATATCTACTTGTTCCTGGACCAGAAATTTACTGTACCATGTTTATCTTTAATTAGTCTTTCTTAATTTTCCTTTATTTTTTAATTTATTTTTTATTATTATTTAAGTTCATGTGCAGAACATTCAGATTTGTTACATAGGTATACATGTGACGTGGTGGTTTGCTGCACCCATTAACCCATCATCTACATAAGGTATTTCTCCTAATGCTATCCCTCCCCAACCCCCACCCCAGACATTCCCCAGTGTGTGATGGTCCTCTCCCTGTGTCCATGTGTTCTTATTGTTCAACTCACACATATGAGTGAGAACATATGGTGTTTTGTTTCCTGTTCTCATGTTAGTTTGCTGAGAATGATGGTTTCCAGCTTCATCCATGTCCCTGAAAAGGACATGAACTCATTCTTTTTTTAATGGCTGTATAGTATTCTATGGTATATATGTGCCACATTTTCTTTATCCAGTCTATCATTGATGGGCATTTGTTGGTACCAAGTCTTTGCTATTATGAACCAATGTCACAATAAACATGTTTGTGTGTGTGTCTTTGCAGCAGAATGATTTATAATCCTTTGGATATATACACAGGAATAGGATTGCTGGATTAAATAGTATTTCTAGTTCTAGGTCCTTGAAGAATCGCCACACTGTCTTCCACAGGGTTGAACTAATTTACACTCCCACAAATAGTGTAAAAGTATTCCTATTTCTCCACGTCCTCTCCCGTATCTATTGTTTCCTTACTTTTCAGTGACTGCCATTCTAACTGGTGTGAAATACCATCTCATTGTGGTTTTGATTTGCATTTCTCTAATGACCAGTGATAATGAGCTTTGTTTCATATGTTTGTTGGCTGCATAAATGTCTTCCTTTGAGAACTGTCTGTTCATATCCTTTGTCCACTTTTTGATGGAATTGGCTTTTTCTTTTATACTTGTTTAAGTTCTTTGTAGATTCTGGATATTAGCCCTTTGTGAAATGGGTAGATTGCAAAATTTTTCTCCCATTCTGTAGGTGGTCTGTTCACCCTGATTATAGTTTCATTTGCTGTGCAGAATCTCTTCACTTTTTTAATTAGATCCCACTTGTCAATTTCGGCTTTTGTTGCCATTGCTTTTGATATTTTAGTCATGAAGTCTTTGCTCCTGCCTGTGTCCTGAATGGTATTGCCTACGTTTTTTTTCTAGGGCTATTATGGTTTTAGGTCTTATGTTTAAATCTTTAACCCATCTTGAGTTAATTTTTGTAAAAGATGTAAGGAAGGGATCCAGTTTCAGCTTTCTTCATATGGCTAGCCAGTTTTCCCAATACCATTTATTAAATAGGCAATCCTTTCCCTATTGCCTGTTTTTTATCAGGTTTGCCAAGTATCAGATGGTTGTAGATGTGTGATGTTATTTCTGAGGCCTCTGTTCTTTTCCATGGGTCTATATCTCTGTTTTGGTGCCAGTATCATGCTGCTTTGGTCACTGTAGCCTTGTAGTATAGTTTGAAGTCAGGTAGCATGATGCCTCCAGCTTTGTTCTTTGTGCTTAGGATTGCCTTGGCTATGCAGGCTCTTTTTTGGTTTCGTATAAAATTTAAAGTAGCTTTTTCCAATTCTGTGAAGAAAGTCAGTGTGGTAGCTTGAAGGGGATAGCTCTGAATCTATAAATTACTTTGGGCAGTACTGCCACTTTCACAATATTGATTCTTCCTAACCATGAGCATGGAATATTTTTTTCCATTTGTTTGTATCCTTTCTTATTTCCTTGAGCAGTAGTTTGTAGTTCTCCTTGAAGAGGTCCTCCACATCCCTTGTAAATTGTATTCCTAGGTATTTAATTCTCTTTGTAGCAATTGTGAATGGGAGTTCACTCATGATTTGGTGCTCTGTCTGTTACCGATATATAGGAATGCTTGTAATTTTTGCACATTGATTTTGTATCCTAAGACTTTGCTGAAGTTGCTTATCAGTGGAAGGAGATTTGGAGCTGAGACATTAGGGTCTTCTAAATATACAATCATGTCATCTGCAAACTGAGACAATTTGAGTTCTTTTTAGCATGAAGGGGTGTTGAATTTTATTGAAGTTCTTTTCTGCATCTATTGAAATAATCATGTTGTTTTGTCATTGGTTCTTTATATGTGATGTTTATTGATTTGCATATGTTGACCCAGCCTTGCATCCCAGGGATAAAGCCGACTTGATCATGGTGGATAAAGCTTTTTGATGTGCTGCTGGATTTAGTTTGCCAGTATTTTATTGAGGATTTTTGCATCGATGTTCATCAGGGATACTGGCCTGAAATTTTTGTTGTTGTTGTTGTGTGTCTGCTAGGTTTTGGTATCAGGATGATGCTGGCCTCATAAAATAAGCGAGGAAGGCATCCCTCTTTTTCTATTGTTTGGAATAGTTTCAGAAGGAATGGTACCAGCGTCTCTTTATACCTCTGGTAGAATTTGGCTGTGAATCCCTCCAGTCTTCGACTTTTTTGATTGGTAGGCTATTAATTAGTGCCTCAATTCCAAAACTTGTTATTGGTCTATTCAGAGATTTGACTTCTTCCTGATTTAGACTTGGGAGGGTGTATGTGTCCAGGAATTTATCCATTTCTTCTAGATTTTCTAGTTTATTTGCATAGAGGTGTTTATCGTATTCTCCAGTGGTAGTTTGTGTTTCTGTGGGATCAGTGGTTATATCCCCTTTACTATTTTTTATTGCATCTATTTGATTTTTCTCTATTTTCTTCTTTATTATTCTGGCTAGTAGTCTATTTTGTTGATCTTTTCAAACAAACAGCTCCTGGTTTCATTGATTTTTTGAAGGGCTTTTCATGTCTCTATCTCCTTCAGTTCTGCTCTGATCTTAGTTATTTCTTGTCCTCTACTAGGTTTTGAATTTGTTTGCTCTTGCTTCTATAGTTCTTTTAATTGCGTTGTTAGGGTGTCAATTTTAGATATTTCATGCTTTCTCTTGTATGCACTTATTGCTATAAATTTTCCCCTAAACACTGCTTTAGCTGTGTCTCAGAGATTCTGATACATTGTGTCTTTGTTCTCATTGGTTTCAAATAACTTATTTATTTCTGCTTTAATTTCATTATTTACCTAGTAGTCATTCAGGAGCAGCTTGTCCAGTTTCTCTGTAGTTTTGTGGTTTTGAGTGAATTTCTTAATCCTGAGTTCTAATTTGATTGCTCTGTTGTCTGAGAGAATGTTATGATTTCTGTTCTTTTGCATTTGCTCAGGAGTGTTTTCCTACCAATTATGTGGTCAATTTCAAAATAAGTGTGATGTGGTACTGAGAAAAATGTATATTCTGTTGATTTGGAATGAAGAGTTCTGTAGATGTCTATTAGGTCCACTTGGTCCAGGGCTGAGTTCAAGTACTGAATATCCTTGTTAATTTTATGCCTTATTGATCTGTCTAATATTGACAGTGGGGTGTTAAAGTCTCCCACTATTATTGCGTGGGAGTGTGAGTCTCTTTGTAGTTCTCTAAGAACCTGCTTTATGAATCTGGGTTACAGGAGCCTGTATTGGGTGTATATATATTTAGGATAGTTAGCTCTTCTTGTTGTGTTGATCCCTTTACCACTATGTAATGCCCTTCTTTGTCTCTTTTGATCTTTGTTGGTTTAAAGTGTGTTTTATCAGAGACTAGGATTGAAACCTCTGCTTTTCTTTTTGCTTCCCATTTGCTTGGTAAATATTCCTCCATCCCTTTATTTTGAGCTTATGTGTGTCTGCATGTGAGATGAGTCTCCTGAATCCAGCACACCAATGGGTCTTGACTCTTTATCCAATTTGCCATTCTGTGTCTCTTAATTGAGGAATTTAGCCCATTTATATTTAAGGTTAATATTGTTAACTGTAAATTTGATTCTGTCATTATGTTGCTTGCTGGATATTTTTCACATTAGTTGATGCAGTTTCTTCATGTCGATGGTCTTTACAATGTGGTTTGTTTTTGCATTGGCTAGTACTAGTTGTTTTTTCCATGTTTAGTGCTTCTTTCAGAAGCTCTTGTAAGGTAATCTTGGTGATGATAAAATCTCTCAGCATTTGCTTGTCTGTAAAGGATTTTATTTTACCTTCACATATGAAGCTTAGTTTAGCTGGATATGAAATTCTAGGTTGCTAATTACTTTCTTTAAAAATGGTGAATATTGACCCCCACTCTCTTCTGGCTTATAGGGTCTCTGCAGAGAGATCTGCTATTAGTCTGATGGGCTTCCCTTTGTGGGTAACTAGACCTTACTCTCTGCTTCCCTTAACATTTTTTCCTTTGTTTCAAGCTTGGTGAATATGACAATTACGTGTCTTGGGGTTGCTCTTCTCAAAGAGTATCTTTATGGTGTTCTTTGTATTTCCTGAATTTGAATGTTGGCCTGCCTTGCCAGGTTGGGGAAGTTCTCCTGGATAACATCCTGAATAGTGTTTCTGAACTTGGTTCCATTATCCCTGTCACTTTCAGGTACACCAATCCAACCTAGGTTTGTTCTTTTCACATAGTCCCATATTTCTTGGAGGCTTTGTTCATTCCTTTTTATTCTTTTTTCTCTAATCTTGTCTTCATGATTTATTTCATTATGTTCATCTTCAATCTCTGATATCCTTTCTTCTGCTTGATTGATTCAGCTATTATTGATACTTATGTATGTTGATGAAGTTGTCATGCTGTGTTTTTTATCTCCATCAGGTCATTTATATTCTTCTCTAAACTAGTTATTCTAGTTAGCATTTCGTCTAATCTTTTTTTCAAGGTTCTTCACTTCCTTGCATTTGGTTACAATATGCTTTTTTAGCTCAGAAAAGTTTGTTGTTACCCAGCTTCTGAAGCCTACTTCTGTAAATTCGTCAAAGTCATTTTCTGTCCAGTTTTGTTCTTGTTGATGATGAGTTGTGATCCTGTGGAGGAGAAGAAGCATTCTGGTTTTTGGAATTTTCAGTCTTTTTGCACTGGTTTCTCCCTGTCTTCATGAACTTGTCTACCTTTGGTCTTTGGTGTTTGTGGCCTTCAGATGGAGTTTCTGTGTGGACGTCTTTGTGTTGATGTTGATGCTCCTCCTTTCTGTTTGTTAGTTTTCCTTCTAACAGTCAGGCCCCTCTGCTGCATGTCTGCTGGAGTTTGCTGGTGGTCCACTCCAGAACTTGTTTGCCTGGGTATCACTAACAGAGGCTGCAGAATAGCAAAGATTGCTGCCTGTTCCTTCCTCTGGAATCTTAATCTCAGAGGGGCACCCACCAGATGCCAGCTGGAGCTCTCCTGTATGAGGTATCTGTTGATACCTGCTGGGAGGTATCGCACCATCAGGAGGCATGGGGGTTAGGGACTCACTTGAGGAGACAGTGTGTTCCTTAGCAGAGCTCAAGCACTGTGCTGGGAGAGCCACTGCTCTTTTCAGAGCCAGCAAGCAGGAACATTTAAGTCTGCTGAAGTTGTGCTCACAGCCACCCCTTCCCCCAGTTACTGCCTCCCAGGGAAATGGGGGTTTTTATCTATAAGCCTCTTACTAGTCTTTCTTAATTTTCATGAAATGTAGAGATTATCTAATGCAATCTACTTTGCAATCTGTCACTCCCTTCGTAGTGTAGATATAATATTTGAAATAAATTAATTTGAATGTCTACTGACATACTTGACATCTCTATAGCATTATGTGGCCCCAGGTTTCCATACATTATACCCTGTTTATGGACTATGACCTGTCAATTCTCAATCATTCAGCTATCCTTTGCTATTGCCTTTTGTGCTTGGCACACAGAGGTCAAATGGAAGTTGGAGTCACCCGGAGTGTGCTCAGACATTTCCACTTGCAGGTTCTGCTTGATTTTACCACTTTCTGCACAAGCATTGAGTATAATCATGACATTCAGCATTATACTCAGAGTACAAATAATCCAGTCTTAAGCACTTTGGGATTTCAGTAGCCTTTTATGTTAGGTAATGTCGAAAATGACAGATTATTCTTAAAATAAGATAAATTAATGGCTGAAAGCCAATAATTCAACTGTTGGTATGTCAGTTACAAAGAAAGGATGGTAAATCTTGGGTAGGTGCCTGAGATTAAAACCCTTTTTAGAGTTGAAGATGGTGATAATTTCAATAACATTAATTTACAATTGACAAATTGTATACTCTTAACACTGATAATCTAGCCATTTATTAGACATTAAAAGCAGGGGTAATTAAGTATTACTGCCCAGAAGAGTTGCTGGGGTGTTATTTATAACCACAATGAGTATAAAAAACAACTTTTTATGTTCAAATAAATATTAGTTATTGATTCATTAAATGCAGCCTGAGATATTTGCAGTAGTGTTTCTCCTATACCATTTTATTTCCCAAGTTGATTGGTCTGCTCATTTGTCATTGTTGCTTTATCTTGTTTTGCTTCTCACCCCCAAGCAACCCATATGACCTTTTCAGAAATAAGAAAAACCTAGAGATTATTTTCTGAAAGAATTGTGCCCCATACTCTCTAAGTAAATAACTATTTTCAGCCGGTGGTGTGGAGTTTGAGAACTTCTAAGCAATAAAAAAAAAGAAAAGCTTTTGTGATATTTCTAAATTGATGATTTATGGGGCTTAATTCATACACGTTCTTCTAATTGGGCTAGATAACATATCCCATCAATATCTGACATACTCTTAAATTCCAGTATGTTGTTTGATAAGAATAATATAGCAGTGGTCTGCAGGAGGTAAGATTTTATAAGCTCCTGTGGTGCAAGCAATTTCAAAAGCAAGTAAAACCAAATAACTAATGCAAACAACTTGGCAATAATATTTATTGTCATTTATTTAAAACAAAGAAGCAAGATATTCTGAATAGTCTTATTTTTTTATAATGCTAACCATTAGTTCCAGATACAGGAAGAAAATGTGATTCTATCATGAACAATAAAACAAACTTTGCAAATTCTATACTACATCTAAAATAATGGTCTCTTCCCACTATTAGCCTGTGGCTGGATGTGCAATTTCAAATGTTCCCCAAGTATTACAACTTCCATCCACTCAGAAAGCCTGAAGACTTTGTTTCTTGTTAAAATTCCTTAGCTGCATGCTTTATATTTCTCATGCTTCGCCTGTTATGTCACCCTCACTCTTGATAGAAACTTATTTGGATAATGTCTGGAAGCAATGAGTGCTCCCCTGAAGAAGGTTAGGGATGGAGGCACTCTGTCAATACCTGACAGGTGTAAATTTTTTAATGTATGAGTAGTATACGAAAATACAAATCACCCCAGAGAGCCAGCCTAAAGCAGACTGAAAAGCTGTCATAAGCAATTTTCAAAAAGCATGAGTTATTTGGTTCCCTTCCAGGGAGGAACAACTCCATAGGCATAAATTTATGAGTGGTACTTGACAATCTTAACAAGTCCTGCTCTCTCCAAGCTCACCATATAACCAACACATGACAAGGTAGAATTTCTGGTCACCTGGAATCTGTGGCCAAGGGAGAATTGACATGATAACTGGGAAGAGCTTTAGCCACCTTACTGAGGCTCATGTCAAATAAGAGATAAAATAATCTCACAATTGGGAACATTTTGAAGCAATTTATTTGCCAAATGATTATATTTGGATCCTCTTCCAACACACTAATCTCTTGGATGTCATAATATGAGGGAAAATGGAGTCTCGGAGATGTACTCCTCCCCCAGTCACGAGTTTGTGTCTTTTAACACTGTAAATTTCTTTTTTCCATTTTGGCCCTAGGTTCATTGAAAAATCTTTACTAACTGAATAGCTTTCTCTCTGGTGTGAGAAGGCTGACTTTAGCAAAGAAGTGCATGATTGGTGAGTCAGTTCTAATTGAATAAGTGTCACAGTCAAAAATCAACAAGTGATGAAGATGAGGAAGCCCTGGAGTGGTGTTTGTTTCAAATTCTATTAAATCTTTCTTAGTAGCACAGGGCTTTAAGGATAATATGTAAAATTGAAAAAGACAGGAGGTTACAGGATAGCTTGATGCTGTAGATGTTATATTCAGTAAAATGGAGAAATTTGTCTTTTGTAGTTCTTAACAAAATTAGGTCACATAAAATGTACTGATATCAGAATTCTTGTGAATTCAACACTTGGAGGTGAATTAAAGTATGAATTTGTCCTGAAGGCTTTGCTGTGATAGAAGAATAAAATAAAGGCTTTGGTTCCTGCTATTCAAGATTCCCCAGTGGCTTCCACTGATGTTCCTCTACGGCAATCATTCTTACGTTTCTTTGATCATGACCCCCAGAGAAAGAAAAGCTTATTCACTGGGACTCAGGGTACACACACACACACACACACACACATCAGAAATAAATATTATTTTTAAAAGAACTCCTATGTTATGTGCTTTACTTCAATACTCTCTATTCTGCAATACATATATATAGATATATGTATGTGTGTGTGTATATATATATATATATATATATATAATATTCTGTTTCAATATTTCACTTTAAAAGGCTGTCTCTATTTCACTAACTTGATGTTTCAGCCTGCCAGTGGTTCACAACTGCTGATTGTAATACATTTCACTAGAATGCTCTATATTACCTGAGTATGGTATGTGTATTCCTTCCAGTTGATTTGTGTTCACACCATTATTTCTTTCAGAATGTCCTTCCCTTACTTACATCCTAATTATGCTAGAAGTTACTAAGAAAGTGAGCTATCACCTATTGAATTCTATTGGAAATAGGTGTCACTAATGTATAGTTAGAGAATGCATGAGCTTTGCAAGACTCTTCTTCACCAGCCATTTCTTTCATCAAGATTTCTAATGAAACTACATGTACAGTAGAAAATGGCTGCTAAGGAATATTTTATTATTAGCTGTGTTTTGAACACCAAATTGCAAGGTGAAGTAGCCCAGATAGGGGAGGAAAATATTCTAAGTTTACAGTTAGCCTTGAGACCATAATCAAAGCAATACTCTTAGCCACTGCATTCTGCTACCATATGCTATATTTATTTATTCAAATATGTCATTCATTCAGAAAGATTTATTGGATACCTGCTGTGACCCAGACATTATGGGTTAAGTATGATAACACTGTAATTGTGTTCTCACTATCACCAGTGCCTATGGAATGAAAAGATTTTCTATTCCACCAAATTCTTCAATTCCTTTCTTGGTTTCTTCATTGAGTGCTGATTTCAATTTATAGGATTTACCATGCAGTGAGTATTTGGAGGTAGTACTTTTTCCTCTTTTTAAATCATGCAGTAGTTGTATATACACCTAGCACAATAATTTGTTATATAATAATAATTTTCGTTTTCAACACTATAATTAGTCTAAGGCTTATAAATATTTGCTAGGTAAAGGCACTAACATATTAGATTTATTTAAAAGGTTTGCATTGTTGTCATGACTATGCATAGCTGCTGTGCAACCCAATTAGTTGTAGCAAACACATATTTAAAAAACGAAATAGTAGGATACTGATATATATGTATGTATATATATACATATATGTATGTATGTATATATATACATATATGTATGTATGTATATATATACATATATGTATGTATGTATATATAATGGTAGGATACTCATTATATATATATACATATATACGTATATGTGTATAACTTTATATGGCTTCCTATGGTCTTATGAACTCAGGAAAGAACTAGAAACCCTTCTAAAATAGAAAATGTAGCTTTTCTTATTATGTATTGCTGTGTAAAGGATGCTTTTCCTAGAATTAAAATGGTAACTGTTCTAGTTATCTATTGTTTTATAAAAGGTTCTCAACAACAGTTTAAAACAACTATTTTATTATGTCTCATAATTTTTGGACTAAGAATTTACACAAGGCTTGCAGAGTGATGATTTTCTCTATATATGGCTGATTAAGGTTACTTGATGATATTTGGCTGGAAGGTGGGTTAATCTGGAGGACCCAAGACCACTTCACTCCCATGCTTGGTGCCTTAGCAGGAGGCACATGCCTGGAACCTTGTCAGGATGGTTGCACAGCTGGGGTCAACTGAAACTGATAACCAGAACACCTGGTTATTAGGTAGCCAAGTACAGGTAGCCTCTTGTCAATGACAGTTATAGTGTAGAGGAATATCTAGCATGGCAGATCAGAACATGTCTTAGTCAGTTTGAGCTGCTATATAGCAAAATACCTCAGATTGAATAGCTTATATATAGAAATATATTTCTACATATATTTCTCTGGAAGTCTGAGGTCAGAGTGTGAACATGATCAGATTGTGTGAGGACCTTGTTCTGAGCTGTAGATGGCTGTCTTCTCACTGCATCTTCACATAGTGGAAATAAGATGAGAGGGCTTTCTGGGGTTGCTTTCATAAGGGCCCTAATCCCATTCATCAGGGGTTCCATTCATCTGCATCATGACCTAATTATTTCCCAAAGCCCTTACTTCCTGTTCTATCCCACTGGGGGTTAGGATTCAGCATATGAATCTTGGGGAGATATATATATATATATATATATATATATATTCAGTCTATTGCAGGATACTCCCAAAGATGCTGTTCCAAGAGTGACAGCTTTCTAAGAGAGACAGGTGAAATCTGTAAGATTTTGTATGACACCAGAATCTACAAAATATACCTCCTAATTATAGTATATGAGGTTTCAATTATTGCATGACAAATTGCTCCAAAAGGTAGCAGCTTAAAACACAAACATTGTTATCTCACTGTTCTGTGGGTTAGGAATTCAGCAACATCTTAGCTGGCTCAGGGTCACTCATGAGATTGACCAAGCTATTGGCCAAGGTTTCAATCTCACCAGAAGATTCTACTGGGGAGATTTTGCTTCCACAGTCACTCAATGTGGTTGTTGGAGTCAGTTCCTCACTGACTGTTGATCAGAGACTTCAGTTCCTCACCATGTGGGGACCACCACAGATTATCTGAGCGTCTTCATTAAATGGAAGCTGGCTTCTTCTAGAGTAAATCAGAAAAAGAAAGAGTAAGATATGACAGAGAGAGAGAGAGAAAGAGAGAGAGAGAGAGAGAGAGAGAGAGAGAGAGAGAGAGAGAGAGAGAGAGAGAGAGGGCGCCAAACCAGAAGCCAGAGTCCTTTTACAACCTAATTTGAGAGTGGCATACCATTACTTCTGCTATCTTTTATTCATTAGAAGTGAATGTCCATACTACAAGCAAGGGAAGGTAAATTAAGTTCTACCTCTTGAAAGAAGTATGAAATAATTTTTTAAACCACTGCAGTTCACTTTCTAACCACAAGTTATCTACATTGCTCCCACTGTGCTAAATACACCCACCCTGTCAAGGCTCCCAAAATCTCATTTCATTATGGCATCAACTCTAAATCCAGAATTTCATCATTTATATCAAGTCTAGCTGTGAATGAGCGTCTTCTGCTGTAGTTCCTTAAATATAGCCTCTTGAGTACAGCCCCTCTTAATATGTAAACCTGTGAAACTAAAAAGCAAAGTATCTGCTCCCCGCACTCCCAAAGTACAACAGTATAACGGGTATATTGTAACTGGTAAAGACATTTCTGTTTAAAAATGGGAGACATAAAGGAGTCACTGGTCCACAGCAATTCTGAAATTATTTGATTGGGTCTCAGAGTCTGGGAATGATTCTTCATGGATCTTGGCTCCATCTTCTGGGCTTGAAATCATTCTGTTTTTCATGAAGGTTTGCACATGTTTATAGCTGAGTTGCTTTCTTTGCCTGCTTCCAGCGAGTTGAATTTTGGAAGTTCTAAAGTCATGTTTCATTTTGTGTTATCTCTGCTTTTTTTGGTATAAGGTAATAATGTGCTTACATTTATAATTTTTTAAAATTAAGATCTTTTGTGACTTGCTGGTATCCACACCATCATACAAAAGTCACAACCAAATCCATCTTCAAGGTAAACCTATCTTTACCTTAGGCTTCAGCTGAGGAACAGCACTTTAATATTTTCTGGAAGTCTTATTGTTTATTTGGAGGACTGGACACTCACTAATTTCATTAGAGGTCTTTTGTTTAGCTGAATAGTATACTAGGACATTACCTTAGATTTGTCTGAGATCTTAATAAAATATTTTACAGGAATGCCCTTTATTTTATCTTTGAACCAAGTTTTCTTAGTAGTACCCTATGTTTAATCTTTTCTCAGAAGCCATTTTTTAAATTTTAGCACCATGTACCACATAAAAGAGTAAGAATTTTTAAAACCATCCATTTTCATCTCCTTTTTTTATCAGTCTTTCCTCCAGTTCATCTTTATTCTGCTGCCCTTCACTATAAACAGCAAAAACAATCCAGAAAGCAACTTGGATAATTTGCTTGGAAATGACCTAGTTAGGTAACCATAATTTACTAGCCAATTTATTAATTTCAATGTTACTGCAGGTAAAGGGGCAGTGAAAGTTTTCTGCCACTTCATAGTAAGGATCTTTTTCCTTTGGTGTCCATGATATTTATCTCACTTTTCCGAAAATCCTTCTCTACAGTCCTATCAAAGACCATAAGAAGTTTCTTCTTCAAGGTATGCTGAGCTCTTATTAACACTCTCCCAAAAGCTCACTGCCTAGTTCAAAACCTATTCTTACATTTTAGTGTTTGCTTTTGTTGTTGTTATGGCAGTATACAATTTCCAGGTACCAAAATCTGTATTCGTCTTTCTATTATTACATAGCAAATTACCCAAAATTTTAGCATCTGAAAACAAACATTATTGGCTCACAATCTGTGTGAATCAAGAATTCAGGAGCAGCATAGCTGGCTGTTTCAGGCTCAAAGTCTCTTGTGAGGTTTTGATCAAGGAGTTGGCTGGGGCTGCATTGTCATGAGAAAACTGTACCGAGGGAAGATCCACTTCTAAGATCCACTTCCAATCACATTTTTAATTAAACTACATAGTTACATCAATGTTTCATTGCCTTTGTTTTCATTGTCTATATCATATTCTTTAACTAGAGAATCTAATTTAAAGAGTTTTTGATTTCTTCATATTGCCAAAGAATCATATTGAAAAGTAGGTCTGAAGCAAAATGATTTCTTTGTATTTTTGAAACATTTGGTGGAAATGATAGAAGATTAAGTGTGTGCACAGTGAGAATGTCAGGTATTCAAGAGTGAATTTTAAAGTCAATCTTACCAGCTGTTACTTTATGATGAAACATTAACTAAAAATCATTTTATTGTAATGAAAAAAACTTCCCAAATACAACTTTTACAATACTTAGTTTTTATTCTCTTGCCCATAAAACACATTTTTTAAATGGCATGTAGAGTTTAGTGGCGATATTATTTTAAAGATTATTTGCAAATTCTTTAAAATCCAAACTGATACTTGATTTGTTAAATGAATGATGTTATGTTAAAATCAAACGCTAATAAAATGCTGGAGTTGCTTCATTGACCTCTCTCTCCCTTCACACTACATGCAGTTGTGATTTCTAAGGACGTGTTGAGCTTTGTACTCTAGTAGACTTCCATCTTATTTTCAATCCCAAAATAGGTAAAACAAAGGAGTCCTGCTTTGTCCCATGCTTCAAAATGACTGGCAAAACTAGCGTGTCTTTTGAAAGCAATTTCTACTATTGTAACAAGCTGGACTAAAAATGGCCAATCAGTAATAAGCCAACCCTTATAAACTTGCACAAAATTATTTTCATTTGGCAGATAAAATAACCGCTTTTCCAGTCTTAATTAGAGTTCCGTCTAATAGGATTGACAAGGCAAGCTGGGCAAAAAATGCTGTATTTAATTGCTTCTAGAATTCAGTCTTTTTTAGTACATTACATTTTGAGAAAAATCCAGAGAAATTTTAAGATCCCACATTTTGTTTTCTGGATTACTCTTAGCAATCCGAAACAACTCTAGCCAATGGATATTTTAAAGTTTTGCTGTTACGTATTGGTCTCTATGCCCTTAAAGAACTAATAATATTATTAGAAAGTGATAGTTTAAGTCATTATATTATTTTTATTTCTCTATTACACAACTATAAGTTATTCTATCCCTTGAGACTGTGTCTTATGGTAAAAGATACACAAGTTTGCCACTTATGGAGAAGAAAATTAATATGGTTTAAAAAATGTAGGCAGTAGAGTCACAAGAACTCAAGTTCAAATGTAGACTTAGCTGCCTACTACCTGGGTAACCTTGGGCAGGTTATTAACCTGTCTGGGTCTCTGAGATGATGTGAAGAATTGAGGTATAAAATGCTTCCAGCAAAGTACCTGAGCCATATGACATGTTCTGGAAATTCTGTCGGCTATTACTGTTACTAACTTACTCTGGATATGATACTACATTTTAATATTCACCGCCATTTGCAGACTCCATGTCCTCTTATTTCGTTTCTCCCAAGTCACAAGTCTGGCTGGCATTGAGAAAGAGTGGATTAAAAGCACTCATGATACTAGAGTTTTAAATTAAGTAAAATATTATTTTTAATAACTAAAGGTGACTGGGAAACTATGGGATTTGCTAAAGATGTCATTAAGAAATGGGAAAGTGGAACAAAGTGTAGATGAAGTCAGTGATTAGACAAAAAAAAAACAGTAGTTCAAGTTAGGGAAGAAAGTGAAGGCATAGAAGTAGGAAGGAAAAACCTTGATCTCTTCTCCCTTTTCTAGGAATGCATTAGAACACTCCCTGACAGAATGAACAGATCTGATCATAACCAGAAGATTCATGGTGATATATTTAGCTGTAATAATTTGAATCAAGAATTATAATGATTTACAATGCTGCAAGCTACAACTTGTGTGTGACTTCCATTTAGTAAATTTTTTGCGCTTTTGTTAAAAATCAAATGTTACACTTCTTTAATTTATTTCCATTTGAAGCCTATTCAGTAACCCAGGGGGTAGAAATTCAAAGATACAGCTTTTTCTTCTCATTTCTTTTATGCCTGCTATATGTCAATTATAATATAAAAGTTTTTATTCCGGAAATTACAACAGTGCATGATGCACACTAGGTGCTCAGTATTTTTTGGCTGCATGAATAGTAAATTAACTTGAAACTCTTAGTGCTCTAATCTAAGATTTTATTCGATTAAATTCAAATAAACTATTTTCATCTCATCTGTACAAATTCGTTTGTAAAACATTCTCAGCTATAGAGCAAGCAGTTGCAAAAATGTTTTCTAGTCCTTCTGCTTATTTGATTATTTTTTAAGGATTTGAGTTATTGAATCTTAGGAAAAAAAGAGAACTATAAAGGTCTAAAAAGAAAGTATTTATTATATGTAGTATAAAACAGCATGCAATTCAAGAGACTAATTTGATTAATTAAAATTAATTAATTTTTTTTGAGACGGAGTTTTGCTCTTGTTGCCCAGGCTGGAGTGCAATGGTATGATCTTGCTTTACCACAACCTCTGCCTCCGGGTTCAAGCAACTGTCCTGTCTCAGCCCCCGAGTAGGTGGGATTACAGGCATTCGCCATCACACGTGGCTAATTTGGTATTTTTCGTAGAGACAGGGTTTCACCATGTTGGCCGGGATGGTCTCGATCTCTTGACCTCATGATCCGCCCATTTCAGCCTCCCAAAGTGCTGTGATTACAGGTGTGAGCCACTGTGCCTGGACAATTATTTTTAATTGTACAAATAATGCATTTTGATTGCCAAAAGTGACAGTGACCAAAATATATTAAAAAAAAGAAAAAAGTCAACAGGTATCATATGCATACATAAACATGCAAGCATAAGTGTGTTAAAATTCAAATAGTGAATTGTGTCCCTATATTCTATTTCTTTTTTTTTCTGCCTATTTTGCCAGCTTGCTAAAGATTTTTTTTTCTTTTCTTTTTAAATGCTACACACTTAAAATTTTACAAAGTAATAGGGTTTTTATTAATATTTTGGCCTGGTACATTGGCTCATGGCTGTAATCCCAGCACTTTGGGAGACCGATGCAGGTGGATCACCTGATCTCTGGAGTTCAAGGCCAGACTGGCCAACATGGTGAAACCTCATATCTACTAAAATTACAAAATTAGCTGGGCATGGTAGCAGGTGCCTTTAATCCCAGCTACTTGGGAGGCTGAGGTGGGAGAATTGCTTGAGCCCAGTGGGTGGAGGTTGCAGTGAGCTGAGATCATGCACTCCAGCCTGGGCAACAAGAGCAAAACTCCATCACAAATTAAAAAAAAAAAAAATTTCAACCTATAGTGGAATGTAATATTGACATTAACAGAAGAGAAAAAAATCAGTAATTCCCCTTATATTCCTTTCTTAATTGTTCAATGGGCCTTTCATTTTTAGAGTAGAATCCTATCATTTCTGTTTTTACAGAAGCTGCTTCTCTCTGGCCTGATAAAGAAGGCTTCATACATTCTGCAAAGGGCACAATAAAAAGGAGAGGATGGGGAAGAGAGAGAATGTCATGGCCCTGTGTACAAGATTCATATGTATAATATTGTTCTATTTTAAACTTGGGCTATTGTGCACCTTTTCAAAAGGGATATTGGAGCAGCCTTCAGTTACAAAGCAGTCATCAGATAACTCAGGTACTGGTTGCAAGAATACGAGAGTGATACACAAATATCTCTCTTTGTTTCTTTATCTACTGAATCTGCAGTTTTCTAGCAGCTTTTTTCTCCCTGTTGTGCATTTAACTTAAATCTGACAAAAACCATGGGTGATTTTGTAATAGACACTATTGGTACTTAAATCCTGGAAAGGCATTTTGGATAGGCTAATATCAGCAAAATTTTAGTGAGTAGTCAGGGAATGATACAGAAAACATGTAATTGGCCTCCGTGTGAAATAGTCCACTAATATTCTTTTGATGAGGCTTTGGATTCATCAAAATCTGAATAATTTGTGTTAAGTGATTTGCAACACTTTCGAGGCACCATCAAGGGTGCATTTTAGGCAGAAGGCCTACTTTAGAAATGAGGACCTCATGGGTTTGGGTTTTTTTTTCTTCCTGTATGAAAATATACTACATATGTTCTGTTTTGTTCTGGGACCATCACAAAGCCCTAAAATGTTTATAGCTTTCAGCTAGAGGGAGAAATATGGAGTGAGTAGGGGGAGGTAGTCAGGGGAAGACAACTTCGTAAAACTGCCCCAGTGCATCATTATGTTCCTTCTTACAGTGGAATCTAAACTAGCCCTCGATGAAAAATAATTTCATTAAGACTTATTCTCTAAAAGTGCCTTTAGGAACAGATGTTGCTTTACAACTAATGTAAAACACCTTTTTATAAAAATGTTCAAGAAGTTAAATTCGTTCTAAGGAAATGCAGCCAACTTAGCCAAAATTAGGCCTCCTTTGCTTTCCCTGTATTTATATCCTTCACATTTTTGAGGTAGCCCTGAATCCTGACTGTTATTTGGCTTTTGAATCGTATTGTTAAAATTCTGGATTTTATGATGTAGCTGGCATTCTCATTCATTTCATGTCGAAGTATTTTAAAACTTCTTTGTCATTACTTAAATGTTTACCTTTCAAAGAGGGGGTTAATCATAATTTACTAGCTGTATAGCACAAATCCACTTATAGGCAGTTGAAGTTTTCTGTGTAAATGTTACAAGTTTTGCCTAATAATTTATTCCCTTGATCTGCTTGCTAAGTAAGTTAAAAATACCTATGAAGATACAAATTGTCACCAACTTAACATTTTGCATGCCCATAGCCAAACAAATAAATGGTATCATTTCCTCATTCAGGAAACAATTTAAGTCTACTGAGAACTAAGGAAAGCCACTTAAAACTGAAAGTTTGTCTCCAGTATCTCATTTGTCTCCAGTAGCTCCTAAAAGTAACATCAATTTCTCCAACATCTCCAATAAGCATGTTTCAGTTTTCTTTTAAAGTTGCACGTACATTGTGCTGTCTAGTAAATTTAATCATTTATTTTGAATGTATAATTTATAAAATGCTCTCTTCTATAAATTTATATAGTTTATAAATTGCATTTACTGTCCATTAATTATCTAGTCAGCAACCTCAGACTCTTCTTCAGTCTCTTCCTCCCTTGCCTCAACCTTCTTCACTGAGCCAAGCTGCTACCTTCATAGGGCTTCTTGAATCCATCTATTCTTTGCCGTTCTAGTCTTCACTTTTGTGCATGCTTTCCATACTTTATCTACCTTGTTATAATAGTTATCTGTTGGTTATTCCATCTAGCCTCTCTGATGTTGGCAGAATCTCTCCTCTCCAACATAAACACAATGACATTATCTGCAAGATGAAGTTCAAAGTCCACAGAATGTCACTAAAAGACTGTAATCTGTTCCCAGTCTCCATCTTTAATCAGAGTTCTCCCCAGACTATGCAAAAACAGCCAAAAATGATTCCTCTCTTTGTTGTATGAACGCTTAAATTCCTCAGAGCCTTGCACGTTCTATGCCCCTCACCTATAAGACCCCGCCCTCATTTCTCTCTCTTTTTACAAAATATTTTGTCTATACTTTGAGGTCCACACAAAAGCACCCTGTAGATGTGCTGCTCCCTCACCACCCTTGTAACTTCTTCCCACTCCTACCACCCTTGGGGTGGAAAAAAATTACATTTATTAAGCACCAATACTCTCTGGAAAGTCAGCATCACCAGTGATGTTTACTTATGAATGATTAGAGGTAAAACAAAAATTATTTTCTATTTTGTATAACAAACAAACAAAAACTAAGCCCTTTGAGGGCAGAGTCAGAATCTTATCTCTTTGTCCACACAGCACCTGGCACTGTGTTTGCATGACATATGATCAAAATTGCAAAAAGAAGCTAATATCATGGTATCAAATTTAGGAAATTTATGTATTTCATGATAACTTAGATCCCACTGTTGCGTGACTCATCACCTTGTAATTCAAGCCAGATTTCTAATTGTTCCTGTTTCCAGAAGTCTAAAAAGACAAGCCATAATAACTTTTTAAAAATTCAGAATTAATGGAGTATCTTCCTCCTGCTCATTCATTTGAATTAAACCCAGTTTGATAGCCATAGACAACATATAACCATCCAGCCACATGATGAGAACTTGTGATCTCACACGCTTAATACTGAGCAGCAGCAGATAGGAAAACTCAGGGTGAAAGTTTGAGATAATATCTGCTCTTTTTTGTTTGCCTGGTTTTTGTTGCCCTGATTTTCATGTCTACCCTCTTGTTGTATCATAACTTCATTTGTAAAAAATAGTTGTGATCTGGAAAGACCATTTGTAACAGTAGAATTAGAAAAAATAAAATTTGAAACATCTTTTGCTTCCCCAAATACATGTTGGATATGAGCTATTTCCATCAGGAACGTGAGAGATGGGAAAGGAAATATTTTGGCTATTTGGAAAAAGCATTCCAGGTGAATCACATATGCCCCTCACTCCAAGGTTAAAAATCACTGAAAAAATATACAGTCTACATTTTATGATATTTCAGATCCTAACAGTTATATCATAAGAAAATAAATGTACTAGAAATGCAGGGTTGGTTCTAGTTGGGGATGGGATGACAGGAAAAACTAAATATATTTAAGTCCTCACTGAAAATTTTGGCTTTACATTTCTATTAGAACAGTCATGAAATCGTTCTTCTGATAGTTAGTGAGAGAGGATATTTACTAGAGTCTTCTGAAATGTTAGGTAAATTTTATTCAATACTGGCATGTAATTTATTCATTCAAAATGTTTGTTAATTACTTTTTGGTGCCAAACATATAAAATGCAATTCTGCAAATCACAAAAAGTGCAATACCAAACAAAATATAGACCCAATAAATGGATAGGTAGAAAGATAATTTGCAGTAAGCCATATGTGATAAGGAGGGAAGTCCCTTGGTATCCATTGGGGTGTTGGCTCCAGGAGCCCTCAGGGATACCAAAATCTGCAGATATTGAAGTCCTTTATATAAAATACAATAGTATTTGCATAAAACCTGTGCACATCATCCTACATAATTTAAACTGTCTCTGGAATACTTATAATACCTAATACAATGTAAACAATATGTAAATAGTTGTTATGCTCTATCATTTTTCATTTACATTATTTTTAATTGTAGTATTGTTATTTTTTCAAATATTTTTGATCTGTGGTTGGTTGAATCCATGGGTGCAGAACCCACAGATTCGGAACACCAACCGTAATCACAGGTATAGAAATGTGAGCAGCATCTATTGGACAGCACAAAAGAAATTCCAAAGTCCTTGAAGCTGAGAAATTAAAGTTCTCAGAGAGTTATCATCTGAAAGAATTACATAAATTGGTTAGCACACTCATTGCCCACCCTGACTGCCCACTCAAATCACTTGAGGATCTTTAAAACAGGTCAGATTCCTGAATCCCACTCCTGGAAACTCTCATTCTATGGGCCACAGGTATTACTGACTTTTTTCTTAATTTACTATATTTTTAAAAATTTCCCAAAGCCATGAGTTTATGATTGCTATAGGTGAGTGTCAGGTATATGGGCTTCATTGAACTATTTTCTTTACTTTTATCTATGCTCGAAATTTTGCAAAATAAAAAAGATGTAAAGGAATAAGAAAAAGAAACAGAGGAGCTCTCCAAGTCATCAGACACACTGTCTGTCCACTTTGGGATTTACTGAAAAAGGTTGAAAGAGGCTATTAAGGGGAAGACAATATAAATACTTAGCAGGTAGGAATATCAATACACAAACTCATTAATTAGGTGGCTTTTTTAAAATTTAAAACAACTTAATTTCCACTTCTAAATCCTTTTTCACTGCACTCCGGAAACAGTATCAGTTAATGACTGAGCTTTTAGTGTAAACCATCAGAAACAGGCACCAGATCTTCCATATCTTCTATCTACCTGCCGTCAGCTAAGATAATTCTCATTCTGGACTGGTTTTCAGTTGACAGTTCAGGCAAGTCACTGTTGAGAAGATCCTCATTCAATGTAATAGGCCATTTCAGGTTTAGCTCTCTTTCATTTACTTTTCTTCCCCTCTTCAATTAATTTTCTCAGAATACATACTCCATTTGCTGCTGTTTTCCCTTATCTATTCTCTACCATGCCCCCAAGATTAAGCTTTGGAAAACTCAAATACCAAGAATATTTTCAACTTCCTAGACTATTGTATCATTCCTTCTTAGAATATAGATAAGAGATTTTTCCGTTAATTCAAACGTGAAGGAGACAAAGACATAAACGGGAATTGGGATGTGCTGCAGCTCTACACTGGTGTCTTAAAATATCCTACACCACAAAGAAAGCAGTGAGTGAAAAGACCTGGAGGCAAAAGAACTTACGTACTGACTAGGGACCTAAAAAATAAATAACACAATCTGGCCAAAATTTTTTTAAAATCTGAACTGTCCAACAATAAGAGCAGGAAGGTAATTAGTGACCATTGAATCATGAAGGGTCATGTATTCTATATAAGAAGATTAAATTATATCTTGAAGTCAATGGAAAGGTATTAAAAGGGATAAAGCTAGGAAATGACCTGGCCAGATTTATATTTTATAAAAATTACTTTGGCTGCCTTGCAGAAGCTGGGTAAGACAATTAGACTGAATGTAAGGAGATAGAATCTGTTGTTATTATCCAGGAAAGAGCATGATGGCCTCAGACCGGAAAAATATACAAAGAAATTAATAGAGTTGGGCAATATACGAGATTTTAATGAGCTAGGATCAATAGCCCTTAGTGATTGATCTAACGAGGGGATGGGAGGTGAAGAGAAGAGGTGTTAGAGATGACACCTCAGTTTCTAGTGTGGGCAGTTGTGAGTTGTCTAAATGGTGCTAAGATATTTTTTAATGTAGAAAATGACAGTTGGTTTGGGGAAGTAGCAAGTGCAGAAGTCATTCAATGAATTCAATGAGTTCAAGATCGAACATGTTAAATATGCAGTGTGTTTTGGTAGTTTGAATAGAAATCCCAATGGAAACAACCAGTAGACTGTTGACTGTAGTATAAAGTCTGGAGCTCTGGGTAGAAATCTGCAGAGATGTAGATTTACTGTTATCAGTATATACAAAGATAAAATTAGTTTGTCTGCATTTCAGGTTAATTGAAGTTTGGATAGGAAAACATTTGCTTAAGTTGTCGTTTACCTAAACCTCCATTTTATTTTAATTTTTTGCTCCAACTTAGAGTGTTTCTAATAGTTAAATTTGGTCTAAACAAAATTATGTCTAGAATTATGACATATTATCACTGTTTGCATGAGTTTATTTAATATATCCTCCTCCTCTATGTAAGAAAACATGTTGAATGGCACATACTGTTGTTACAGATGAATTAAAATTAATTTTACTTCAGAGTCTCACTATGATAACAAAATGTCACATAGACATTAGTTTTTGGGCATGTCCAGGCTAAAACAGTGTCTGCAGAGTCTGGATAAGAACTTACAGATGGGTTTCCACTATGTATAAAGAATGTGATTTTCTGTCTCAATTGCTAAGGAATTTCTTCTATAAAGCATTGAATGGAGGAGGGCCTAGTAGAGCAGTCAGACAAAAGAAGAAATAAAGGCATCCAAATAGGAAAAGAAGAGCTCAGACTGTCTCTTTGCTGACAGTAAGATTCTATACCTGAAAAACCTAAAGACCCTGCCAAATGGCTACCAGAACTGATAAATTACTTTAACCAGGTTTCAGGATACAAAATCAGTGTCTAAAAATCAGGAGCATTTTAATACACCAATAACATCCAGGCTGAGAGTCAATTCAAGAACACTATCTCCTTTACAATAGCCACAAAGGAAACAAAATGCCTAGAAATACAGCTAACCAAGGAGGTGAAAGATCTCTACAAGGAAAACTACAAGACACTGCTGAAACACAAATAAAAGGAAAAACATCCCATGCTGATGGATTAGAAGAATCAATATCATTAAAATGGCCATACTGCCGAGGGCAATTTATAGATTCAATGCTATTTCTATTAAACTGTCAATGTCATTCTTCACAGAATTATAAAAAACCATTCTAAAATTCTTATGGAAGCAAAAAAGAGTGTGAATAACAATTCTGAGCTAGAGGCATCACACTACCCAACTTCAAACTATATTTTTAAAAAGAGCTTAATACTGTTACAAAAACAGACATACAGACTAATGGAATAGAATAGAAAACTCAGAAATGAAGCTGAATGCTTATATCTAATTGTTAACAAGGCCAAGAAAAACAAGCAATGAGGAAAGGACTCCCTATTCAACAAATGATGCTGAGATAACTGGCCAATCATCTGAAGTAGAAAGAAACTGTACCCTTACTTTTACCATATGCAAAAAGTAATTAAATATTTAAATGTAAGAGTTCAAACTATAAAAATCCTAGAAGAAAACCTAAGAAATACCCTTTTCAACATTGGTCTTGACAAAGAATTTTTGGCTACCTCCCCAAAAGCAATTGCAAAAAAAGTAAGAATTGACAAAGTGGGACCTAGTAACTAAAGAGCTTCGGCACAGTAAGATAAACTATCAGTAAACAGACAACCTACAGAATGAAAGAAAATGTTCACAAACTATGCATCCAACAAAAGTCTAATATGCAGAATTAATAAGGAACTTAATTCAACAAACAAAAAACAACTCTATTAAAAAATGGGCAAATGACTTGAACATATACTTCTCAAAAGAAGACATACAAACAGCCAACAAACATACGAAAAAATGCTCATCATTACAAATCATCAGAGAAATGCAAATCAAACCTACAATGAGATGCCATCTCACACCAGTCAGAATGGTTATTATTAAAAAGTCAAAAAGCAACAGATGCTGGCAAGGCTGCAGAGAAAAGGGAATGCTTATACACTACTATTATGAATACAAATTAGTTTAGCCACTGTGGAAAGCAATTAACAGATTTTTCAAGGAACTTAAAACAGAGCTACCATTTGACCCAGTAATCTCACTACTGGGTGAATATCCAAAGGAAAGTAAATCATTATACCAAAAAGAACATGTGCTCATATGTTTATTGCCATACAATTCACAATAGCAAAGGCATGTAATCAACTTAAGTGCCTATCAGTAGTGAATTGGATAAAGAAAATGTGATACATATACATCATGGAATACTACACAGCTGTAAAGAATGAAATTATGTCCTTCACAGCAACATGAATGAAGCTGGAGGCCATAATTTTTAGCTAATTAATGCAGAAGCAGAAAACCAAATATCACATGTTCTCCCTCATAAGTGAGAACTAAACACTGAACACACGTGGACATAAATGCTGGGACAATAGATACTGCAGACTACTAGAGCAAGGTGGGGGAGGGGAACATGGATTGTAAAACTACCTGTTGAGTACTGTTCTCACTACCTGGGTGGAATATACTCATGTAACAGACCAGCACATGTACCCTCTGTATCCAAAATAAATAAATAAATATTTAAAACTAAATAAACCAAAATTTAAAAAAGCATTAAATATTTGAAAAATTTAACCTAACTTCTGCTTTTTTTTTGAGATGGAGTCTTGCTCTGTCACCAGGCTGGAGTTCAGTGGCACAATCTTGGCTCACTGCAACCTCCATGTCTTGGGTTCGAGCAATTCCCCTGCCTCAGCCTCTCAAGTAGTTGGACTACAGGTGCACGCCACCATCATAGCTAATTTTTTGTATTTTAGTAGAGATGGGATTTCATCATGTTGACCAGGATGGTCTCAATCTCCTGACCTCATGATTTGCATGACTTGGCCTCCCAAAGTGCTGGGATTACAGGCACTTCTGCTTTTTTTTGAGTGATGATTCTGCCAAAATAATAAAAGGCAAGTACTAGATAAGTCTAACAAGTAACAATATTAAAGCTCTTTAATTTCCAGAATGTTTGTTGAGAGTAATTTTATATTGAGCGTAAAGAAAAGGAAATGAGGACATACCACATTTAGCTTTTCAGCTAACAAAACAATTTGGTTGAAAACTAAGCAAAAAAAGCCAAATGCATAAAAGAAAAAATCAAAGCCTACTGTTGGCAGGAGGATGACTCCTTACATTATTACAAAGCTTCTGTGATATCCTCAATTTGTTGTTCTGATGTGAAATTAGTTTTACAGTTATTCATGTCAAGTCATCTTGATCAGTCCAACTTACAACTTCTAATTTTCAGCCTTTGGAGTGTGAACCCATAAGTGAGGAAGAGACCTATCAACTAGAAAAATTACCCTTAAAAATGCATTGCTTAAGAAGACAATTCTGGCCCTGCACAGTGGCTCATGCCTGTAATACCAGCACTTTGGGAGGCCAAGGTGGTCAGATCACCTGAGCTCAGGAGTTCGAGACCAGCCTGGCCAATATGATGAAACCCTGACCCTACTAAAAATACAAAAATTAGCCTGGCTTGGTGGTGCTCACCTGTAGTCCCATCTACTCAGGAACCTGAGGCAGGAGAATCTCTTGAACCTGGGAGGCATAGGTTGCAGTGCGCCAAGATTGCACCATTGCACTCCAGCCTGGACAACAAGAGCAAAACTCCATCTCAAAAAAAAAAAAGAAGAAGAAGAAAGAAAGAAAAGATAATTCTTATTTGAAAATGTTGTTTTATTTCCCATGAGTGTGTGTGGCACCAACAGAAGAAAAGAGAAAAATGCAATTCCAGCCCATGTTCATAGTTTGACAAGAAATGCTACAACCTTAGGTGTTCAAGGAATACCTGATTGATCAGCATTGCTCCTGCTAATGAGCTGTGTGTTGTGATGAAGAACTTGTAGTCCCCATGGACCTTGTGCTCTCAGAACTATTAATTTATTTTCTGTGAATTAACACTGGCTTTATTAATAGTACAAGTTTCAGCCCTTGGCAAAGTCCTCATCCACTTGGGGTTAATACTGACCTATACTATCTCACCATTATTTTAGGGTAATACTTCGGATAACAGAGTGGGCTTACCTAGAAAGAAAACCCTTCTTTTCTTTGTAAGAAGGCTTCTAAGTTCGGTGATTTAACATGAGCCTGTAGTAAGCAGAGAGCTATTTAATGCTGAATTCTGAGCAAAGGGTTCTTTGTGGGAAGGTCTGTCAAACAGCATAGTTACCATGGCAACCCTGGCTGGATAACCCATTTGGGAAAATACTTGTAGGACCTAACACTCTATCATCTGTCATTCAATAATTTCATGTTCATAATAACTAGGAAATCAATGGCGATCCTCTGAGACAGTTTGTGGAAAGGGCAGACATGCTATTGGCAGCTCACAGCTTACATTTGCGTCTATTTGTTGTGATTCTCGTGCCAGGTTAGGAGTGTGAGAAAAAACTTGTTTGTTTGGACTGGCACAAAGATTAAAGGCAGGTTCAGTTTTGCAATCTAATTACAACTGCAGTGTTTACATGTACAAAAGAGAAAAAAACAAATGGCATATTAATGAAGCATTTGCTAGACTGTTAGGAAGTAAGGTTCACCTAATATTAACATTTCACATTTTAAAATTCTGCAAGAAAAGACGAGTGCAAGTTATGCAAATGGCATGAACACATTTGGTAACGTAAAAGGCATTTTTCTTATCTAAGCTTTCTAATTAAACTGCTTATCATTGTAGAGGCTGTGTTACCTGGATGTTATGTATAGAATATAAAGTGATCATAGAAAAGTAATTAAAATTCCTAAACATGCAGCCCGTTGACTTAACATAGAATTAGTTTTTAGAGTGTGATGTTTGATAATAAGGTGAGTTAGCTGAGTAGAGAAATATACACTTAATAATACTTTGACAGTCTTTAGCAACTAGAAAAAATGTCAGGAATAATTTAAGTAAATGGATATTACAAATAAGAAAGCATGGCAAAATGAGGTCAAGAAAGTAAGTAGGAGAGAAAATTAAGCATTTTGTGTTCTATAAAGAAAAGAATATTTCACCTTCATGGAAACATTTAGAAGATAGTGATTCATGCATTATGAAAAGATTATTGTTTTTAATTTAGAAGTGTTTTGAAACAGAAATATAAAGATGTTCGTAAATTACTTCCCTTTTAGCACAACAGGTTTTTACTCTAAGTTGCTCTGGGTACAGTACACATAGTGGAGCTCCCTTTCTGCACGTTACAGAGTCCAAGTTTTCTCAAAGTGGAAGTGTGGGGGAGCTGATTTAAATATCATCCTTTTCAACATAAGAGATGAAATCTTCTAAAGTGAACATCGTATTTTATTCAAAGTAGGAATAGTTCCCTAAAGACCTATGCTGAATATGAGCACGTAAGATGGAAAGATTATATGCCTTCTCTTACAACCTGAGGTCTACTAAAGTCTTTCAGAAACAGAGTTTTTATATATTTTTCCAAAAAACAATATGATGTTCTTATAAAATTTTCAAATATCTAGTTGAATAAATGAAGAAACTATTTGTTTTTTCTATTTTCCTTCTTTATCCTTCCTTAACATTCTCTCTCCCTCCCTCCCTCCCTCCCTCCCTCTTTTTCTTTCTCCTTTTTACTTTTGGTACCAGAAGATGTTCATTTTTATTAATGCTTGCTTGAATTAAAAATGAAAACTTCTGTTCTTTTCCTTCAAAAATATTTATGCATTTTCCGACCTACTCACATATGTAAGTAAAATTCAAGTGGTATCATAGGCAAAACTATTTTTGTTATGGAGTGCATTTTAAAAGAGGAGATTGATTATATTTCGAAATGTAACAATAGAGATAAGAACTTTGATAAGAGTTGAAGATGATAAAATGTCTCTTTAAAGTCATCTGTTAATATAACCTGTAAATAAAGGGAATTTATCATACCTTAGAAAACAAAAATATCTCTTATTTTAAATACCCATTTCTAGATTTTTCAAGGGTTAAAATCTAGGCTATTTTATTATTCCTTCATTTATTCATTTGGGACATATAGTTATTGAGTCTTGACCAGATCCCCAGGCACTCAGCTAGGTACAAAATTACCAAAAAACAAAAAGATATCTATCCTCAAGTTCTTCCCAGTCCATTGAGGAAAAAGATAAGCAGACAGAGGGATTCATAAGCTATTATGGGATCCTTGAGGAGAAACATTTCATCTGTCATTCTTAGATGCATTTATTCCTTTACTGTGGGACTTATTGATATGAGGTAATTTCTCACCTTATTTTTTTCTTTTTGCATAAGTTATTTAACACTTTACAAATGCAGATTCAGAAATACCAATGTGGGAAAAGCTTCTTTGTGTTCTTAATAAGACCTAGATATTTAAATATATATTTTTCACCATTCTCAATGAAACACAGAGAAAACTAGTATTAGCATATGCATTATTTATTATTTTTTTATTATTACTATTTTTGAGACGGAGTTTCGCTCTTGTTACCCAGGCTGGAGTGCAATAGCGCGATCTTGGCTCACCGCAACCTCCGCCTCCCATGTGCCACCTTAGAGATACACCACCTCCACTTAGGTTTCTCTGCTTTAGTCATTGTTTAGATTAGAACAGTCTGGGTTCAGGCAATTCTCCTGCCTCAGCCTCCCGAGTAGCTGGGATTACAGGCACACACCACCGTGCCCAGCTAATTTTTTTATTTTTAGTAGAGACGGAGGATACCAGGATGGTCTCTATCTCTTGACCTGTGATCCACCCGCCTCGGCCTCCCAAAGTGCTGGGATTATAGGCGTGAGCCACTGTGCCCGGCCAGCATGTGCATTATTTATCTCATCATTTTGAAGGCCAGCCAACTGAACTCATTGTGTCAGTTGTCATGTTCTCTCTGAAGCCTCTAAGGAAGAACTTTCCCTGCTTCTTCAAGATTCTGGTAGCCCCAGGTGTTCCTTAGCTTGGAGCAGCATGACTTCAGATTTTGCTTCCATCTTTATGTAGCATTCTCTCTGAGTTTGTGTCTTCACAGCACTATCTTTTTCCACAGATATCAGTCCTTTTGAATCAGGAGCCAGTATGACCTTATCTTGGCTAATTATATCTGTAAAAAACCCATTTTCAAAGAAGATCATATTCTGAGATCCTGGAGGTTAAGACTTCAACATACGTTCGGAGGCACACAATTCAATCCATACCAGCATATACACCTCTATTTCAACATTTTATCTTTTTAAGAAAATGAAATACTTTAAAAATGTGAACAATAGCATATATGATTTCTCCCAGAATAATTTCTAACATGATTTTTCATGTTCTGTTTGGCATGACCATGTCTTGCCTTCTTTAGTGTATTTGTTTAGAAATCATAAGCAATACATACTTCCTAAAAAGCTTTCATATTCTCATATGCTGGGACATACACATAGTCACAGATACATACATACATACATACATGTAAAATAATTACAACAATAAAGATGAATATTCTGAAGTATGTTCACGATAAGTCTGCCACTAAATATAAGTTGCTGCTTAGAATTTCTTATCATAGGCAATGCTATAATTAATATATCTACTACTGTGCTACCGTTTTACTATTGAGCTTTCTGATATTGGGCCAGGCTGAAGTGAAATGCTAAAATATTATGTCATATTCACAGTTTAGATGATGCAGTCTTTTCTTTAGCATTTAGAATCAAAAGTATATTCTGTTGGGTACCCTATCCAGGAGGAAGAATGCTGCAGTGAGATGAAAAGAATGATTTAATTTGGAATCCCACTCTGGCTTAATGGCTGTAACTGTTAAACCGGTCTCAAACTGAATTTCCTCATCTTTAAAAATGAAAAGGCTGTTGTCAGGAAGAAATTACATAACATGACAAAATGCCTTTTCTCACTGTTGGGTACTGTGAGATACTTTAGAAAAGGTTGCTCAATTCTTCTTAGGAATTTGAAGTAAGTGAAGCAAAGGTTTTCGGGGAATTTTTCTATTTTGAGACAGGGTTTTACTCTGTCACTCAGACTGGATGGATTACAGTAGTGTGATCAAGGCTGACTGCAGGCTTATCCTCCAGGGTTCAACCAGTCCTCCCACTTCAGGCTCCCGAATAGCCAGGACCAAAGGCACATTCCACCATGCTGGGCTTAAAAATTTTTTTGGAAATTTCTGTAGAGACAGTGTCCCATTATGTTGCTTACACTGGTCTCAAACTCCTGGGCTCAAGAGTCCTTCTGCCTCAGCCCCAGAAAGTGCTAGGATTATAGACATGAGCCACCACGCCGAGCCTAGCATAAGTTCTTACAACCTAACGCCTAGAAAGTTAGAACAAATAAAACCAGTGTTACCCCCAGATATAAGTACAACTCTCCTATTTGTAGTAATAGTCTTCATTTCTAGCTCCCCTTCCTTAACCTTTCCATTTAAGAAAGAAAAACTGAAAAGGATGTAGAAAGATGGCAGTCCCATGTGCCACCTTAGAGATACACCACTTCCACTTAGGTTTCTATGCTTTAGTCATTGTTTAGATTAGAACAACTTGCACCTGTGACTGAGAAATGTCATTGATCAGACTGACTTCTCTCACCAGCTGAAAGACAAAAAAATCAATTGATTCAGAGTTCCTTGTTAATTGGGCACTCATTAACAAAAGCACAGATATTGCATCTTGGGTTTGACTTTTTAGCATGCCATAGAACTTGGAAGATAAGCAAATTCTGGCTTATTTTATCCTACTGGGTTATTGCTTTTCTGGGGACTGCTTAATTGAAACAAGAATGCTATTTCAAGTAAAAGACATCAAAAGGCATTTTATTTAAACCGAGTTAATTCTTTACAAGGCCCTATAGTAAACAAAATAGAACAGCTATGTCCTTTACTCTTCACTTTCTTCTCCTATTAATTTCAGTTCTCAGTGTGATCAGCAACTTTTCTTCCAGGTAGTTATAGCTAGGAGGAACTCTGCTTGTTAACAGAGTGAGATAAAGAAGTTGAGAAGAAAGGTTAGAGAATAGGGCCAGGTCTAGTCTAGTCAACTCAGGTCTTCTTTCATATCTTTTACATTTATATATGATCTTAGTTGAGGCAAGCTATCTGTCTAGGGCAGTTTCCTTACTTGCAAAATAAACAGATTGCATTCCATAAACTTCAATTAATTTTTTTTTTTTTTTGCATTTTAGGTTTTGGGGTACATGTGCAGAACATGCAAGACAGTTGCATAGGTACACACATAGCAATGTGTTTTGCTTCCTTTCTCCCATTCACCCACATTTGGCATTTCTCCCCAGGATATCCCTCCCCAGCTCCCTGTCCCGCTGGCCCTCCCCTTTTCCCCCCAATAGACCCCAGTGTTTAGCACTTCCCTCCCTGTGTCCATGTGTTCTCATTTTTCATCACCCGCCTATGAGTGAGAATATGTGGTATTTCATTTTCTGTTCTTGTGTCAGTTTGCTGAGAATGATGGTCTCCAGATTCATCCATGTCCCTACAAACGACACAAACTCATCATTTCTGATTGCTGCATAATATTCCATGGTGTATATGTGCCACATTTTCCCAATCCAGTCTGTCATAGATGGGCATTTGGGTTGATTCCAGGTCTCTGCTATTGTAAACAGTGCTGCAATGAACATTCGTGTGCATGTGTCCTTATAATAGAATGATTTATAGTCCTTTGGATATATACCCAGTAATGGGATTCCTGGGTCAAATGGAATTTCTATTTCTAGGTCCTTGAGGAATCGCCACACTGTCTTCCACAATGGTTGAACTAATTTACACTCCCACCAACAGTGTAAAAGTGTTCCTTTTTCTCCACATCCTCTCCAGTATCTGTTGTCTCCAGATTTTTTAATGATCGCCATTCTAACTGGCATGAGATGCTATCTCAATGTGATTTTGATTTGCATCTCTCTGATGACCAGTGATGATGAGCATTTTTTCATATGATTGTTGTCCTCATATATGTCTTCTTTCGTAAAGTGTCTGTTCATATCCTTTGCCCAATTTTGAATGGGCTTGTTCGTTTTTTTCCTGTAAATCTGATTGAGTTCTTTGTAAATTCTGGATATCACCCCTTTGTCAGATGGGTAAACTGCAAAAATTTTTTCCCATTCTGTTGGTTGCCGATTCACTCTACTGACTGTTTCTTTTGCCGTGCAGAAGCTCTGGAGTTTCATTAGGTCCCCTTTGTCTATTTTGGCTTTTGTTGCCAATGCTTTTGGTGTTTTGTTCATGAAGTCCTTGCCTACTCCTATGTCCTGAATGGTTTTGCCTAGATTTTCTTCTAGGGTTTTTATGGTGCCAGGCTTATGCTTAAGTCTTTAATCCATCTGGAGTTAAATTTAGTGTAAGGTGTCAGGAAGGGATCCAGTTTCTGCTTTCTGCACATGGCTAGCCACTTTTCCGAACACCATTTGTTAAACAGGGAATCCTTTCCCCATTGCTTGTTTTGGTCAGGTTTATCAAAGATTGTATGGTTGTAGATATGTTGTGTTGCCTCTGATGCCTCTGTTTTGTTCCATTGGTCTATATCTCTGTTTTGGTACCAGTACCATGCTGTTTTGATTACTGTAGCCTTGTAGTCTAGTTTGAAATCCGGTAGTGTGATGCCCCCCACTGTGTTCTTTTTGCTTAGAATTGACTTGGCTATGCGGGCTCTCTTTTGGTTCCATATGAAGTTGATGGTGGTTTTGTCCAGTTCTGTGAAGAAAGTCAATGGTAGCTTGATGGGGATAGTGTTCATTCTGTAAATTACTTTGGGCAGTGTAGTCATTTTCACAATATTAATTCTTCCTAACCATGAACATGGAATATTTCTCCATCTATTTGTGTCCTCTCTTATTTTGTTGAGCAGTGGTTTGTAGTTTTCCTTGAAGAGGTCCCTTAAGTTCCTTGTGAGTTGTATTCCTAGGTATTTTATTGTTTTTGTAGCAATTGTGAATGGCAGTTCATTCTTGATTTGGCTCTCTTTAAGTCTGTTATTGGTGTATAGGAATGCTTGTGATTTTTGCACATTAATTTTATATCCTGAGACTTTGCTGAAGTTGCTTATCAGTTTCAGGAGTTTTGGGGCTGAGGCGATGGGGTCTTCTAGGTATACTATCATGTCGTCTGCAAATAGAGACAATTTGGCTTCCACCTTTCCTATTTGAATACCCTTTATTTCTTTTTCTTACCTGATTGCTCTGGCTAGAACTTCCAGTACTATATTGAATAGGAATGGTGAAAGAGGGCATCCTTGTCTAATGCCGGATTTCAAAGGGAATGCTTCCAGTTTTTGCCCATTCAGTATGATATTGGCTGTTGGTTTGTCATAAATAGCTTTTATTACTTTGAGATACGTTCCACTGATGCTGAGTTTATTGAGGGTGTTTAGCATAAACGGCTGTTGAATTTTGTCGAATGCCTTCTCTGCGTCAATTGAGATAATCATGTGGTTTTTGTTTTTGGTTCTGTTTATGTGGTGAATTTACGTTTATAGACTTGTGTATGTTGAACCAGCCTTGCATCCCCGGGATGAATCCTACTTGATCATGATGGATAAGTTTTTTGATTTGCTGTTGCAATTGGCTTGCCAATATTTTATTGAAGATTTTTGCATCTATGTTCATCATGGATATTGACTTGAAGTTTTTTTTTCTTGTTGGGTCTCCGCCGGGTTTTGGTATCAGGATGATATTGGTCTCATAAAATGATTTGAGAAGCATTACCTCTTTTTGGATTATTTGGAATAGTTTCAGAAGGAATGGTACCAGCTCCTCTTTTTGTGTCTGGTATAATTTGGCTGTGAACCCATCTGGACCTGGGCTTTTTTTGTGTGGTAGGCTCTTAATTGCTGCCTCGACTTCTGACCTTGTTATTGGTCTATTCATAGTTTCAGCTTCCTCCTGGTTTAGGCTTGGGAGGACAAAAGAGTCCAGGAATTTATCCATTTCTTCCAGGTTTACTAGTTTATGTGCATAGAGTTGTTTGTAATATTCTCTGATGATGGTTTGAATTTCTGTGGAATCTGTGGTGATTTCCCCTTTATCATTTTTTATTGCATCTATTTGGTTGTTCTCTCTTTTCTTTTTAATCAATCTGGCTAGTGGTCTGTCTATTTTGTTGATCTTTTCAAGAAACCAGCTCTTGGATTGATTGATTTTTTGAAGGGTTTTTCGTGTCTCTATCTCCTTCAGTTCTGCTCTGATCTTAGTTATTTCTTGTCTTCTGCTGGGTTTTGAGTGTTTTTGATCTTGCTCCTCTAGCTCTTTCAATTTTGATGATAGGGTGTCAATTTTGGATCTCTCCATTCTCCTCATATGGGCACTTATTGCTATATATTTTCCTCTAGAGACTGCTTTAAATGTGTCCCAGAGGTTCTGGCATGTTGTGTCTTTGTTCTCATTGGTTTCGAAGAACTTCTTTATTTCTGCCTTCATTTCATTGTTTATCCAGTCAACATTCAGGAGCCAGTTGTTCAGTTTCCATGAAGCTGTGCGGTTCTGGGTTGGTTTCTGAATTCTGAGTTGTAATTTGATTGCACTATGGTCTGAGAGACTGTTTGTTATGATTTCAGTTGTTTTGCATTTGCTGAGGAGTGCTTTACTTCCAATTATGTGGTCAATTTTAGAGTAGGTGTGATGTGGTGCTGAGAAGAATGTATATTCTGTGGATTTGGGGTGGAGAGTTCTGTAAATGTCTATCAGGTTTGCTTACTCCAGGTCTGAGTTCAAGCCCTGGATATCCTTGTTGATTTTCTGTGTGGTTGATCTGTCTAATATTTACAGTGGATTGTTAAAATCTCCCACTATTATTGTGTGGGAGTCTAAGTCTCTTTGTAAGTCATTAAGAACTTGCCTTATGTATCTGGGTACTCCTGTATTGGGTCCATATATGTTTAGGATCGTTAGCTCTTCTTGTTGTATCAATTTTTTTACCATTATGTAATGGCCTTCTTTGTCTCTTTGGATCTTTGTTGCTTTAAAGTCTATTTTATCAGAGATGAGAATTGCAACTCCTGCTTTTTTTTTGCTCTCCATTTGCTTGGTATATCTTCCTCCATCCCTTTGTTTTGAGTCTTTGTGTATCCTTGCATGTGAGATATGTTTCCTAGATATAGCACACCGATGGGTTTTGGCTTTTTATCCAATTTGCCAGTCTGTGTCTTTTGATTGGTGCATTTAGTCCACTTACATCTAGGGTTAATATTGTTATGTGTGAATTTGATACTGCCATTTTGATGCTAGCTGGCTGTTTTGCCCATTAGTTTTTGTAGATTCTTCATTATGTTGATGCTCTTTAGCATTTAGTGTGATTTTGGAATGGCTGGTACTGGTTCTTCCTTTTTATGTGTAGTGCCTCTTTCAGGAGCTCTTGTAGAGCAGGCCTGGTGGTGACAAAATCTCTGAGTACTTGCTTGTTTGCAAAGGATTTTATTTTTTCTTCACTCATCAAGCTCAGTTTGGCTGGATATGAAATTCTGGGTTGAAAGTTCTTTTCTTTAAGGATGTTGAATATTGGCCCCCACTCTCTGCTGGCTTGTAGTGTTTCTGCCGAGAGATCTGCTGTGAGTCTGATGGGCTTCCCTTTGTGGGTGACCCGACCTTTCTCTCTGGCTGCCCTTAGTATTTTCTCCTTTATTTCAACCTTGTTGAATCTGACGATTATGTGCCTTGGGGTTGCTCTTCTTGCGGAATATCTTTGTGGTGTTCTCTATATTTCCTGCATTTGAGTGTTGGCCTGTCTTGCTAGGTGGGGGAAATTCTCCTGGATAATGTCCTGAAGAGTATTTTTTAGCTTGGATTCATTCTCTTCGTCACATTCTGGTACACCTATCAAACGTAGGTTAGGTCTTTTCACATAGTCCCACATTTCTTGGAGACTTTGTTCATTCCTTTTTGCGCTTTTTTCTCTGATCTTGGTTTCTTGTTTTATTTCATTGAGTTGATCTTTGACTTCTGATATTCTTTCTTCTGCTTGGTCAATTTGGCTGTTGAAACTTGTGCATGCTTTGCGAAGTTCTCGTATTGTGTTTTTCAGCTCCTTTAATTCATTCATATTCCTCTCTAAGTTATCCATTCTTGTTATCATTTCCTAGAATCTTTTTTCAAGGTTCCTAGTTTCTTTGCATTGATTTAAAACATGTTCTTTTTGCTCACAAAAGTTTCCCATTATCCACCTTCTGAAGTCTAATTTCGTCATTTCGTCACAGTCATTCTCCGTCCAGCTTTGTTTCCTTGCTGGTGAGGAGTTTTGGTCCTTTCTAGAAGGCCAGGTGTTCTGGTTTCGGGTGTTTTCCTCCTTTTTGCGCTGGTTTCTTCCCATCTTGGTGGATTTATCCACCTGTCATCTGTGTAGTTCCTGACTTTTCGATTGGGTCTCTGAGTGGATGCCCAGATTGTTGATGAAGTATTTCTGTTACTTGGTTTTCCTTGTACCAGTCTAGCCCCTCCAATGTACGACTGCTGAGGTCCACTCCAGGCCCTGCTTGTCTGGGGTGCACCTATAGCAGCTGCAGAACAGTGAGGGATGCTACCAGTTTCTTTTTCTGCTATCTTTTTCCCAGAATAATGCCTTCCAAATGTCAGTCTTTTGGATATAGAGGGGTTAGGGAGCTGTTTGAGGAGACAGTCTGTACTTTATAGGAGCTCAAGTGCTGAGCTGTGAGCTCTGTTGTTCATTCAGGGCTGTTAGGCTGCTACGTTTAATTCTGCTGCAACAAAACTCATAAAAAGACCCTTTATTTTTCTCAGATGCTCTGTCTCGGGGGGGTTGGGGCTTTCTTTGTGAGTGTCCGTTGTGCTGTCCTGCCCAGCTAGAAGGCCTGTCGAGGCTCCGCCCTGCTGGTGTGAGGTTCACCCTGTTGCTGCAGACTCTGCCCTGCTGCTGCGGTCTCTGCCCTGCTGCCAGGCTACACCCTGCGGCGGAGTCTCTCTGTTGTAGTGAGTTGCCTCAGCAACAGCAGGCTGCATCAGCAATGGGCGTGTACCTCAGTAGGGGTTGATTGCCTCCATAATGGCGGACACCCCTCCCCCATGGAGCTGCACTGTCCTGGGTTCAGCTGTGCCCTCAGGGAACCTCTCCACCTGGAGCATTTGGAATCGCTGTTTTGTTTGTCCCACTGCGCTACCCCAAATGCTGTTTCCCTGGAATCTCCTGGGCTGGCTCACTGTCCAATTCCCGTTCAGTCTCAAGTTCAGTCCTCTCAAGTCTCAGATTGCCGGTTCAACAGGGCACCCGGACCAGTGCACTTTCTGCAGAGCACTGTGTAGCACCGCTGCACAACAGCGCCGGCCAAAACCTCTGCCTGGCGTCCCACGTCTCTTTTATACCTGGGAATTTCCCCATTCTGTGGGCAACAAGGATCCGTCTGGAAATGCGGCCCTGATTCACCCTCTCTGCACATTCACCGAGAGCTTCAATCCTGGGTTGTTCTCACCACACCATCTTGAGTCCCCCCTCTTCAATTAATATTTTTAAAGTGAGGGTCCTTTCGTTGAAACTCTGAAAATTCCCATAGATTTTTTCCACCTGTTTGGATATATGTAAGTATAATGTTATATGTAATGTAGCCATCATAGATCCCCTTGAACAATGTGCACAGACATAGCTGGCTTTCTCTCCCAAGGTCACGTCATTGTCCAAATGACTGTTTCACTTCCATTCATGTCTTTTTTTTCTGTTGGAAAGACAGCAGGAAGGAGAAAAGGGTGACGATGAAAAATCAGCAAAGAGTATGAGCCAGAAGTGACTTCAAGAAGGCTCCGGGGAACTGCCACATGGCATTTCACTTACACCTCACTGGTCAGAAATTTGGCCATGCCTGACATATGGAGTCTTCCTTTTGGGTAACCATGGGCTAAGTTAAAAGTTGGGAGTTCTCTTGCTTTGGAAGGAGAGATGGGCGATTAACAGGTGACATCTATCAGTCTCTGTTGCAAAGATGTATAGATACATACTTGATAAACAAACAAAAAGGAGGGTCAATATTAACTCCAGGGAAAACAGGACATTGGATAAGAAATGAAATATAATCAGAATCTACCACATGATGTGGCTGTGAATCATACATATGTAGTTAAGATGATAAAATGACAAAATATTGATTTAAATAAAAACTGCAATAGAACAATTAATATCAAATGTTGGAAGGAGAGTAAAAGATCTAAATACTCATTATCTATTTCATAATAGCCATAACTAGGCCAGGCATGGTGGCTCACGCCGGTAATCCCAGCATTTTGGGAGGCTGAAGCGTGCACATCACTTGAGGTCAGGAGGGCAAGACCAGGCTTGACAACATGGTGAAACCTCATCTTTGCTAAAAATACAAAAATTAGTCAGATATGGTGGCACATGCCTGTAATTTCAGCTACCCAGAAGGCTGAGGCACCAGAATTGCTTAAACCTGGAAGGTGGAGGATACAGAGCCAAGATCGTGCCACCATACTCCAGCCTGGGTGACAGAGCAAGACTCCATCTCAAAAAAAAAAAAAAAAAAAAAAAGAATAGCCATAACTAGATGTCCACCAATAGACAAATGAATAAGGAAATGTGATATACATGCATAGCATAATGGGATGCTATTCAGCCATAAAAAAGAACAAAATCCTGTCATTCCCAGCAACATGGATGAAACCAGAGGACATTATGTTAAATGCAATAAGCCAGAACAGAAAGTTAAAAATCGTATGTTCTCACTCACTTATGGAAGCTAAAAGAATATTTTCATGGAAGTCAAAAGTAAAACAGAAGGTATTAGAGGCAGAGAAGGATAGGGAGAAACAGGGGATAGGGAGGGATTTCTTAAAGAATATAAAATTGTGGCTAGATAGAGAGAATAAGTTCCAGTGTTCTATACCACTGTAAGATGACTATAGTTAACAATAATACATAGTTTTAAATAGCTCGAAGGAGGACTGAATGTTCCCAACACAAAGAAATGATAAATGTTTAAGATGATGGACATGCTATTTACACTGATATGAGCACTATACATTACATGTGTTGCAACACATATAATGTTTATTCATTATGTACTGAATAAACATGTACAATTATGTGTCAGTTTAATTTTTTTAATTAAAAATAAAAATAAGCCTATTGGTGTCCTTATCTGTGAGATGAGCCTTTGAAGACAGCAGATGGATATGTCTTGCTTTTTATCCAACTTGCCACTCTTTGACTTTTAAGTGGGGTGTTAAAACCATTTACATTCAAGGTTAATATTGATATATGAGGTTTTGATTCCTACCATGAAGTTGTTAGCTGTTTGTTTCATAGTTTCTCTTATGTGGTTGCTTTAAAGACTCTGTGGGCTACGTACTTAGATGTAGTTTTGTGGTGTCAGGTATCATTCTTTCATCTCCATGTTTAGAACTCCCTTAAGAATCTCTTGTAAGGCTAGTCTAGTGATAATAATTTCCCTTAATGATTGCTTGTCTGGAAAAAATTTACTTATCCTTCACTTATGCACTTAGTTTGGCAGGGTATGAAATTCTTGGTGGAATTTCTTTTCTTTAAGAATGCTGAAAATAGGCCCCTAGTCTCTTCTGGCTTATAAGAGTTTCTGCTGAGAAGTCTACTGTCAGCCTGATAGAACTCCCTTTGTACATGACCTGACTTTTTTCTCTAGCTGCTTTTAAGATATTTTTCTTTGGCATTAACCTTAGACAGTCTGGTGACTATATACCTTGGTGATGCTCATTTTGTATAGTACTTGGCAGGTGTTCTGTGCATTTCTTCCATCTGGATGTCTACTTTTCTCACAAGACTAGGAAAATTCTCTTGAATTATGTCCTCGAATATGTATTCCAAGGTGTTTACTTTTTATTTCTCAAGAATGCCAATAATTTGTAAGTTTGGTTACTTTACATAATCTCATATTTCTCAGAGATTTTGTTCGTTTAAAAAGAAAACTTTCTTCCTTTAGTTTTGTTTGAAAAAAAATAAGGAAAAGAAAGAAGAAAGGAAAACATAGATGGATATCTTCCAATAACTAGTGTACAACCATCTTCAAGTTAAAAAAATCCTAATATCTAAAAGCTAAAAATTAAAAAGTTATTTACTGAAGTAGATAAGCATAAATCAATTTTTACAAAAATAACTAAAACTGTATCATGATGGAAAAATATAAAATGCTACAAAGATGTGTAGCAAACAAATAATCTCATTTTGAGCCTGAGGAAAGGTGTCATAGAAGTGTCATTGTAAAATGAGTAGACATTTACAAGCAAAGAGAAGAGTCCTTTATTCATGGGGACTACCAGAGCCAAAGGCCCTGAGATAGCAGGGTCCAGGGAAGAGCACATTTGAAGAACTGAATGAAAGCTGGTGACTGAAAATGAGCAGTATGAGCTCATGCTGGAAAGAGATGGTTCAGCTCATGCTGAGCCTTGCAAACAGTGTTATAGATTTAGGTATTTGACCTTAAGACACTAGGAATTCAATGCAGATTTAAAGCAGGGATGTGGTATGATCCTGTTTATATGTTAAAATATACCTCCGTTGACATGAACTATAGAGAACTTGTGGAAAGTGTTGGAGAGGGACAGTATATGCAATGAGACCAGTTTTGTACTGTTTAGAAAAGAGATGATGCTAATTGTAGCCTAGTTGGATACAGTAAAAAATGTAGACATATGGGTAGAATTGAGATATATTTAGGAAGAAAAGTCAATGGGACTTTATTATATATATATATATATATATATGAAATATCATATATTACAAATATATTAATATCTTTGTAATATTCAGTTACTGGTTCAGAATTTGCTTTTTCTTCCTAGAGTATAGCAGTATATACTGTCCATATATAAATAAAAATTAAAAGAATAAAGATCTTGGCCTATGTATAGGAAAATATTGACACTCTCAATTTTCTAAAAGCTAACAGTCTTTGTTGTAAAGCATCCAACATTTTGGTGAAATTCAGACTTCGAGGAAGTATTGTAGTTAAGTATAGAAATGTTTTCCTTCTGTATTTAAAGGAAGAAATTGGTTACCTTATGGTAGATAAAACATAACTATTTGGAAATGAGAAGTTGTGTCCAGAAGGCACGCTTTGCCATAGCAACCTTAACATTGAGTTACAGTATGTCTTTCAGTTTTGCAAAGGGTAATTTATCATGGGAGGAATGTGCTGAATATGTCACATTTCACTATTTGCTTATTTAGTTAGGTAATCAAGATCTTGACTCTTGAAATAGAATTATTCTAAGTTTTGTCTTATTTTCATGCTTGCAAGTATAATATGTGTATACTTTAAATTCATTTTAAATTTTAAATAGAATGAAACAGACTAAGTCTAGCTAGGATACACAGGACCTAGAAGCAAAACCATATTTCAGTTTTCTGCCATGACTTTACAACTGTGTGATTGATAGAGACCTAAATATTTTCTCTGAGATTGACAAATATTTTTCCCAAACCATGCCATTTAAATTTGAGGATTTAAACATAGTGTAAACTGAAAAAGAGGATTTGAATTAAAATGTGAGCAAATATACAAAATTTATGTTCATATTTGTTTCTACTTTCTCTTCAGACATATATCTATTGTAGTTTAAAGTCTGGTAAGTAAATTTTTATTTTAGGGGTAACATTTTTCTTCTGCTGTAAATAAGAAAATCTTTTTCCTCTTTCTGAAGACAAAAAAAAATGGCAAAAGAGGACTTCCTTTCTGATTAAAAACATTTGGTCTTGGCCTGGCACAGTGGTTCACAACTATAATCCCAGCCCTTTGGGAGTCCCAGGTAGTGGATCACCTGAGGTCAGGAGTTCGAGATTTGTTTGGCCAACATGGTGAAACCCAGTTTTTACAAAAAATACAGAAAAAAAAAAATAGCCAGGCATGGTGGCAATCGCCTGTAATCCCAGCTACTCAGGAGACTGAGGCAGGAGAATTGCTCAAACCTGGGAGGCAGAGGTTGCAATGAGCCAAGATTGTGCCAGGGTGGGCAACAGAGTGAGACTCCATCTGAAAAAAAAAAATTGGTCTTTTACTTTCTTCAACATTTATTTTCATACATGGATAGAAATTTGGACAGATTTAGCCACAAGAGATGGCTAAAAGAAATGAATTGATTTTCTTCCCTGGGTAGATGTTCTAGTTTTGTTCAAGTTGGTTCTGAAGTATGTGTAGGATTAGATCTATTCTTACATACTGCAGTAGGGTACTGCAGCTGAGTCCAAAATATGTGTAAACTTTCCTCAGAACACTACTTTAATACTCCTTACTTGAAACCATTGTATCCTTTTATGTTTAAATTTAGTGATCAAACCATCTAAAGAATAGTTTCTTAAAGAAACTGAAATTTGACTTTCTGTATAATAGCCTTATTTGATGTTTGTAATACAAGTATAGAGGTAAACTCTGTTTATGGCTTTTAGATTTGGAATGTTCAGATGAATTCCATAGCTTGCTCAGTTATGATTTCACAATATTCTTACTTGGAAAGGAAATTGCCATATTTCCTCAAATCTAAAGCAACACATCTTTGCAGACATTTTAACATTTTTAGAAATGTTTTTTTAAAAAGGCTTGTAATTCATACATGTCTCTAATATCTTAGTATTTCCTTTCCTCTCTTTCCCCAAGCTGAAATTACATTGCCAGATGTTTTATAGGCAATGCCATCTTTGGCCAGAGAAAATTTGTTAAGTGCCACAAACTGAATAGCATTATCTACTTTCAAGGAGGACAATTGTCAAAACCATTGACAACGCTAATAGTTTAGGAGACTTATATATGATGTTCTTCCTTAATTTGGCCACTATTTTAGTTTCACATTTCTCATTCAGTCATCCGTTAGTACTTACTGAATTTCCGTTGTGTGCCAGGCAGTATTCAAGATGCTGGGAACACAAAGATAATGCTTGTACTCCAAGATGACACAATATAGCAGGCCACTAAAGATACAATGTCAGACCTCCTGTAATAGCAATAATTACAAAGTAGTGGGAAGGTATTAGAGAGGATTCTTCCTCAGAAAGATGAGAAAAGTTCACAGGACTGGTAAAGTTTGCATTCTCAGATAGGTGATGGTATTCAAGGTAGAGGAAATAACATGATCAGAAGTGCATGTTGGAGAATGTCAAGACTATACAGTGTACGTTGGTTAAATAGAGAGAATTGAACTGTAAGGCAGGGACACATTGTGTGGGTCTCAAGATTTCACCATACTTTTTATATATATGTAAATATATGTGTATATGTATGTATATATAATATGACAAACAGTCTAACATGTAAACTACTTTGATAGTCATATAACACGAACCTCAGTTTATTAATTTTCTAATTGTTTATCCTTGCAAAAAATAAGTCTTTGTCTTACATATGCAACATACCACTTATGTAATTACATGTTTGTATATTTTTATAAAAATACTGAACATTAAATGCAAAGTAGAATTTATGCAGTTCTAATAGGATTACTTTTTCCTGCTTCTATGAGCATCTTTCTGCAGCAGATTATCATTTATTTGAATTTATAACTGACATTGACAAATAACAAAAGTATATTGATGTTGCATGTATTCACTTTTTAAAAATAATAACATACTGCATGCTTTAAAAACTGTATTGAAAAACTTGGAAACATTGTTTTCATTCTATGGAACATTAATTGAAAGTAGAGTGTCATCCTTAATAAATCACTGTTATCACTTCTGCTGCTGCATTATCTGGAAAGCATAACTGGAAGAAATGTATTAATATACATTTTCAAACACTCACAAAGGCATTCCAGTTTACATCAAAACAAGGAAGAGGAGATATTACCTATAGATACCAACTTTTAAAATGGCCCTAAAAGAATTTTATCCCTAGTTTAAAAATAAAACTGAACTTAAAAAAAAAAAGTGTGATCATGCTTTATGCAAATCTAAAAGCAAGCTTCATCTCTCTAAATAGTCATAACTTTGTCCTATTTTAAATGGTTAAATGGGAGAATCTATGAAAGTCACTACATTTTGCCTGTGGCTACTTTTCTACCCTGAAATTTCAGAGTTGGCTGTTATGTAAAACAAAGAAATTTTCCTGCAGTCCTCCTTGGAGGACAGCTCTGATGTATGAAGGAAGTGTTGATCTATTGCCATTTCCTTCAGCATATTCAGCAGCGGCCAAAGGAAAAAGGGTTTGGTTGGAGAAGAATCACTGGGTGACCAGTGTAGGGTGTAGGTGTCAGTTGGGGGGTTGGGGGGTAACTGCTGTCTCAGATCAGCATCTAGCTGACAACTCACAGCCTGAGAACCAGTCAAATGTGACAAATCTCCTCTTGCAATTTGATGGGATGCCCTGCTTGGCTTCTTGTAACCAGAAGAAGAAAAGCAGATTTCAGATTAAGGCTGTGTAACTCCATTCAGAGATAAAGTAGGATTTTCCTATGCTAATTTGTATTATTTTCCATAGCAAATGAGAATAAAAGATAAATCCTTTGTTAAATGGACTTTAGCGATAACCCTGTATTAGGAGCTTTCTTTTTCTCCTGGGCTTCTTGTCTTGAATACCTGTTTCATATCTGGCATTTTGGTTTTATGCCTGTTTAAAAAGTAGGATGGCTTCTGTGAGAGTCACCATAAAGCTGGTTGGACAACAAAGTACTTGCTGCCAAGCTTGTGTTTTCGTGTGCTGTAATCCTGTTAAGGACCTGTACAATAGTGTAACAGCTGGTGCAGGCTGCAGTTGGTATGTTAGTGTGCTATTTTGAGACTTTGGATCCACACAGACAATGAGCTGGGTCAGCTTAGAACAGACCCAAGTACCCCTCAGACAGCTGGTCCAGTAACTATACACTAGCCAATCTTGGGAGAGAGACTCATCAAATAACATTAATATTTTTCTCTACCAGACGGTAAGGTAACTGAAGCCAGGTTGGTGGTGCTGCCTTGGGATTTTTACCTAATGATCTTCTGGAAAGCAGGTGCATTGGCAGGGACTGTAAGCTTCTGAAAACCCAACTAGTATTACAGAGTAAACCTTTGCTGCAATGGGGGTTTTACAGGAGTGGGGTACATTAGTGTTAGATCATTACAAAGCATTTTGCTGACTACTGCAGAATTAATGGCATTTCTATGGCTCTCGGTTAATGACTGTCAAGAAATAAGAGTCTATATCAGTTCAAACTGTAATTTTAAATCAAACTAGCCAGCTGTCAGATGCATCCAGCACATGCAGATTCCTTATTGGTACTATTTGGTGCTTCCCTCACATTCATTGGGTTACGAGGTCATTGCTTGGAACTACAATTGTTTTGCATATGCTTGATGTAAATTTTATCACAACAAAAGTAAGCAAGTTGTCACTTCTCAGAGGCAGTTTCCATGTCCTTGAAGGACACTTGATTTTCTTTAGCATCAGAGCACCTGAAATTTTTACTATTTATTGAGTACCTCATTTTTTTAAACTTTTTTTTCCTGTTTTAATTTAAGCTTAAGAAATCTATACTCTCACTTCCTGCATTACTGAGTTCAAGGACATTTGAAGTGAGCTCATTCAAATCTCTGTCCTTCCCACACTGCTAAGTTGTCCATCTTTAATCATAATTGTCTTCTGCCTGAAAAAAGAAAATCTTCCTTCAATCACTACCTACATATTGCCTTTACTCTGCCTTTCCTCCTATTCACTCTCACCTTTTCTAGATTTGTACTGTCTCCCTTCAGCACTTTCAGCCTCTTCTTTCTTGAACTCATTCCTTTTAGAAGAGGAGCTGGTACCATTCCTTCTGAAACTATTCCAAATAATCCAAAAAGAGGTAATTCTTCCCAAATCATTTTATGAGACCAACATCATACTGTTACCAAAACCCAGCAGAGACCCAACAAGAAAAGGAAACTTTAGGCCAATATCCATGATGATCATAGATGCAAAAATCTTCAATAAAATACTGGCAAGCCTATTGCAACAGCACATCACAAAACTTATCCATCATGATCAAGTAGGATTCATCCCAGGGATGCAAGGCTGGTTCAACATACACAAGTCTATAAACGTAATTCACCACATAAACAGAACCAAAAACAAAAACCACATGATTATCTCAATTGATGCAGAGAAGGCATTTGAAAAAATTCAACAGCCCTTTATGCTAAAAACCCTCAATAAACTCGGTATCGGTGGAACATATCTCAAAGTAACAAAAGCTATTTATGACAAACCAACAGCCCATATCATACTTAATGGGCAAAAACTGGAAGCATTCCCTTTGAAATCCAGCACTAGACAAGGATGCCCTCTTTCACCACTCCTATTCAATATAGTACTGGAAGTTCTAGCTAGAGCAATCAGGCAAGAAAAAGAAATAAAGGGTATTCAAATAGGAAAGGTGGAAGCCAAATTGTCTCTATTTGCAGACAACATAATAGTATACCTAGAAGACTCCATCGCCTCAGCCCAAAAACTCCTGAAACTGATAAGCAACTTCAGCAAAGTCTCAGGATATAAAATCAATGTGCAAAAATCACAAGCATTCCTATACACCAATAACAGACTTAAAGAGAACCAAATCAAGAACCAACTGCCATTCACAATTGCTACAAAAACAATAAAATACCTAGGAATACAACTCACAAGGAACTTAAGGGACCTCTTCAAGGAAAACTACAAACCACTGCTCAACGAAATAAGAGAGGACACAAACAGATGGAGAAGCATTCCATGTTCATAATTAGAAAGAATTAATATCATGAAAATGGCTATACTGCCCAAAGTAATTTACAGAATCAATGCTATCCCCATCAAGCTACCATTGACTTTCTTCACAGAACTGGACAAAACCACCATCAACTTCATATGGAACCAAAAGAGAGCCCGCATAGCCAAGTCAATTCTAAGCAAAAAGAACACAGCAGGGGGCATCACACTACTGGATTTCAAACTATACTACAAGGCTACAGTAATCAAAACAGCATGGTACTGGTACCAAAACAGAGATATAGACCAATGGAACAGAACAGAGGCATCAGAGGCAACACAACATATCTACAACCATACAATCTTTGATAAACCTGACAGAAACAAGCAATGGGGAAAGGATTCCCTGTTTAATAAATGCTGTTGGGAAAACTGGCTAACCATGTGCAGAAAGCAGAAACTGGACCCCTTCCTGACACCTTACACTAAAATTAACTCCAGATGGATTAAAGACTTAAGCATAAGCCTGGCACCATAAAAACCCTAGAAGAAAATCTAGGCAAAATCATTCAGGACATAGGAGTAGGCAAGGACTTCATGAACAAAACACCAAAAGCATTGGCAACAAAAGCCAAAATAGACAAATGGGACCTAATCAAACTCCACAGCTTCTGCACAGCAAAAGAAACAGTCAGTAGAGTGAATCGGCAACCAACAGAATGGGAAAAAATTTTTGCAGTTTACCCATCTGATAAAGGACTGATATCCAGAATTTACAAAGAACTCAAACAGGTTTACAGGAAAAAAACAAACAAGCCCATTCAAAAATGGGCAAAGGATATGGACAGACACTTTACAAAAGAAGACATACCTGAGACCAACAAACATATGAAAAAATGCTCTTCATCACTGGTCATTAGAGAAATGCAAATCAAAACCACATTGAGATACCATCTCACACCAGTTAGAATGGCAATCATTAAAAAATCTGGAGACAACAGATACTGGAGAGGATGTGGAGAAAAAGGAACACTTTTACACTGTTGGTGGGAGTGTAAATTAGTTCAACCATTGTGGAAGACTGTGTGGCAATTCCTCACGGCCTTAGAAATAGAAATTTCAATTGACCCAGCAATCCCATTACTGGGTATATATCCAAAGGACTATAAATTGTTCTTCTATAAGGACACATGCACATGAATGTTCATTGCAGCACTGTTTACAATAGCAAAGACCTGGAACCAACCCAAATGCCCATCGATGATAGACTGGATTGGGAAAATGTGGCACATATAAACCATAGAATATTATGCAGCAATCAAAAATGATGATGAGTTTGTGTCGTTTGTAGGGACATGGATGAATCTGGAGAACATCATTCTCAGCAAACTGACACAAGAACAGAAAATGAAATACCACATATTCTCACTCATAGGTGGGTGATGAAAAATTAGAACCCATGGATACAGGGAAGGGAGTACCAAACACTGGGGTCTACTGGGGGAAAGAGGGGAGGGACAGCGGGGAGTGGAGCTGGGGAGGGATAGCCTGGGGAGAAATACCAAATGCGGGTGAAGGGGAGGAAGGCAGCAAAACAAACTGCCATGTGTGTACCTATGCAAATGTCTTGCATGTTCTGCACATTCACCCCAAAACCTAAAATACAATAAAAAAAACACACACATACACACACACACACAAAAAAAGAAAACAAGCAAACTGACCCTTCCTTTGATCCTAGTCTCCTAGAATTATCACTTTACCTCTCTCTTCTTGCCATTACCAACTTCTTTAAAGACTGCTCTTCATCTGTTTCCTTCACTTCATTATTTAACCCATTCCTCATTTAACTCTGTGCAGCCACCTCTGCCTTACTCTTAAGTAGCTCTCTCAAAAATGACTGATGTGTTCCGATCAATAAAACCACCTCTCCCCACATAGCTCCCCTGCATAGACGACTCAGTCTCTCTTGACCCTACCGACAAGTCCCTCTGTTTTGAAATTACATATCTGCAGATTTGTAACTCCCTTGCCTATTGTCTTTATTCTCTTGATTCTTCCCCTTTTGATTTTTTTTAATCTGGGGATATCCAGAAGCTCAGTTCTTGACCCTTTTTCTTTCTTGTATCTTTTTCTTTGAATTCTCAACTCACTGCCTCAGTTTTAAATACATATTAGTGATCTTCATATCCATATCATTATCTTTGACATCTCTATTCAAAATTTCAACTCCATGAAGAACATCTTTGTTCTGAAAAGCACCTCAATCTCATCATACTCAACTCTGATCTGTTTATATTCACTATTCATAGTAGGTCTTTCTTCTGACTTCCTTGTTTTTATTAATGATGTAGCATTTTACCCAGACACCCAGTCTTGCAAATACACTCACCATTGATTTCTTCCTATCACTTCCCAATCATTTGGCAAAACCTCTTCTTCCTACCTCTGTAGCATCTTTCTCATTTATTGCATATACCTCTTTTCAATTCCCTGTCAAAACTGCTCACATGCCACTGTAAAACATTATTACTTTTTATCATTCCTAAAGTTCTTAGACTACTCTTTGTTTCTTTTTATATTTCTCTTGAGACAGAATCTTGCTCTGTCACCCAGGCTGGATCACAGCTCACTGCAACCTCTGCCTCCTGGATTCAAGCGATTCTTCTGCCTCAGCCTCCTGAGTAGCTGAGATTATTCACCACCCCACCCAGCTAATTTTTGTGGTTTAAGTAAAGACAGGGTTTCACTATGTTGGTCAGGCTGGTCTCAAACTCGTGACTTCAGATGATCCACCCCCTTGGCCTCCCAAAGTGCTGGAATTACAGGCGAGAACCACCATGTCTAGTCTATTTGTTTATTTTTGTTCAGGACGCTTGGGATGATAAAATAAATGCTGGCACTCTCTTACATGAAAGGCTTTAATAACTCTTCATTACCCACTGCAGAAATAACGAATACAGACCCTCAAAACTGTTCACCTCATAGTTAAGTTCATCTCTCCTGAGGGATTTCACATTTTGTTCTCAGACTAAATTAAATGTCACCTCTTTAATGCTCCCATTGTTTCTTAAGTCTGCAACTTGTTTCCTCACTGTTTCTTCTACTAACAATTTTTCTTGCTCAGCCTCTCCATTTCTGCCAGCTAAATTTTTCCCACCTTATGATATTTTTCTGAAAAAGTATAAAGCATTACCAACAATGAAATACATGTACATGTATCATATATTCATAAGTAAACAATATATAAAACAGGTCTCTCAACCAGCTAATGCTCCACAGTGATTCGTTTGCTGGATCTCTACTGAGAATTCTGTTTTAATGATTTATTTATTTAATTATTTAAGATGAGCAGAGTACCCACATGTATCAATAAATACTTGTTGAATAAATAGATGAACTTAACTGATTGTTTTTAATTAGAGTCTCTTGCCTCATTATCTTATTTCTTGGGCCTTACAGCATTATCAATTTTGCTTTTATTTGTAATTTTAGTCTCACTGATTTGTACACCATATCATATGCTATACGTACGGAAATCGTTAAATGAATTTATCATTAAAACAGAAAAAGAAGTGAATGCACACATAACTTGTCTTCATTTTCCTAACTAGTATTAGAAGAGAGTAGTGTATGTCTGTTCATTATATGGCAGAAATTATGAAATATAGCCTCAGTCAAATGAGCTGTGTGTCACAGGTACTGATCAGATTATCTGGCCCTTCAGTGAATTTGTGTTGTTGTCATTATTATAGTAAAACTCTATTAGAAACTGAATTAGAATTTTGCATTCTACAAAGATACTACCTGAGACAGGGTAATTTCTGAAGAAAAAAGGTTTAATTGACTCACTGTTCCACATGGCTTGGGAGGCCTCAGGAGACTTACAGCCATATTGGAAGGTGAAGGGGAAGGAAGGACGTTCTTCACATGGTAACAGGAGAAAGAGAGAGAGTGGTCAGATCCCCTAAGAACTCATTTACTGTCAGAACAGCACTGGGGAAACAGCCCCCATGATCCAATCACCTTCCACCAGGTCCCTCCCGCAACACATGGAGATTGCAGTTTGTGATAAGATTTGGGTAGAAATACAGAGTCAAACCATATCAAAAGCCATTACTAATGTCCCAAATTTTATAAATATATACATATACATTATGTGTGTGTACACACACATATGTGCACACAATGGAAATTTCTTTTGTCAATATGACATTTATCCGAGACACCTGCAAGATGATTAGCCAAGCTTCTGTTCTCCAGTATCTTCCTTCCTTTTACATATGCTGATTCTGATTTTATGTGGATCTTAGCTTCTGATATGCTCTGTTCAACAACTCCTCTTTGTTGGTTAAAAATTGGTAACATAAATATAGATTCAACTCTGGATTCTGTTTCTTCATTGTTGATTCTTCTGTACAGGAGTAATTTCAGTTAGATAAATCTTTAACCTTCATTCTACTAGGATAGTTTTCCCAACATTTTGCTGCATCTCTGAAATCTCATACCTTTAACCTTTTATGCATCACATTGTCCTGTAATAGGCATACTGCCATGAAAATGTTGCCCCAACATCTGGTGTTAGTTCCATATTCCTGACTTTTTCCCCAAAACAGAACTTTTCTGTTTATTTTGCCATTGGACTCATATTTCCCAGTGGTTAAAATGTTTATGTGAATTTACCATCCTTTGCCATTGTGATTTTTGAACAAGTTAGTAATTTTAACCCTTCCAAATCATTCAGAAAGTGATAAGACTATGGGGACCTGGGGTAGGAAAAATAGTTAATAGATGAGGAACAGTTATTTCAGTTAATTGGTCCTATCAGCAGCACCATGAAGCAGAAGCTATTTCCTCCAGCTTACACATGAAGAAACACACTCAGAGTTAAACATGGTCTTGTAGTTTATACTGCAGAGCTGGAATTTAAGCCCATAACTGTATTATTCCAAAGCTCATATGGCTGCATTATTCTTGTTGTGTTGGGAAGTTCCTCATATTCTGGAAATGCCTGTTCTCTAAAAATTAATAAGTGCTGTCCATCTTGTGTCTGGTTTCCTGCAAGCCCTACTCTGCTTTGTGAAAAAATATTTATCGCTTCATGATAAATTAGCTTAACCTACTTATGCAATATGTGCCACACAGTTGCCATTGTAACCCAGTTAAAATGCAAACCTCCTCTTAGAGTTAATATTTCTTTTTTTTTTTTAAATGAAGTCTCACTTTGTTGCCCATGTCAGAGTGCAGTGGCATAATCTCAGCTCCCTGCAACCTCCATCTCCCAGATTCAAATGATTCTCCTGCCTCAGCCTCCTGAGTAGCTGGGACTACAGGCACACACCACCACGCCCAGCTATTTTTGATATTTTTAGTAGAGAAGGGGTTTCACCATGTTAGTCAAGATGGTCTTAATCTCTTGACCTCGTGATCCACCTGCCTCGGCCTCCCAAAGTGCTGGGATTATAGGTGTGAGCCACTGCGCCCGGCCAAGAGTTAATATTTCTGAAGTAAGCAGGGATTTTGCTTTGAGGGCTCTTTAGCGCTATATAATCACACCATGCATATAATTAGTCTGATTATATAAATCTGTCCTTATGTTGGATTTGTTCTCCTTTTGTTCCAAACTAATATTGCATATGTGTATGGTTAAACACATTATCTAATGAAAATTTGGATGGTGTATAGAGAAACTTAATAACTTTTATACTGACATTGCTGAATATTCATTCAGTCATGCTAGAAAATGTTGTTATATGTATTTACACAAAATTGGTCTCTTTAGAAGCTATCTTGACCTGTTACTTAGTTCAGTAAGTTGAGTTTTTTCATACTAACTATAATTTAAATATGTTTGTTTAATACATGAACTCAGAAGTAATTACTTTGAGCCGTAGTCATGCTAAGCTATCCTGATGAAACAAACAAACCTCAAATCCTTAACAGTGTAATGAAGAAAAGGTGATTATTTCCTTTGTAAAGAGTTATATGCAGGTCAGGAAGCTCCTCTCAGTGACTTTACCCCAGATAGTGAGTCAGGGATCTAGGCTATTTCCATTATGTGACTTCATTGGTGACTTTTGCTTAAAGGCCTGGGATGAGTGGAGAGAGAGGCTGAGAGCAGCAGATTTAAGAGGCCGGGCCTGATGATGCTCTTGCACTTTTGCCCGTATCTGGTTGACCACGGCTTGTCATATCACCCCACATAGACACAAACACATTGGCAAACATTGTTTTCTGGGGATGGAAAAAGAAAATAGATCAGTTGATATATCACATAGACCCTGCCACAGTTAGGAAGTTGGCATGGATCAAAACCACATTTCACAACATATGATTGAAAAATAAAAACTTTCAGAAATAGGTTTTTTAATGGATTAAAAGAGGAAAATAATAGGATCAATTTTAAATAATTATACCAGATAGTGCAAATGATTGTACTGCTTTGTTTTTAAAACTTAAAACATTAGGTTGGTACACAAACACACACATTCAAACAAAATTAAAAATGAAAGACCTAAAAATAAAGTTAACTTTCCAACATGAGTGAGGAAACAAGCTGGTAACAAGGTAACCTAGAAGCTGGGCATTATCTGGTATGGAAGGTGGAAGTATAGCCAAGGAGTAGGAGGAAAGCTCAGCCCTTCTTACACACTGGAACAGAGAAAATTCACATATATGGGCCCAGGAAACAATCCAATGGCCCAGGAACAACCGGCCACTTTTTTCTTACAAGTAATTATCTGTTATATGTCAGATGGTGTTCCTGTACAGAATTTTCACACCAATGCATGAAGGAGAGGTCTTTAAACATTATTGTGTTTTTCTCCAAGCATCTATGAGAATAAGACTCCAAGTCTAAGGACTACTGTCTCCCATGTTGTAAAATAAAGCCAGAAAAAAAATTATGTCCACATTCACACTTGAGTCGGAGGATTCATGTTCATTCAACTTCAGCAAACAACTGGAAAGCATTTCATCAGGAGTTAAGCAAATACTGCGTAGTTGATCTAATTCAGTCAATAGCAATTGCAGATTTTTAACGGGTCTTCTTTAACCTACTAAAGCTTATCAAAATATAGTGGACTCAGTATTAATGTGATGATTTCCCATAATGCACAACTTACCAAGCAAAATCCATCCACTCTTCTAAAATACATGATTTCTCTTTTGATTTCCAGTATCTCTAGACACCAAGTTCAACCTGTCCAGAGGTTAGTTTGCTTATGGTTTCATGAAAAACAGAAAGTAGTGATGATAAAGCACTTAAGGCAGTTGAGATGCAAATGCATAAAGTATCAGAGCAGCAGGAAATTGTAGTTTCATGTTAGAATTCTTAAAATTGTTTTATTAGTTGTTTTTGTTAACTTCTTCTTAGTTAAGCTGAGGTGGACCCCAAAATCTAATGACTAAATTCAGTGGAAAAGGATCAGACATATCCAAGAAAGATCCTGTTACCCACTAAAGAGCATTTAATTCTCTTTGCCTGTCACCAACAGCTGGGCCAATCACTGTCCCACCAGTGGATGGGGAGGTCTTCATGACCAACCCAGAGGTGATCCTAGAAGCTAAATCCCAGCCTGTCCCACAGGTCTAGTAAGCATTTAGTCACCTTGACATCCCATAGGTAAGACATGTCTGGTAAACTGCACAAGGAGACACTGACTGATTCAAGGCCACCTCTATGGCAGACTCTTCATTCATGGCATGCAGGACCAAAGATACTACGCTACACGAAGTGGGTCCTCATGGGAAGTAGTATATCTTATTGAAGAAGGCAAGACTTAGAGTCAAACCTATCTGGATTTAAATCCCAGCTTTTCTATTCAATTAACTTTGTGACTGACTAAATTGCACAATATTTTGAGCTGGGGTTTTTAAATGTGAAAATGACCACACATATCTCATAGAATTTTTGTGAGATGGAAAACACTTTAGTTAAAATAGCTGTTTCATAAATGTTATGTTAATGTTTTAGTAGAGTTGGAGTTTCACTTCTGTTACCCTAGTCAGAGTAACAGTTCATGATAGCTTCTAAAGACCAATTGTGTCTGGCATGATTGAGTGAATATTCAGTAATGTTAGCATAAAAATTGTTAAGTTCCTCTATACACCATCCAAATTTTCATCAGATCATGTGTCTAACCATACACATACACAATATTTGTTTGGAGCGAAGGGAGAACAAATCCAACATGAGTACAGCTTTATATAATCAGACTAAGTATATGTATGGTGTGATCATATAGAGCCAAAGATCCTTTTCAAATTAGTAACAGATTCGATAATCTTCATAATCATGAAGGTAATCATACCAGAAATTATAATGATGTGAGGCATTCAAGAAAATTGTCTAGTTTAACACCTTACATGTAGACTTAGGAGAGAAAAATGGCTGCACACAAATGAGTTTTCTGTGGAATGTGTAAAAATGCATATTCCCAGGCCCCACCTCAGATTTGCTATGAATAACTCAGAAGCCCTGGGAATCAAGCTCGTGCACTTGCAACTTGGAAAAGCTTCCCAGTTGATTCCTGCACGCACCCATAGTTAAGTGTCATGGATCTAGAAGCCAGCACAAGGTATAGTGAATAGGAAGTTCTCAGCGAACATTTGCAGAACTTGGATGGTCTATGTTGTGGCTCAGTTTCCACCTCCCATAACCATATATCTGTTTTCTGTCCTCCCTGGCTGCCAGTTACTATGACACCAACTGTTCTTAGCCTAAAGGAATTCAACTGCTCCTAGAGAAAAACTTATGTTTCATAGTAACCATCTACACACTGCCAAAACCTAGACAAAGGAAGAATATGGCTGTCTGCTTTTTGGAATCTCTTCACAATACTAGAATTTAGATGCTTCAACAAGGTTATATTACAAGCTATTGCATATTAGCTACTATTTATTGAACACGCACATGCTGCAGGCACTAGGTAAAGTTCATGTTCATAAAACCCCTTTGTGGTAGGTACTATGAATATCCTTATTTCACAGTGAGGAAACTGCGGCATTTCAGCATGACTCAGTGTATAACTTGTTCAAGGCCATACAACAACTTTTTTAGAATGAGGTTCAAATATACTTCTAGATGACATCAAAGTCTAAAAAGCATCTGAATACATGCTCATTCTGATAATAATGGTGTCCTGGGCCAGAATTTGTATGCAATTAAACATTCTGTATTATCAGTTTCACAGAAATTAATGCATATTAGCATGTCAATTTTTTAGTGCTAATATTTTAGAGCACCATATGAGGGCCATTTCCATGATGGAAAATAGTGGTAATGGAATGAGGTAAGTCTGAAGATGAAAGAACCACAACAGATAAGGGATTTTCTAGGACCCTAAGGGTAGAAAAAACTTCAGGTCCTGACCACCTTATTAAAATGACTCATCTTACTGTCCATGGTGGCTCACACCTGTAATCCCAGCACTTTGGAAGTCCAGTGGGCGGATCACTTGAGGTCAAGAGTTTGAGACATGCCCAATCAAAATGGTGCAAACCTGTCTCTACTAACAATGCAAAAAGTAGCTGGGCATGATGGCAGGCACCTATAATCCCAGCCACTCGGGAGGCTGAGGCAGGAGAATCACTTGAACCTGTGAGGCGAAGGTTGCAGTGAGCTGAGATCGCATCACTGCACTCCAGCCTGGGTGACAGAGCGAGACTCTCTCTCAAACAACCACCACCACCACAACAACAAAAACTGATCTCTTTATTTTTTATCCCCTTACCTGCCTTACTTTTTTTTATTTTTATGTACATGGTTTTATATATATATAAACATGCATATAAGCAGGCAGGGAATAAAGCAGTCTGGAAAGCACATTCTAGGCTCTAGAATATTTAAGAAAGATGATCTAGTTACTTCCTATTAAACCACCCTGTGTTAATTCCCTGTATGGACCCTATTACTGTCTGGATATTTTATATACTCATTGTGTTTGTTTACTTACAGTTTATTCTCACAATAAAGTTTGCTCCATGAGATCTGGGACCTTTATATATCTTGACTACCATTATAATGACTGAATAGATGAGCAGAATCCAAGGATAAGAGAGGAATGAACACATAGTACCAGACAGAATTGTCCACATTCTCAGAAAAGATACAAACATACCAAAAAGACAGAGTCATGTTAGCAGAGTTGGTTACGAAGTTTACATCTTTGTTCTTGAAGCAGAAATTTCTGTTTTGTGTTCTCTTTTGTGTACATGCACATGTGCGTGCATGTGTATATGTGTGTGTGTATGATAGCAGGAGTGAGAGTGAGAGGGGCTGTGACCAGGGAAGCAGGGTCAAGAAATCAGGAAGAGCAAAAAATCAAGAACTTGTTTCTCACACCAAATGCTCATAAGCGACTGAGAGAAGATGATATCCTGAACCTAGGAAAGTTGCATAGGAGAGGATGAAAGGAAGGAAGGAAAGACTGAGCAGTTCGGGTTGACAGAGCCTTGTCACTAGGTGTAAGAAGGGGGAAGAGCAAAGGCAAATGCTCAAACCTCAAACTTGAGCACCTGGGAATAGTCAGGCCTTTCTGTGATGTGGCGATCATGTAGAGCAGCAGTTATGGGGGAAGAGAACCATGAGTTAAGTTTTGGTAAGTATATTTAATATGCTTTGAATAGCCCCAATGGAAATATCAGTAGTCAATGAATTGATGGGCCTGAAATTAAGAGGTAAACTAAGTCTGGAGATTTATATTCAAGAGTCGTTAGTAAATCTTTACCTTCACTTTTCTTAAACCTCCAAATTTACCTTTATTAAGTAGCTGTTGATTATTTCTTAAAACAGAGACATAAAATGATTGTCCTAATAGCAATCCATATATTCCCTACCATAATAAATACCAAGAAGGAAAAACATTCTACAGTTATCAGTACATATTCAATGTAGCAATACCCCATCACCACTGGAGTGGAGTAAGGTTATGAAATTGCTTAGGTTTTATTCAATCTATTTTATGCAGCCAGGCTTGAGGACACAACATGGAACCTGGAAGTTAATTTTAGACTATGATTCTGGTCCTCAGGGGAATCCTCACATCTCAGTGTGCTATGAGCATCAGCAGAATTCCTTCTTCTGGCCCTCTAGGAATTTGTTGTAATGATGACTGTCTCTGAGTTACAGGAATGGAAAGTTCTGGTTAAGTGTCAGATGCAAATTGTTGGGGTTTGAATCCTGGCTCCCTCATTTACTACTTATATGACCTATTTACTGCCCATGTGAAGAGCAGATATTAATAGTGCACACCTCAGAATGTTAATGTGGGAACTAAATACAATTAATACCATATAGTGCTGGAACAATGACATACAAAATGTAGTACGTGTTAGCTCGTGTTTTTTAAAATGTCTAGGTATTATCACTAGGCTGTATTCATAACACTATTCAATAAATACTGGTTGAATGAAAGTATGTACTGAGCTTTGCTAGACTAATTCTGCAGGACTAAAAATAATGATAGTAGCATTCAGTGGAAACCCTACATACTAACTGTGATGATGCTGAATGGTGTGACATTATCCAAACATGGTACCTTGGTCGCTATATGATCAAAGCAAGAAAGCCAACTTTATACTGGGCTTGTTTCGTAGTCATACATAGACCTCACAGAAATGTCACTGGACACCCTGTTTTATGATCGCGTGAAATCATGCTCAGATGTCATTATTGGTTTCTGGTACACTTATGTCTGCCTTATTTACACATTGTGCATTAAAAGAAAGAAATAGAACATCAGAATTATTACTCCGAATGTATTATGTTCTTTACATAGAAAAGAAATAGGTGTGTGTGTGTGTGTGTGTGTGCACATCACATTTACACAGTGAGTACTTCTGTGCAACACAACTGGCAAAGCACATCTGAATCATACGTACTCATTTATAGACCTGTCACAGATGTTTCTCTTCATAAACTTTCAAATTTATGTTTATGGAATTGGATCAAATTAAAATGGTTTATGCTCATAGCCTTTCAGTATTTTAATATTCTTGAATATTAAGAATATTCTTTAATACTCTTGTAGCAATCCTATGGGAGAAAATGTCATATAGCAATTAGCCATTGCTACTGTGTGTTACAAACATAAATTTATGTCAGTTTTCCCAACTCAGGTATGCTGTCATCTCCCAATTAAACTCACTTATTCAATATATGTTTATAGAAGGCACAGAATGTGAAAGGTACAATGCTAGGAGTTTGGGGGGCTCAAAGATCAATTATATGTTAATGTTGCTCTTACGTGTCTTATAATCCAATAAGAGAGGTAAAGCATGCATCTAAAAGTGATGTGAAGGAAAAGTAATTTGTGCCTTCAAATAGGTAGGAATAAAATGCACAGAGAATTCAGAAGTTGAAGAAGTTACAGTTGATGAGACCAAGAAGGAAGGAGCCTTTAAACTGGACAATGATGTGGATAGTTTAATTTATGGGATTTCCAAAGAATAAGCAGAATGAGGTAAAATCTGGACCACAGGTAGGGAAATGTAGACATGTATATAGCAGTTCAGCTTTGCTGGAGCCTGAAAAAAGAATCATGCATTCAAATGACCAGTTTGTGCAGAGCTAAGGAATTTCAGGATTTAAAACTTTCGGTGCCAAACCCAACAAAGTCCCAGGCACATGAAGATAAGTTGGTCGTCCTAGTGCGTGTTCAGGTACAGCTCCTAATTTCTTTATTGTAGGACATTAGCTGATTAAAGATATTGAGCTGTGACATTCAAAAAATTTCAGCATTTTAGTACATAAAGTTTACATCTTTAATCATGAGCCACTGCCCTTATTTTAAGCTACATCTGTCTTTGAAATTTATTCTCTTTTGTTTTCTTTAATTTCAGCACTTTCAAGTGCTGTCCTCCATTTCCTCAATCATCGAGTAAAGACATGTTGGTATAGCTCTAGCTTCCTCTGTAAGAGGAACAGCTTAGGATGTTAGACATTGAATTCCACCACAGAATTTGTCACTGGAAAACTCAGTTCAGATTTCATTACTCAGGTTGACCTTCCACAAGTCGCGGTCTCTCTGGGCCTCAGGTTCTTTGTCTTTATGACTATTATAAGGGTATTTCACTATAGAAAATGTTAGGCAGCTATGTGTTCACTAATATTCGAAAGCACGAAAGTATCTCCTGAAACGAATGCTGGTTGGGGACTAGAAATTTTTAAGCCACATGTCAAAATAGGTGGCAGGCAGAGTTGGAAGATCTGCATGTGCAGTGGCAAGGATAAAGAGAGGGTAATCAAGCAGAGTTATGTTCGGAACTTCCACACCGGCAGAGGAAAAGAACACTGGAGTCTCTGCAAAAGGCAAAAGTACGCCATCGTCTGAAATTTATGACAGCTGTCACAGGCTCAATGGGATTGGTGATTCAGAATAGTCCCCTTTAGCTTTTCTATTCCTCTGTTGGTAAGGGGCACAATTATGTACTACATGGGCCACCAGGGACGAGACACAGGCACAGCCTCTTTTGTAAATTAGTCTTTTAAAAGTTTTACTGTTAAATATAACAAAAATATAGAAAATACCAATAACAAGTGTCAGTTTAATGAATCCTAATGTGACCACCTAGGAAAATGACTGACCCAATCAGGAGTTAGAACTTTGTTGGCAATGCTGAAACTTTCTGGTGTCCCTTCCTAAAGAGTAACCACCATCCTGACTTTTCGGTAATCATTTTCCTATTTTTATTTAGAATTTTATCAACCAAATGACGTGTATAGGTAAAAATTTAGAGTACTGACTTTTTATTGTTATTAAAGTCTCTTGAAATCTATACACTTCCTCTTCACCTTTTGTCTCCCTTTCTCTTTATCTCTCTGAAACTGGAATGTGTACCTGTCTATGTAGTGTTGCTCACAGTCTGAATTTAGCCGATTGCATCCCCATGGTGTAGCTTACTCTGCTCCTCTATCCTCTGCATTCTCTGGACATTTGCTCACATTTAGAAAGGCTAATTTAAGGGCCGTGTGAGTTTCCTCTCTCAGGTGGCACATAATGTACACTCGTCGTGTGTGTGTGCGAGCGTGTCATGCTAGACGCCATTCATTCACAGCACTTAGATCCATGAATGAATGAAGGGCTGCTGCATGACAGTCTATCATTTATTCTTCAACTATTATCCAGAATAATTCTATGAAGAGAAACTCCCTCTCATCTACTCTTAGCTACTCAGTAATACAGTTTATACAGAAAAAGCAAGAAAAATGTTGGATTCCTTCCTTTCACTTGCCAGTTTAGCCTCTTACACATCAGTCTAGATCTTGACAAATGTGTCCTATTTTGAATGTCAATGCATTTGTGTGCAGTAAACTCACACAAGTTAAAGGCATTTAAAATAAGTAAGTATATCTTGAAATACACATATGACGTATGTTTTTACATTTTAATGAGTTTGTTTTCTAAGGATACTTGGAAAGATAGTCCTTCATTCCCTATTTATTTTTTTATCCCATATTATTATTGCCCAAGACAGATAATATCTGCTCTATTTGCATTTTCAGGGCAGTTTTCAAATAAATGGTTTCATCCCTGTCTACTTCGCACTTTATGCTCCAGTGCAAGATTTAGCCATTTAGTTATTGGAAAACAACCCTCATATTCTAGTGAAATTTATGGAACTCTGGAATAATTTATCTCCCTTTCCCAAGTCACTCTTCAGTTCTATGGGGTGAGTTCATTAGTAGCAGAAGGTGGAATCTCTCCAGGGTAAATGGGCCAAGGGCAGCATTTGATACATGATTGGAAAAGCTGCTCTTGCTTCCTGAGATAGAAACACAAGAATAGAGGGACTAGGAATGAGTAAAGGAGGAACTGCTGGAGGATGAGCTTCTATTTGAAATTGCTTACTTCCCTAGACCATTGATTCTTTACTTTTGATAAGTAACAATTTTTTTTTTATTATTGAAATGGAGTTTTGCTCTTTTACCCAGGCTAGAATGCAGTGATGCGATCTCGGTTCGCTACAACTTCCGTCTTCCAGTTTTAAGCATTCTCCTGCCTCAGCCTCTCAAGTAGCTGGGATTACAGGCACCTACCGCCACACCTGGCTAGTTTTTGTATTTTTTTTTTTTTAAGAAATAAATACTTTATTAAAGTCTTTGTTTTGGCCATGGGTTATATAGGCATAGCTAGTATTTATAACTTCTAAAGCCTCTTCTACAATCTCTTTATTTTCTCAGTAAGAATTTAGGAAAGTAGTAATTTACTGTCTTGTTACTTAAAAAAAATAGTTTTTTGTTTTGTTTTGTTTTGTTTTAATTTTTTATTGCATTTTAGGTTTGGAGGTACATGTGCAGAACATGCAAGACAGTTGCATAGGTACACACATGGCAGTGTGTTTTGCTTTCTTTCTCCCCTTCACCCACATTTGGCATTTCTCCCCAGGCTATCCCTCCCCACCTCCCCCTCTCACTGGCCCTCCCCATTTCCCCCCAATAGACCCCAGTGTTTAGTACTCTTCTCTCTGTGTCCATGCATTCTCATTTTTCATCACCCACCTATGAGTGAGAATATGCGGTGTTTCGTTTTCTGTTCTTGTGTCAGTTTGCTGAGGATGAAATGTGGCACATATACACCATGGAATATTATGCAGCAATCAGAAATGATGAGTTTGTGTCATTTGTAGGGACATGAATGAATCTGGAGAACATCATCCTCAGAAAACTGACACAAGAATAGTTTTTGTATTTTTAGAAGAGATGGTGTTAGACCATGTTGGGCAGGCTGGTCTTGAACTTCTGATCTTGTGATCCACCTGCCTCAACCTCCCAAAGTGCTGGGATTACAGATGTCAGCCACCATGCCTGGCCAAGAAAATATTTTTAAAGCTATGATCTTTTAATTGTTCTTTAAATCCGAACGGCATTTAAAGAGAAGAAAGTTCCAACAAGAAACAGTTTTGATAATTAAGTTTCTTACTTAGCTTTCCAAAACCTATCACACAAAAGAATTTTGTCAGTGGAGAAAGCAGACATTTTCATTGATAGATGGGTGAGCCATCCTTGCCTTACTGCACTCTAACTCCTTGATTTGACTTTTTAAAAAATATAGAGTATGAACATCTGAAAATCAATAATTCTTTCACAATGCAGCAATGTAGAATCCTTCAAAGAAATAGTCAATGTTTGCGTTGAAGATGTGAACTCTAGCATGACAACACTTCATGGGAAGTGATATAGAGGCTTAGAGAAATTAAAATGTTTGAAAGTGTCAGACATTTATATTTTACAGCTGCACCTGAGGAGAAGGAGATTGCTTATGTTTGTGGCTACCATTAATTTGGTTTGTTTGGTTGGTTGGTTGGTTTTCTGGAGATGAAGCCTTGCTCTGTCACCCAGGCTGGAGTGCAGTGGCACAATCTCGGCTCACTGCAGCCTTTGCCTCCCAGGTTCAAGCAATTCTCCTGCCTCAGCCTCCTGAATAGCTGGGACTACAGGCATGCGCCACCACACCCAGCTAGTTTTTGTATTTTTTAGTAGAGATGGGTTTTCACCATATTGGCTAGGCTGATCTTGAACTCCTGATGTTGTGATCCACCCGTCTCAGCCTCCCAAAGTACTGAGATTACAGGCATTAGCCACCAAGTCTGACCCACCATTAATTTTTATAAAGACCACTCAAATACCTTTTTGAAAACATTCTTTCAATAAAGGAATCAAGTTCTAAAATTAATATCTCCTACAAGTGGTTTCTAATCTGCAGGAAGTCCTGGTGAACTTTTTTCAAACACACTGTTCCCAATTATGATGCCACTTTCATGTAGGTCTCTCAGCTTGGCTTTCATCCAAGCTGTTAGGTGAAATTAGGCCCAGAAAATCGGATTATTACATCCCATGGGAAACAACTGATAAGCAGCAAATGATTGTTCATCTCCTTGCTACTTGCTGGTGTTGAGGTGTTGCTAGTTGCAAAGCCAATTTGTTAACAATTAGTGCTCATTAGAATCATTTCCTGTTATTAATTCTAAACATTTGACAAAGCGCTTTTAGGAAACTGGACCCCAAAAAGTAGCTATACGTCGGTGATGAGCAATTAAAAATCTTAATATCCAATGTAATTCCTAACCAAAGTCATCAGTTTCCAAGTAATTATTTTTGCTTTGGAACCCACCTGCTATCCTGTCCAGTTTAAAGATGTGCTGGAACAAGGACATACTTCTTAATTAGCAGAGGCTGTGGATAAGTCAGTGTGGGAACAAAAGAAATTTTCTTTTATTATTTGCTTTATCTGTTTGTAGTATATCTTTAAGGGAAAAAATCTGCCAGCTTGCAATACAACACATACATTTGCAAAAGTGTGAAATTAAATGCATTACTTCTGTTATCTAAACATCTAACATTAGTTTTTAAGTCTCTGTTCACCTTTGATCATTATGAACTCTAAATATAGAATTATATATGGAGTCATTGTGCATTACATTCAAGTTTAAATATTGCCAGTAGCAGCTTTCTAAAATATTATATATGACTTTAATAAAATTAGCATAAATACTATAGTCATATGAAATTTTTCTTAGAAAAGGCATTGTATTGGTCTACTTTGTGAATATAGCTCTACATGTATTATATGCTACAAATATATAGTCAATAGATGGGCCCTGGTTATCTAATTAAAATATTAATTATCTGTACATGTATCATCTGCTAATACTTGCTGAATGTTCTTTAGAATTAAGATAATATCCCTTATTTCCTCCTTAGTAAGTAATGGTCTTTACATATGAACTATTCAGTTATTTTTGTGGTATCAGAATTAAAACTGAATGATGCCCCTGCCTTCTCTTCCTTTTCCATATCACCCCATATTTTTCTTTGCTTCTCTGTTTATTTTATAAACGTAAATAATTGTCCCTGCTCATTTTCCCTTAGGTTTAATAATGCTAAAAATATTTCTTGTTGTTGTTGCAGAGCATAGAGATGTAAACTAAGTATATTTCTGTTTCTGAATTTCTTACTCCCATATTAAAAGCTTATATCAGTGGAGAAATTAAGTGTATTTTTTTAATGCCCTATGTGCAACCCCTCTACCCTTAATAAACAGAGATGGTATTGACACAAGTGAATTTTGTTTAACCACACTACATTTGCTTCTTAATTAGTGAATATTCATCTGTCATCAGCAGCAGCTATGACACCCCTCCCTGCTAACATGTTCTGTCATAAATAATCAATGAGGCACTATTAATATTCATGAGCTGGAATCTGTGTAGTCATGTGCACTGATGCAGAGACGGGAGAGTGTTGCCATGAACTGACTGGAAACTCTGTGTGTGTATCCGTGAGTGCAAGATACTTAGGGAAAGCGAAGAAGAGCATGCTGCTACACACCACTCTGGCTTATGCTTCCAGCTAACAGCGGTTTGTCTGTGTTTCTGGGCTGAAGTGACTGATGAAAAACAGTAGTCAAGTCTGGAGGGTGATTCCCTTTCAGTTCACTTGCCTTTCAGTTCTGGGGAAATTAGAAGATTTGCTCTCTCTCTCTGCTTCTTAGAATGGGCTGCAATTTGTGCACTTTTCAGAAAAGAGAGGAACACTACAAACTGCTATATGAAGTTTCCCAGGTGAGTGCAGGGTCTGAGACCAGCAACTAAGAGCCAGGCTTTGTGTTGTCTGAACGGTAAATGAATTCTGGCTAGCTTTATTTTTTCTTATGGTACACTTCAGAATTGAGGGCAGACTTGCTGGTTGGGGCTTTTTATTTTGGTTTTGGGTGACAGTTTTCAGCTTTCTTGCCACTCCCCCTTCAGATGACTTCCTGTGGGATTCTTTTTAACATTTTGTGTATCTACTGCCAAGATGTCAGTCACATAACAGGAGTAGCACTGAGATCCATGTCTGTAATATTTTGAGTTACCTCTTTCATTTTGGAATACTGTTGACATTTGAAAATCGATTTTATCATTGTCTGCATAAATATTGGGGTTTAATGGGTGTATGATCTCAGTTATTTTCAATAGACAGGAGAAGTTTCCTGCCAAATCTTGTTAGCCAGAGGAAATTATTGGATGAATTGAGAATTTGTGCTTTGGTTTAAGGAGACCTAATAATTTTGTGTTACATGAGAAAAAAATATATATGCTATGTCCTGGCTGAAAAAGGACATAAAGAAATTTTCTTACCACTTGTTCTTAGATCCTTTTTATAATGTTTTTGTTTGTTTCACACAAGAAATTAATTTTGAGAGCTTATTGCAATAACTGTAGGTTTGACTTAGGAAAAAAGGTATAAATTTAGATGTCTCTTTTATGTGTATCTGAGGGCTTTTCAGAATAAAAAATAAGAAAACTAGATCCTAAGCCTTCATAGTTTTAACAGAATTTTCTTAACTTATCATTTTACTGGGGCAGGTTCCCCTGGGAGTGTATGCTCAAGTTCAAATTTCTTATCTAGCAAAATAAAGTTTATTTCTCCCTTCTTCCAGTTTGTCCCAAAGATGACACAATACTACATTTGTTCTTAGACAAGATTGCTGATGAAAGATCATGCTTGGGATGCCAGTGGCCCATGGCACAGCAGTAGCCAAGTGCCCACTGACTACTGGCTCCCTCAGATCTCCCCCTGACATGATTCATTTCACAGTGGGCTAATTACAAAGTGGATTTGCTACACATGAAACAACCTCCTCAGTTGCAATGTTAATGCACATTTTCATGGTAATGTGATCAGAGGCTCATTAGCCAGTTTCCAAAATGATCCTCTGCATTAATTAAATATAAAAATGACTGCTTTATCACCACAGAGAGGAAAAAGAAGATTAACATTGTTAATTACACCAGGGGCAATACCTTTTGCTTTGTTTCTTAGTACAAACTTGCAAGGATAGGCTAAAATAATATTCATTTCCTAGATGAGCTCTCATTCACTTTGACTCATGAAAACAGTCTCTAGGTGGAACACTTTCCTTTAGTTTGGTTGTTAGAGTTTGAGTTCCTGTATTGTTTTTCTTTGGGTGGTGGAGGAGCAGAGGGGTGGATTCATCGATCTTTTTTTTCTTCTCTGAATTACTAAATTTATACAAAAGTATAATATGGAGAGAGTGGTAAGTGGCATCCTACCTGATTATCCCTAGGTTAAGCGGTTTATATTCTACTAAAAAATCCAGCAGGATTACTGCAGCCAGAAAGGACCACTGTATTTGCTAAGAAGCAGGAGCCTTTGTTATGGATTTTTAAAATGCTTGTCTGTGAGTTTTGCCTTCAAGTGCTTGCTAAATCTTGAGAAAATAGATAAGCCATGCCCTTTATTGCCTCTACCTCTACTCCTCCATATATTTATTTTATTTTCTCCTGAGTTGCAGTACTTATGATCTTTAATAAAGGGGGTGGAAAATGAAGTATTAGCTTCCATTTAACTGGCTTTTATTAGATAAGCTAAAACCCCAGCTTAAAGGTCTTGCATGTGTTTTCCAAGGGGAGCCCTCCTACAGTTTGTCCCCAGCTTTGCCTTCTATTTTATTGAGTTAATGGAATAGATAAGATATCAAAGGAAACCAGTGATCGGCTCATATAATACGCTGGAGCCCCGTGAGGTGCTGCAAACTAGTTTCTATTTTTCTTTGGAGGAAAGGCAGCTCAGAGCACACATGAAAGTGAACATGTTCTTAACCAGGTGTTCAGGAGGGCACATAGCTTCTCCCATAAGAGAGGATACTATTTACAAAAGTGGCTTGAGATTGGAAGCCTGAGTATTTCTAGCTGTGTATTAAAATAAACTTGCTGGCACAAACACTAACACCTGATTGCCCAAATCATATTTATTTATAGAATTGTAATTCTCAGATCATTTGCCTTTTTGTTTCTTTTGTTATTATTCTTTATGAGCTAAGGCAAAATAAAGTGGACCAGGAGGTGTGAAAGTTTAAGATTAGCAGCAATTACTAAATAGATGACCAACAGCAAAAATGTTTATGATGTTTATGTCTTCATAATAGAATCATTATGATATTGAACTTTTCCACAGTTTCTTTCTAGATTTAGTGACCTGATAATATAGGCCACATGGAATGCAGTTTCAGGTTTATAACTGCAGTAAACAAAACCAAATGCGCTTGCCAAGGAGCCTAGTAAAACAATCAGAATGGTGTGCTTAGGTGTGAAATGAGGTCAAGTTTATATTTTCTTCATTTTTTTGCTCCTCTGGAGGAGCTAAGACTTTCAATTGGCACAACAGATGGAATGTCACCTCAAGAAAATTATTTTTAACTGGGGTTGGGCCAATCAGGCTCCAGTATGCACACAGATGCAAGAATCTAGGTTTTGGGGAGACCCAGTAACCTTCACACCAAGCAGTTTTCATGTGTCTTTACACACCTATTAACTTTTATATGTGCACGGACACAGTTTTCATCTGCAGTGACTTATTTTATTCAAAGTAAGTTATTTATTAACCTCTTATGAATTAATAAGTGGTTAATGGGAACAATGTCCTTCTGTTGACACAGACTGAACTGCCTGATTTTTTATTAATTTGATTAAGTAGCTACCTGGACCAAGAGAGCTCCAATAGCTTGTTAGGTATTTCTGACCTAATAACAGATCCATTTCTGAGTTAGATTGTATATTCATCCTTTAATGACATTTAAGCTTGATTTTTCATGCATAAATCAAATGTAACTTTGTGATTGATTATATGATAGTGATTATCGATGGGATATTCAATATTCACTGGTGTTCAATAATGTGTTAAAATTGGGAGCAAATATTTAGAAGACCATACTGTTAACAAAAAGCTATTTATAGGATTTCATTTAAATCTTATATTGTGATATGCAAGATTCTATTCTTACTCTCTTCTCACATCAGGGTAAAGAAATTAATTTGCCTTCAATCTCAGGAAAACCAGAAGTAGACTAGCACTAGTTCTCAGGCAATGTCACTACTGTGACTGCTGTTCTCTTCTAAGTGGATACTGCAGCACAGCAGAGTCCATTAATAAATGGTTTGGCATGGCTAAGAGATCTCCCTACCACCCATATCTATGAATTAGTAACATAAACTGAAACAGAACCTGTGTTGAAAGTAACAATATTGGCTGCAGCTAATGGTGAGCACTTAGAATATTCTAGACACTGTGCTAAGCACTTTTCCCTAAGCATCATCTTATTTAATCCTCACAATATACCAAAAAAAGAGTTACAGGAGCCCTTCCCATAGCTTTCAAATATGCTAAAGTCTCCTCTATTCTACAATGTTTCCTGGATCTCATAGAATCTCCCTTCTCTGGGTGCTGTCCTAGATCTTTCAGAAATTTATTTTTACTGATACCATGTAACCCCAACTCATAATCTCATAACCTTTTCCCCCACACTTCATCCTTTTCCTATGTTCCTTAGTGCCAATGAAGGTCTCACCCTCCCTTTTGCTTTTAACAAAACTCAAAACCACTGAATGAAAAGGGCCACTTCTGCCTTCTCCACCCACACAGTGGCTTCCCTGGCTCTTATTTGTGCACATTCCCAGCATCGATTCCTGCCTTCCCATAATCACAAATCCTTTTATTAACTCTCTCTGATACCATGGTAAGAATTTTGTCTCCTAGAATTTGTCATTGTGCTGGTCCACCCTGATGGCTGCTGCTGGAATAATTTTCTAGAAAATGTTTAATGGCTTCCAATTACTATAAAATGAAGTAAACACTTCTTATTCCAGTATTCAAGGCCTCTTGAGCTGCTCCTAGGTTTCTTTCCAATTTTCTCTCTTACTATTCTTCCCCTAATGCAATTTGTAATTGCTCTAGATTCTATTTTTTGCTTTTCTCTTAAGGTCGATCTCCCAGTTTGGACCCTTGTAACTTAGTTCCATTTCTTCAGCCATTGTGGAATACACCTTATATTCATCTCTACCACTATTTTCTTCTATCACTAGTTTTTCAAATGTCTCCTTGTGCAGAGAGATTTCTGCAATTACAGAAAATTAAAAAAATTAATCTCTCCCATGTTGGGACTCCTTTTATATGTTTGTCTGTCTGGTACTATAGTCAATTGCGTATGAGTGAATTATAAGCATCTGGAGGGCAAGCCAGGTGCTTGTTTGTCCTTTTGCCTTCACTCTCACAGCAGATACTCATTAGGAGTCGCCAGGATGCCCTACTCATCTGTAGCCTCTTTAGAATTAAACTACTTGTTAGGTACGGTGGCTCACTTCCATAATCCCAGCACTTTGGAAGGCCAAGGTCGGAGGATCACAAGGTCAAGAGTTCGAGACCAGCCTAGCCAATATGGTGAAACCCCATCTGTACTAAAAATACAAAACTTAGCCAGACATGGTGGCGGGTGCCTATAGTCCACTTACTCAGGAGGCTGAGGCAGGAGAATCACTTGAACCTGGGAGGCAGAGATATTGCAGTGAGCCGAGATTGTGCCACTGCACTCACTCCAATGTGGGTAACAGAGCAAGACTCCATCTCAAAAAAAAGAGTTAAAGTACCCTATCCACAGCTTCTGGCAAAGGACCATATCATTCTGTCTTCCTCTCTATTCTATACCTAACAGCTGATTAAACCAGGGCGAAGAACCTTGTGCATAAAGTTGAAGGTTCAGTTAGGTTTTTGTGGTCTCAGAAATTTATATTGGGAAGTAGGACACTAATAATGGGGGAAGGATACAAAGGAACATTTGTGGGGAGCTTGGGAGTTTGCTAGAATGAAGTGTCTGTTCCTTAAAATTAGAATAACAAGTGAAGATGCACCATAATCATGGCTTGCTTTTGTCCACCACCCAGCACATACCTTAAACTCTAGACATGTGGTTCAGTTCAAAAGCTTTGGGTAAGCTCTGATTGCTTAATATGTGCCAAGTCCTGAACTTTGTCGTGTGATAGTTCTTGCTTCTGAGAAATGCACAGTCTGGTAGCATAAGAGAGGCATAAGCAGAGAATGTTCAATTTAACGTGGTAAATATTAAATCAACAGAGATATTGACAGACAGCTTTAGAAATGCAAAGGTGCTGCTCAGCATGGTGGGTGCTTGGGGAGTGGGGGAGAAGAAGGGAGAATAAACTAAAACAATAAGAGGGTTTTTAAAAAGCCCATAGAGGTGGCAAACAGGCAGTAGATGTCTATGGATTGGGGGCTGGAAACTATAAGCAATTGGTGTTGCTAAGTGCTCAAGTAGGAGGTGGAGTCCATGGATGTGGCCTGAGAGTGCTCAAGACCAGACCCTAAAGAATTTCCCATGTTCCAATTTTTTGTTCATTTTTTTTTAAGAGAAAGAGAACCGTGATAAGAGTTCAATTGTGGATTTGGCTATGGTGTGTGTTTTGGGTCAGTGGGCTTGATTTGGGGATGGTGTGTTACAGCAAGACTACAACAAGGGAAACCAACCAGGAAGCTGCTGAAAAGGCTAAGTTAGTCAAAAGAATTCAAAAGGAGAACAAAAGCGAGGCCTACTCAGAGGTAATTTCAATAGATATCTGGCTTTTGAGACTGGGTTGATGTCATGATGTCATGAAGTTTACAGAGAGAAGAAATAAAAGAAGCTAAGTGTGTTCTGAAAAGGAAGAGGAGATTGTTGATTTCATTTCCAGGTTATCTAAGCAATGTCCAGGGACAGTGGAATAGCGAATATTCAAAACTAAAACCTAGCATATAGGTGTCTGTTGGATGAGATCACGTAGGCAAATGTGCTAAGTAAGAAGAACTGAAAAGTGAGGAGAGGCATAAGCATTGAAAACAGGCCAATAAGAAGAAAGAACAAGAGTAGACTGATATTGTTACAGAGTGAGAAGGAAAATGAGCAGAAAGTTGTGGGAGAAGTCAAGACGAAAGAAATGTAAAAACAGTGGCCAGTGTAGTCAATTGCATTAGCGTGTATGATAAGAACCACAGTGTCTTTGGATTTGAAAATGTGCTATGTGCTGCTCAGATCTCTCTTTAGACCAGACTTGCTCCAGCTGCTGGGCATGCTGTCAGCAAAAGCCTTTAACTGTCAGCTCTACTTTAACTGTCTTAGCTACCTAGAGTCTCTTATCCAACATCATGCCCCTTCCTGGGAGGCCCATATCCAATGATGTATTGATGCAAGTACATGTAGGTCTGGCCATCTTCTGCCCCCAAGCCTGACCTGAGACACTCTGAAAGGCAATTTGAGCTCCAGAGCTCTCTTTAGCTGGTATTGGGCCTCACAGTTAGTCCTCCTGCCCAATCCTGGTTCTTTCCTGTCCCTTGCACAAAGAGAACACTCCTTAGTAAACATTTGCACACTACACTATAATCACTGTCATCTTGACACTGGCTTACTAGAGAGCCTAACCCAGTGATGATCACAGACCATTTCAGTACAAAAATTTGGAAAAATAATCCAAAAAATGGTGGATTCAAAGAAGAGATTGATGGCACTTTCAGGAATTTGAGATATGACAGATTATCACAAATGAAGTTACTGCTACCATTGGAGTAAAGCTTTTCTTGGCCTGTTTCGTTGAATGCAAAATTACTTAAAATTGGGAATATGAAAAATGAAAGATATCATTACCTTTTGTTTAAAAAGTAAGATAAGTTGATTTTACCTCTTGAACTATGATGTTCAGATGATGATGATTATACAGTAATTAAAAAATAAAACATGGATGTTTAGCTAGAATGTTCCTTATTCTGGACCTTTGAATAAAATCTTAAATGTCAGAGTGGTTTTGATATGCAAAACACCTTTTATAAAAATAAATATTTTAATGATTATAATTAATTTAGGTAGGTTTAATATGTGAAGTGCCCTTTCTTCATAGAAAGATCAAAATATCATATTTTATAAAAAATATATAATTTATTTATATTTTCACTGTTTTATTTAATTGATCTAGGCCTAAGAGAAAGTCAGCCATCTCTAATTGCATGTCTTTCTATTTAGATGAAATACTGTAGAAAAACATTTTCACTGTTTCCAGATTATACACAAGGGAGGAATGATACTAAAAACTTAGCTACAAAATATGCCTAGATATTTGACTCTTCAACTCACCTGAATTTGCTGGTGAAGTAGGATAATCTCATTAGAAAATTATTTAATTTCAATTTTTGTTACAAATATTTCCAAAACAGATGATCTTATTTACATAATTATTTAACCTGCACATTTGTTATTCATTTCCAATCATGTTAGTAACAAATGAACTGCATATCTTTGGCAAACGGTGATTTCTTTGCAAGTGTTATTAAGTAATTAAGAACAAAGATTAATTGATAGTGCAAAATCCTTCCACAACAGTCAATCACTGTCCAGTACATTCATTTTATATAAGTAGATTTTCATATATTGAATTTTCACAAGTTATTTAATAGGTATGTAATCAATCTGATTAAATGATTAAGAAAGAAACAAGAATGAAATCACTAGGTAGTCAGTCAAAAGAGGTCCCCAGCTTGTGGTTTTATGAAGATTCTATACTCTTGACATGTTTAGAATTCATGGGGAAAAAGTGAGCACATTGCCCCAAACAGGACCTGCCTCAATCATTCAGTTTTTTGCAGGCACTGTTTTCTCTCATTATCCATCCTAGGGCATGTACCTTGAGAATTTTAGGTGTTATTCTTAAGAAATATCCTCTTCTTGTGACTCATGTGGATTTAGAGTAGCACTGGATAACAATCATGTCTTCAGGTTTAGAATTATAGATCATTCAAATGCAGCTGTGTTTTTTATATCTAAATGCGACGTTTCCAAAATTATCAATATAACCTGTCCTATCTCATCTCCTTTCCAACTCTATTTCTTCTTTCTTAATTCTATCACTTTCAATATGGAATACCAGCCTTAAAAGGGTTATTATGAAGAGTTTATTGTCTCCCTCAACAGAAAGCTTAAAAGGTGGCAGCCCCATATTCTCCTGTAATTCGATGCGTAACACCTAATTGCTAATTTGTGCGATTCTGCAACAAGCTGTAAATCTTGCTCTATGGTTGTTTAGGTCCTGTGAAGCTTTGTTTTTCCCCCTCCCTTCTGCTTTATGTAGCTTTCTAGAAACATTGTAGGGCTTTATTTATTTATTTATTTGGGAAATTCGTTCTCATCTCAGTGGAAATTAGATTTTTTTTTTTTTTTTCTGAACTAACCTCTCACTCCCAAGGCTTTTTAGGGTCTGTTTCAGATATCTTTATTAACAACAGCCAAAAAGACTCTCTCAAGAGGATATGAACAAAGAGAATTTTAAACTACTTAGTATGGTTTAAAAAATAATAAATCTACAGATGAAAGACCATTATTTTAATCAGTGACAGTTCATGTTTTTCTATAATTGAATCATGGCAGAATTCAGATGTTATTTTTTTTTAGGTAAAGCAAAGTTTTGGAAAGAGCATTTTTCACTGAATACCAAAAATAATTACTCTGCACTTGCTTTTATGCTCAGGACTTTGCTAGATAGTAACACAAGACACAAAAGAAGCATAAAGAAAAAAAGTTAATCTTCCAGGAATGTATCATGAAGAAATTAGAAGAAAATGTGGAAAGATATGACCCTAGTACAGTGGACGTGGCAGAGAAAAGATAGTTCTCTATGAGCAAGGGGCATCTCAAAGACTTTATGGAACAGCCAGACATTGGATATTATTCTGAATGGCCTAGATTAGGAGCCAAGGGTTATGTTTTTTGCTTCAGCATAATCATTGCATACCATTTAGTCAAAGGTAGTGCGTTTGATGTCCAGGATGTATTGTAAGAGCCAAGTCACAGAAAGATGACTTACAGGACATATTTTGGGGAAATGGGGACAGCCAGTCTAAAGCAGGATATGGAATGACTATAGTAATTGAGGTTCTTGATCTCCACACGAAAGTGAATGGAGTTAGTGCCCGTCATCCCTGCAAGACACAAGTCACCCTGAGGACCCTGAGGTCACATAGGGTCTTAAGTCAATTTTAATCATAGAACATGTACAAATATTATTTGCTTAGTACTTTAATTAAAAGAGCACAGCCATGCTAACTTGACCTACAATAGGTAGATTTTGCCATTTGCTCAAGTATGCTGTTTATTTCCTGATTGAGTCATGTTTATAATCTTTGAAGTTGACTTTGCCTATGCACTTGTGAGCCTCAGTGTTAAGACAACATGGAAAGAAATAAAAATGTTTTACTAAGATAGCACATGGGAGTGTTACTGTCTTTGGTGACTGGATACTAAATACCATGCTCAGCATGAGGAAAAGCACTGTGCATAGAGGAAACAATAGAGACTTTTGAATCAAGCAGTCTTCTCTCTGACTATGAGTTACTTAACTTCAATAAGCCTCTGTTTAATTGATGAGTCTCAACCTGGAAGTGTTCTGTTGAGTATTAAGTGAGATAATATGTTTAAAGGGTATAACACATTACAGGCATGCCAAAAGTGGTCATTTTTATAGTTAGGATATCATTTCAGTGAGATAGGTAACACTGTCCCCATTTTACAGTTGAGAAAACTGAGGCACAAAGTGATCAAGTAACAAATGCATATTGTTAGCCTGCAGGACACCTGGAGTTCAAATCAGGATCTGCCTAATGTTAAGAGTTCATGTTCATTTTATTGTAAATACCAAATGTCACATTTCATATTTAGCCACTGAACTTATCTACAAATGTTGAATATTTCACACATAGTAGGTACTCAATAAGTATCTCATAAAGAAAAAAAATAGAAGAAGGAATGGAGGAGAGGAACGGAAGAAAGAAGTAAGTGAATCAACAAAAGTGCTTTTTAAATTGTTTTTCCTTGAAAGGGTCTAAAGAGGATGCCCTTTTTGGCATAGGAAGAGAAGTCCTCGCTACTATTTCTTTCTTCACCATTTTAGTACCTTCAGTGAAATTACCTCACCTATGAGAGGTCATCAGTACACTTTTGAGGGCTTGAAAGCCTTTCCCCAACTTTTCCACAAATCCATGTCTTCCATGAAGAGGCCCTCACAGTCTTTCCTCAGTCTTTTCTAACAGCTCAAATTTTAACCTAAGAAAACTATAACTTTCTATTTAAGACACTGTGATTTTTCTCATCTCTTTGTCTTTCATCACAAAGTCATGCCTAGAGTGCCTTTCCTACTTCCCCTCCCCCACCCTTTTAATGGTAAAAACCCTAATTTCTTATGACTCAATCCAAGGTTTGCCATCTGTGAAGTCTTCATTGAGTCCAGGACAGAGAGAGTTCACTTTTCTTAATGATTCTCTTCCATCATGCTTCACAACTTAAAGTATAGTCAGATGCTTCGGTGTGTGTATTTGGTCCTGCTGCCACCTATGCCATCCTACATCCCATGTAGTGTCTGGCCCAGAGCAGTATTTAATACAAATTGAGTCAAAGAATGGGAGTGGAGACATAGTGAAAACTGCATTCACCAAGGAAACATTTTGTTATTGTCCCCAGTATTCACTGAGTTCTGTTTGAAAATAAAATCATTGAAGAAACTGCATATGCTATATTTTCTTGATATTGAAGATGCTACCTATTTTAAGACACATTTTAATTATAAGGTTCATCATCAAATTTAGGACAGTTGGTGGAGAGGGATTGACAAACACATTTTAACATGCATATTGATTGCAAGCTATATCCCAATTTCAGAAACAATAAGATATTGGAGAGAACTTTCCCCTTAGAACTGAGGAAACAGTCATTGCTTTTTGTCCAAAAACAAAACCTTCCTTTACCCCAAGGCTCTTTCTTCAGCCCAACTGAGCTCCTCTTACTGGCCCTCTTATCCCAGACCAAGCATTTCATTACCTCGGTTTATGCAGACCTAGCATATTAGGACCTTATCTTAAGGTCTCGAGTCATGACAGAAAATGATAGAATTTTTATTATTCAACTGTCAAACCAACTAACACACTAAGCTGTTCTTTCCTTCCAGAATCCTCCCATTTTTCTTCATCTGAGTAAGTTGTAGTACTCCTCATGTGGTTCAGACATTGTCTTGTCCAGGAAATCTTCCTAGAGTCCTTGGACTTGTGTAGGTCCTTCATTTTGTCTTTCCAAGGTAGCCAGTGCATATCTCTGTGATAATATGTACCAAATGCTATTGTTTTCTCAGTTTACTTGCAGATTCACTGATCTCCAAATCTCTAGGTTTCAAAGACCCTATCTTCAATCTCTGCATCCTCAGACTCTAACTCGGTACCTCTACAAATATTTCTCAAGTAAAGGAACATGACCAAATATTAAATGAATCCTGTCTCCAGAGTCAGATGATGAAGGTGATACACAGGATAATAAGATGGGATCCCTGCCCTCAAGGGGGTTACTATCCAGCAGACTTTAGTAATGGATGTGCATGCAAATAACTGTGGTGCAAAGAGCAATATTAGTTCTCTGTGTGTGTGAGAGAGAGGGTGGAACAAAATGTCATGAGATGTCATAGTGATGATAATTGTCTGTAGCATAGATGAAAATTAAAATAAGGCATCTAAAATAGGACGTATCTGTGTACAATTAAATGAATCAATTATTGACGGTAATTGTTATGTGTCACCTTTTGCTGCCTTCTATGCTGTAAAATTGAATTCACTATTTTGTGTAAAAAATAGCTTAATATATGTGTTTTTATTTTACATGATTTTTATCTATCAATGAAATAGTGAAGTATGGCTAAATTGTCAAATTATTTATTTTATATATGCTCCTCTTTAGTATAAAAAGAACTTAAGATGATAATTATAATATATACTGGAAATTGTCTAAATTTTATCTGATGATGATGCCTTTGGGTTTCATAATTACTATATTACTAAAATGAGAATTTCTTCAGATGCAAATATCCAAATTAAAATCATACAAAAACAAAGAGTGGCCTAAGAAAACCATGAGAATTTTCTTTCTTTTTTTTTTTTTTTTTTTTTTGTAGATGGACTTTAGCTCTGTCACCCAGGCTGGAATGCAGTGGTGCGATCTTGGCTCACCACAACCTCCACCTCCTGGATTCATGTGATTCTTTTGCCTTAACCTCCCAAGCAGCTGGGATTACAGGAGCCCACCACCACATCCGACTGATTTTTGTATTTTTAGTAGAGACAGCATTTCACTGTGTTTGCCAGGCTGATCTCGAACTCCTGACCTCATGATCTGCCCACCTCAGCCTCCCAAAATGCTGGGATTAAAACTCTGAGCCAACACACCTGGCCCCATTCTTAAAACTTTAAGCTTTAAATAAAACCTAACCAAATTTAATAATATACTAAACATATATTTTCTAATAACTCAAAACCATATTTCTTTCACTTGTATTATTTGTTGTTACTTTTACATCTAAGATATTGTTTGAGACATGAAAAATATATGATAAAGATATTCTCCCCTCATATACCCAATATCATTTAAGCTTTTCAAGAATCTCAGTGGCCCACAGATAACTTTAGATAGAAAACTCAGAGATAGTGGAAGTTAAGTTACTGCTTTAAAAAAAGTTCATTGTAACCAAGATTAATTTTCCATTCCACAAAAATTAACTTTAAACTATGACCAAAATGCTAAACATATTTCCTATGTCAGACTAGAATCTTATTCAGATACTGGGGAATCTGAGGAAGGAGGGAGGGAAGAAAGGTATCTTTACTATCTTGCTTACGTTGACCATTGTAAGAGCTATATATAAAAGTGATGTCTCTCCCTGAAGATAAATTTACTCAAACTTGAAGAATTCATTGAGACCAAGTGCAGTCGCTCATACCTGTAATCCCAGCACTTTTGGGAGGCTGAGGCAAGAGGATAACTTGAGGCCAGGAGTTTGAGACTAGCCTGGCCCACATAGCAAAACCATCCCTACTGAAAATAAAAAATAAAAGAACCTAGCCAAACATGGTGGTGCTCATATATATATATATAATGTAAAAATTTCACATCCAAGGAAATGTTATATTGAATGCAAGACTGTTATGGTCTAACTTTCTCTCAATTCTATTAACTGTATTAAAGAGAAAGTTAGACCATAGCAGTCTTCTATTTAATATAATAGTATTTTCTTGGATGTGCAATTTAGACTAAAAAAAAACTTAGAAAATATCTCCTTCTGAATTGGCATAGACTAAATAGCTTAATTTAATCTTTTCCATTTCTACCTTCTGAATAAGATGTCACCAATAAATACTAGTAACCTCAGCCAAGGTATAAATATCTCCAATTTATTTGTATGATGGGATATACATAGTAGGTTATTAACAAGTGTTAAGTAGAGTCTGTGATGGTACATTTTTGTTCAGGTTTATGGGCTTCATTTGGATACTATTACAAAAAAGTTGGTGAAAGTAAGTTAAATATAATTTTACAAAGAAGTTTCCTTACAGATCTTTTATAGTGTCATTGCAGTCTCTTAAAAGCAAAGTAAGTAGGTCTTAAATTTCAGGAAGATGACATCATGGTTTCGTAACTGATCAATGACAAAAATAAAACCAAACAAACAAACAAACAAAGAGTGACAAAGCATTTAGAATAAATGGTGTGTTTAACTAAGATTATCTCACTGATGAAATGGTCTTCTCTGATGGACTGCTGTTTTCTGGCTGAGTAATGGACACCTTGTCTGAGCTGACGAACATGATCACCAGGTCCCCTCTGGCATCCTGGAGCACAACCACTAACAATATTATCAATGTGCTAATGACTGCTCCGGGTGCTTTCCTCTTCTTCCTCGCACCAAAGATACCTGGTTCTCATCTTCCACTACAAAACCAGAAAATAATTTAAAACCCAGCCCTTCACTTTGAAGTTTGCTTTGGCAGCTTTGAAGTATTTGCAGCTTTCTGGCCAGTATTATCTGTGTTTCATAGATCACAGAAAATTCTGAAAGAGGGAAAAGTACTTACTAATTTGAGATGTAGCATCTTCTGTTGATATGTTTCATATAGGGTTGGTTTTATTTTTTTAATATCCTGTGATAAGTTATTGCTTTTAGAAGGTGAATAAGAGACAAAAAAAAAGTGGCTAACAGGCCTTAGGAAACTGTCTATTTACTTGTTAGTAATAATAGTAGAGTAGTCAGAGGTGGGAACCAAGAGGTAGTCGTATGATGCCTAATATTATCTTCAGTTCTCCAAATAAGAAGTCATCATGCCTAGCAAATGGTTCCCCAGATCCTGAATATGTTGCTACATTTTAATTAGTTAATGGGTTGCTTGGGTATATAGAGACCCACAGAATCAAACTCTTTAAACTATTAAATGCAATATATTTTAAATTTTTAAAGAAGCTAAATAGAAAACATCTTGTCTGTGTAAGTCCTAAGTTATAGTATATAACTTACTAATTGTCAACCTGAATGTCTATAATTGTTAATATTTCATTTAGTCCAGCATTTCATTTATCTCAATTCACTGCAAAGAAAAAGATATTTTAATTATGTATACTGTCTTAGGTTAAGTGGCCCCAGAAACAGGCTCTGAGACAGAGCTTTGCATGTGAGAAGCCTGGAGAGTTGTCTCAGGAACAACACCTGGGAGGGAATGAAGGTAGTGGGACTGGGCAGAGGAAAATGTAGAACTGTAATGCAATCTTAGCAGAGACCTCTGCTGACCTGAAGGCAGAGAGAGCTCTGAAGCTGGAATGGCACATCAGACTTTCCCAGAGCCAGGCAAAAAGCCACGCTGTTATCCCTGGAGGAGTGAGCATAGCTTTGAATAAAACAATATCTTTGACTGAATCCAGTTTCCAGAGCAAGAAGCTGCAGCAGCCAGTGTGCCCCACCCCTGAGGGAACGAGTGCCTCGATCCTGAAGATGGGATCTCAGTCTTCAGCATCCACTGTGTACACCAATTCATCTTGTAACTTGTGGCCATAATTTCTAAGCCATAATAAAATTTTCCTTCCTAAGTAATTTCAATCACTTATGAGACAAGGTCAGGCTCCTTAAGGTTACTTTGTGCTTCTCCTCTTTATCCACTTTGTTACTTGTCTAAATCATTTTCTGGAATTAAGAGTGTCATTGGAACATATTTTGAAAATGTGACTTTGAAAGTCTGACCTGTGGACATGTGATAAATTGTGTTTGGAGATTGATTTTGCTGAGTGCTAATAACAAATCATTTGGCAACATAGTTTCACCTACTAAATATTGCCCAGACCATACTGTTGAACTCTGTTCTGCCACGGTCACCTCATCAGGATGTTTTCTGTCCTGTGACTAGTGACTTCAAATGTACTCATCCATCTTCTTGTCCATTACATTTGATGTGACTGATGTTCTGTACCCATTAAAATTGATGGGAAAGAACAAAGAAAAGAAAAATGTGCCCTTCAATTGATTATTTCTCTGAAAGAGTAAATGAGAATTCTCCAGTACCAACAAGAGATTTAGAGTAGGGGGTTTCCCTTCATTTATTAAGTGCTTTAATTAGCAGGTTTACTAAACAGAGTTTCCTGTTCACAAGGGTGCATTATTCAGCCCACTGTAAAATTTAATCTCTTTCTGAAATATTTGATCTTTATAAGATGAATTTAATAGCTGTAACATTGTTTAACGTTGTTTTGGTGAATTCTCAGTACCACAACCAATTAAATCAGATACCTTAGTGGCAGGCTTTTACCCTTCTGATGAGCTATCCTAATGGTTCATTTTATGCTCTGTGATAGCCAATAATTAAATTGACCATTATTGTAAGCTGAAGCCAACACCAAAGTGATTTTGGAAGGCTCAATCTTCCTAGGTTTTGCTTGGATCTATTGAATGTTATTTTTGTGTTCAACAAATTGCAGAACAGCAAGATATCTCTGCAATACTCACAAAACATTTGTTTAATTGCATTGCTGAATGTGTTGGGGGAAAAATAAAACCTGCCCACTGGCGGCGATCAGGCTTTGGTCTCAACACCTCTTTTCTCCTGAGGTTCCTGCATTTGAGTTAGAGGAAACAGAGGGAATGTGTTTCTTAGGAGACATGATAGACTCACATTTTTAAAAGGTGTATTTTTTTCTTTATTTACAAATTCAGCATGAGACAAATGTGGCCATATAATAAATAATATGAGACTAGTTACTTTGGTCTGAATTCCCTTAGGGGAGATTGAATGCATAGGGATCCATGGGGTAATTTGAGTGGTATAGATAGCACGGTCCCTTGAGGGAGACAGGAAAGTCAGAAACATTCTTCCGGTGTGACTCTGGTCACAGGATGGCAGGAGCTATTCTAGGACTTTGACCATAGGAGTCTATCTGTGAACAGCTGTCAAGTTGGCTGTGGCCTAGCTGGTCCACATTTTCAGCAATATCAATGATCATGTGCTATACAAATACTTGACCAACTGTGGGGTAAATGAAACTAAGGAGACAAGAATCAGATGCTTTTCCTTATGTAAAATATGGTCTGAACCAGCACTCTCCAATAGAAATATCTGTGATAATGGACATATTCTATATCTGTTCCCTCACGTACAATAGCCACTAGCCACAGATGACTGTTGAGCAGTTGAAATATGGCTGGAGTAACTGAGGAACTGAACTTCAGCATTTGTCCATTTTAGCTAATTTAAATTTCAGTCACCACATGTGGCTAGGCTATTGTATTGGACAGTGTAGGGTCTAGAAATTGTTAAGGAATTATATGCAGTTCTATAGAAATGATGTCTTAAAACCTTGAAGTCTGCAGTTCAATTTATATTCTATCCTAGCATTAAAAAAATCTCTCTATGGATTTTTTAGGGGAATGAATTTTGTTTAAATATGTAGTGCTTTTTTTAAGAAGTGAAATGAAATACAAATGACAAAAGCAAGCATAAAATATGAACCCCATGGAATAGCCTACAAAGAAGAGGCTTAGAAACTAGCATATTAAAAGAACTCCCTTAGATAGCAGCATTTAGTAAATAATCTTGGCACTAAAATCTCATGAAAAAGATGGCCTTATCATTTTATATTTACAAATTTTGACAGCCTGAAATCTAGGTCATTGTATTAGCAGTGGGAATAAAGAATGAATTAATTTAATTCAGATACAAAGAGTTGCACTTCCAGAACTCAAAAAAATTATCATCAACTGGGGCATTCTGAGAAAACCAGTTCCTTTCAACTATAGCAGCAAAAATAAATAATAAAATAACGATATTAATAACAATTTAATTGGAGTAGCATCTTGTACTGAACCTTTTTTCAAACTCCTCCCCAATCTTAGGATTCTGTACCATTAATCATGTACATTAATCTGAGAAGTCCTCATGAAATGCTGTTTCTTCAAACCCCTTACTGCATTTTGGCTCCAATAATATTTCCTATTATGTCAGTATTTCATAAATATTCAGTATTCACCCTAAGATGTGTGTACTTCAGTCTCACCATTCCAAATTAAACCCATCTTGTTTGAATGGAAATTTGTTCTTTTCCAGTAGGGATATTACAGGCCAATCACTCACTGTAAATCTTAATTAGGGAACCATTGTCTACTCATGTGTGTCCCTCACTCTGTCTCCTCAACATCCCAGTGTCCAAGTTGCCAAATTCTAATGTTCTTCCTCTTCAATATTTCTTTCACCTATATTTCTTTCAGCCTTACCTCTCCTTTCCTTTACCACCAACCTTCTGAATTTATTAAGCCCACATTATTCTCTCAACTCCTAATCTATCTCTTTGCTTCCAGTGTATAAGTTTCAAGCCATTGTCCACCCTGCTGCCAGTACATTGTTCTTCTAGCTTCTTTGACAGATTCCCCAGTGGCTGCAGGACAAACTCAAGTTATCCTAGTTATACCTCAGTCGGAGAACACTGCATTCTGATAGCTTTCCACAGCCACCTCAGTTGGAACCAATTTCTCTCCTGCTTAGGTTAGTTGATTGTATTTCTTCACAGGATGACTCAAAAATTTAAAAGAAATGAATGGTTGTTTATTCTTTTAGAGATTGCAAATGTTTTTCACTGCCCTACCTCATGTTTAAGTTTTCCAGAAATCCAGTGACCTAAATAGGGCAGGCAAGATGTCTTCCCATTTTGTAAAGGAGAGAAACAGCTGAATTAGGCAATAGAATAACCCAAGAAGACACAGCCAGGAAGTACCTGGCTGGTCCTTTCTATATAAATACGATTAGTGTTTCAATAAAAATGATATCCCCTGTACCTAGAATAGTGCTTGACATAAAACAAATGTTAGGGGAATAAATATTGATTTAGTGAATGAGCAAATGAATGAATGAAGACATGTTGCAGAGGGTCTTATAAATATCATGATTGGTGTTTGAATTGGCTTAACCACATAATGAGTGATCGCTGAATTACGTGAGCAGGCTAAATGGCATGGTCACATAAGGGTGCAGGTAAATCTGAAGGAAAGAACTAGTAAGTTAATGCAGAAATGAGGAGATTCTGCAATAGAGCACTACAATGGGGCCTACGGTTAAGATAGGAGAAGGTTCTTAAAACTATTAGCTACATTTTTCTGAAATGCCTTTTGATAACAAGTGCTTTGTAAAGTGGGATAGGAATGCAATGAACAATCTGAACCAAATTTTTCACAGAGGAAAAGTTGCTCGAATTTTAAAGATAATTTTTTTCCTATTTTCTAGCAAATACTAAAATAAGCATTTAAATTTTTTTCAAGCTTCACAACAAACTTTAAAGCCATGAAGCAATGAGTAATCTCTTTCTCTTCCTTTTTTTTTTTTAAGCTTTAGTAGAATAAAACGAGGGATTACTTTGCCCATTTGAGTCATGTGGTTATACCTACAATTTCTAGGGAACCAAGATCTTCTCCATCAATGCTTACTTTCCTTGTACCAATGTCAGAAACATGGCCTTTGTTTTTAATTAAAGTAATTTAATTTGTGAGTTTAAAATGTAGCTATTATAAGCAATTGAAAGCATTAGTAACTTTTGGGTGATAGAAGTAGTAAATTAACCCAGGGGTTGATAGTGGCCATCCAATTAAATTCAACACGTATTTACTGAGTGTATTCTAGGTGCAAGGCATTGCAGTAGCAAGGTGGAGTTCCCGAGGTATGTAAGACAGGACCTTGACCCTCTATGGGCTTTATATCTTTCAGGTAAATCATTGCATACTGAGACAAAACGAAACTGATGAGAAGAGAGGGGAAAAGGGTGGGGGAATTGGACTAAGGGGGCCACCGGAATACTTCAGGAAGAACATGCAATTCAAACTATTCCTTGACAAATAACAGTGTGGCATTCTGGCTGTAAAGATGGTAAAAGCAGAGGTCCAAATCTGGGAAATTTAGAAGGTGCGAGTCTGAGGAGAGTGAACTTTTTATCTTTTTCTTTTCTTTTTTCTTTTTCTTTTATTTTTTGAGACAGAGTTTCACCCTTGTTGCCCAAGTTAGACTGCAATGACGCAATCTCAGCTCACTGCAACCTCTGCATCTGGGTTCAATTGATTCTCCTGTCTCAGTCTCCCGCGTAGTTGGGATTATAGGCAGGAGCCACCATGCCCACCTGATTTTGTATTTTTAGTAGAGACAAGCTTTCACCACGCTCACCAGGCTGGTCTTGAACTCCTGACCTCAGGTGATCTGCCCACCTTGGCCTGCAAAAGTGCTGGGATTACAGACATGAGCCACCATGCCTGGCCAAGAGTGACTTTTACATGTAATTAGAAACCTTCAAATTCTTTCTGGGAAAGCAGTGACAATATCAGAGCTATGCTTGTCTATAATAAGAGAAGGTTACTATTAGCAAGGTAGGGCAGAAGATCTTCACACTGGTTTTTAGGAGTATAGCCATTTTTTTTGCCAGATGAAGTAAGGAGCCTTGCCTGGCTAAATCCTGGGAGTTGAGGAGATGAACTGAGCACTGTATGCCCCACAGTGGCCCTGGAGGCTCCTACAGGTGGGACTGATATGGGTGGTAGGTAAGAGAGACTAGAGGTCAGTAGAAAACCCCAATCTCTGGGCAAGAGTAGTGAGAATAGGGGCAGGGAGCTGGCTCAGAAGACATGGCTATGAAGGGAAGCCAGCCCACAGCAACACAGTTTGGTGGCTGATTTCCATGAGTTCCATGAGAGGGTTAGGGAGAGAAAGAAGTCACAGAAGTTTCTGATGTTTCAGATGGGAGCAACTGGGGACAGGACATTGGCACTGAGATAGGAAACACAGAAAAAGGGCAGGTCTTTGGGAGTAGATGAAGAATTGGGTTTGGGATCAAAGTTCAAAGGATTTGTAGAATAGTAGAAGAATGGGCGTCAAAAATTCAGACAAATACTGGTGGCTTTATCCTGTGGTTTAGACGTGCTAAATAGCTGTCCAAAATCATGTCAGCACATTCCAGGTTGATGGGAAGGTGATTTATCTGTATTTATTACTTTTTTTTCTTTAGTATATCCTGTAGGTTTGTTCATCTGACCTTTTACATCAACATTTCAAAACAACTTAAGGAAGTGCTAGAAGAGTTTTGAGACCTGGCATATGATGCAAGCTGATGTAACAAATGTTAAAATGTGTTTTCATGGGCAAGTTAAAAATGTGCAGCTTAAAGAGTAGTTGAAACTCCATATGCCTCTTTTGGCCAACACAGTAATGCAGCTTGCAGAAATATAAATGAACATTCATAAATTGGAAGCCTGCCTTTGTCTAAAATCTGGGCCGTATTTAAGCCATCTTACCCACTGCAACCTTTCAATTAGCCGTTACCAGACTTAGCCATAGCTGCATTTGCTGGTGCTTGATTCTTTGCCCTGTCTATAGCTGAATTAGATTCCACAGCTAAATAAATGCAATGTTTTTAATAGGCTTTATAAACAGACTTATATACCCCAAGATTCTGTTATTTCAGGAAGCTGTTATGAACCACAGGCTCTAAACTGTGAATGCTTATTAGACACTATAAATCATTTTGCCTTGCAATAGACATCAATTAACTGTAGTTCACATGTCACAATGCATGGAACAGATTGATTTTTGAAGACAGCATAGCCCTGCATCATGTACATTCAGGGGTAGAGGGAAAAAGAACACTCATTAAATTAACATTAGTTTAAGAAAAATGAAAACTTCTAGAACAATTACAGCTTTACTGTTTTGACTGAAGGAGAAAAAATGACCTTTGTTTCAGGAGATGTGACTTTCACAATACTATTCTGCATGAAATTGAGAAATTGCCAATGTTCCCAACCTGACGGATAGTGTGTGTGGGATCTTAGTTCTGCTTCATTAAGCTCTCCTGAATGAGTGGTAAATTTTCCCTATTTATACATTTTCTGTTAGGGGATCATAAACATAGCCTGCCTAGCACATGTTTTACTGTTACCTTTTTATATTATATATTAGTTGCACCTTTAACAAGAGATTATTCCTATATTAAATAAATATCCTAGTTAGGTAGGTTTTAGGAATAGGTAAAATTATACAATTGCTACTTTTTATAATATTGAACATTAGATGCATAGTGATTAAAACTTCTAATTTTTCAATGAATGAAAATAAACTTATATTTAACTAGGTTCAAACTTTCTAGTCCATGATTTTTTTTTTAGGATTTTTTAATTATACTTTAGGTTCTGGGGTACATGTGTGGATCACACAGGATTGTTGCATAGGTACATACATGGCAATGTGATTTGCTGCCTCCATCCCTTTCACCTATATCTGGCCTTTCTCCACATGTTATCCCTCCCCAACCTCCCCATTCCCTGCTGTCCCTCCTCTAGCCCCCCCAACAGACCCCAGTGTGTGATGCTCCCCTCCCTGTGTCCATGTGTTCTCATTGTTCAACACCTACCTATGAGTGAGAACATGCGGTATTTCATTTTCTGTTTTTGTGTCAGTTTGCTGAGAATGATGGTTTCCAGGTTCTTCTATGTCCCTACAAAGGACATAAACTCATCTTTTTATATGGCTGCATAGTATTCCATGGTGTATATGTGCCACATTTTCCTTGTTCAGTCTATCATCGATGGGCATTTGGGTTAGTTCAACAGTGCCACAATGAACATACGTGTGCATGTATCTTTATGATAGAAAAATTTATAACCCTTTGGATATATACCCAGTAATGGGATCGCTGAGTCAAATGGAATTTCTATTTTTAGGTCCTTGAGGAATTGTCACACTGTCTTCCACAATGGTTGAACTAATTTACACTCCCACCAACAGTGTAAAAGTGTTACTGTTTTTCCACATCCTCTCCAGCATCTATTGTCTCCAGATTTTTTAATGATTGCCATCTAATACATAATTTTTAACATACTGGAAATGAGGTTTAATAGAGAAGCATTTCCTTAACAAAACTTTCTTTTAGTGTTCAGCTTGAATAAAGTGATTCTGGAAACAAATGAATTGTTTCCAGGTGAATTCAGCTGGCTTTTATTTTGAGAAAGTCTTAAGAGCAGATGCCTGTACCAATCTTCTTAGAGCCTTCTTGAAGGCAGGAGGATGGACAAATACCTGTCTTAGTCTCCTTCCAATTGTGTCAATATATTTTTTAAATAAATATGTCCTAAAAGTTGTGAAATATTTTGCAAACAATGTGTTACTAATAGTTGTATAAAAGTACTCAGTGTTCACAAACTGTATATATGTAGATGTAAACATAGGAGGAAAGAGGGCCAATAATCCCCATTGTTGCTCAATTTTGCTGTACTTTCTTGAGTCAGAAAGAAAAGGGTAGAGTTACATCTTGCTGTAAAATGCACATATAACTCTAGATGAATAAGTTAATGGGGGATGTGTCTGTCATGATTAGGACATTTTCATGTTGCTAGTCTAAGGGACAGCGAAGTGGATAGCAGAAGTTCGTTGGAGTTTCAAATTGTTTCATCTGATCCTTGTATATATATGCGGTCTTTTCTACTGCTGTGGCTGTCCTCACACACAGGTTTCGCTTTTCTTCTACACCAGGTGATGTTTCCTAGAGTTTCCCCGTGTAAAAAGTAGGTCAGTTTCCCTGGGCTTTGGCCTTTAGAGAGAATTGAGTCATTTGGTGAGTACTGCAGGGAGTCCACGTGATTCTACTAACCAGCAAATGACAAGCACAAAAGCAACAGCATGAAACAAACATTGTGCTGCATGAGTATTACTTTCCTTTTTTTCTTGTTTTAAACTTTTGTTTTAAATTTCAGATGTACAGGTGCAGGTTTGTTACATAGGTAAACATGCATCGTGGGGGTTTGCTGTACAGATTATTTCATCACTCAGGTATTAAGCTTAGTACTCATTGGTTATTTATCCTGATCCTCTCCATCCTCACACTCTCCAGAATGTGTTGTTCTCCTCTATGTGTCCATTTGTTCTCATCACTACATGCGATATTTGGTTTTCTGTTCCTGTGTTAGTTTGCTAAAGATAACAGCCTCCAGTATTGCTTTCATAGAGAGAGAAGAAAGAAGGTTCCCAACAACCACAACTCCATGTGTTTACTCCTCCAAGCTTACTCCTCCAGTGTTTCTTTGATATTCATATATATTAAGCAGATTTACCCAGATACAAACGTCAAAATTTTGGGATCAAGATTGATATAATCCTTCCCTTGTTTCTTTATGTTTAGAAATCCCATCTCACCTTTAGACCCAATTGAAATGCCATCTACTTTATGATGTCCTCTCAGATCCCTAAATAGAATAAATGGATTCATCTGCAAAAATCCATAATCCTGTCTGAAGCTCTCTTATTGAACTTTCAGCAGATGCTTTGTATTTTAATTGAGTGCATGCCTGCCTTTCTCCTCTAGAACAAGAACCACCTCTCATGTTTGCTTCACTCCCTCACCCAGCCCCCAACACCCCTAGAAGAATGCTTGCACATAGTGCATGTTCAGGAACATGTGACTTATGTTTATATTTGTAATTAACCTCACATTGTGCTCCCAAGGGTTAGACTTTGATAAGAGCTCTGATTACATTGGCTCTGATATTACTATGTGATGTTTACCTCTTCTGCCAACTGGTAGTTCAGCTTCCCTTCTAAACTTGATTTTGATCTTTTCATTATTAAATACAAGAAAATTAACTTATATTTTAAAAGGTCCTTGAGGAAAATATCCACTTCATATGTGATTTTTGTATTTCACAGAGTTGCTTAATATAGTGCTTTTACAAAATAGATATGCAGTATTTGTGGAATAAAATTATTAAGTCAGGAATACCTATAAAATTCAGATGGAGTCACTCAAGTGCTGAGCATGCATTTCTTATGTATATTTCTCATAGAAAGTTAATGTACCAGGAAGCCTTCATTAAGTTTTCATTATGCTTTAACTCTAAAAAGGTATTGACATGGCTTAAAAGTCATTGATCATTAGTCACAAGATGCTGCTAATCTCTCTACCTGAGTAAAACAAATGAAGCTATCCAGGTAAAAAATGGCTCACCACTTCAGAAGAGTTCCTAGACTACGTTTAAGGACATGCAGAGATATCCTTAGGAAGACCTAGAAAGTATCTCCCGCCTGGATTCCAAAATCTTTCCTAGCCAACCTCTGAGAAAAAGGCAGAGAATATCAGTTAATGTCAGATTTTGAAAAATCGTTTTAAAAATGTGAATTTTAGATGAGGGGGAGACTCCTTTGATATAGAGAGAATATATTATTAAAAAATGATAAACACAACTATATATCAATAAATCAGTGAATTTTTTCAGAAAATGATCTTATAAAAAACACAAGAATTATGATCATTCAGCAGTGATATTAGCAAGAACAATTGGCCAGATGTAAAAGGATTTGGGATGTGTAAAAGGATTGGGGTCTGTCCACTGTCAAACTCTGGGTGCATCTCGGCTTCCTCAAAGATCGGATGGAGGGATGGAATACATGACCCCTGAGATCACGTCTGTCTGTCATAGGCACAACCTTGCCACCCTACTGCCAGGAATGTATTCTTAAAGAATATCAAACTGTAGCATTTTCTTTCTCAGAAATCTTCAGTAGCTTCCAATTGTCTATAAAATCACCAATCGGTTGTGATTAGCAAGTATTTTAAGACTTCAGTGCTTTGATCAAACCTACCTGTCTCTCAAGCCATATTTTCCTGTGCTCTGAAATATACAAATGCCAAAATTGACAAATGGCTGATTTGTACATTTCTTTTGAAGTTGGCCCATTCCGTGGCTTCTGCTAGAAACATTTTCTCCCTTTCAGGGATGCCTACTCAGCCCCAAAGTTTTCCTGACTTCCTCAACTATATTTCCTTTAAATCTGTAGTACTCCTAATTTACATGTCTTGGAATTAGTTCTTCATACCCTGTATTATTTAGAGTTTTTCAGATTCTGAGGGTTTCATCCTTAGGTTATAATCTTCTTGGAAAAAGAGAAGGAACCCTAAGACTCTTTTTTCCCTCTATAGTATCTAGTAGAATGTCTTGTTGATTGGGGATATAAAATAATATAATCTTTAAATAAACAAATGAGAACTCACAGCACCCTCACAGGGCATAGTGCACAGCAAAGCACCATAAAATAGAATATTACAGAGTGATTACCATGTCGACCCTTAGCATGAAACTCTCTTGATAATTCACATAGAAGGATGCACTGTGATACATTTAAGTCTAAACAGAAATTGTAGGTTACACATACGCACTTCATGTGTAAGTAAATTTTTGTTTTCTATTCTTGTTGAATTTATCATCAGAAAACAACTGGAGCTTAGATATAGTACATGTTCCCTTCAGTAGTTAAAGATCTAGTCTCAGTGAGATATGGATTAGCCATTTCCATCTAACAGAAGGCTCCAATCTGGCCAAACATATGGGTGATTCTGGAGCCAGATTACCCCCAGAGGACAACAGCTCTGGGGCACACAGGATGACCAGAACCCTCATGGCTTTCACCTGAGTCTATTGTGAAGGTTGGATTTGCATTTCCAAGCATGCCATGAGAAAAGAATTCAGTTCCTTCCAGAAGTGGCTTCTTTGTTATCCATACTCCGTAAAACTAGCCATGTTCAACCAGAATATTCAAGCATCATATGCCAGCCTAGTCCTAATGAACACAGGGGCAAAACACGTTCAACAGATTATACAACTGGCTCCCTTCAGAAATCCAGCTGAATGCCAAGAGAATTAGCCCAGTTTTAGGCTTCCACTGCACTGGCTTCCAGAAAAAAAAATTATAGAATACAGGTCCTATATATTAATCAATTCTGTAAAATGAAACAGCTCAAAGTCAAGTGACCAGAATAGCCATCTGTCCTGCTCATTATTTCCATTCTGATGCCATTCAGTAATTCATTCAACAGTGTCTAGAGAAGGGCTGGTCTAGACATGGGGTCAGAATATTTAAAAACTTACAAGCACAGTTAATATGCATTCTGAAAATGTAGTTGATGTATTTTTTTTCTTATTCTTTTTTAGCACATAATTTTAGTTAACTAAATTGAAGATATATTTGGCAATAAGGTTTACATATGAGAATTTGTAAATAAAAATAGCCAAATACTAACTTACATCTTTTTCTCTTTAATTCATTCATCTGGTAATTTAATCAGCACTCTTAGAAAAAGCAAAGACATCATGTAACAATGAAGGCATTATGTGATAACTAGAGCCTGTTTAGAATCATTTGGGTTAAAAGTCATTGTTAAAAGAGTGAATAAATCTTACGGTGCCTGTTGTACTTTCTGGTTGTTTGTTTTTTGCGATGGAGTCTTGTGCTTGTTGCTTAGGCCAGAGTGCAGTGGCATGATCTCAGTTCACTGCAACCCCTGCCTTTTGGGTTCAAGCAATTCTCTTGCCTTAGCCTCCTGAGTAACTGGAACTACAGGTGCCTGCCACCACAACCGGCTACTTTTTGTATTTTTAGTAAAGACGGGTTTCGCCATTTTGGCCAGACTGGTCTCAAACTCCTGACCTCTGGTGATCTGCCCACCTAGACCTTCCAAACCTCTGGGATTATAGGCGTGAGCCACTGTACCTGGCCACCTTTTGTACGTTTTATCCTCTAAGATGGTGAATATGAATAGCCAACTGTCATACCCCTAACTTCACTCCTTTCTCTAAGGGTGTGAGAATGACCTACAAATGCCTTTCAACTTTGCATTGCACAGAGAGGATGGACCTTATATTGGGCCAATATGGAAGAGACAAATATATTTACATTTTGATATCTAAACACATCAATGAACGACCACAGAGATTTCACTTGCAATTGCTTCAAGCATCAAACAACTGAAGTTATTTTTTTAAACTCTTTTTTTCTAAATCAAGAAACTTAAGAAAATATGCATGTTTCTGAAAAATTGGTTGGCTAAAGAAAAGCTAAAAAAATACTATATTAAAACATTGTAAATGAAAAGTTTATGTATTGAAACAATAGTAAATGCCCTTCTTTGCTAACAACTAGGTTAATATACTAACATCATTTATAGACTCTTTTGTGTTCTAGCAGTTGTTTACCACAGCTTTTGTTCTTCCCCTGTCTTTATTCCCACTGCCATAGTCTTATGTTATATCTGGACAGCTGGGAACTAACCAGTCTCTCTCCCTTCCTTCAGTTCCCCATGGTGGTGGAGATGAAGAGGAGTAGGATGTGAGAAATGTTTACTTAAGACTGTTTTAGTTTCCTACCAACTATTTATTTATAGAATTTCATCCAGTGATACTTACATAACTTAAGTTATAATGCCACAGCACTTTCACAAGATATATGCATTAATGTTTCAGTGGTTTTTTAATAGCTTTGGTTTCAATGCCATTATCAGTTCATTATTAGCGTTTTGTTTGCTTCATTGTCTGGCACCACTGTCTGATAAAATCCTTAATTATTAAGTATCTGATAATACTATCCAAACTGCTTTAATTACAGCACATTTTGTGCCTTGTTTTTATTACATTTCATGCCAGAATGAACCTAGTCAGGATCTTTAATAAGGCCATATTAAATCCAGGCTAGAGGTTAAAACTCATGAGGCTGCCTTGATTCTCTGCCTGTTGTGTAGAGAATCTCATCAGAAAAGCCCCAAACTTCATTAAAGACGGCTGGATGTGGGCCCTCCTGTATTACCACTTACTTTAAGGGCTATCACTCAGGGGCAATTATTGGTGTGTTCCTCATGATCCCTGTTATATTAAGGCAATTTCTACACCTAGGTTAGGCATTAATACTGCCATTATCTCCAACACAAATCCCCTGACAGTTAGAAAAGCAGGAGAAATAACAGGAGGATTAATCTCTAGTGCCCATCCAAAAAGAAAATCTTTCCCCAGAGGACGGAGAATGGTATGTTGAACTCAGTTAAGCTGTGTTCGTTGTAATGAAAAAGAGCCCCCTGTGCCTGCCTCTGTTGGACATGTTAGATGACCCTTTCTCAACTTGTCAATATCCCTTTTGGGCTTTCCTTCTCTCCACTCCTAGTAGGCTTCTCTGAGTTTTATGACATCTTTAAATAATCATGTTTGCATTAAAAAGGTGGGGTGGGGACACTTAAGCTTTCCATGTAGAAGCATTGGACAAAGTAATTCATTTTGCACAAAAAGAGGAAAAAAACAGCCTGGTATTTTCACAAATCCTTTATACTTCCAGTGTTTGTGTGCCTTTTTTTTTTTCCAGGTATGTTTGTGGGTCTCACACCATGAACCATGCTGAGAAAAGCAGATCATAGAATAAGGACAAAGAATCCCACTATTCACAAAAGAGTAGGAAGACAAGAGCCTGCAGTGACTTGGCAGGTCATTCCCAGTGCACCCTGCTTCTCATGATAAGGATACCTTTGACAGTGGCTGCCACTGCTGCTGAGGCACCTCTGTGCTTGCTGCAGAATGGCTGGGGTTTGGGAAAGGAATGATAAGGGACACAATGAATAGCTAACAAAGCTCCTTTGTTGAATGCAGTCATTTGCATTACAGCGCAAAATAGCTTTGCTCCTGATGGGAGTGTGACATACCGAACCACAAATATTGTACATATCTTTCAATGACATATAAGGGCAAAAGTAGACACAGTGAGTTTAGTGGGTGGAGAGTTTCAACTCATTACATGGTAATAGCATAGAAAACATTGACCCAGAAAATTATTGTTTAATGGTATTGGTCTCAAAAACTAATGAGAATTTTGGTTTTGACTGAAAATATGTGTAATAATAGTACCTTCTTTCCACAATTCATCATCATTGAAATTAATATCCCATGTGTCTTTTGTAGGTGTTAAGGAATGATTCACAATTGAACTGTTTGTCTCAGTGCTACAGAAATGCTATTTCACCTCACTTTATTCCTATCCTACTCAATAGAACAAAACCAAAGGAGGTTTTGAGTGTGTCAGGTTGAATGTGAGGGACTGTCTTGGTTCTGCAGTCCTTCAGAGGAAACAATTGGGTGTATTTGTCACTGTGATCGGGTTAACTATCTGCCCAGAACACAGCAGTGACTTGCAGGTTGAACATGCCACTCTTCCTTACCACAAACCAGAAATATAGAACTGTGACCCAGAGCCAGCCATGGGCTATAGCTTCTCCCCTAATTTTGATCTACTGCCTGGTGATACTGGTGACTCCGAACTCATAATGCAGAAAGCCCCAGGGGACTCCGTACTTTCTGGCCAAGTAAAAGATAATACAAAGTAAGAAATCACTTATTCCATGAATCATTCATAATTCATGGTGTGTTCCCATTTTTGTTGGTAAACTAGTTGCTATTCTGACTCAAAGACTCTTCCCCCGGTAAATTACTTAAATAGGGTATTCCTGCCGTAACTTTTGATGGTCTTACATTCACTCAACAAACAAGTATTAAACACCTACTTAGTCCCAGGCATTGCATTATCTTGATAGAAAATAAAGATGACAAAAAGAAACCCCTTGGTCCTACATTTCTCCTCAAATGGAGCAGGAAACAGCATGCAAATATTTACATCCCAATGTGAGGAATGTTGTAATAATAGGAGTATGGGCAAAGTATTGGTGGTTTAAACAAAAGGGAAACCACCAAAAGACCAAAATGTCCATTTCCTTTGCTAAAAACTTGCTTTATTTGCTCAATCGCATTCATCCACTGAAAATATATATAGATAATAGCCACACTTTCCCAAGTAAATTCCCTGCCTGCTTCTTTCTTTGGAGTTGTAGAAACTGATTAATTTCTTTAGCTTTATGAGTCTTTCTCTATGCAAACGTAACTTGCACTTGTTAGTATAACCTATTCTACATTAATAACATAGAAACTAAACGTCCCTTGTAATCTCTTCCCTCATCTAGAGTGACTAAAAATAATCAGTTGATTCTAGTAAATATTTTTTGCTCTTTTGTTGTCTTTAATTTTTATTTGTTACTCAAATCACCTGACCTTGCACCTCTTAGCCTTCCTTTTCTCAGGAGGTCACTTTGTGGTACTACATTTCCTGAATTAACAGTGAGCTACTAGGCAAAGAAATATTTCCTATTCAGAACTGAGGGTAGTGTGTAGAACACTGACTTTTTTTCTAAGTAAGTAAGTAAGTGACATTATTTTGCTTGAATAATTGGCTAAAGGTTTATGTATGAAAAAAAGTATACTAAAAATGGTTGAGAAGTTATAAAAGGAATACTATAATTAGTGAAATAATTGGATAATTTGATATTAACCAAATGTGTGGAATCAAAGAATTTCAACTTTCCTTGTTGCCAGTAGCTTAACCTATGTGAATCTTACCTTGTATGTATACAATTATTTTCTAAATTCAAACTTTGCTGTAAATGAAAATGAACACAGAGTTTAGCTAAACACAGTGACTTGTACTGTTGTGTTCCTTCTACTAAGTAGATTCCATTATAGTTTTTGAAAAGTTTTCCTCTAATTTTTTGAGGCTTTTTTTTTTCTACATATTAATCAATGTAGTTCTGTTTCTTGCTACTATTAGTGTGTCTGCTAATTCTTTATGTCGCAGACTGGAAACCCCAATGAAATGCTTCTTAAACTGGTCTGTAAAGTATAAAGGCCTCAAAGTGAGGTCCTATAGAGTCTCCCTGTGAAAAGTCCTGTCATTTGGCATGTGTGATATTCATTTAGGAATATCTAGGAATGTGTGATGTTCATTTATTTTGACGACTTGAAGGCCTTTAAAATCTTATTTCTGAGTCTCTACTGTGCTTTATTGAGACAGGTTTGTCAGAAAATTTACAAATCCTTTTAGATTTGTGGCTGCAATTGAGATCTCTACCTGTAAACTTTCATCCAGTGACACAATTAAACAAATCAGCCTCATGCTTAGTAAGTTTGTGTTGGTAGTGACAAGGAAGCTCAGCTTATTTTGGCAAAATTCCCCTGCAAGAGAGAGAGAGAAAAAAAAATTACCCCAGGATTGGATACTCTTTTGTTTTGTTTGGGTTTCTTTTTCTTTTTCTTGATGGGATCCCTTCCTCCACGTGATTCAGAGACCCAGGTTCCTTCCACCTGCTCCTGTTGTCCCCTGTGGCTTCAGAATCCTCTGCTTACAGGCAGCAGAAGGGGAAAAACAGGAGAATAGAAATTCCCACCCACGTCTTAAAAAGTCCTGACCAGAAATGATAGAGATTGCTTCTGCTCTTATTCTATCGGCAAGAACAAGCCTCATGGCCAAAACCCATACAGTGGGGGAGTCAAGATGTACAGTCCCTGGCTCACCCTCAGCCACAGCCCCATGCCAGTACAACATGAACTTCTGATGGAGAACTAGCGATAGCAGGCATAGATAATAAAAAAAACCTAGAAGTTCTGGAAATAAGGGAAAATTTCCAAAATGCAGTAACACACATGAACACAGACAAAGTCATCTGGCTTCACCAATATGCACATCCTATACTTAGCAACACTCCTGACTGAGTTAATCATACACTTTCAATACAGGGGTAGTTTGAAATGACCCCTTTGAGAAACTGGTGGGTGCAGAGCTACAGTGAGAAACTTTCTCACGACAAAGTGCAACCCTATGGTAACCTCCCTTAAGCAACTTAAATATTATGATAGTATGCAACTGGATAGAGAGTAATTTCTGTTAACCAATGTCATGTTCTTTTTCTTCTCATTCACTCTTGCTGAAGGCCTCTATGCTTATTGGTTTATTTTGTTTGCTATTCATAGTCACATATAGCAGGTGAAGTCAAGGAGAAATGTGAAATGCAGTCTATTCCAGAGTAAATTGTTTCTGTTGCCACATCGAAAATATATTAGGGTAGCTGAAGTTAGCTTTAAAAAGGATTTATTTTTCACTTTGACAGACAGGATGGTTCTGTCTATTGGTTTGCCTTTAAAATATTGCCTTGTAGATTGTAGGTATTTAATAAATATTGATAAATTTGAATAGACCATTTGATGATGTTATTGATGATTATGATGATTTTTATACAGAATCTCAGAGATAGTTGTATGAATAAATGAATGCATGTTGAAATTACTTCAGCTCCTATGCTGAACTATGTAATATTCATCATCATTATTAGGGTGATGATAACAAACATAAATCATGAAAAAATATGCTAAGAATAATGTTCCATTTAAAATAAAATGTGCTACTTTTATAAAAATTCTTCAAAGAAGTCAATTACCTTATTTAAAGATGTATTTTCATATCCTAAATTTTCTGTTAGCATAGTTAATTATATTTCTAATTAACTTCAAATAATTGTTAGGTGCCAAATGATATAAATAAGCCAGTTCAAGTAATAAAAAGCATATGAATTTAATAACAATATTATTTGGTATTACTTATTAGAAAGACCAATTCTATTTGGAATATTTCATATCACACAGTACTATTTGTTAATCAACTCTGAAAAAACAACGAGAAACAGTTTTATAGGTTTTTTTTAGAAAATATTTTACCTCTTCAGATACATTGAAAAGTAATTAATTTTCTCTGCAAGTATTTTAAATATTTTTAGTACTCAAAGAATTTTGTATTAATTTAATATTAATTGACAATAATTGTGTATATTACTGGAGTACAGTGTGCTGTTTGATCTATGTATATACCGTAGAAAAGGTCAACTTTTTTAAAAAGAAAGATCCTAGTCTCAAGACATCTCTTTTTACAGGTTGTATGTTAATATCATAAAATACCAGGTGTCACTCTAAAAGGTTTATGCATATTAACTCATGTGGTCTTCTTGATAAACATATGAGATAGTAGTAATATTATTTCCATTTTAACAGTTAGAAAACTGAGGCATAGAATAGTTAAATAACTTCCCCATAAGCATTGCACTGCTAGGCTGGGTGCAGTGGCTCAAGCCTGTAATCCCAGCACTTTGGGAGGCCGAGGTGGGTGGATCATGAGGTCAAGAGATCGAGACCATCCTGGTCAACATGGTGAAACCCTGACTCTACTAAAAATACAAAAAATTATCTAGGCATGGTGGCGTGTGCCTGTAATCCCAGCTACCCAGGAGGCTGAGGCAGGAGAATTGCCTGAACCCAGGAGGCGGAGGTTGCAGTGAGCCGAGATTGCACCATTGCACTCCAGCCTGGGTAACAAGAGTGAAACTCTGTCTCAAAAAAAAAAAGCATTGCACTGCTAACTAGTGGAATTGTATGTGAACCTAAGACCACACTAGACTAAAGCTGCTTTTGTACTATGAACAACCAAAATGTTAAAGTATTAAGTTTTTACATAATAGTCTTTGCAATATAGGTAAGTAAGCATGCCATTATTGAGCAGCCAGTAAGTGGGTAGAATTCAAATATACTTTATTTCAGAACAGAAAAGACAAAAGAAGTTGGGATTTATTTTAGCCTCTTAAGTTGGGTAAGATACTACAGTTTTTTTTTTAAGTAAAACCTCATATAATAGATAAAATATGTTTAACTTGATCCTGTGAAATCACCATTTTTGGAGGTCAAAAAGTGGTCACAAATTGGCAATTCCATATGATTCAGCCTATTACTGACATAATACCACAATTATTTCTTATTAAGAGTATGTCAGAAATTATGAAGGGGAAGATGCAAGGATTCAAAAAGAGTAATGCATGGTCCTAGTCATAAGAGAGTTTACAATATGATCATAGGAACAAATCATACATACCTGTATATTTAAATGATACCACTCAGGAAATCTTAGAGTGAGATTGTGCTCAGATGCTGGGACTCCAAGAGTCTTTCCTCTAAAACCAATAGAAGTTCAAGTGCAGGAATAAACTCTCTGGATTTCAGGAAGAGCTGTGGCATCCTCACTGTACCTCCCAAGAACACTTTTGAGTATTCCCGCCAGATTTCACTAACTTCTGGCCATGGGCCTCATGGAAACTGCACACACTGAGTGTTTCATGCTGATTCAAGCTTGCAGTCCTGCTGATTATCTCTTGTGATGTATTTAACTCTCCAGCTGTGGCCCTGGTGACCCGCTTACTAAGCACCAGTCTCTATCCCCACCTACTGCTCGCTATCTCCAACATCTGATCTTTGTCTCTATGTCTTATATTCAGAGGAGCTGTCCCCAGTGCCCCTCCTGATATCCAGTGTAACCCAACCTTCTAAGTGACCAAGTGATAAATACTGTGTAATAAAGTCTTTCAAAGCAACCAAAATACTTAGTATTGTAATTTCAGGGAAACGCTTTGAGAATCAGAGTTTTAAGGAAAAACCTTCATTGAAAATGGATAAGCCTTGAATGGAGATTTGAACACCTGGTAGAATTTGGATAAATGGCAAAATAAAAGTTAAGATACTCAGACTGTAGAAACAGTGGAACTAAAAGAACAGCACAAAGGTATTCACAGCCTGAGAAGGGGGTAAGAAATTGTTCAGCCAAAGTTAAAATTAAATGCATTGGGGGATAAATGAGAAAGATTAATTAGTTTCTGTCCTGTCCTCGATGTTAGGCTGAGGGCTTTGCATCACAACCAATAATAGCCACCACATACTAAGTATCTACTATGTGTTAGAAACTGACATGTGACTTCCCAATTTTACCCAACTGAAGAAATTTTCAATTGCACAGATGAGAAACTGAGATCCAGAGAGGTTAAGTGTCTTAGCAAAGGCTGTAGATTAAAAATTATTTTTAATCTCTTATAAAGCACCTAATATAAGACAGCCTCAGATCTAAGCACTTAACAAAAATAAATGCATTTAAACTACACAACAACCCAATGAGTGTGCTATTGGTACTCTTTCTGTTGGAGCTAAATGAGGTACCCAGAGGTTTCCTAACTTACTCAAAGCCTTACCATTTGTAAATGATGGAGTTGATATTCAAACACAAGAGGCTTTGCTCTAGGGTCTGTGTTCTTATGCAGTCTTCTAATGGCTGTGAAACTGGGGGTCTGAGGGACACTGAAGGTTTTGAGCAAGTACGCAAAGTGGCTTGCAAGTATTATTAAATACCTCAATGGGAAATCAGGTGGAGGATTATGGCTATCACTTTAATCTGAGATGACTAAGGCCTAGATTAGGGCAGAATTGGTGAGGACACAGAAAAAAACTGTGGAAAATCCTACAAACGAAAAATAAAGCAGATGTGAGAACTAATTAAATGTGAAATGTAGGTGTGAATGAATAAAATTTGATTCTGTGGATGCACAATTGATTCTGACTAGCTAGAAATAAAACTATCTGATATAAAAAACATTGCAAGGAATATTTTGAGGCAGATTTTGTGCCAAGACTGGAAAATGCAAGTAGAACTATCTAGTGAATTACTGGACATAGATACCTGAATTTCTCATTGTACATTGGATATACTTACATTGTATTCAATAGTGTGGTTATAGTATATCATAATAATGTGTTTATGTTTCTCCTACCTACAAGTGATTTCTAGGCTTTCTTATCCCTTTGAATCCTCATTGCCTAACACAGAACCCATAATATAATAGATGCTCAATAAATATGATTGAATAAATTGTAGAAAAATGAGAATCAGGTATCATATTTCTCTTTCTTCTGGAGATTATGGTCTCAGCTCTGTTTTCCTCATAGAATCTGAAATTTGCAGCCTGTGAAATTATAGAGTAAAATAAATCACTAGATGTTTAACAAAATATTACCTTAGAATTTTCTTAATGGTTTAGTAGTTAGAATCAATATATGACTATTGCTTTTGTTTCTTTAATTATGTTTATCTAGAGTACTTGATTGCTGGGCTTTAAGTAATGTGAAGAAGCAAATTCTTTGCAGCTTTAAATGGTATGGTAGGAAATGCTCATGACAACATTCATGTACTGAAAGTGACTTTTATTTCTTAATTTTATTTTATTTTATTTTATTTTATTTTATTTTATTTTATTTTATTTTATTTTATTTGAGACGGAGTTTCACTCTTGTTACCCAGGCTGGAGTGCAATGGCGCGATCTCGGCTCACTGCAACCTCCGCCTCCTGTGTTCAAGCAATTCTCCTGCCTCAGCCTCCCAAGTAGCTGGGACTACAGGCGTGTGCCACCATGCCCAGCTAATTTTTGTATTTTTAGTAGAGACGGGGTTTCACCATGTTGACCAGGATGGTCTCGATCTCTTGACCTTGTGATCCACCTGCCTCCGCCTCCCAAAGTGCTGGGATTATAGGCGTGAGCCACCGCGCCCGGCCGTGACTTTTATTTCTTGATTATAAATAGCAAAGTATTTTGGCCGTTTCTCCTGAATCTAAACCACTCTGAAAGAGCAAATCAAGGCATAATATTAGCAGCTCAAATTTTATTTATTTCTTTTATACATAATGTCATGAAAATCATAATTCCTCTTGTATGCCTGTAGAATTAGAAATGTTCAATGCCTGGATGGTATTCTGAACACAATACTTACAGAGCCCTTTCTACTATCTCCTTCACTCACCTCCTTTTTGTTTTCTTCTTTTGACCTCCAGGTGTAAATATTGTCTGTACAACTTATTTGGCACTTGCTACTTGGTATTTTAAGCTGTAGTTTCACTCATAAAGAATTTCAGCTCCTTGAGGATATCATGTCTCCAACATCCAAAAATCCTCCTTAGCACCCAGCAAACCTCCATTCATACCACACTTGTGCACACACACACACACAGGGAGCCTATCCAAATGCCATTTGTTGACTGACAGCCTTTTGAGATTCCAAAGTCCCTTGAAGTCAGTCTTTTGTATCCCTATATGATTATGATTTTTAAAACTTTGCATATAAAGAAAGAAGGTATTGAAATGAAATTTACCTGTCTGATTTGTTTCTCTTTATTAGTTAACTTTACATGTGTAACAATAGTTGTTCTTGCAAAATTGAATGACACTACTGGTTTCTATGCTATGTGTGTATTGCTGAAGAAGCAGCATAACAAACTAGGGGTAGAATCACAATTAGAGATTAAAATTAGGAGGTTTGTGTCGCATTTTTATTGTAAATTGTTAAATGAGACCTAAAATAAACTGGTGTTTAAATGTCATCCTTTGAAAAGCTGAATTAGATGACCACTCAAAGCTGAAACAGAGGACCTTTTTGTGTGATACTGCTTCACCCATTTAGCCCTCTGTTTGCTTTTGCCAGGCAGAAAGGCCTGTAAAGCCTTCCCTTCCCAATGCTCCTATCCTAGGAACACCTGAAACCTTTGGTCTACTCTAAGAGCTTTGTTTGTTGTATTTAGGAAAAGCTCCTCTTATCTGGCTGTTTCACTCTTTCAGGAAGGTGACACATTGTTGAAAGCTCTGATAGTGAAAGGAAATTGACAAGCCTGAGCACCTAACATCCTCAAACTACCTGATAATGATGCTGGTACCCACGCCTGCCTGGCTGCCTCCATCTCCAATTAAGCATCTGTGGAAGCTGGAAAGCAGGCCTCTTAATTGGGAAGCTGCAGATGCAAGGCAGGTTACAATTTCTGCCAAGACATTTATCAGTCAAGCCAAGCTTCCTCCCCTCACCCTCACACTTGCATTTGTGTTTTGTTATTCTGCAGTCCCCCACGCTGTAAGACAAGGAGGCTATTTAGTGAAGATCTGAATATACAAAAGTCATTTTGCATGAGGAACTTTCAGCTCCATAAATAACCTCCTACTGAAGCAGGATCCATGACGAATTTAGTCCTAATTACACCTTACTCTCACCCTTCCTCTACACCTCCCATTAAGATATATTGTCTAGGACACATGCAGGGGATCTGTTTGCAGCTATCTTTTACATAGAACTGATTGTTTAATTGCAGATTAAAGATTAATGCAAGTATAATGATTCCATAAGGACACTTCAGACAAAAGCATCCTACATCAGGCTGCCTGCCTCCATTTTTCAATTTGGCCATAAATTTGGCTGGGAATTAAATAGTAAGTAGCCGTGATTGCAACTCTGGTCTCTGAAGGCACTCACGGGAATGAAAATAAATGAACAGGCTCTCACACAAAGCATGTTTCATTATGGTCATTAGTGGGCAGATTCTCAGCAGTATTGAAGGTGAAATTGTCTAGAAAAGAGGTTGGCACATGTCTGTTAAGGATAGCTGAAAAGGATGGTGAAAAGTATGGAAGGCGTTTGGGTCAGGGACAATTGTGGCATAGTTTACGAATTTAAATTCCTTTTATTTATTTCCATTGTTTGGAAGGTAATAACCATGAGCAAAAGATTCTTTTTACTACAGAAACACAAAAACGTAATATTTTTTAGTATGGATTCAAAAATGGCATGATGTACAATATGAATATAAATGTAAGTGATGGTTATTTGGTGAACATACCAACTCTGCACAAAACAGCCAAATAAAAATATCATAGAATAAACATGACATTATGAAAAGCCCACAAGGGCCTTTACCGTGTATGTGGTAAGTACTTTGATTATGAAATGCTTACCTTTGGATTTCTCTTGCATTTTCAGGTAAGAGACAATTTTTCCTTAAACCTTTGGCATTGTTGACATGTTGGCCATCCACTGTAAGTATGGAATTAAATTTATTTCATCGTATTATTCTCTTGCTTATCAGTGAGCAAATTAATCTACATGATATAAATGAATAACAGGATAGGTGTGGCTACTTTGGTCTTTTTTTTTTTTGACCACTATTACTTTTTGTCCCCAAATAATATATTTTATCCCATAGGTACTTTAAATGTTATTATATTAAAAATAAGTTAATCATTTATTTTTCTTGAATGAAGTCTCACTCTATCATCCAGGCTGGAGTGCAGTGGCACAATCTTGGCTCACTGTAACCTCCGCCTCCTGGGTTCAAGTGATTCTTGTGCCTCAGCCTCCTGAGTCGCTGGGATTACAGGCATGCACCACCATATCCAGTTAATTTTTGTACTTTTACAAGAGACGAGGTTTCAGCACATTGACCAGGCTGTTCTTGAGCTCCTGACCGCAAGTGATTCACCTGCCTCAGCTTCCCAAAGTGTTGGATTTACAGGAGTGAGCCACTGTGCCTGGCCTATTAATTTACATATACTTACATATACATTAGTTTAAGTTATGCTGGTATTTGAGAAGGTGGTTTTCATTTATTATAAAAAATAAAAGGCCAGTGGCTATTCCTATTGTAATACATAAATATGTTCAAAAACATTTTCACCTGTTGTCAATTTACGTGAAGCCAACACATAAACTAAAATCTGACAAACTTTTCCTAACATTCTCTACAGTTTTATAAAAGTCCTTTTATATGGAGGAACAAATACAACTGTGATGACAATATGACCTAATAATGATATTTAGAAAGAAAATCCTAAGATGTTTTATAATCATAATGAGTTTGGGGCCCTTCTCTCTGTCTCTCTGTCTCTGTCTTTGTCTCTCTCTCTCTCTCTCTCTCTCACACACACACACTACACACACACACACACACACACACACACACACACACATTATTCCTTACTGTTCCTGTTCCTGATATCCAGGGAGTTCTCCTAGGAAAAATTAATGAAGCTATGCTAATACTTGATGAACTCTGTCAAAACCATATTGTCTCAGAAACATACATAAAATGACAAAGCTTCAGCATCTGTAGAGATGCTCCAAATCATAATTCTAAGGGAAAATAAGTGTTTTTAGTTTTTCAAGAGTTCAAAAAATAAAGACCAAAGCAATCTTTACCTCCCTCCCCAAAATAAATTCAATTAGCTGTTGAAAGAAAGTAAGTTTTATTTTTGTTAATAAAATCCACCCAAATACTCAATATCACAATTGACAGGAAGATTCCAGGATTCAGAATGACTTTTACTAATGACATATTAGTGAGATACAGTGATGGGCAGACAAAAGAATGTCATCATATCCTGACTTGGATGTGGGTATCTGCTTTTGATTGACAGAAAGAAAAGCTTACTTCCTCTTCAGATTGGAATAGTATTTATTTGTCAGGAAACTAAAGTAGATGACACGGTATTTTTTCTTTTTTTTACAGTCCAATAGATCAGTGAATATAGTTATGATAGTATAATGATACTATGTATCCATTCATTTTTACTTGGCTCCATTACTACTTCAAAATTCTTCTATGCCTGAGAGAATGATTGAATAACTCCTCATGTGCATGGGATTATTTTATGAAAGAGGTTAACCAGCTGCTCAGTATTTTCACTGAAGAGTGAGCAAGAAGAAATCGTTTAAATTGAAGTAGCAGGTCTCTAAGTTGCATGGGAATCATGATCATTGCCGTCATCATCAGTCCAAAGCCTCCCTACCCATATGTTCCCACTGTACACAGAGAAAAGTACTTCCTCTCTGGAAAGATTGTTAGACGCAAGAAAGGCATCAGTAAAGAAATTCCAGAATATCCATTTGTATAGATCTCTTTATAAAACATGTGGACATACCTTTTTGTTCAAGATAGCAATAATAAATTTACGCTAAAGAATACAAGAGCCCAGAAAATGTAAGAAATGTGAATTTAATTAATGTATGCACATATTAAATACTTTTTATCCTTAAAACCACTCATTGGTTCCACCCGACTATTTCATCTACTCTGAATAGCTATTGTATTAAATGTGAGTGAACATCGTTGGTCCATAACTTTATAAAAGTAAATCAAATGAATAATACAATTTTCATGAAACAAGATGGTTCATCTCTTATAAAGAGATGTAATTCTTTGCATCTTTTAAGTCTGCATAATGCTCATGAAACATTAGTGTAGAATTCTTCCTCTGTAAATTAGCTGTTATAATTAAAAGTTCATGGACATGATTTGGAGAATATTAGCAATTTCTTCTCTCATGCACGATAGCCATCTCTTTTTACCCACCACCTGTTGAGAGAGCAGCTGGCCTATTTATTGTCTCAGTGGCCTGGAGTCCTTTCAAAGTGAAGCTAGCTTGTCACCTCATTCTAGTTTTGATCCTATTTACAATACATGCAAATGTAACATTCGTTCATTGTTCATTCACCAAGTGACTGGAATATTATACATAGTCAAGTTGATATTTGAAAAAAAAATTTCCCACTTCTTTGTTCTATGTCTGTTTATTATACTAAGAATATAGATGTTCAATGGAGTAAGAGATCTTTCTGAGGTTTTGATATTTTAGAGACTAAATCTAGACTGGACATCAAAACATAACTTGCTATGAGGTTATAAAGTTAATAGTAATGAGTTTTATTTCACATCCGAAATGCCTGATGGGACAGTTTCTACAATGTATCTACTTCTACATGAATGAAACTTTAAGGAATAAAATGAAAACAAGTAAATCAACATTGCTATTAATTTTTTCCCAATATCAGGCTGAGTTACCAAACAGAGTTGTTTATAGAAATATTTTATAATTTCTTACTTTCTCCTCCTGGAAGATTTTTTTTCAGATTGTCAACATAAGCAAGATAGGGGAGTAAGAATAGAAAGAGATATTCTATTTGACCCAAATGTGAGTCTAGGTGGATATGCTGATACTCTGTAGAATGAAGAAGAAATAAAATTTCAACAGGTGATAGAGAAGATAATTTCAAAACATGACTAAATCAAAATTATTTTGTTTGGTAAACTAAAACACTACATGTCAGATAAATATAAAAGCAAAAAAAAGCCTTAAATTACCAGGTTTTTTCCTAATAGGTCATATTTCAGACATCTTCATTTTCCCCTCTGTATAAATGAAATAAGCTGCACATGAAGAAACTGTGGTGTAAGGATTTCTCCAAATGCATGAACCCTAAAATATCTGTCCCACTGTTTCCCATAATGTCTTATATTTCTTCCAAAGCAGTTGCTCCCTGTGAGCTAAGTCATGATCTGTCCATTTGTACCAACCTACCAGGGGTAGGAACCTATCACCCTTCGTAACAGTGATCTCTTTTCTTCTCTTCCCAATCTGACCACCCACATTTAGCAAATGACTCACCTCATTTGCTCTCCAACTGCCAGTGTCTCTTCCTTCCAATCTAGCCTATAGAATATTACCAAATTACTCTTTCTCAAGAATGAAGCTACATATACTTCTTTGCTCAAAACCCTCTGCCTATACAATCAAGGCCATCTTACTAACTTGCCATTTAAACCCACACAATCTGTCCCTTAATCCCTCTCCCTGTTCTTCCACATGAAAATTTGAATCTGGTAAATTAGTCTTATCATACCAAAAGTCTTCCTTCTTGTTTGTCATTGATCCAGCTATCTTTCTCAGTCTTTCTGTTTATTTTCCATTTGAAAGGATGTTCTTTAAGCTTTCCTTCAGAACAAGCTCAAATCCAAGCCTGTAAAGTTTTCCCTGATTATCAGTAATCTTGATAGTTCTTTCAACCCACATGGATTGTTTGCACTAATAATTTCTCACTTAGCATATGCTATTTTACGTTATTGTTTACCTTTTTTTATGTACATGCCCAGTCTCTACAACTAAATCAAGAGCCTTTCCAGATGGAAATTAAATCTTACATTTATTTGCCAACGTAGTATATATTATATGTCTCTGTGTAGAGTAAGCATTTACTAGATGTTTGTGGAAAATAAATGATCAATTTACCAGATTAAGAAGAATGATTTAATTATAACAGTACTTTATAGAGACCTTCTTTAGTTTTGGCATTTTTTAATGCTTTTTGGCAACAATTAACATACCCCACCAAAAATGGATTAAATAGAGGCCTTCAAATTCATTTTGATCATATCAAAACATTCCAGAAATAACTGTTGCAGCTTGGATCAGTGAATCACTATTGTCTGAGCATTAGGTTAGCTTCTCTGTCTTTCTTTTATACTTTTTCTCATTGTCACAACTGTAAGCATCACATCTTCACACAGCCAAACCTAAGGTGGAAAGAAAGAGAAGGTGTTTTCCTTGTCACGTCTCTCCAATATCAAGATGGAAAATCGCAGATATACCTCAGCAGCTCTTAGTCACCTCCAAAGAAATACTTTGGACCACTATAGAACTGTGTATGCTTGTAGCTATCAAGGAAGTTAGAAAAGAAAAATCTGAAATATTTAATTGAGGATGAGAACTTAAGTTTCACAACAAGAAATAAAGGAAGAAGGAAATTACTGTTGGGTGGGGAACCAAATAGTATTTGTCGCCAGGTAAAATTCACATTCAATTAACAATCATTAAATACTTAGAGTAGCACAATTCATATCAGGTTCTGTCATATATGCTGAGATATTTATTTCTCATACCAATCCTGTAAGATTAATATTATTCTCCCATTTTACAGATGAAGAAACTGAGGCTCAGAGAGGTTAGAGCATTATCAGTTAAGTAAATAAGAGAGCCAAGATTGAAGTTCATTTTATAAGGCTAAGATCAGCGTATTTTCTACTGTACCTCAGCTGAGTCTCAGAGCAGAACATTTTAATGATATATGTAGAAGAAGAAAACTAGGATGCGATGGGAGAGGTACCTAGTGCATAGTGAGAAAGGTAGGAAGGATGGCACAAGTTCATTGGCCTTCTAATGAGTGAGGCTGCTTAGGAGGGGATGGGGAAAGCAGGGCATTGATCAGAGGTTAGCCCGGGATCAACCCTCAGAGTTTCAAGAACTTTAAAAATAATGCAATTATTTGTATTTGCACAAACAAAAATATTTAACTTTTTGAGAAAATTCATATTGATATTAAAAATTACATATATTTTAGGCCAGGTGCAGTGGCTCACACCTGTAATCCCAGCAATTTGGGAGGCCGAGGTGGGTAGATCACCTGAGGTCAGGAGTTTGAGACCAGCCCGACCAAAATGGTGAAACCTGGTCTCTGCTAAAAATACAAAAATTAGCCAGGCATGGTGGCAGGTGCTTGTAATCCTAACTACTTGGGAGGCTTGAACCTGGGAAGCAAAGGTTGCAGTGAGCTGAGATCACCCCCTTGTACTCTAGCCTGGGAGACAAGAGCGAAACTCTGTCTCAAAAAGAAAAAAAGTATGTATAGTTTATATATATGTGACATTTGAGAAGCAGTCATTAAGTGGATTTTTTCAGGAGATATAATTTACATGGGATCTAAAGCACAACCTGTATTCCAGCTCAGGCTTTGAATATTTTTACCCTTTTATATTTTTCCCTCTTTATCAAAGAATAGATAGTAGGTGTTCTCCGTAACCAAAGTTCATGATTTCTTCTTTATCTTTCAATTTCCTTTTTTAAGGTTATCAAAAAGTAGCAATTTATTTTCATTCTCTCTATGAACTTACACAAAAGCCTTTACAATAAGCTTACTAAAAGAGAAGAATATCAAGAAAAGTGAAAAATAATATATGTCTCTTTTGAAATTTCTTAGGATTCTTATGGTGCCTTAGGACTTGAACAGGATCCTAAATCTCTTTTTTCAGGGTGGGAGAGAAGGCAGTCATGAAGTAGAAAAGAGAGGGAGACTGAGATTCCAAACCCTTCCCCACCCCATGTAGGGAGCTTCAGAGCAATGTGTAGAATTGATGTAAGACATACTATTCCTCTGTAAAAGCATCAAAAATATTAAAATACTTCTATTATCTATGCTTAGCCTCCAGCTTCTTTTAATGATCTTCCCAGATCTCACAAGAACTCAGACTAAATTGACTGTATGAGTTCAAATGGTAGCAACACAGTGACAATTAATGATTCTTGCCAGGATCCATAAATTATGGCATCTTTTGCTAGTCTTTTTTTTTTTTTTTGGGGGGTCTTTTTTAAAGGTTTCGGGCAGCTTATTAAGCATCTAACCTTCACTCCAATGTGGCCTGAAAGGGAAAGAAATAAACAACCAATCAAGTAGAAATTCTCTTTGGCTTAATTCATAGTCCAGCTGTACACACATTGCATTTATGAGAAAAGAGCCCTCTTCATCTGATATGTGAACTTATGTTATTTTCATCTAAATTCGTTGTGCTCATCTTTTATCTTTGTTAAATTTAACCTGGATTCCACTCTGAAAAAACATCATATATTTTTCAAGTAGCTAATGGATGAAAATAGCCAAGTTCGTATGTAAGATTCTACTCCTTCTGTTCGTTAGGTACTCTAATCAAGTTTATCAACTTGTTTTTTAAAGAAAGAGAATGATTATCTCTATTACACAGAGAATTTATTAGTGTCCTATAGAAAAATAAGGGAGTATTATTCCTCAAAGCTGAGACAAAGGGAAATTGAGAAAAGATATTTGTAAATACTCAAATAATCATAAGAGATCAAAGTGAATCTATGTGAATTTTTGAACTTGAAACCTACCTTTCTCAAAATTGCAGGATTGAAATGATCATTTATGTGTTGGCTTCTTCTTACTGTGACCACCCAACTAACTTGTGATTGTTAATCCGTTAATGCCTTTTGACATGTTAGTACAGTGATTAGGAGTTTTGGTCCAAATCCTGACTGTCCATGAACTATGTGATGTTAGATAACTCACTTAAAATCACTGCATCTGTTTCTCGCCTGCCCCAAAAACACAATAAAAGGAGCAACCCACTGCAGTGAGTTTTTCACTGATTAAATGCTGAATGCTTCTAGGATATTTAACACTTGTGAATAGCAAGTGCTATGTTAATGTTAGTTAATGTTAGTTATTAGAAACGTCGTTTTTCTTATTTCCATTTCATCTCATAAAACCCTGACCAAACCAAGGATTCCAAAGACCAGACAGATCTCTATTGTCCAGATTTGCTGTAAACCTAACTGTGTATCTTTGGGCTATTTATGTAACCCTTATGATTCTGTCTCCTTAACTGATAGATGAAGTTTCTTGTCCTAATAGTCTTCATGGGCAGGTTGGCATTTTCCCTTATTACAGTATATTGGACACCAAAGAATATCAGATACTAGGTCAGGGTTGCCTGACCACAAAGTGATTTGTGTCTTTTAGGTTGTAACCTCCCGCTGGCTATCCAAGGCTGGTCCCTACCATGCTTCCCAAGTCTGACTCCTTAATCATTCACCCCATGCCTCACTATCTGCCCCTTTTCTCCAACCCCACTCTCCTCAGGGAAAAAGTACTTGCTCTGGACCCAGGTTCCTGAATACCTGAGTTTTGACATTAGTTGATCTGACAAACTCATCCATAGTAAGTTGCAGTAAATGCTAATACTATGTGATGCTATTTCCAGAAAAGATATGCTTGTTTATTTTCTAATTGAGGGAGAGCAGTAGAAAGAAAGGGAGGAATTTCAGGCACCATAGCAGAGGACGTCAGGGAACAAGAGGAAGGCTATCCCTGGGCAGGAAAAATGCATTATTCTGTATTTGGTGTGAGGCAAGTCAGACGGTATATACCCCTATACTTCTCCTGCGATGGCTAGAATTTAGAGACTGGCTATTCCTGTGGTTCAATTCCGGTACGGAAATGACAAGTCAGGAAATTCCCAGCATGCCAGGACTCACTGGAGGTGTTGCTATTCTTACTGTCACATATCCGAGACCACTGGTAACCACTGAAATCTAGAATTGGCTCATGGTCTCTCTCTCTATCTTTCTGTCTCTTCTGACTTCTGCTCTGTTTTATTTCTATATGAGATTATTTGGAAAAAGAAAGCAAAAATAGCTGATTACCTGGAATATAATTGAATCAGCATTTGGGATTTTAAAAACGGAGATTATTATAGCAAACTATTTTAAATAAATAGAATATGAATCATCCTTGTTCTCTGTCATGATCAAACTTCATAAATCATTTCTTAGTTACTAATTTACTATTTGTGTTTGTTTTGAAGTGGAAAGAAAGACAAGACAGTTTACCATTTCCTATATGTATCTTTGCTACAACTTAGTCTCAAAACACAATTAAACCAGAAATACACCTAAAGGTATACTGTTAAGTTAGTTTAAAAAATGTAACAATTACTGAAATAGACTAAGACAACATGCTATTTAGAAAAGAAGAAAAATGGAAAGGTGACAGTAGCTTTTCAATATTATTATGTGAAAAATCACAATAGTTTCCAGTTTTATGTAAGGCAGAACAATGGAATATCATGGACCTATGTTACATCACAGTGCAACATATTTTTAAAAAGCATTATTTCAACCCTTTGTTGCTGGAGGCTTTTATGTAGAGGCTTGATGACCACTTGACAGAGATAGTGTAAAAGACATTCAAATATTGAGGGCAGTTTAAATAGAATGACTTCCAAGGTGCCTTCTAACACTGAAAAAATAAATATGGGAGTCCTATTTTGCTAAATCCAATGTTTGAAATACTTTTTGAATTGAGTTGGGGATGCAATGGCTGTTTCTCTCCCTAGGCTCCAGCTAGAGGTAGGAGCATTCCTTAACCTCTTAATTAAATCTTTGCTCTAATGTCTAGCACTGTCTCTGTGAGACCTAAACTGACCACAAAAGAAATATTACAACCCCCTCCTCCAGCCCCAGTTCTTCTCTTTGTTTTATATTTTTTTATAGCAGTTGACACATAATCAACTTTCCATATGCCTAACATTAATTGAAGTATTTTTACATTGATTGCTGCCTTAGTAAAATATAAATATTCCAAGGTCAGAGATTTTGTCTGACTTGTTCACTGATGTTATTATCTCAGTGCCTAGAACAGGATCTGGCACATGGCTGATGCCCAGTAATTTTTTTTATAATTCGTGAATGAAAACAGAAGGGGAAAAAAAGGAGAAAGAAACTAATCCCAGACTCAGGAAAAATATTTTCTAATTTTCCATTTTAATTAGTATTCCCAGTGCTTTGACAGGAGCATAACATTACACACTAGAAAGGTCTCAACATCTAATTATATTTAAATTATAACTGTTAGCTTTGAGTTTTAATAACATCATTTGCCTTTGATTCTACTGTAACCAGCTCTAAATAGACTAGAACTTGAAATACTATAAACAGATAACCTCAACTATGTGTATTATAAGTGTTCAATATTGAGAACTCTAAAAATAGGCTGGTTTCCAAAAATTAGCTAATTATGCAAAGTGTCTATTTACGTGTTTGCTTATATACCAACAATACTCTTTAATTCATAAAGCTTGTCTCTTGACATCTAGTTGAAGTATCTGAAGCCCTGATATCTAGCAATTAAAATTATAGTGAAAGCAACTGGTATACAAAGCACAGATTCTGTCACACTTGATCACCTCTTTCCGTATCACCCTCAGCCAACCTTAATGAGGAAAGATGGAAAATGTCTACTACTTCTTAAAGTGAAGATTTTCCCAAATTGGAGTTCTAAAGTTAAGAAAGTAGTTCTTCATTGGGTAAACATAGTAATTGACTTTTATAGCCTTTTTGAAAATACATATGTATGTATCCTTTTTAAATCTAGAAAGAAATGCATTATATATAAATGAATGAATAAGCAATGAGTCTGCTGTGTTTCTTTCCATCAGCATCCAAAATAACAGTATGTAGTCATGTCAGGAGCACCAAATAGTCAAGTACTATTTTCAGAACAAATGTTACAAGGTTTTAATCTGGCAACGTTTCACTGCCTTTTAGCTCTGCAAAACTATACTCTGCCATCTCCTCCACATTCCATTATCCAGCATCCTAAATCCTGACCCAAGTCAGTGAAGTGTACAGATAATCAACATAAAGCAGAGCATTTCTAGAAGAGCATATGGACTCTCGAACAGTTTTTCAATGCGTATTAACTGTGTGTATGTTATTGTTTACTAGGGTGTGCATTATAGCCATATGTTATATTTGAGGTTATCACTACTTGAGAAGGATTTGGAAAACATAAGTTTAGAGAAAATTACAATACTAAATACGAGATAGAAAATAAGATCTATAAGCGAAATTTATTGAAACACACTATTTGTGGCCGGGTGAGGTGGCTCACGCCTGTAATCCCAGCACTTTGGGAGGCCGAGGTGGGTGGATCCCGAGATCAAGAGATCGAGACTATCCTGGTCAACATGGTGAAACCCCAACTCTACTAAAAAATACAAAAAATTAGCTGGGCATGGTGGCAAGTGCCTGTAATCCCAGCTACTCAGGAGGCTGAGGCAGAAGAATTGCCTGAACCCAGGAGGCGGAGGTTGCGGTGAGCCGAGATCGTGCCATTGCACTCCAGCCTGGGTAACAAGAGCGAAATTCTGTCTCAAAAAAAATAAAAATTTAAATTTAAATTTAAAAAAAAACACTATTTGTTGCAATAACTAAGCGACAGACAGCTGGAATCCAGGGATTCTTGTCTTTTCAGTCCTTGTCATATGGCCACCGCCATCAAAGAATAATTTTACCTCATTAATGACAGTTTGAGAAACCTGACATGCAGTCACTGATTGGTAAATGACAGCTTCTGAGTCTGTACACCAGGACAGTGCCACAGTGGAAGAACCACAACCATCACAGTTAACTTTTCCTGGCTGGCAGGAAAAAACAAAAGAAGCATTGTTAAATAATATTCTTTGCTATTTTATTCAGATATAATCCAAGTCTATTTTTCTCTTTAAAATATAAAATGAAAACAGTAATTCATGAAACAAGATAAAGTTTTATTCTTCAACTTCCATGTTATAGTGTTTTATCTCTCGTATGGGAAACCCAGGTCCCGATTTGACCCAGCATTCTTCAGTCTTAATGGAGTAAACTGTGACTCAAAGGAAGCCTAAAGTAAATGTTTTCAAATGAATGTGATCTCACCCTCTAGGGCAAGCTTGCCCAACCCATGGCCTATGGGCTGCATATAGCCCAGGACAGCTTTGAATGTGGCCCAACACAAATATATAAGCTTTTTAAAAACAAATTCATAAACTTTCTTAAATTATGAGGTTATTTTCTGAGATGTGTTTTTTAGCTCATCAGCTATTGTTAATGTATTTTATGTGTGGCCCAAGACAATTCTTCTTCTCCCAATGTAGCCCAAGGAAGCCAAAAGATTGGACACCTCTGCCAGTCTAGGGAATATTTAGCACTCTCTGGAGACATTTTTGAAGACATTTTGGTTGGAGGCAGAGGTGTGCTTCTGACATCTAGTGGGTACAGGCCAGGGATGCGGCTAGACATTCTTAATGCAGAAGACAGCCTCCTACAACAAAGAACTATCCAGACCAAAATGCCAACAGTACTGCAGTTGAGAAACCCCAGATTAAAGGTTCTTGCACTTTTCAACAGGCAGTTCAGTCACTTAGGAAATAATTCTCACAGCTGCTCCTCTCTGCGCACCTTGTTAGAGTAATCATGAGGGTAACGGAGCAGTAGATGAACTTACCTCCATGTTTGGAATCTCAGCGATTTACATGCAGTGTTTAGTATAAGCAGTGAGAGGCAGTCAACTCACCCTTCTCTAAACTAAATTAATTTATTTTGAAAGATTTACATTTCATAAAGGTTAAATATTTTACTGAGATTCCCAGGTTTTTCTTTTTCAACAGAGAACTTTTACCTTGCAAAGCTGTCATTTAATAAGTCTAGGATATCAGCAAAAATTTAAAGTTGACACCAATTGCTCATAATCTGCAAATTGAGTGTTTCACAAGGACCAATTTAAGCCAATAGTTCTGGGCTCCGGTTTCTATTAATACTTAAATCAAATATAGTCATTAGAACTTGAGGATCAATAATAGATTCTGGCTTCTTCTTGTCATTGACTTCTTTGATAAGTAGTTTTACTGAAAACATATTTGAGTTTAAATTAACAACAATTTCCTATATCCCGTACAGTGATTAATTAACTAATCAGGCCATTAGGTTGAGAAGAAAGGAGAGAAGTCTTCAGCTGACATAACAAGACTGAGAGCCAGTCAAGACTTTTAATCTCAGCTTTACCACTTATTGTGTGACCTTGGTAAAAAAAAAAATCAATTAAACCAATATTCACCTCTTATTTAAGATGTGGATAATACTTAAAACCCCTGTGAGCAGTGAGATAAATATTGGTGTGTTAATTAATGTATAAATTGCTAAGTAGATTGCAGATATCAAGACTAACTCCCCTCATCCGTATGACTTCATATGTGTTTGAAATTTATTATGGATTGACGTTTCCAGAGCTTAAGAGACTTTTCTAGTCTAAATTGGTAGCAAAGGGTGAAACTAGAATAACTATTTTAGTCTTCTGACCATGAATTCAAGGATTTTTGTGTATAGTATTCTGCTCCTTCAAATTTATACCATCCAAAAATCTTGCAAGCATGATTTCTCAACATGTCTAAATGTACCATAATTATTTGCAGACAAAGATTGAAAGAAAATTATTTGGAATGCCATAACAAAGTATTAGAAATAATTTGCATATATTTGTTGACTTGATACTCTATCTCACATATTAATTCTTTATATATGTATATATTATAATGTTATATGTATTACTGTATTTATTATATGTTATCACAGGAGCACCTCTTCATGAGTTCCTCAGAGTCCCAAGACTCTCTTGTCTTCAGGCTGGTTGCTCTCTAAGATCCTTTGCTTTATTATTTATTAATGTATTTATTTGTTGATTTTAAAGAGGGGCTCTCACTTTGTTACCTAGGCTGGAACAAGGTCCTCTACTTTGAACTTCTACTATGTAATTCTTCCCACACATTTCAAGAAATTTCCTTCTTCTAACTATTGGTGCAGTCTCACCCTTCAAAGTCCACCTTCTCAGCCCCGGCAATACATACCCCAGATTCACATCTGAGTTGTTAGAATAATCTTTTGTGGGTTCCAACAAGACAGAGCAGAGTAGGCTTCCATGCTCTAAGTAGCAAAGAACATTTCAAGGTGAGTGTGGGAACTGCCAGGCTCTGTGAAGGTTCCCTACAGTGTATTAGCGCATCTGCCACATTACTCTTCTGAGTGGCCAGTGGGGTAGCTGTTAAATTGCATAGACATCCTACATACGCCTTTTATCCCAATATGTGAGTCCACAGAGAAAGTTGTCTAAAAATGTCAGCTGAGTCCAATCACTAAGTGAAAAATTCTGTGAAAACTGGGACAAATAAGGAACCATGAATCCTGGCCGGGCACAGTGGCTCACGCCTGTAATCCCAGCACTTTGGGAGGCCAAGGCGGGTGGATCATGAGGTCAGGAAATCGAGACCATCCTGGATAACATGGTGAAACCCTGCCTCTACTAAAAATACAAAAAATTAGCTGGCATGGTGGCACACGCCTGTAGTCCCAGCTACTTGGGAGACCGAGGCAGGAGAATCACTTGAACCAAGGAGACAGAGGTTGCAGTGAGCCGAGATCACGCCACTGTACTCCAACCCGGGTGACAGAGTAAGACTCTGTCTCAAAACAAACAAAGAAACACACAAAAACAAAACCATGAATCCTGGCTTTCCTTGTCCAGGTGAATGTTTTTGCCTGTGCCTTCATAGATAACTTCATTGCATCATTGGGAGAGCCTGTGTTAAGGGTGGCCAACTAAGGCATAATTCCAGAAAAGAAAAGACTGTCTTCTGCAGTTTTTAGGTTCATTGTCTTTAATACTTTTGTTGTCATTGGAAATTACACATTATATTATAAACTGATTAAGCATTGAAGCCATTAGCATGTATTTAAAAAGAGCTGCTTCTGATCATATGTTATTACTGGTGGCTTTTGTGAAACCTGCAAATTTTTGCTTCTGTGTTTTATTCTATTCTGTATCTGGTTCCTAGACCTTTGTTAACACCCATAATAGACTGAATAAAAATGTTTTCACTTGATATAATTTTAATAACCTAATTCATACTTGTTTCTTTCATACATATTCATATGAAGACCACATAACCCCCAGAAAAATGGAACTTATGCTATGAATTGATTAGCGTATCCAGCACTTGCATCAGATGCATACAAAATGCATGTTCTTCAATATCTACAACTTCTAAATCATACCTGTTACTGTAACAGTCTCAAAAAATAAAACAGCCCTGGTAATGTGATAGTTAATTTTTAAGTTTCACACATTAAAACATCTATAAAAAGTAAGGAAAACCTCTAAGATTAATTTATCATTTCTTTTATATGTAAAACTCTTGAATTTAAGTCTTGCTTTTAAGAAGACAAGAAGAAATATTACATAATATGAAAAGCATGCGACTCCCCCCATTAGAGAGTTACTTTCACAAAAATTAAGAAAAGGGTCAGAAGAGCAAAATTATGCTATTCTTATCATAGATAACATACTTGAAGATCAGGAGGGGATGAGTGTTTACTATTCAAAGTAAAAGCCATCATGTTGCTGCAAGAAAGAGGGTGTTTCAACTTAGCTTTGTGATTTGAGCATTTTACCAGGTTGTAAGAGTTGAAAATCTGAATCTCATTCTGCCATTTAAAAGGAAATTAAAAGAAGGAACAGTTTAATGCTAAGTCTAACCCTCCTAGAATTTATATTAAGATGGAGTTACCCAGAGTTCTCTAAAGTATGAAATCTTGGTGGTGCAAGAAAAAAATCAGACTTCATTATGCATTCTACTAGTCACTTCTTTTGGATTATTCTTTATACTTTTGAAATGTCCAAGTCACTCTGGGATAGCTGTTTGTAAGCTGCCACTATGAGATGGCATTTAAAATGAATGAAAAAGATATAGACAACATTCTCTTTAAATCAACAAAATCAACCTCGGCTTCAAAGCTGGTGTGGAAAGGCTTGTTTTCTGTAGCACTCTTCTGTGCATATGACATTCTGGAAATTATACATTCTGTTTTACAGAACTAAATATTTATTACCAGAGGAAAATAGATTATTAATTACAGCCAAAGGCTGCTTTGATTAAATATACAATTAATTAGCTATGCTAAGCTCATCCATCCCAGAGCTCCTAATATTTTCAGCCCGATGATTCTTCTAGTACTTTTAATTAAAATTTTTCTAAAAAGCCACAAGTTAGCTGCATGTGCACTTAAACTGAAGTTATCTCTGCAGTGTTTCACTGGTTTCCGTATGCCATGTAATTAATCTTTAGTGATTAAAAGTACATAAAATCATCGGAGATGCAAAGTAATTTGAGCAGATATGGAACAATGGAGAGCTTTTACTGGGCCTTGGCAGGATTGTTTTATCTGCTGAAAATTATTTCAAAAGCATACAGATGTTAATTGTTTGAAGGAAATAAATGTACAAAAATGTGCCCTTCTCCCCCACTGTTCCAAATGAAGCTAAATAAAATCAACAATATTAGTATAGAAAAATGTTGTGGCAACTTGAGTTTAAGGATGTGATGACTCTATTTGGTGGAGATGCATCCACTTTGTTGCCCTGTGTTGTTTGCTTGCTGAAGCAAACATAGTGCCATGTAAAACACAGTTTTTAGAAAGTGCCACCGCAAATATCATTGCCTCATACATACATGCTCTCAGATAGACCCGAAACCTTGAATTGGTTGCAACTCTCCATACAGTCCAGCTGCTGTCTTAAGGAAATCCTGTTTAAATCACTCATAGTGATTGTGTCCACAAAGGTAAAAGCATATGAGAACCCAGGTGGTCTTTTTCACTTGGAACTTTGTCCTATTTTATCTCAGTGGGCTCCTGAATTGTTGTAAGGCAGCAACAGCTTTGCCTCAAAGATGGACTATGCTGGAAAATTGACCAGCAGAGTCACCTCCTTTCTGAGCTTTTCCTGATTTGCTTACACTTTAAAAAAATAATGGGGGGATTCTCTTTACTAGAGTTTAAAGCTGCATCATGCTTATTCATGCATATGCATATATTTTTATACATTTTTGGAACAGAGGTAATCCTTGGAGAGCACATTGTCTAACCTGTTCATTTCACAGAAGCATTTTTTTTTCGCTTTGCAACTGGAGTTTCCTTGTCCTGGGAATGTAAGTTAAAACAATTATCTACACACTTATGAATGGGGATCAAGCAGTTGATTCACCACTTAATTATAACTTTATGAACTACTGTATATACTAAAAGGAAATAGGAGAATAAACTTCCCACCCATCCTCTTAAGTTTTAGAACTTCTATGCTAAAACTTCTATTGATGTTTAAGAAAATTAATATGAATGGATAGAAAAATCCTGGGTATTTTTTCATACTGTCATCTTCAGCAAGTTGTTTAACCTATTTAGTTTTTTAATCTATAGGATGAATACAATAATAATTTCTGCACCTCTAGTGGCAGATAGTACCAAGCAGCATGTGTGACACAAATAGTCAGCACTCAACAAATTTTCATTGCTATTGTTATTATCTATTTCTAGGTACACTTAGAGACGACCATGTCAATGAAATTACTGGGCAAATTTCAACTATTTGATAGAAAATAGCATCAGTTGCTATTTTAATGGATTTACTTTTTTTGCCTTAGGCATCAATCTGCATTTTATTAATATAAAACGAAATATTTCTGTTCTAAATCCATGAATTTGAGGAAGTTGGGATCGCGGTGTTAGGAAGGTTTCGGGCACAAGTTCAGGTGGTTTTACTTGCGGATGTAGAAGCTTGTGAATTTCCCTTAGGGCGTGGCCTTTCTACTGTGATTTCATATTATCGACTGAACTCAAGTGTCAGGCTGCATTCGAATGGCAGAATTGATTGTTGAAAAGTGATTTAAGCCTCCTGCTTCTCCTAGGGTGATGGCTGTTTGTTCAAATTTTGTACTGTCCTTTCAGACTGGTGTGAAATACCACTCATTGCATAGGCACTAAGTTAAAAATGCTGCTCTTGAAAGGGACAGTTGTATGTCATGCAAGCTCTACTTTCTTATGTGAATGTCCATGTTGTACAATGCACATATATTCTCTCTGGTAACGCACCTCTCTACGTTTATATCCTACACAGGTGGAGGACCATAGAAAGTACGTGTGTGTGTGTGTGTGTGTGTGTGTGTGTGTGTGTGTTTAGGAAAGAGAAACAAAGAGAGAGATCGAGTGTGTTTATGGTGGAACAGTCACCCAGTTGACTAGGTGGGTAATAATGAGAAAAGTTGAATTTCAGAAGATTGGAAGAAGTAAATTTTGATTTCTAAAATAACCTCTGAAAATATATCTTCAAAGGATAGGCAACATCTACTTGGCATGCCTTTTTATCTTTACATACTTAAAATTCAACCTCTACAGCTTGTATTTCTGCACAGTGTGGATTTAATTGATAGGAATAATACCGAGGCTTGGCTGTTAGGGAAAATCTGCCATCTGAATCCATGGGGCCCACTGGAATCCATGTGAATGAGAGCATCAGGATACCATTTTATAGCCCTCTCTACCCTCCTCCAATTGGACAATCCACACTGTCCCTGTCTTGACCCAAATACCCATCATTTTTCGCACTGTCTAAATGGCTTCACTACTTTTATTCAGTTATGTCTCACCACAGCCTTCCAAGTTTTATGGGAAAACTTCCATGTTTCCCTTAAACCTAAAGGATGCCACACTGCTTTTCAGATGAAGGTATTTTTAGAAAGTCCTTTACCATGGCCTATGGAGGACATTAGGATCTGTGTTACACCCATCTTTCTCTAAGTCACCCCAGATATCTCATGGTCACCAGAGGACTTACTCGTTTATCCTTCAACCCTGGGGTTCCTCTCCTTTCTCCCATCTTTGCAGTTTATAAAGTTCTTCATCTCATCAGACCCGCCTCAAACATCAAAGTCCTGGAGTCACATCCCAATAGCCCAGTCATAGCTAGCCCCTTGTGCTCTTGCAGAGTTGTTAATACCCTCCTTTCAGCTCTTTATGAGTTTCGTTACAATTATAGATGTATACGTTGTTTTTCCCAGATTGTGAGAGCAGATGCCTTTCCTTGCTCAGCCTGTTACACTCATTTACACTCAGCTTCCACAACTTTCAAATGGGGATAAAATACTTACCTCCCATGACTGTTCTTGGATGTGACTGAGATAATATAGGCCAAGGGCTTGGCTCAGCTCCTGGCACTCTGGGAGTGCTCACTCAGTGCAAACTAGTATTACTGTCATTGTCACTGCCAGGAATGTAACGTGTATCCCCAGAGAGTAACCTCGTCTCTGTCACTCAAGAGTTAGGAAGGAAGGAAGGAAGGAGGGAGGGAAGGAAGTGTTATGAATCACCACCATAGCACTGTGCTGGCTGCCCTAGCTGTGTTTTTATTGGATCCTATCTGCAACTCTGAATGGAAATTATTATTTGCTTCTCCACATGAAGAAGCTGAGGCTCGGAGAGCTTCAATAACTTACTCAAAGTCACACAGCTAGTCCTGAAAACTATATTTAGGACTAATTCCAAGTGATTCCCACATCAATGCTTTTTTCTGCTGCAGCAATGAATGACAGGGGTCAGGAGGTTTAAGAGCAGAGCAGCCCTGATCTTTGCTTGCTACTCAGAAATCATTTGTACAATATATTCAAGTCAAAGGAATAATGTAGACAACTGGGAAGTGAATGCAATGCATTTAAACACGAGTGATTTTAGTGCCATTTGTTTAAACATGGCTCTTGATAGAGAACCATGGGAAAATGTATTTAACACATAATTATTCTCAAGTGTGTGCCAAGCACATTTTTAGGCCCTGAAATTGCAGCACTGAAAACAATTGTCAGTCTCTTGTCATTCAATGTATTTTGTACAGAACCATTTAAATAGTGAAGCATTATATTGCTGTCATAGATAGGGTACAGTGAACCTCTGGTGAAGACACTTTACCATCTTCTTTCTTGTTATGACACATGCCCTGTTATAAATAATTTACTGTCTCCTATTCCTTTAGGTGGTACAATTTACTTCTTTTATTCAACAAACAGTTATTTTCTAGCACGTGCTAGTGTGGCTAAGTTTCAAGGTTGATTTCTACATCCTTTTATACTCTCATCACAAAGATGGGACAAAAAGATCTTGTCCAAGGGCTCAGAGCACATTTCCTCTTGTTCAATTGATATGAAAGATGAATAGCTCTGTCCAAATCCTCAGTTGTTGATGATGTTTGCAGGATTTTTTTATTAGGAAACCTGAGTTACGTTGACAATGACTTTTTCTCTTCAGTGAAATAATTTGAGTTCAAGTGTTTACTGTATCCATGCCTTATGCCTTTATATCTTTAGAGCTGTTGGAGAAAATTTTGTCTCCATCTAAATTCCTTGTTAAGTTTTAAATACTTGGATCTGATATGTCAGAACTCAGTGAATAGATTTATTAATAATGATCTCCATCAGTTTAGTATTATGTTAGGAAGTAAAAGGTCAGTAAGTAGTTGTTATCCAACCATTTCATCAGTGGGCTCTTCTCCAAAGATTTAGTCATTTTTTTTACTGCGTATAGAGTCACTTGAGATATAAAAAGTCTTTTTGTAGTAATGAAAGAACTCCCACAATTAGCCAGAAGGCAGCCATGTATCTTTTTAAATAGCTCAGCTTGGAGAGCAGGATATCAGGTGATATTCATAGATGAATTGTTATGACAATGATAAGGTTGGTGATACAAATCTGCATTTTTTGCTTGTAGGGATATGTGTGTATGTGTGTGTGTGTGTGCATGTGCACACAGAGAAAAAAAGACAGAGTAGAGTAGGAATTTGTTTTTCTAGAGATATGCCACAGAAACAAACCCTATAGGAAGCTCTTCATCCATCATTTCCTTGTAATTATTTGTGAACTCTCAACAATTACAGCATGAATCTATTTTTAACTAATAATAAATACAACAATATTTTGAAACTTTTCTTTGGTTTCAGGCATCAAAAACTTATGGGAATAAAATAATAACAATTTTTAAGTTCCAAGAATAGTATAAAAATTCTCAAATATCATTCACTATGCTCCCCAAATTGTAACATCAATTAACATATTACATTTGCTTTAGATTCTGAATCTCTCTCTCTCTCTCTCTCTCTCTCTCTCTCTCTCTCTCTCTCTCTCTCTCTCTGTCTCTCTCTCCCTGTCTCATCAAGTCATAAATGTTAACATCACCAGTAATAGACAAATAAACATTACATGCCTCCCAATAAGATAGGCTGAAAAGGACACACCACCACTTCTGGATATTCCTGCCCAAGATACATAAATATATAACCTGAGTCTAATCAAGAGAAACATTAAACAAACCCAAATGGAGGGACTGTCATAGTTTGTTTTCTGCTGCTATAACAGAATACCACAGACTGGGCAATTTATAATTTTAAAAAAATGTATTTCTTGAGGCTGGTAAGTTCAATATCAAGGTGCCATCGTCTGACAAAGGCCTTCTTGCTGTGTCATAGCATGGTGGAAGGCATTACATGGCAAGAGAGAATGCCAGAGAGCAAAAGGGATGGGAAGGAGAGCAAACGCATTATTTTATCAGGAACCCACTCGTGGTAATAGCATTAATCCAACCACGAGTGTAGAGCTCTTATAGACTAGTCACCTCTTAAAGTTGTGATGTCTCAACACTCTTGCATTGGGGATTAAGTTTCTAACATGTGAACGTTGAGGGACACATTCAAATCATAGCAAGGATACTCTGCAGAATAACTGTACACATCAAACAACTATATAAATACTTTAAGTATGTTATACGATCTCAATAAAATTATATTTTAATTTTCCTTTAGAAATGTGTGAATTTGCTAAATCTGACAAACTCATAATTGCATTTTAGATGCAACTACTTTTGATAGTAAAGTGAATTTGCAAAGATAGCAAATTTTAGCTCTTACCACAGTTTTCTTAAAGTCAGTAGAGTTTCATTATATTAGTCAGGGTCCCAGAATAAAACAAACAGCATACTCAAAGAGTTGAATTGAAGAAAGTTTAAAAATGAAACATTTTACAGAGGCATGAGCAAAGTTAAGATAAAGAACCTAGGGATTAGCAAGAGAGCGAGAGGTTCTTGCTACCTACAGACCTGGAGAAGGAAGGTGAGTCAGGCTTGTGAACAGAGTCAAGCAAGAGCTAGAATCTCAGGGACTGGATAAAGACCTTTAATACTTTCTAATCATTGGCTTAACCAAACAAAAAAAATAGAGATCCTAGATGAGGCAGGTATGCCAAGACACAGAGCTGGGTGAAAAGAGCAGATTATGGATCTGAAAGATAAATGAAGGACAACCAGCTCATGTGCCAGAAAGCAGTAATTTGCATTTTTTTCATTAAGGTGAGGAAAAATAAACTTATTTATAAAGAAGTTAATAAAACTATGTTGTGTGCATTTTAGTTTGTTTTCCTCGGTTAGAATCAGAACATACCATAACATGTTTCTAAATTACAGGAATAACTCATATAATTATTTACTCTTCAAAGGTGTCAAATGCTTTGATTGGAAAGCTTAGAAGGGAAGTGTGACAGTGGAAACACCAAAAGGAAGAGAAAATACAGAAGGAGGGATCCAAAAAAAAGAGAAGGAAAAGATAATGAATGGAAAAAGCAATTATGACAGATACATCCTCAAGATTGCCTATAACCAAAATTATTCATTGGTTCAAGAACAGTTTGAATAAGTTGACGAATAATGTACTCATAACATCTTCATATGAAAAATTAAAAATGAGTCCTGCTTGCATTTAAGAATGCTTTACCTTCAAAGTGCTCTGTGAAAGGGATCAGAAGCAACATATTGAACGGTTGTTGTGACCTCAGGGTTATAATCCATTAACTAAATGTAATAATAGGCTTTTAAAATAGCTCATTGGGGTGCTGGGAGTCCTCAATTCAATACTGTTACATATGTAAGCATTTTCAACGCATTCAATTATCTTAGGTTGTAAATGTGTGTTATGTCAAACCTGATTGTTAGAGGCAGATCCCAAAATGTCCCAAGTTATAGGTTAGACAACAGTCTTTATTAAGGAAACACACAAGTCAGAAATCAGCCATACACAGTCAAGCAAGGGACCAGAAACTGTTGGGCATGCGGTGGGTCCGTGTTTTAACAGAGGGATCCCACCCTATTGTTGGTCCCTCTTATAGGGAACATTGTCAGTAAAGGAACAGACTGCTGGAGATACAGGCTGTCTGGGTTAGTAATCACTTATCTTCGTTTGTCTGAGATAGCAGCTGCCTGGCAAAGTCCCTGGGGATTTTGGAACTCAAGGGAAGCTGCAACACCCCATATCCAGGGAAATGAAGCTGCCAGTCTCTCATTGTCCAGAGAGACAAACATAAGAAGCCACAGGATCACTTTAAGATAAGTCTTCTCATTGTGTCAGATGGTAAAATTACTATATTCTCTTCCAAAACTCCAGTGATAGCATTGTCAAAAACGGAACAGTGGAATAAATGGACTTTGGGGTTGATGCAATCTAACATTTCCTACGTACTTAGGTTCTGAAATTATATGATGAGCACAAACCTAAACACCAGTGATTGTTTTGTTCATTAATAATGTTTCTTTAAAGGTCAAAGTTAATTTTAGGCAGGTTTCCTTGATACAATTTTGCAGATTCCTATTATGTGACTACTTTTTATTATAAATATGTTTTACACTATGCTATACTCAATTTATATAACAATGTCCAAATAGAGTCACTCATACCAAAGTTTAGGAAAAAAACAGTGTGCTGAAATTTCTTAAAATTAATTTGAAGATAGTATCTAACAAGTGTTTTGATGTATATAGGGTTCAGATTATCTTAAATTGCTCCTCTACCAAACGTAGCAGCAATTTAAATATTGTTTCTTCCTTCTGTAAAATTTCACTAGTTCATGCTTTGGCAACACCTCCCTAATTATCAAATAGAGAATTTAATCAGTGTCACTTAGGGACTTCAGTTAAAATTAATTCCACAGTTACTTGTGAGGGTGAGAGATTTTGTGGACTTACCAGGTACAGTATCAGAATTATAATATGCAAGTATTGTATACTTACTCTCAATTTGAAATTGGGTTATATCAATTGTCCATAATCCTTGGAATTCTATGCTTCTTTTATGGAGCACTTATTTTTGGAGGGAGGGGGAACAGAGTCTCACTCTGTCACCTAGGCTGGAGTGCAGTGGCATGATCTCCACTCACTGCAACCTCCACCTCCTGGTTCAAGCAATTCTCATGCCTCAGCCTCCTGAGTAGCTGAGATTACAGGTACACGCCACCACATCCAGCAATTTTTTTTTGTCTTTTTTTTTTTGAGATGGAGTTTTTCTCTTGTTACCCAGGCTGGAGTGCAATGGCACGATCTCGGCTCATGGCAACCTCCACCTCCTGGGTTCAGGCAATTCTCCTGCCTCAGCCTCCCAAGTAGCCGGGATTACAGGCATGCACCACCATGCCCAGCTACTTTTTTGTATTTTTAGTAGAGATGGGGTTTCACCATGTTGACCAGGATGGTCTCGATCTCTTGACCTCGTGATCCACCCACCTCAGCCTCCCAAAGTGCTGGGATTACAGGCGTGAGCCACCGCGCCCGACCTTTTTTGTCTTTTTAGTATAGATGATGTTTCACCATGTTAGCCAGGATGGTCTATATCTCCTTACCTTGTGATCCACCTGCCTCAGTCTCCCAAAGTGCTGGGATTACAGGCATGAGCCACTGCACCAGCTGAGCATTCTTATATTTATTCTCCCTTGAAAGCCATAGATGCTTAGAAGCCCTCATTTCTCATAAGAGGCATGGCGGTTTGGAAACCCTCATCATTCCCAAACAGCTGACTCTAGAAATGGCTTCTCCCTAGAGTGACTGACTTATTCATGCATTTGTTAGTACTTCAAAAGAAAAGCAAAAAAGGCTGTTTGTTTTCTGATAGCCAAGAAAATTTTGCATGTGGCTGGATTTGGAGGAATAATCAAAGAGGAACGGCTCAAATCCAAGCTGAGGCCACTAGTCACTCTGGGGAAGTTGTTGAAGAGTGGCCCAGATTTTTCAGTATATCCAAAAGGGTTATTATTCATTAAACAGAGGCTTCATCAAACATTACTATGATATGGCTTACATATGAAAAGCTATCTTCTTTACTTAGCGGATGGATTAATTAGCCCATCTGCCACAACAAATGCATTCGCACATCTTTTGCGTTGATCACTGAAAAGTGATTGCTTTTTCTTTATCCACTTAAGATTATGCTATCAATATAATGGGAAATAATAAATTTTTAAAAACAAGATTATTATTTTTATATCTCTAAAAATGTATATGTGTTTATTACAAGCTATCATTTAAATATCTAATCTTTAAGAATATTTGTCCTTGTTGAACTGAATTGATAAGTGCAGGGGTGAGGGGAAGACCTCAGAAAATGGTTTCCTAGGATCAATTTTTCTTGTAGTCTCCTGTCATACATTTACTTGTTAGTTCATTTGAATATATTTCTTATAACTACTTCAAATTTGATATGATTAAAACTACTCCCTCCCCTTTTTTCTAATGTGACATTTAGTTTGTCTCTGGACAATTACATGTCACTATTTATCCTAGAATTTCTCTAATTGGCATCGTCCTTCTTCTTTTTTTTTTTTTTTTTTTTTTTTTTTTGCTGTCACCAATTCTGATGGCCTCTTGTTGAGTAATGTGTTGGCTTTTTTCATTTATCTCAAGTCAGGTGGCTTAATCATCATGTCAGAGTCTAGTCTTCCCACTCTGGGACTACTAGCCTCTTATCAAATATCAATCACTCAAATCTTTTCAGTTGTACTCTAGTTGCCTGGTTACGATGGAACCAAATCAGTTTGGGCCACAGCTATCAAAATGCCACAAGTCATGGCAATAGAGGAAATTATTACATATACTACTTGTGTTGATTATGACACCGTATCCTCTCAATCATCCCATTTAACAGCGCTTTTGGAAAAAGGCTCTTTTCCTGTGGTGTCTTAAATCAAATTTTGATCTTTCTTAAAATCCTTTTGCATGCAAACTCAAACCCCATAACACATGGGTATCTGTTGTCAGTAATCAAATTACCTTGCATTCCCTTTCCTCAGTTTTGCTCCTAACCATATTCATGCATTATTTTCTCTCCTGAAAATCAACTTATCTGTATTCCTCTAGCAAAAGACTTTCCCACCTTTTACTGGACACTCAAAAATATTGGATATCTACCCTTAACTACCTATTTTAAATGAGACTCCTTTAATAGAGAGTTTCTTCATCTTTAGTCTCATCTCACAAAACAAAAGGACAATATGTCATCTGTACAAAACTAAATTTAAGATTGAGACAAAGGATTAAGAGGGAAGAAAAAAAAGGAAGGTGGGATTGAGGGAGAGAATATAGTGCTAAAGAAATAGAATAATATGGACATGGCAATTTGAAGCACCAAATATCTGTTATTGGTTTAAAAACTAATCACTTGAAAAAAGGAAGTTTTGCTATTACTTGTTAACAAACTTTTTATAGAGGATTAACTGTAGGTATTCTTCCGGTATAATTCTCACTAGCTGCAACCAATGATAACTGAGCAAAGCAATTGCTAGAAAATCCCAATTAAGCTATTCTTTTTTTTCTTATGAAAGGCATAATTTATAAAATGGTGACCTTTTGATAGGCTAACAGTATGTTGATGAACTTCAAGTGAAGTGAAAAAAGTGTTTAGTAGCATCAATGCTTACATTTTCTAAGGGATCATGTGTAGTGGTAGAGCCTTTAAAGGTCACAGACTTCTTTACTTTGAGAGATATTAAATAGCTTTTGAAAATAGAGGTCAGCTGCATGATAACTGGAAGAAAAGAGCATTCCCCAATACGGAAGACAGATCTTGAGATTACAGGGACTGTCCTTTTCTTTAAGATCGTATTTAATTGTTCTTAGAGCAAAGACTGAAATTTGTATATGAATTTCATGATAATAAATAAATGAATGTGTATGTCATATAATCAATAGCCATTGATCTTGCCATATGAATGCTAATATCGTTTGCTTATACTAAACATTACAATAATTATTTCACAGCCTAAAATACTTTTCAATAATGTTTATAATATTTCTGCAAAAAAAATGTATACTATACTGGATTTTACAAAAACAATCTACTTAGCTTATAGTAACATAAATACATGATCACGATCAGTAGGAAACTCACTTAAAAAAATTGTTCTTGCTTCGAAGATCACTATAGCAAATAAACATTCTGAACATCACGACGAGATTAACATGTAAGGCTGCGTACCTTGTCTTGGGGAAAAAAATAGATGAATGGTATTTATCTGTCTACTACCTATTGACACACTTTGTGGATTGGTAGAATTTAATGTGTGACTGGAAGAAACCCTGGTCACTAATTTTTCCCTTTACTTTCAGATATTGCATAAAGATATCTCAAAAACGTAGTCTTATTTCATTCCACCACTATTAGGGGTTCCTCTTGATGCAAGGCTTATAGGAAAAGATAACATGTTGACACTGTACCAGTAGATATATTAAATAGTTGATAAGCTGGACACAGTAGCTCACACCAGTAATCTCAGCACTTTGGGACGCTGAAGCAAGTGGATCATAAGGTCAGGAGTTTGAGACCAGCCTGGCCAATATAGCAAAACCCTGCACCTACTGAAAATACAAAAATTACCCAGGCATGGTGGTACTCTTGTAGTCCCAGCTACTCAGGAGGCTGAGGCAGGAGAATCATTTGAACCTGGGAGGCAGATGTTGTGGTGAGCTGAGACCACACCACTGCACTTCAGCCTGGGCAACAGAGCGAGACTCCATCTCAAAAATAGATATATAGACAGATAGATAGATAGATAGATAGATAGATAGATAGATAGATAGATAGATAGATAGATAAATTGATAACAGACTGTATGACTGAGATTTCTTTTCAGAGAGGGAAGGGTATGGGACCCTGTAGGAACGGATCTTCACTAAACTGACGGGACATCATGAAACAGGAAGGCTGGGGACAAAAGAGCAGTTTTTATCTCCTGCATAGATTCTCACAGAGCAGTCTTACCTACCACCTGATAATCTTCCACAATCTGGAATTGACAAATACTGACCACAATGTAAAACATAGGAGATGATACTATTCAACAAAAGGGGCTAGATTTTATGTTGTGCTTTTTCATTCTGGGATTTCTTCTGTCATCTGCTGTCTACATGTCCTGTGGGGAGACAGTAGTGGCCCCAGCCCAAGCACCTGTCATACAGCAGGAGCTAAAGGAATGAGTGTGATGATGCCCATCGATGTCTCATGTCCACATAATCTCCTGTGCTGCAAGTCAGATATTCCAAGATGTATCAGTGAAAACTCAGTGATAACTTTTCAAGTTTAGTTCATGGAGAGAAGAATCAGAGAGTGAATGCAAAGATCAGTGAACGTGTTCACACTGGTAAATACCTAGTCAAATCTCTACCTGAGTTTCTTACTAGTGATTCAAGAGCAAGAACTGAACTGGGACATATTTTGCTGGTGAAGAAGCTTAATTGCTCATTTTTTGAAGGCACATTAACTCTTTCAGGGTCCATTGAGTAAATTAGCTCCTCCAGGTCATTAAGCCTGTCTTTATATGACGTGATAATATCTACCTGGCATTGTCTCATTTACCCCAAAACACCCTACACATGCTCTGAGCACACACATATTCCTTGTCTACTCAGGGAAAGAGAATGTGCTCATTTGAATGTCAGCAGTTTCTCTACAACTGCGACTCAGTGACTTCTTTTTTAGACACCCAGGGATATCTAAGGGTTTGCTGGTGCATAACAGTTATCAGTGCCTCACCAACAGGCAGGTGGCTTAGTTAGCTGTCTAGAAATGGTATAATTTCAGGGATATGGGGCACAGTTGTGCCGCAAGATAGGTCTTCATATTTGCAAAAGCCAGCAGTATTGATTCATTTGGGAGGAGAGTCATAAAGCTCTTTCAAGATTCTAAAGTCTTTTATTAAAACACAACTTCCACTAAAAGGCTGTGTTGTTAGGACTTATTTTAGGGAATAAATTGAGAACTATTTGAGAGTGGTCTATATTGCCTCCCACAAGGGTGTTAGGGAAAGTGTGTAGGTGTTTTGGGAGCCACAGAGGTCGAGAAACATTCCTGGCCCTTAGTTAGCAGGCATAGGAGAGTCCCACAGAAAGAATAATTTTTCTCTCCCAAATTCCAATGGTTTCTTCCCCTGTTGAGAAGCGATGACTGAGGACAAAGGCAGACTTCATCCCTTTCTCTGTAATGTCCAGGGCTCCTTTGGAGAGTCATGAATTGGCATAAATTAAAACACATGAATATCCAGAGGGACATAGTATACCCATTCAGAGGAATTCTAGAGCAGTGCTTCTTTCAATGAATATAAATATAAAGCTGAATCTTGTGAGTATTCCAATTCTGATTCAGTAGGTCCAGGGTAGGGCCAGAGATTCTGCATTTCTAATCATCTCTCATGTGATACTGATGTTGCTGGTTCGTAGACCACACTTTGAACAGTGAGGATTTAGGATAAAATGCATATGGGCAATAACACAGTCTTGGATTAAAACATTATGAATATGGAGGAAATTTGACAAAATCTTAAAAAATTGGATTTTAGGCAAATAAGACCTTGATTAAATATTAAAAATCTCACCGAGAGATTGACAGATCATGAAAAAGTAGTATATACTTAACATTTCTATCTATCTGAAGATTTCAGTGACCCTATACTGAAGCAGATGTGTTACTTAAATTTTTAAATCTTTACTAATAGTTCTGCTGTTACTAGTCAACCAGCTCCACATATTTTATAAACAACTACAGAAGTAATTATTGTTATAATCTCAGGTACTTTGTCGTGTTGGTAAAGACTTCAGTAAATATCAATGTCTGATTTAATATTCCATTACCAAATTCATATCAGAGCTGGTTGAAAGTTTTCTTCCTACCTTTTATTAATCTATCACAACAGCCTCTCTGATCTTTCCTCTGAGATGAACAATGTCCTTATATGTTTGTAGGTCAATGGGAAGGATCTTTCAAAGGCCACTCATGAAGAAGCAGTGGAAGCTTTTCGAAATGCCAAGGAGCCCATTGTGGTGCAGGTGTTAAGGCGAACACCTCTGAGTAGACCGGCCTATGGGACGGCCCCAGAAGTGCAGCTCATGAATGCCAGCACTCAGACGGACATCACCTTCGAACACATCATGGCCCTGGCCAAGCTTCGGCCATCTACCCCTCCAGTGCCAGACATCTGTCCATTCCTGCTCTCAGACAGGTATTTTTCTGTCATTTCTTCCAAAGCCCTGTTGGTTTCCATTGGTCATGTAAAGTAGTTGTGGGAAAGAAGCAGTTTCCCTAGCAGATTGACAGTTACAGAGACAGGTTTCCCAGCTCTGTTTGGAAAATGTCTCCACTGTTTCTACATATGCAGTTAGTTCTCAGCGGTCCCTGTCAGCTACTATCCCTGACCCATGTGGCTGCTTCACCTGGGTAATCATACTTGCGAGGTGCCATGAACATTTCTGGCTCTGATTAGTTCATCTTCGTATTATTAGCTGTCAAAAGCCTCATGCTACTCATGAACTCTGGTGAGGGAAACCGCTTTTCTCACCAAAGCTGCCAGAAACCTTACTAAGACTCATGTGGAAGTGGCATGTTGGCACCACATTCTCCTCTGTGGGCCACCTCTCTCTCTTCCTGGTATTTCTCTTCTTTAAAGAGAAGCTAGGAAATTGATTTAATTAAAGTGCAATTCTCCAAAGAAAGCAATTACCCAATATATTGAGATATAAACAAAGGATCTTGGCTGTCAGAGAGTAAGTATAGTGCTATCAAATAAAGAGCTAATCAAGGAATACTTCCTCTTGATCTTTGCCTAATTTAAAGGAAGCCAGAGAGATTTTATTCAAATTATCCTACTTGCACAGCTTTAGAAGTGTGTTTGCCCGATTCACTGTGTTCTGTGAGCTTTCTAGTAAATATTCAAACAGCGTTTGCCAGAGCAATGGTCTCTTTAGGCTGCATTTTCATCACCTACTCCGAGCTGTTCTTTACTTTGTAAAAAACATAGATCTGATTCATGCCACTTTCCTGCCCTTTGATAGTTGGGTCCCATAAGCCTGTGTCAGTGGGTCACGGATGTACAATTGAATCACCTGGGAACTTTTAGAAGCTATACCTGAATCACCCCTCAGGCCAATTAAATGAGAATTCTTAGAGTAAGTCTTAGGCATCAGAATTTTTCAAAACTCCCCCTAATATATTCTAATGTGCAGAAAGGTTTTGAAAACCACTCCTTGAGACTTCAAATTCAGAAGGGCAGGGGATCTGTTTGTCTTGGGTATCGCTTTATTCATTCATCATTACCTTTTAAATAGCCCTTTGTGTCAGAAAAATTGAATGTGTCAGGCATTGGAACTAGATGCCAGGCATAAAACTATGAACAAAAATAAAGTCACTACCTTCTAGGGTTCATATTTTAGAGGGGGAGTTGAACAAAAAGCAAGCAAACAAATATATTTATTAATACAGCCTAAAACATAGTAGCCATCCAATAAATACCTCCTTGAATGCATAATAATAGCTAGCTTTTATTAGCTAACCTAACATGCTTTCAGTGTTATTCCAAAAGTTTTGCATTTATTGACTCATTTAGTTTTATGAAGGAGTGCATTATATTATCAACATCCTATGTCTAAGATGAAGGAACAGATATTAAATACATGGACAAGATCACATAGCAAAAAAAGTGACAGGGCCAGGCTTCTAGGCCTAAGAGGTCTGACCTCAATACCTACTCCCTTAGCCAGTGCATCATGCTCCTCTTCCTAGGTCCTGCAGACCTTAGCTTAGTGACAATCTTTTATAGAAAACCTCCTAGGGCTGCAGTGGGTCCACCCCTACCATGTGCTCCCAAGGCTCCTATATTTTCCCCTTAATTATTGCACTGTATTAAAATTCCCACTTTGCTGCTTTCCCCAATTAATAGGGCAGAATTGGATTTTGTGCACCAATGTCTTTCTAGCACTTGGCCTGGCATCTGGTAGGCACTGAATAAATGTTGAGTGAATAAAGTGTTCCTTCCTTCTTACTATCTGAAAGGCAAGGTAAACACATCAGATGTCCAAAGCAGCTGGCTTCAATTTTTCAACAGCCCAAATGAGATGTGCAGAGCCAGTTCAGATATAAGCACGGAGATTTATCTGGTAGACACCAGGCAAGGTGCTGCCTTCATTACTTTTACGATTCTGGCCTACACTAGTGAGCCCTATATGGAACTGACAGCCCTAGACGGCAGTGAGGAAAGGCTGGTAGAATATTTATGCTGACTATAGTATGAGGGCATGAGAACAGGTCTCTTGCTTTCAGCAAGGGAGCAGGGAACTAATTGATACTGCTATCTCCAAGTTTTCAATAAGGGCCACACTGGCAGGGCTTGGAGGTCTTATCTACTACAACTTATTGATTGTATTTAGGCTTTTTTGGTGTCTTTTAGATATAGAAAAGGCCTTATGCCCTTTGCTGTTAAACTATACTTAGTCTTCATATGATATAATATATAGTCTTTATATCAGAACATAATAAATTGAATGACACATTTACAAACTATTTAAAATATTTCCTAAAAGTTACAATACGTAAAAACCATGTGCCCATGTGCTATGCCTCATATCCCCTCATTTCGTTAGTTTAATCTGCTCTCTCTGTCACTGAGAATTTTCGAAAGGGATTATGAAATCTTGCGTCTTATAGGAGTTTCCAGGGATTGGTTGCCATGAATGCTCTTTAATATTTGTGTATATGTCCTTGATCACAGAGGGGAAAATGTGTGTTATGAGGGAGAATGAAAAAGGAGGTATCTTAAGAAAGAGAGGAGGGGACAAGGTGAGCACATTTTAGAGTCTGAAAATATGTGCTTTTGAAAATGGTTTTCAAAAAATAGTTCACAGCTGTGGATTATGAAATCAGTAGTGTTTTATGACAAAATACCCCTCTTCAGTAGACTGCAATCTCAAATGCCACACACACACATGTGGAGCTTGTTACATTTGGTGGAATGGAAGCAGGCCAGAAAGTATCAATAAAGCACCATGGACTGTCAGAGATTTCACATCAGTCTCTCCACAGAATACAGCTCTGACCACGGGCCCTTATTCCTAGCATTCTCTCAGAAATTGCAAATTGGTGGACTTCAGGTACAGGGAGAATAAAAAGAGATTACTTTCTCTGAGCTGTAGTTTATTTAAAGACTAGATCACTACAGGTCTTATTCCAAAGCAGAGCGAACTAAAGAGAAATTCTAAAATCAGTTTTAATCTTGAAAACAACCCTTTTAATCTATTCCTATCATATTAATTCATTCCCCTTAGCTGCCATTCTCTACATCCAATGGGGCATGAATTTTATGAGGACAATGAGTATATTTCCAGCTTACCTGCTGATGCAGACAGAACAGAGGACTTTGAATATGAGGTAAGATCATTTTCACACCACTTCACATTTCTTTATGAAGTTCTGGTTGAGGGGTTTTGCATAACAAAGAAATTAATTTATTACAGTGAGCAATATCTTGTCTATTACATATCTAGAATAAGCTCTTTCAAATGCTATTTGTTTTACCTATGTGGCTCTAGTGTTTTAAGTATATTGGAAAATATTTTTATAGTATAAGCTTGAATATAATGTGCTCACATTTTTGTTGCTTTTTAATAAATAATATTACAACAGGTACTTTTAAAAAATTTGTTCTGTAACATATGTGGACTTCCAAGTAGAGTTTGAAAAATAAATTATATTTAAAACTAAGATTTTACTCGCTATTTTCATTTGTTTATAATATTCTAATTTTCATTGATAAACTAGATTTTATTATATTCTTTGGAAATGAAATATTCTCTTTGTGCCTATGGCGTGTACTCTAAACATCCATTTCACAGACTTCCTAGAAATAGAGATGGCCTTGTGCCCTTTGTTGTTAAACCATATTTATTTTAAACATGGTCTAACATTAGGATTTCTGTACTGTGATACATAAGAATTCAAAAATTCCATCCATTAATTATTTAAAAGCTCTCACAAAAGTTAAAGAATTTATCCTAATATTTCCTCTGCTTCTGCAGCCTGTACATCTTTGAAAGGTTTCAGCCTACTCTGACATTTAAAAATGAAATAGATTAAGGAAGTAAAGAAGCTTTGGTCAACAGGCAGAGAACTCATGATTACCTGCCCTTTTAATGTTTCACATGATGTCAGACAAGTTCAGCGAAGTGTTCTTTTCCACTTTACAAGCAGGAAATCCTGAAATCTCTTCCCTTAGGAGGATCTGAAATCAAATAAGGAAACTCACCTAAAGCAAATAGACATTTGTTTGAAATCTTCTCCCCACAAAAGTCATTGCTGGGGATTACAGAAATCATTATTTCTTTGCAGCCAAAATTTAGAAGGATGTGAAATGATACCTGGTAACTGAGTAGATGGTTTTGTCATTCTTGTGTTGTTCATGTTAAATTTTTATCTCCTCTTTATTAAGTTGATTGAAAAGTTTTATTTTCTAAATCTACTCAACCCTTGGCATACATTGCAGTATCCATTGCTTTGTCTATTCATGTAAAATAAATTATAAAATGAGTGACTTATCCAGATAATTCAGGAGTCTTACATTTTCCTTTTAGTTTATGAATACTTTCAGTTTGGAGAGTGGAATTATCTAGATCACTTCAACTTTTTATCTGGATCATGCCTTAAAGCTTTATTAAAATAAGTCAGTGTGCTGGGGAGGGCATAAGAGACAGACTTGCTTAAGCAAAGCAAGTTAACAGTAAAAGTCCTTTTAATTAATTAGCATGTCATTGAAATATTATAATACAGACAGATTTCCTTACATTTCTATGGAGCTTACTGTAGCTGAACCACATCCTCTTTTCTGACCAATATTAATCCCCAGCAGAAGCCAGTATCAGGATGATGACAGTGAATTCTCAGACAAGCTCTTTGTAGCCTGTAATCTCAACTAATCATAGCATCATAGTCATTAATTTGCTGTCAGCTGTGATTCTGTTGCCATAGGCCCCTTTCTGAGTGACTGAAATAAAGAATATTCCTGTGAAATTCAAATAAGGAAGGAGTTGCTATGACAGTTTTCAATCATTAGAAAGAATGCATTTGAGAACAACATACATGGTTAAAGGTGGGAGTGAAGGCACAGGAGAATACCTCCAGAAAAAATTACCAGATTCAGGAGAGAATGATGGTTCTGCCCAGTACTCCTCAGTCTGTTACCCTTACGTGACACACACATAGAATGGCACGTCCTGTCCCTTGTGGCTGCAAGGGATGCAAAATCTAGTCAGTCCACTGCCATCATTGGAGCCTGTGGGGAACATCATTTGGCTCATTCAGTGAAGAGATTTAGAAATGCTAATTCTGTCTTTGTTTTGCACTTTTACTGTTGCACCTAGAAGCAGACCGATCTGATGTTTCCGTGCCCAGCTGAGATGACCCTACCTCCTCTAGGAGCTTCATCATAACCCTATAGCTCTAGAAATGGTATGGCTGAGCACCTTAAGGAAGTACTAGTTTGTGTCGCTGAGAGAATATTACAGGGAACTAGGTCTAATGGCCAAGAAGAAGGCAACAGCTCAGAAAGAGACATACTCATTCCTCTTCAACCTAAACATGAGCACAACCAGGCAATCCAGGAAGTAGAAAGAAGACTGCTCTTTCATCTGCTTTCATTCATTTGTACCATAAATACTTAATGAGTACTTAAAATATACCAGGCTGTTATCTAGGCATGGGATTAGGAAGCTCTTGTGCCAGTGGAAGGAGGTTTTAGGAGAAGGTCAACAATGAACAAACAAGTAAAGACATCCTCTGTTCCATGGTGAGAAGTACTAATGGAGAACAGTAAGGGTGGTGTTGGACAGGATGTTACTGTCTTATGACAGGGTCATCATGAGTCTTCTGTCACAAGAGAACTAAAGAATATAAGCGACCTAGCTGTGTGAAAGGAGATTTTCAGAAAGAAGGCAGGGCAAGTGCCCAGGGCTTGAATCAGGAGTATGCTGGGGTGGATGAGGAGTAGCAAAGAGGCTGGTGAGAGAGTGGAAGAGGTGAAGCCAGAGAGAGGTGAGGGCATATCTTGTGGAGCCTTTGGTTTTAACTATGATATAGGAAATTGCTTTGACTATGAGATGGGAAGTTGCTGGAACAAAGGAACATAAGAGGATCACTCCGGCTGCTGGGCTGAGACTGACAGGAAGGAAGCAAAGTCAGCTGAGAGGGCGTGGGGAATTGGACCTGGATGGTGATGGTGGATGGAGTACGACATAGACTAGGAAGCATCCACCTGGGCCTGGAGGACTGTGCCACAGAGCTTTAATATAGTTTATGCTATGGCAATTTTCTTCTGACATTTTAAGAGCAAAGTATTACAGGTCAGAGTGAACACCTTCTGACATCCACTGGAACAAAAATAATATATCCACACTTTAAAAGAAATATAATATATAGTATATAGTATAGTATATAGATTATATAATATATAGAATTTCTGAACTTGCTAAAATACAAACTATGCGACTATTTCGGTGGCTTTTTAAAGACCTACTTACTATAGACTCAGTGAACCGAAGCTGATCTGTATATCTTGTGAGGACATATATACAGACTGTTAGCACGTGGATTAACCCAATAGACCAAAACAGCTGACTATCATGTAAATACATATTTAGGGACTTTTTAACATGCAGATTATTTCATTGATAGACTGTTAACAGCTCCCTTCAGAGCCCTGGTGGAAAAGCAAATGCTTCTTTAGAGATATGGTAGTCAATGTGTCCATGTTACAGTGACTCCAGTGTGTTAGGAACCTCTATGAAAATTTAATGATGCCCATATCTCACCATGACCTATCACTACTTTTCCTAAGAAAAATATTTGACTGGGTTTAAAATTTCCCCATAGTGCTTCAGAAAATTCTCAGAGGACCAGTCTATATTAAAAGACTCACAGCTTGAAATTTGTTCTCTTTAAAAAATGATGGCACTTTTTCTCTAATTAAAAATGATAAATGAGTTTAATTTTATTTTTGAGAAAAAAAGTAAACATATAAAAATTTAAACAATACACCCATCATAAGAGTTAGGGTGTTCCATGCCACGGGAATTTCACTAAGGACTAAACTCTTCTTTTTAGTTTCAACTTTGTTCATTTTTACCCCCCTAGAGCCAGCCAAAGGTTGAAATAAATCATAAATAGCCCTTAGCAAGTCAGAGGCAGATCTCAAATCCAGCCTCTACTAGAAATAATTTAAAGGGAAAGGTTTTGAGAAATATGGAGATCTTTTTGCCCAACTCCTAATAAAGACATGTTTGCAACTGCCTAAGTGCATTTGCCATTACCTATCAAAAGTCAATGCTAATGCTGATAGAGGGGTTAGAAACCAATACATTCAAGATTGAGATAGTATAAAATATCACGTTAGTCAACATAAGCAACAATTATGTGCCTGCAGATTTTTATCACTTAGAAATACTGCTTAAAATCATTTTTACTTCTCCCTCAAAGATCAGGAAAAGAAATATATACAAAAGGCTGAAATAAGTACCCTTTATGTGTCCAGTATCATAAAAATATAAGCAAAAAAATTTAGAAGTTTGCTTGAAGAGGTACTAAAAGTGGAAAAGAGAGGATAAATATGTCAGAGTTCTCTGTACATGTTAACTGAAAACCAAACTTGGGCCAGTGTCTATAAATAGGAGTGAGCATTTAGCATATTAATTAGCTTCCTCTTGGCAATCCTTATGCAAAGCATAAGCAAACCCGTGTGCTGTGCTGAGAAGTGTCGTTTTGCAAAATGTATTTCCTGGAGCTGGATCCCTGCAAATATGTGCTGAATATTTGTGAGACTTTAAGTATGTAATCTCTCTTTTACATAAAGAAAAGGGAATCGCGAATCGGGGATTTTCATTCAAAAAAAGTAACAAGAGGATGATTATTAACTAGATTGCATCATATTTTTTGAGCAACTTCATGATTTGTGAAGGCAAAATTTAGAAAAAAAAAAGTCCCTAGTATGCCTGTTTAGAGCTATACGGATCTTAAGGCTCCGAGGGCAGCGGCTTCATCTGTCCTGCTTATCATTGCATCATGTGGCCCGTTTCACAGTGGGTGCTCAATGCATATTTCCTCAAGGAATAAATGAGGGTTCCCATTGCTGTCTGCATGGACCAACTTCTGAGCCACCTAGTCCCTTTCCTCTTTTCCACACAAAGGGAAGTGGAAAAGATCTTGGGACCACTGTCCAAGTTCTTTTACATAATAGAACTAGGACAGTTTATAATAAATGCCCTCTCCCTTTCCAGCAGATATTTGTTCTTGGAGCAGGAGTTTCAGCCCTAATGCCATTTTTGTCTCAAAACCTTCTAAGGAAAGGGCAAAGATGGGGAAAAATAGGGAGAAATAAGTCATGTAGTAGAAAGTTAATGGTCTCCATGGAAATGGATCTTTACTGGCCACCTTATAAAATCATAGAATCTCCTACTTGGTATAAATTTGGCATGTTCTCTAATTCATGCTTGTATCCCCCTTATTACTTCTTGACCAAGGACTCCATCAGCATATGTGAGAAACACTGCAAGGAACGGGGAACTAAGTGCCTCCCCCACTAGCCAATTGTGACTCTGTCCATCTCTGATCTTGAGAGAGGCAAACCTATCAAAGAGTTTGAAAGCCAGTGATGGAAGAAACATGTTGGGTATGAAACATAATTGATAAAGAGACCATGTAGTATCTGTATGTTGCAGTAGATAAATGAGAAAATCATGTATAGCGTGTAAAAGGGTAGAATATTTAGATTTGTTTAATTCACTGAATGTCTTCCACTAGTCCCTTTTCTTCCGCTTGTTAGTCACATTTTAAAATTATTAATGAAATAGCTAAAATAATTTTATACCACTTACTACTGGGGCAGTAAAATCATCCATTTAAAAAAAATCATCTTCATAAGTGCCGTTCCTTTGGGAAATTTACTCAATTGAAAACTGATCTGGATGGAGTGTGAAATACTTTTATTACCTAAGCATTAAAGATAATATGGTATTCTGTTAGTCTGGAGATGGTTCACTGAGGTGCCTATTAATGACACCACCATTTTCTCAAATATGTCAGATGAGAATCTTAATCATGGAGGCCAAACCAATGAGTTATCATATATCAGAGCTAGTATTTCCAGATTCTATGTGACATGTTTCTCCCTCTTATCACCACTGTCTTCCCTTTGTTTCCAACATTGTTCTACCCTTAGGCTAGTTTTTGCTCTCCTGTGGACCGTCCCTAATCCTAATCTCTGCAGGCCATCCTATCCCAACCTTTTCAAGTGTGCCTCTCATTGGTTTACTCCTTTGTTTCTCATCTTGTATCACTCTTTTCCTTGAATTAATTAAAATCCTTTGCCTGGCATGGAGGGTCCTTGGAACTCTGACACCACCCCACATTTTCAGCATCTTGGGATCAAACTCTACAGTACACCAATACTCAGAGGAAGCTGTGTGCATTCCTTTCTTTGTGCCTTTGCTCATGCGCTGCTGTGCCTCTGGGATGCTTTTGTGACAATCTCTGCTACCGTTCAAAGACAGAGGCAAGCATCATTTCAAAGACAGAGTCAGGCATCAATGCATAGAAGGATTCTATGATGGCCTCCTATCATGTACCACAATCTTTTCCACCACTGAACTCCCACACCACATTCTGTAAACATTTTCTGTTCTTTAGATTACACCCAAAACTATAATCATTTATGTACTTGTCTTTTTTTCTAAATGGGTTGTCTTTATAACAGAAGTGACTGCTTGTAATTATCTTCTTCACTAGGAGGGCCCAGCACAGGACCTGGCACACAGTGATCCTTCAGTAGTATTTGTGTGATGAGTGAATAAATTGTGGATCATTGTTGCTACTATTCTTATTTTATAAGTCCCCAAAATAAGTACAAAATGTTAAATTAGGAGAGAGGAAAAGAAGGCTGATGGAGAATAACAATTTGAAATAAAGTAAGAAAGTGTTTTTTTTTCATAGGATGTCAATTTATCTATTAATTTGAGGAAATGGATTTGAGTGTATACCTGAGTCAGATTATAAATTAAGGAAATTGAGTTTTTTATTGTTTCTGTTTTACCAAGGAACATATGTGTATTTTACCACAAATTCATAAGCAGGTGAACCCTAGTAAACAGACATACTAAATTCTGTAGTTAGAGAATAATTGGGGTTCAGGCTTGTTAGGATAACTGTACACCCTGGTTTGCCCTAAACAGACTTGGTGTATGGCTCATTATGAATAGCAGCTTTTTTTTTCTTAACTTTAGCAAGTATCATAGTAAGAAAATACATTGTGTGGTTGTTCCATTTTTATACTTGTTGAACTTTAATTGAGACTAATACTTCATAAAATCACATGTTGTATGATCCTAACATTCCAAGCAGAATTTCTTAAATGGAATACCTAAGTTTATTAAATTGCATGATTTTCCTAAATTGTGAGATTAATTTTTATTTTCTTGTCAGTCTTGCTTGAAGAGTGACTGGAAAAAAAAATGCCACAAAGTTGGCAATGGTTATCAAAGTTATTATAATTCTTTCAGATTTCTTACTGAATTAAATAAGATTAGTATTGCTATTAATTTGTTTCCGTAATTTCATAAAACAAATAAGAAGCAAATCTTTCTTTTGCCTCACTGATTGTGACAACACTAAACCTTATTTCCTGAGAAAACAATGAAAAGTAAATTGAACCTTCCAAGTTGGTTATTAAACCAGGTACCACAGGCACATTTATTTTACGAGGAATCTAAATATAAATGAAGATTCCTTATACTACATATATGACTTTTATCAAAATGCTGACATTCAATTTTTGTTTGAAGATACTTATGATACATATTCAGAAGATTTCTTTCCATTACTTAAAGGTGTTTGTGAAAGGTTGTGTTTAAGGTGCATATTTGCATATCAAATCATATTTTCCAGTGACTTCTATTCTGCTTTCAAAGACTATTTTCATAGTGGCAGAAAAAGAAGAGCTATCTTTTCTAATATAAAGCAAAATTTGTGTTAAAGATTCTAATGTTGTTTTCAGAGGCAATATAATATAGCGGAAGGAAATCAGACCAGAAGTCTAGATCTCTCTTGAATGAATCATGTTCCACCTGTGTGCTCCATGGGAACAAGAAGTGTTGACTATGGAGTGACTGGTCTGCATCTATTTCTAGAATGTAACTCACATAAACAAAGTGAGACAAATTCATGGTCAAATCCTTAAACATTTTTACAAGTATTTTAACAGTTTAAACATACCAACCCACATTTCATTTCAGTTCTTACAGAGAAAGCCCACGCACTCACATGGCCTCATGCTGGTCTGTGTCTAGCACCATATGTCTCAGTACCCCCTCCATATTACCTCTGCCTTTAGCTTTAGCGTTCAGAGCAAGTTAGCTCATTTGCATTTACCAATTTGAAATGGAAGATGAAGTCTATAAAAGTCTAGAAAACAAATACTTTATTTACATATAATACATATTTTTAAATTTAAAAATACAAAAAATAATCCTCTTCTGAAATTTTTCTTCACTATATCATATTGTCTCTGAAATGAATGTATGGAATCCTTAAAGGTGATGTGTTTTATATTAGGATTACAGTTCTCCTTCTCCTTCAAGGTCATAAGCTATTGGTAGTACTCTGGTTTCTGGTTACATGCTGCATTTACCAATATTCACTGTCTATTACATAATCCAGCTCAATGTAATTGAATACAAATAAAAGAGAACTAGTACAGATGTATGATAATTCTGATCTATGCATTTGAGGTCCAAAATACAATTTTTAAATATGGTGGCAATTGCACCACCTAAGATAATGACAGTTAATATTTTTTGTGTGTTTTCCTCTTCTGTCTACACTGTATGAGTGTAATTTTGCATTTTGGGGAAATTTAACATTTTTCCAACTTTTATTTAAATTATTAAGAGCTACAGTTAACTGCTTTATGCATAACTCTTTGTCTGCATTTCAGAGTTATCTCCCTAAGAAAATTTTCCCAAAGTAAAATTTCTGTATCAATGCACAAGAATAGTTTATAACACTTCAGATAAATATTCATCAAAAAATTGCTGTCCAAGAAAAGATGTATTAATTTATATTCTTACAGGCAATATATGAGAGTAGTATCATTAGTAATAAGTGGGCTTATTTCCTTTATTATTTAACCTTTATTTAAAACACATTTTAAAAGAAGCTTGACTTGAGGCCAGGACTTTGAGAGCAGTCTGGGCTATGTAGTGAGACCCTGTATCTGTAAAAAATTAAATAATTAAGTGAGCATGATGGCATCTGAGGTCCCAGCTAGTCAAGAGACTGAGGTGGGAGGATTATTGATCCCAGGAGTTAAAGACTACTGAGCTATGCTCACACCACTACACTCCAGCCTGGGTGACAAAGCAAGACCCTCAACTCTAAATAAAAGGTTTGGAGTAAATACCCAGTTTATGGAAACAATATAATTTCATCAACATAGTAAATGGGCTTAACATTATAGTTAGTATTTAATGTATACCTACTTCCATGTTAACCATATATTCAAATATAGGTCCATAAGCATAAGGTTGAACAAAAAGATAAGTTTTAAGAGATTTGAATTTTCAAAGATGAAGGGTATTTTAAATGAAATCAGGAAATGCCTCCTAAATTCAGCATGCTTCTGCCCAAAATCTGCTTGTTCTTCTCTCCTCTCTCTTAACAGCCCCCTTAGCTGCACAATTCTAAGAGTTACTGTGTTCTGAGCACTTACCGTGTTGCCAGGCTCTCAGCTACATGCTTTAAAGATCACCTCTAATTCTTTTTTTTTTTTTTTTTTTTTTTTTTTGAGACGGAGTTTCACTCTTGTTACCCAGGCTTGCAACGGCGCGATCTCGGCTCACCGCAACCTCCGCCTCCTGGGTTCAGGCAGTTCTCCTGCCTCAGCCTCCTGAGTAGCTGGGATTACAGGCACGTGCCACCATGCCCAGCTAATTTTTTGTATCTTTAGTAGAGACGAGGTTTCACCATGTTGACCAGGATGGTCTCGATCTCTTGACCTCGTGATCCATCCACCTCAGCCTCCCAAAGTGCTGGGATTACAGGCGTGAGCCACCGCGCCCGGCCCGAGATCACCTCTAATTCTTAAAACAAACTTGCTTTCTAGGTAAAGTGGCACAGACCAGAAAGCTGAGAGCAGCCCTGATTCTTTCCTGCTCCTCACCTCCAACACCCACAAAATGCTCTCAGTTGAACCTGGTGCATCTTCACAGCCGGGCACTATCCCCATCCCTCTAAAGCAGTCGTATCCTCAAGTCTTCCTGCTCTTAGCCTCTGCCACCACCATCTCTTTCTTACTATTAATGATCATATCACCCCTTTACTGAAAATTCTTCAGTAATTCTTCATGGTTTCTGCCAATGCTCCTCAGAGCTTTTCCATAGAGGAATAATGAGGAACTCGAGGGGTCTTAGCCCACCAAGTCTGGGTGTAGGGCCTAAAGAACAATTTCATGCCAGTTTTATTTCATTTTTTGGAAATTTGCATTTTACCTCTTAGTAGATACATTGTGGTTTCCCCACCCCCACTTTCACAAATTGATACTCCAGGAAGATGCACAGTGTTTACGCTGTGGTTTTATGGCTCCCCTGACATTCTAGTTTGGAAAACTCAGGCCTGTATAATGAAATGTAAACTCCATAGCATATGAAGCTCTTCCCATCTGCCTCCCTGTGTTCACCACCCGCTGATCCGAGTGAGCTGTGAGAATGCTGTGCTTCTGCCACGTAAACTGCCTGCAGCTCCCCAAGCATCATATTTTCTTGGTCTTTCGTTTTAGTTCTTGCTTTCCTCTGCCTGGAATACCCCCTTTATCTTCCTCAACACTGTTCCTATACCACTGGTTTCATCTCAGAGGTAGAAATAAGAACACAAAGACAAAAATGTTTTTTTAACTATTAAATATTTGACAAACAAAAGATATGGTTATAGTTTTTCACTGAAAGAAGTACTGGATTCTTCTTAAAACTGCCTAGATTGTGACCTCTGCTCTCTCTTCCACTTGCTTTATATATGATTATTGTTTTTTCTTACTTTGGCTTCCCCGAAAAGTCTCTAACCTTCTTCAGGATGGTTACTTTGTTTTACACATCCCTCTCTTCCAAGTACTGAGCACATTAAATGATCGAAGCAATGGTTAAATCTTAAAGACACTTGAAGGCTAGCAAAGCTGAAGCGTAAGTCTCAAAGACGGTTTAGAACTGAGACTCTCTGGATATATGTCTCACATTTTCAAAAAGTTGTTTTGTTCATCAAGTTAAATATGAGAGAAAATATCATATGTTTTTGTAATTTAAATTTGAAATTATTTAGTCTTTCAGTAAACATGCCTAAATACAGACACACACACACACACACACACACACACACACACACAGCCTCTGACTCTGCCTAGTTATTGGCTGAGAGCATGTTTAAAATGTGGTGATGGAGCAAATAAATCTTTTGGCTCATTTCAAGCCCATAGAAAGATGTCAGCAGTAATAATGATGTTTACAGATCGGTTTACTGGACAGTAATATTTTTAAATACAACAACAAATAATCTACACCTGCAGTCATCATAAATGAAACAGATTAGGAGAATGTGAAGACGAAGGCACAAAGCTGATAATCACCTGGCTTGAACTGAGATATGGCACTTCTAGACATTATCAGATTTTAAATATCCAGATTTCATTACTTAAAATAAAACATTTAAGGCAACATATGTTTGTATTTGGTGTTGATGCCAGCTATTACAGAAGCCACAGTTTTGGAACCCAAATCTAATTGTGAGTTGCAGCTCTGCAGCAGAAGTTATTCACCAGCCAAAGTTAGATTTGACCGCTTTCTCAATATTCTTTTGCCTGTGCTTTCATTTCATTGTTCTTGCCCTCTTACCGATCTTCTTTTCATATTTCTATTTGTTAGCAAAATGTTTCAATAGTGACAAAATGTTAGAAGTTAAATCAGTGACTTTTTCTTCATTCTGTAAAACACATTGAAACCATTTGCTCTTTTAGCTCTCTTGAGATTATCACATTTTTAAAGTCCCACATTCTTCCCACTTCAGTAGGAAGTGAGGGATTCCATAAGAAGTTACCATATAGGAATGTGCTGTAGAAAGCTTGTTAGAGAAAAAAAAAGGTGTACGTTTTATAAGATGGATAGAGTCTTCCTTTAAATATAAAAGAATTGTTAGTAATCAAGGCACAATAAGACATATTATAGATAGGAACTTGAAATAACGGAGAAGCACATATGGATTAAAAACAATTACATCATATTTGGACAAAAGAGAATTGAAATGAAGAGAACTTTGACATGGTGCATAAGAGCTATAAGAAGGCAATAGACGCACATCTGATTTACTTGACAGACGACACTGAAGCCTGTGAAGGTGAAAGTTTCACCTGTCACAGCTAGTTTATGGCAAATGCTGGTCAAGAATTTCTTCTTTCTCTTAAGAAATGATTTTTTTATGATTTTAAAAGTACTATATCCTTGTTATTGGTATGTCATTATTCAGTTTTCCCTTTGGCATGTAATTGAATATATGTTCTTTCCTAGATTGTGTAATTGTCAAGAGGATATAGTATTTCACTTTGTTTTTATAAACGAATTAAAACTAATACATCCTACATATTATGTGATTACCTGTGGTTTCTCTTATGAGAGAGGTCCAAGACTCCTAAATAGCCATTGGAAGGGTAGTGTTTTTCCAAGGGAATGTTTATGAGTAACTAGAGGATCCACTGACAGCTGTTGAGCCTTTTTTGCAGCCAGGAAGTTCATAATCCTTAAAGAATTTTTCCTTCCTTTGAGTTGGACATGGCTATCTGCCAAGTAAAGACAGTTACAAATGTGCTTTAAGAGTATGTGAGCAATGCAGTTGGGAAATTCAAAAGAAAACTGATTCCCTCTGTGGAGACACCACTAAGTGTTTTTAGTTAATAATGATTTAATCTCTTCCGATCTGATAGACAAAGAAATTAACACATCTCTCTCTCCAAAATGAAAACAAAAGGGACTCCAAACTTCTCTTTCTCTCCTTCAGATAATTTGCATGACCAGCAGACTTTCCATCGCTTACTTTTGTCTGGGTTAGCTTGAAAGTCTAAATCTCCCAGATGATGTGCTTTTAGATTTATTCACCTTAAAATGTTTTTTTAGGAATGCAGTCTCATACAATATATCCTAGTATAGGATGGGTAAACTAATTCACAGACATAGAGTAATTCATATAGGAGGCAGCACATGTGAATATTCAATTAGTTTTACTATCTGATTCTCACAGAAGGAAATGAATTAACATTATCACCACTTCAAAACTGGACTGGCCATTTTATATGCAAGTTCTATTCTTTATGTCTGCCAAAAGCAAAGAAAGCCATATGTTCTCCCAGGGATTTTTCTCAGGTGCAGGAAAATTGGCTTTAGGGTCAATTCCTGTCACTTTCCTTAATGGTCTTAAACATGTGCATAGCTGTACAGTAATAAAGTACAGACATTTGTAATATTTTAATTCAAAATGATTAATATCTGATTAGTATCAGATCAATCATGTGAAAAAGATTCTAGAATACTTTCTAATCCCCAAATTATTTTGCTTATATTCCAACTATATAAAATAAATTCCCCTCATTAAGTCCTCATTTACTGTTCCCTATAAATAACCTGCCCATTAATTTACAAGTCATTCCTTTAAAACTTTTTATTCCCAAGACACTAAACATTTCATTGTATCATTCTTATTGGAGGAGAAATTATATGTAGGTATGTATGGAATCAGCCTAAAGTACACTCAAATCGGACTCCAATGCTTGGTACTATGTGACTTCTTTGTGTCTCTGGTTCCTCATCTGTGAAAAGAAGATAGTATTAATAATATGTATTTGTTAGTATTAAATATAATACTATATAAGAACATGTAGTCCTGACTGGCACATACATGGTAGATATGTATATGTTCAGGTATGTGCCATCATTTCATGGCCCTGAGGGAAAATGGCTTCCGGGTTTCCCACTTAGCTGAAAGGTCTGTCTCATGTAGATGCTGTTGACTGAGTAATAAATTGATGAAGAAGGAACGTCGCTATGGATTTGCTTGTGGACAATTTGAGGCATGGCACATGCATATAAAAATGTCTAGAAAGTAGATGGATACATGGAGCTACAGCCGAAGATGGTGAACTCAGTGGAGCTGCAGTGCTAAGAATGTCAACCTGAAAGTGTTAGTTGGAGCCTGTGGCTTCACACATTGCTCAGCAAATATTTATTAAGTACCTAGTTCATATTAGAGACTGTCTCAGGTACCAGAAACACTGGGGCCAACAACACAATGCCACGGCTCTCCTGAAGTTTGTATTCAAAAGGGGAAGAAGACAATTAAGAGTAAGGGAAGTAAGAAAATCTCTGATGAAGATAGTGATAGGAAGAAAATAGTGTGAAATTCCAGTGTGGGACAGGTACAGACAGAATAGTCAAAGATGGCTTATCTGAAAGCTGAAAACTAAAAGAAAAGAAAGAACCCACCCACACAAGGATCAGAAGGAATAATCATCATCAATAACAACCATAAGTATCCCTTGCTGCAAAGTACTAGTGTATATCGACTCGTACTCATTTTTAAGCCACTTTATAGAGGTAAGATTGACATACAAAATCTCTACATATTTAATGTATGCAACTTAATGAGCTTGGAGATAAGTATATACTTCTGAAATCATCACCACAATCTATGCCATAAACACATTATTAAAGTTGCAGGATACAAAATCAACATACAAATATTCGTTGCATTTCTATACACTAACAAGGAAATATCTGAAAAGGAAATTAAGAAAACAATTTTATTTACAACAGCATTAAAGATAAAATACTTAGGAATAAGTATAGCTAAGGAGGTGAAAGACTTGTACCCTGAAAAGTATAAAACAATATTAAATTAAAGCAGATACAGATAAATGGAAAGACGTCTCATGTTCCTAGACTGGAAAAAATTAATATTGTTAGAATGTCTGTACTATCCAAGTGATCTACAGATTTGATGCAATTCCTATCAAAATCCCAATGGCATATTAACTCATTTAAACTTTACTACAACAGTATGAAATAGGTATTTCCCACTTTACATAAGCAAGAACTGAGGCAGGAAAAGGTCAAGAACTGTTGATAACGGGTTAGTGGAGGAGCTGGCATTCAGATTGTGGTAGCCTGGCTCCAGAGCAGATACTCATCTGCATGAAGGGTAAGTGTATATAGAGTTCAAAGTCCCTTAGGAAAGAAGGAGCTTGATGTACTAAGCAAAGAAAAAGGTGAGAGTTGTTAGAATGGTGTTTATAGAAGACAGAGAATTATAGGCCAAATAATTCAGGACCTTGCAAATCATAAGGCTTGTGGATTTTATTATAAGTGAAATACAAAGATATTAGAGGGACTTAAGAGGGAAACAGCATGATTTCTATTTTCATAATTTATTTTATTTTAATTTCTGTTTTAAATATATAACTTTGACTACCTTTTGGAAATACACTGTCAAGTTTGGTGAAGATACAGAGAAAGGCAGTAGGACGTGATTGTGCTCATTCGGGTGAGAACAGATGGTGATTTGGTCAGTTAGTAGAAAGGAAGAGAAGCCAGGGAATATTTTTGAAACATGGCAGGTATTATTGCTGATTGACTAGTTATGGAAATAAGAAAAACAAAGGAATTGAAAGCAGCTTCTTCATTTTTGAAATTGAGCTATTAGATATTATTTCCTAAAAGGAGGAAAACGGAGGCAGGGGAAGTGTGGTGTGGGGAATTTGGAGGCAAAAATCAAGAGTGTTTTAGGGTACATTGTGTTTGAGAGGCCTCTTAGACACCCATATAAAGATGCTGAGTGGGCCACTATTGCAATACAGCTCTCAGGGAGATATCAGGCCTGGATGAGGGTCCTGGGGGAGAGAATGAGAAAACAAGAAAAAGGCCAAAGACAGTCTTTCAAAATAGTATTACCAACCAACTAGAGGTCTAACTGTATCAATGATTTGAGAAGAAATTATATCTCACTGTTTTTGGAATCAGCCTGAAGTGAACTCAAATCAAGCTTCGCTGCTTAGTACTTGTGAGATGTCTCTGACACTCAGGTTTTTAACCTGTGAAAAGATAATACATGTTTCATAGGATTATGTGAGATAAGGTATGACAACATATAATATCACAACTGGTATATATATAAAATATATGTAAATACATATGTATGTATATGTAAACTCACACTATAAATATATGCCATATATACACATATAAAACTATATAAATTATGGAACACAGATATGTAAGATATAGGTATAGATATATCTACATATATCTCTATTCCATCATTCAACCATTGTAAATCTCAATTTCATCACCTATAATGGAGAATATTTATGAAGAAAGGAAAAATTGGAAAAGAAACTCCATACCTTGTGGATGATAGGGTCTGAGTACAAGCACTGGAAACATGATTCTGAGCCAAACGCAAGGAAGAGTGCTCTGAGAAGCATAGTAGGCCCAAATATATTAAATCCTATTTTTAAAAAAAAAAAAAAAACTTCAAATTAAGCCCATTTGAATATTTGACTTCCATATTCTCTATTCTTCCTTTGCCCAAACACTGTAAAATAATATGTGATTCTCTGCCATTTAAAAATTATCTCTTTCATTTTTCAATCCATTGAAATCTGATTTGAGGATGATAAGTAATTGTTGAGTGACCAAATCCAATCCTACCTTCCACTACCTTATCTTCTCAACAGCACCTGGTGCAGCTGGCCATCTGCATCTTCCAGAGGGGCTCTTTCTCCTTTGCCTCCATAATATCACACTGTCCTTCCTTCCAATTCTAGAACAACTCTACCTGGAATAAAGCTTAGTTTCCTGTATCTATATGGGGGGCTACTAAAACCATACATCTTAGGGCTATGGGGAGGCTTAAGTGAGCTGACCTGTGGCTCTTGCTGTTCTGAGCTGGCAGGGAGGATGAGGCTGGAGGAACTCCCAGTGTGCATGGCACCCCTTCACTCCATTTGTTTGGAAGCTCCCAGCTCAGAGACGCTGTGGTTCACTAGTGCTGGAGAATAAACCTCTTGGTTCTCATTTGATTTTGCCTGAGCTTCAGGCTTTAACATAATCCCTTCTGTTTTTCATTGTCCAAGGATTTCTCGTAACTTCCAATCTATGAAGAGTCACTTCGTTTATTTTAAAACATAATGGTCCAAGGATTTCTCGTAATTTCCAATCTATGAAGAGTCACTTCGTTTATTTTAAAACATACTGGTAATTGTGGCAATGTGGAGCATAAGGAAAGTCCTGACAAAATAAATTAGATGTTCTTACTAAACAGAAGTTACTACAAACAGGAGAAATTTTTGCCAATATTTATAAAATATTCCTGTTTCACTGCTTTTTAAGTTTCACACACACCCTTCTATCAGACATTTGTCTCAGTCCTTAGTTTTGCAACTTTATGCACATAAGTAGTCAAAGATATAAAATTGTACTACTTCATAGTCTGAATTCTTATTCATATAAACACAGATCATGGTATTCCCATAATGCATAACTAAATACACAGTGTTTAAAATTATTTTAGACTTTACTAAATTTTGCTTTTAGACTCAAAGATTTTGAAATGACTTTCACTTCTATTGTAATATACTGATGCTTTCCTTCAGCTATCTGAAAGCCATAGTGACCCAATTAAGTTCAGAAATAAATATTTTTGAGCAATACAGTATTTCAGATTCTATGCTGAACATTGATAAGCCAAAATAATAGGGCACTTTCTTCTGTTTGGTGTAGATGTGGAAACAGGAAGACATATATAATTACACTCCTGTAATTCACAATAATAAAATACAGACATGGTACTGAGAAGCCAGTGGCTGACTCTTCGGGAAATGGTCAGTGAGGAAATGATATCTGAGCAGAATTTTGAACAGCCAGATATTTAAGGCAAGAGCAAGTGGCAAGGTGTGAAGGTACTGACAAGGATAGGAGGTTCCAGGAACCGCAAATAGGTCAGTCTAACAGGAGAATTATATTACAAAAAGTGAAGAAAGACATGGCTGAACAATGTGCAGGGCCATATAAAGAAAAGCCTTTTCATAATGAGAAACTTGGACCTTATGCTACGGATAATGAGAAGACAATTCCGTATTAGAAGAGGTGTGATGGAGCCCAGATTTGCATTCCAGATAGACCCAATTTTGTAGGAATTTGGAGGACAGATTTGGAAGAGCAAAACCCAAAGAAAAGCAATAAATGAGGGGCCAATTTTTATAGTCCAGGTGGGATATGTAAAGAACTACAACTAGGGTGTTGAGACTAGAAGAGACTAGAGTTAAATAAGTAAATAGGGGCCTTTTCAAAATAAGCACAAATTATTTAGGTCCACTGTTACCTTTCCCATGCATGACAAGTGGTTATGAGCCCAATTGTCTTTATAGCTAACCACTGACCAAAGTCATTCTAGCAAACTTGACATTCAGCACAATTTGTCCTTCTTGATAAATGTTCCAGGGAGTCACGACAGTCACCTGTCAAAATTGATAAGTGAGACGACAGTGGGGAATGCAGGCTTATTTGTAATGGCACAGCTGCCAGCATTTGCAGCCTGTTTACTGGTTCTGTCTCACTCTGAGACTTTTCTATTTTCATCCAAATAGGCCCCAAACACATTGAGGCTATGCCTACCTATGTGAGATACTCATTCCAGACCAGTCTGCAAGTGCAGGAGGATGATAAAGAGGCTACTTTCATTAGGCTATTTTCACAACTGAAGAGTTTCAATAGCTTTAAAAGAGAAAGCATGAACTTCACCAATCTTCTGTAGGCATTTAGCAAAAAGGTAGTAAATTCTATGAAAAAGAAAAGCCCACAGAATTATGGTAGCACCTGCTTCTAAAATCTTAAAATGTATATCACCTCATGCATGGACGGTGTCTGAGGATAAGGAACCATTTTCTTATTAAAAGGACTTAGTTCTGAACAATACAGTGGCTGATATTTTTAAATTAAATACACAAAAAGGCACTTAAACTTCATCTTCTGCTTTTGTGAAAGAAAGAATGTCTCAGAGGACCACCCAGGGCAGATATGAAGTCTACGGTGTGGTCTATACAGTAAACTTCTTTCTTTTCTTTACGTATGAGATTGTGGTCATTTATGTACATGAACACATTGCTTGCAAAACCCAAAAAGGAAAGAGCCAAAATCTTAATAGAGCAACAGCAGGACTTAGGTTTACCCACTGTGTGGTCATTAGCAAAACTTCCATTCATGGTGGAAACTCCAAAATTCGTGAACTTAAACATGAGCTGCTAGACAAATTGTAATTGTGGCAGACTCACAGCCACTGCTTTTTAGTTCCAGACCATCCTGCCTCACGTTGTTTAAACTAGGAAAACATATTTTTTAAGATTAAACTGATTTTTATAGAAAGAAAATAACAGTTCTTTGAAACTACAATTTCCTTGACTTTTTAGCACACAGCAGTGAATTGTAAGGTTTTTTTTTCTGTAACACATATGTTTTCAAAAGTTGTTATAACCTGGTAATGTTCTCGAGGTCCTGTGTTTTGTCTGCTGCAGACATTTGCCCTATTGTAAAAAAAAATCAAAATTTTTACTGCTGTTTTTTAAGTCCTCTTTTTGATACAGCCTTCACATTCTCCTGCTGAGATTATTTCAAGACCTAATAGACTCCATCATTAGAAAACATTTTTTAGTACTGAAATTGGCTTTTCCTGTGTTGAATTTCATCCAGTTTTTCCTCTCCATTGCCCATTACAGAAGTAATTTGCAGAATCTCTGCATTTTAGCCAGGAGCATTCAGAGAGAGTGACTTCCTGGGGTGCTGGATACCAATGGCATTGCCAAGCTGGAAAGCACTGAGCTTTCTAGGGCTGGTATATATTCAAGAGGAGTGTGCACACATTTGCGCATGCGCGCCTGTGTGTGTGTGTTTCTGATTTCCAAGTGTACCTAAATTACTGTCTCTATTACACTCATTTCTCATTCCCTTTACAAGCTGAAGAAACATGTGTTTGCACAGGCCTCTTTCCACACTCATACTTGTCCTAGATTAGATATTGAGTTAAATTTGGTTACACCTAATAGTATTAGGAGACTAATTCAAGAGAACTTTAGTGCTACCATAACGTGCACCTTCCTTTTGTAAAAAAGATGATATCCCTCATATCTAGCATCAGATACACTTAAAGTTGTTTTACAGACATTCTGTTGGATTTATGCATTTATGCAAAAAGAGCTTATTCTTTTTCATTTGGTAAGGAACTACTAGGATGAAACACATATGCACTCTCCTGCCACAGTAATTTAATATCTGTTATTTATTATAAGTACACAAATCACAGTTGCCCAGTTTTCTAACAAATGTGGCACACATATACCATGGATTAGTATGCAGCCATAAAAAAGGATAAGTTCATGTCCTTTTCAGGGACACGGCTGAAGCTGGAAACCGTCATTCTCAGCAAACTAACACAAGAACAGAAAACCAAACACCACATGTTCTCACTCATAAGTGGAAGTTGAACAATGAGAGCACATAGACACAATGAGAGGAACATCACACACCAGGGCCTGTTGGAAGGGTGGGGAACTAGGGGAAGGATAGCTTTGGGAGAAATATCTAATGTAGATGATGGGTTTATGGGTGCAACAATCCACCATGGCACGTGTATACCTATGTAACAAACCTCCATGTTCTGCACAGGTACCCAGAATTCAAAGTAAAATGAAATAAAAATAAAATGCCAACCTTAGGCAGTTATAAAACTATTTTCAACTCTACTCTTTTCTCCATGTTTTTGTGGGAGTTCCTCAAGTCATTCCTAAAAATTCTTCCAGAAGATTCTGAGTGTCCTCGGGGTATGCATTATATATGATCTCAAACTCTTTTCTTGCTATTTCATGAAATCTGACATCTTCCTTCTCTCTGGCTTCAACTGTGCTGATCATATCCTCTTCTGGACCTAATATTCTAATGACCACTGTCTTTCCCTCTCTCCACTTCTGACTGGTTCAGACAGGTTGCCCAGATCACAGCGTAATGCATGCCGTGTCCAACAATTACCTCAAGGAGTAAAAGCAACCTGTGCCTGTCTTTGTGCTTTTGGGGTCATCAAGAGCTGAAATGGGTCTTTCATTTTCAGTTTCTCTATTATACTTTTAGAACAATGGCATAAGACTTCAATGGCAGAGCTACAATACTTGGGTGATAAATACTATGCTACAATATCAACTTGCCTTCAAACAAAGATTCAGTGAATGATGTCTACCCAACACCCACTTTGAGGAAAAGGAACATGATTATGGCATTGCAGTTCTATGCATGCCTGAACCACCATTTTGAATTTTATGTATATTATTATCTTGCTTTATAATTATGCTACATAAGTTTGTAGCTCTAAACAATGTGTTATGTAACTTGGCATGTTTATATACATGCAAAAATACTGAATACAGTATGGTTCTTCTGAAACCTGTATTTTTTTTCTGAAAATTCTGAACCTAGTTCATCCAAGTTGTAATGTGTAGCTGTAAATCACTCGTGTTCACTGCTACATAGGATTAACATTTTTTTAAATGGTGCAGTTTACGTATTCACTTGGTGGGCATTTGGGTGTTTTAGTTTCATGATATTATGATGTGCTGTGAACATTCTTTTATGCATAGACTGGTGCATATTAAGAGAGATCTCTGGGGACACTCCTGGGCATAGGATATGCACATCGTTATAATATATTTACTAAGAAGTTAGTGCTTGAGCCAAGTCTAACTCATACTAATTATGTGGAGGTGCTCCCAGAGCACCACGTTCTCACACACACTGGGTAAGCATGATCAGACTTAGGATTTTCCTGACTTTTCATTGTCTCCAGTTGGTTCGAAATAGTATTATATTGTGGTTTAAAATCTTCCTTCCCCTGATACCTAATGAAGTTGAGCATCCTTTTGAAATGAGAAAAGTTCCCTTTTCCCTCTCGCAGGGAGCGCGATGAAGGTGTGGCTCACTTCTTCAGTGTCCCACTGCTCAGACCTCTAGGGGAGCATACAGGCCGGCAGGCTGTGGGGCTCTGACCCCAGGGCAGTGTCTAGGGGTGATGTTTACAGCTCTTGAAGCCACAGTCGGCATGTGCTACTTTGTGCTTGTTTAGTTTTGGCGGCTTCTGTTAATCAGCTCAGCTAGATCCTCCACTTTGTTGCAAGGACAGAGGGCTTTCTGTATCCTGGGTTCTTGCCTTGGTGTACTGGAAGAATCTGATCACATCCGGGTTTGGAGAATGAGCCTAAGGTTTTATTGAGTGGAAGTAGCTCTCAGGAGGTGGGGGACCCAGAAGGGAGATGATTTTCCAGTGGAGTCTGCCACTTAATGGCCTGGGCTCTCCTCCCACCGCCCCAGCCAAACTCCATGTCATTCTTTCAGTGGATGGCCTGCCAGTGTGCCAGTGCCTGTCCCTGCTCCCTATGTCCTGTCGGTGTGTTCCCGATGGCCTCTCTATATGCAGCTGCTTGTGTGTTCCTCCACCAATATGTTTCTCTCAACATGCAGGTGCTTGTATCTTCTGCCAATCTGTTCTTCTTGAGGTCCAGTCACTTGAGTGTCTGCCTGCTAAGGTCTCAGGTTTTTATAGGTCCAGGATGGGGCCATGGTGGCCAGGGTGGTCTTAGGAAATGCAAATTTGGAGGTGAAAAGAAAAATGTCTGTCCTCACCTGGGTCCGTGGGGATGGAGCCCTAGCTAGGGACCACACCCTTTCCTTCCCAGCACTCCTCTTCCCCTATCTCATATCATTTAAAGAGACCATGCTTTTTACTATCCAGCACTTCCATATCAATTCGATATGTTTATTAGCCTATTCTGTTTTCTTCTTTCTTATAATGCTCATTTCTATGTGGATTGCCTTTTGTTTATTTACTTTTTAGCTCTTTATATATTTTAAAATCAATCCTTCATGTGCTGCAAATACACTGTTTCCCAGTGTGTGACTTGCTTTATGCTCTTTTTAATAGTATTTATGATAAACACAAGTTCCTAATTTCAATGCAGTAAAATATATATATTTTTAGGATTCATGATTCTTCTATCTAGTCCAAAAAAATCCTTCTTGCCCAAAGAAAAAGTAGTTTCTATTTGTATTCTAATTTTTTTTAAACAATTTTGTCTTTTACTTAAATCTTTAACCCGTACAAGTTATTTTTTATTGTGGTTAGAGTTTGGGACCCAAATTTATTTTTCTGTTATGTACAACATATTCTCTCAGTACTGCTTATTGAAAGTCCATTTTTTATCTGATATGTAATTAAAACTCCATTATAAATCAAGTTTCTGTATATGTGTGAGTCTGTTTCTGGACTCTCCATTCTGTTTCATTAGTCATTTTGTCGAACTCTGTGTCATACTACACTGTCTTAAATTTTTATATCTTTATAAGAAGTCTTGGTAGCTGGCTAATCCTCTTACTTTATTCTTCTTACAAATATCTTTAGTATTCTTTGTCCTTTGGTAGTTCATATAAATTTTTGAAATAACTTTGTATGTCTACAATAATATTATAGATTTTAAAACTATACAATCATTCAGGAAGAACTGACTCTTTTGCCACTGATTCTTTCATATTATGAACATGAGCTTTTCTCTTCTCTAGGTCCTCTTTACTATTTGTCAACAGATTTTATAATTTTCTCCATAAGATTGCATATATTTTTATTAGCCTAATTCCCAAGTAGTGTACATTTTTCTGCAATATTATATAGTAGGTAAGAGAACAGACTTTGGAAATCCCAGCTGTTCCATTTTCTGATTGTATGACCTTGGAAAAATCACTTAACCTTTTTATGCCTTGGCTTTCTCACCCTTAAAAAGGGAATATTTTTATACCAAACCCTTAAAATTGTTGTGAGGACTAAATGTATTCTAAATTGCTTACAACACTGCCTGGCACAAAATAAATGTAATGTGTTTGCTATTATTATGTTGAGGAGAACGTTTTTCATAAAAGATTAATTCATGCTTGAAAAATATATATTTTTTGCATTTATTGGGAATAATAGTCTATAGCTATACACTTGATCAGCTTTTTAACCATATTGTTCAAATCATCTACATGCTTAAAAATATATTACCTAATTGATCTATCAGTTACCATTATGTTAATAGATTTGTCAAACATTACCTCTAATTCTGTCATTTCTACAATTTGGGATGATGAGTTGAGGTGTGTCAAAGTTCAGAAATGTTTATTTCTTCCTAGTCAGTTTAGCTTTTAAAAAAATTTAGTAATCCTCATTATTTATTGTGATGTTGTTTGTCCAAAAATATTTTTATTTGAAAATATAGCTATACCAGCTTTCTCTAAGTATTTTGTGGCATATCTTTTGCCAATCTTTTACTTTCAACTTTTCTGAACTGTTATGTTTTAGATGTTTTTCTCATAACTTCTTGAAGCTTCTAATCTGAGCACAATAAAAATATCTTTCCACTATGTATTCACTGATCCATAATATATATATATATACAATATGTAGTAAAGAGGGTTATTCCTGCGTCTGTGGATTAGTACCTTTATCAGTTCCATAATATTCTGTCTTCATCTCCATATTTCATAACTCCTATCTCCTAGTTTTTATTTCTTTGTCTTTTTGTGTGCATTCTAGATAATTCTGTTTAATCTACCTTCTAGTTCATTAATTTCCAGTTGAGTAATTTCCCTCCTCAGGTATGTCCAATCTGTAGTTAAATGCATCCATTAAATTTTAATTTCAATTATTATACTTCTTATGTTTATAAGTTCTTCTATCTTCATATTAGTTATTTTTATACTATACTTATATTTGCAATTTCTTCTCATATTTGTTCTGTTACATTAAATCTCTATATATTTCTAATGGCTTTGCAATTATGCTATTTGTTTTCTGTTGCTGAATCTCACTCATGATGCATTGTTTCTTTGTGTGTTTTGTGAAATTTGACTCTAAGCTCATTCTAACTTAATATCTATTACCCTTTGATACCTGGGTTTCTGCAGATAGAAAGTGTATTTGTTTCTGCCAGACTTCTGAAGATATCACCCTCCTAGAAGTCCTTTAAGCTTAATTATCAGCTTGAACTATTTTAGATACAGTTCACAGTCAGTGTGAATTTGAGCTACAAACTTCTATGAGGTTTTCATGAAAGCCAATTTGTTACTGGTACCTTCTCAAGTGAGTCTTTTTTCCTTTTCACTCAGGCCAAAATGTATAATAGGCAAGTGTTACGGTTTGACTGTGTCCCCCAAAAATTATGTGTTGGAAACTTAATCCCCCAATGGAGCAGTGTTAGGAGGTGGACCTAATGAGAGGATATTGGGCCATGAGGTCTATGTTCTCACAAATTCATTAATGCTGTTACCACCAGAGTGGGTTTGTTATTGAAGCAGTGGGTTCATTATAAGATGGTGAGTTTGGTCCCTTTTTCTCTGTCTCTTTTTGCCCTCTCTTTGCCCTTCTACCATGGAATAATGTAGCAAGAAGGTTCTTCACCAGATGCTTGTCCCTCCATCTTAGACTTCTCAGCTTTCAGAACCATGAGGCAAATAAATTTCTTTTAAATTGTATTATAAATTACCCAGCCCTGGTATTCTGTCCTAGCTGTGTAAATGGACTAAGGCAGCAATTTTCTTTACAATCCCTTGGGAGGGACATGGTATGGGGTTCTTGTTCACGAAGAGTGTAGCCGTTGGGTTCCCAGCTTCATTCTCATGGTCTTCTATTAGACTCTGCACCTTGGGCTTTGTCTCCTGTCCTTCATGCCTTATGAAACTGTCAACATTGAGACTTAGGTTCACTTAAATCAGTAATTATGTAAATACATTCAAGGTTAAAATCTACTTCCTTAATTGCCAAAACTGGAAAGCAACCAAGTACTTCAGTAGGTGAATAGGTAAATGCACTATGGTACCTCTAGACAATGAAATATCATTCAGTGCCGAAAGAAATAAGCTGTCAAGCCATGAAAAAACATGGAATAAGCATAAATACACATTACTAAGTGAAAGAAGCCAGTCTAAAAAGACTATGTACTGTACGATTCCAGCTACATGAAAAAGCAAAACTATGGAGAAAATACAAAGATCAGTGGTTTTCACAGGTTATTGTGGCAGAAGGGATGAAAAATTGGGTCACAGAGGATTTTTAGGGCAGTAAAACTACTCTGTATGATACTATAATGGTAGATACATGCCATTATACGTTTGTCCAGACCCACAGAATGTACACCAAGAGTAACCCTAATGTCAACTATGGACTTTGAGAGAAATGATGTGTTAATGAACCTTCACCAACCGTAACAAATTCACTACTCTGGTGGGGGTTGTTGATAATAGAAGAGGCTATGCATGTTTGAAGGAAGGATAGAAATTCTCTGTACTTTCTGCTAAATTTTTCTGTGAACTTAAATCTGCCCCCCAAAAATAACATCTATTGAAAAGTAAACACACACACACACACACACACACACACACACACACAATCCTTCTTGATTTTTCTTCTTCTTCAAATTCTTGCCTTCATTCATTTTGTCCTCTTAGTATTTACTGCTATTTTGTCCTCTTTTAGTATGTTTAACAAAAATAAGTTTATAAGCATCGTTAGTTGTTTTCAGGAGACGTTTTACAGAGTAGCTAGCACTAATACTGGCAAATATGGAACTTCTGTTTTTTGAGTCATACTCCTTGAATCTTTGTTTCCTGAGTATCAATATTCTTTTCCACAAGAAGACTATTAAGCCCTCTGTCATATGGGTCCTAGCAGGGCCTTATACTTGTCTTCTAGACATGTCCGGATGTAACTGAATACTGGGCTGAATGTATAGTGCCTTAAGCTGGGATTGTCCCTGTCTTCCATTAAAACACTATAAGCTCAAGTATGAGATGTGTTGAGATAGAGATGCAGAGACCTCAGTATAGTCAGAGGGTGCAAGAGTGATAAAAAGAGATTGTGGTAAGCATGTGGTTTGAAATGTGTGCATTTATGTGGCAAATGGGCAATGGGCACTTCTTACTTGGAAAGTTCTATAATCAACACAGAGATACAAAGCTGAATACATTTTCTCTACTCTTTAGAAGTTCATAGTTCATTAAATCTTGAATCATAGGTAGAATTTTAATTAGGATAGTAAGCGAAGTGGTATATATTTTTTTGTGAGGCATACATTTTTTTGAGAGGAATCTCTACAACAGAGTTGGGGAATGGTTCCTACTTTAGTTTGGCCAGGTCGTCAGATGCATGAGTGGAATAGTAGGAGAGTTGGGGGAAATGTTGTTTGAGATCAGATTACAGAGGGCCTGTAGTGTTAATCTGTAAGCACGTAATAATGTGTTTAATAACTTATATTAAGGGGATCCATCAGGCAGTAATGTACCAGATGAATTCAAGCGGGTAGCACAGTTAGGAAAGAGATTATGTTGTCCCGAGCTGTAGCAGCAACAGAGGGAGTAGAAAGGAAGGGGGAAAAGATAACCCTGAAGAGAAGACCTAAACCTGGATAACTGGCAAAATGATACGGTCATTAACCAGCTTGGGAAGATCAGATTTGTGAAGAGTCACTAAGACCAACCTGCTCTGGTAGGAGAGAAAGAAAAGAGATGAGCAAACTTTTATGGTATGTCCATTATTTATTTTATTAAGAATGAATATTTGTATAAATCATGTTGTTTGTTTGTTTGTTTGTTTGTTTGTTTGTTTGTTTGTTTGTTTGTTTGTTTTTGCGACGGAGTTTTGCCCTTGTTACCCAGGCTGGAGTGCAATGGTGCAATCTCGGCTCACTGCAAACTCCACCTCCTGGGTTCAGGCAATTCTCCTGCCTCAGCCTCCTGAGTAGCTGGGATTACAGGCATGTGCCACCATGCCCAGCTAATTTTTTGTATTTTTAGTAGAGATGGGGTTTCACCATGTTGACCAGGATGGTCTCGATCTCTTGACCTCGTGATCCACCTGCCTCGGCCTCCCAAAGTGCTGGGATTACAGGTGTGAGACACCGCGGCCAGCCCTAAAATCATGTTTTTTTTTTAATCTTAAGTAACTACATGGTCACAGTAAAGATATTTGGAAATACAAAGGTATATTAAAAAGAAAATAATCATCTTCATAATAATAGCAACTAGAGTTAACTGCTATTTCCATCTAGGAATTTTCCTTTGACTATAAGACTTTGAAGAATGGGGTTATGTTATACAAATTTGTGATCATTTCCCTTTTTATAAAAGTTCCTCAGAGTCACAAAACTCATTGTTTAGATATTTTCTTATTTATTTAAGAACTCTCATATTCTGGACATGGAGAATATTCGTGATACTTTGCTACTATAAATTATACAGTAGTGAACAGATGCTGATATACTTGGGTTAATTTCAATGATCCATGTTTTCACATGTAGCTACTAAACTAGAATGAAGAATGGATAATGCAGTAATTGAGATTAATTTCAAATGGCCAAATGATCAGATTAATTTATTAACAACAAATAGAGAAACATGCCTACTCTTTAAAGGCCCAAGAAAAAAGCAATACAATTATTGAGCAAGTAAACATTAAACACTTTTAATAAATATGTTAAATAAATTGAAAATTGAAATTAATCTGATTTGTTATAATCATATATCCACATGTTAAAAAATATGAAACAAATTTATTTAAAATGACACAAATTGTCATCATTATTATACAAACATACAATTATACAACTATTCACCAGTCACTGGAAGAATTATAGCATCTAGAATAAAACACTGATATATATGTGTGACACTATATACATTCTTATGAAAATTTAACAGCTCGTGAAAGTCTGTACCATCATTTATTTTGCATTTTGTGAAATAGATGATAACATAGTGTCAGTGTTAAACATTACAGTCCACTGTTAGTTATAAATCTAGGGGGTACAGGCAACTAGTTATAATCAAACTTAAAAGATATGTGCACATGAAATTATGCCAATAAGTGATATATGTGCATATATATTATGTATAAATATAATATATATATTTTGTGGGAGCTCCTCTAATTATCCTCCTCAAGAATGGACATGTCTCCTCAAAATGACTTTTTCCCTTGTAAGAGTATATATATTTAAAATTCTTATCTTTCTGCTTGACTTAAAAAACTCAAATATCCTGAGATTTTTGGAGGAAATAAGGCTTAAAATGTGAATAAAACACTAAAGATTAACATCAATATTTTATCATCTTTTGTTATATGTTTTAGTAAATCTATTTTATAGTTCAGTTTCTTTGGTTAGATCAGAAATATTTGAACACATTTAATTATATTAAAATATTACATTACCAAACAAGAAAAGGAACAGAGAAGAGCAATTTGGGAAAAATTATTATTACATTCATAGGATCTTGACAGCTTTAAGTCTTATACCTTTTCCTGTTATGATGACCACAGGAAAAGCCCACTATAAAATAGCTTAGAAAGTACTGCAGGAATAGCCCAGTGCCTCATTAGAAAAGCCTCTATTTCCTGCTTCAGTAACCAGCTGATAGAAATGAAGTTCATCTTATCAACAGGTTTATTTATTTTCTATTCTTCTTCTTCTTTGTTAATCTTCCTTTTGTGTTTCCTTAATAACACATGCTGGAAAAGTTCCTGAATGCTTTTCAAATAAAGAGAAGTTCTGAGGAGGATTGATAAATCTCTGTTGTGTCAACACAGACACGGGCATCTCCCAGTCTGGAATTCAATGTATAATATCTGAAATAGATAAATGTAGGCCCTCCTTTTCTCATTCATCAGATCAGGAGATATTCAGGTGCACTAATTGGTTTTAATGCATGTTACTAGAATTTTATTGCCAGTACAATAAAGATGTAATGCATTTCATGTATCATAATAGACTGGCATTAAAAAATAACTAGAGCTGGCTCTAAAAAGAATAGAAAAGGAAAACTCTAGAATTTCTGCTGTTAAATGAGTTTTTTAAATGCTTTGGTATTATGGCCAGTGACAAAATGTAGAACCTACTGAATTGGAAATCATGCATCAATTCAGGATCAGTCCATCACCTGTGATTAATCATTATGTATTTACAATGACATTTTTTGTTATTATACACTGTGGTACTAATCTGGAGATGAGAAACTCTAAGCATCTTTTAAAATAATTCATCTTGCAGATCAAGTTTCTCACTGACCATCAGATCCTAAAAGAAAATACTATATTTTAGGGGAGTAAATGTATATGTAGGGCATGGAAGAGATTTAATTCATTATTTTGCCATATTCTCAACCAGTGTCTGAGCATTGAGTATAAAAATATAACATAAAAAGATTTCCTTCTTTGATCTACCTTCGGGGACAGGTTTATTCCATGTAATGTTTTCAGTGTAAAATCTTTGTCATTTCTATGTAACACAAACCATGTGATCCACCTATGAACAAAACAGTAGGTTTGCGCTTTTTTTTTTTTTTTTTTGCAAATAATTGTCATTGCTCATCAGCATATAGGTCCATCATAAAGCATGATAAATGGAATATTATCTGATAAATTTAAATTAACATCTCTATGCAAGTTCAAAAATTAGTTTTTGTTAGCATGCCCCAGATTCTTTTCTTTCATTAACTTCTAACCCAGTTTTACAGTAACTCTAGCATCTCTGTTAACTCTGTGTGCCTTGGAGCCATCTTTCAGCCTTAGCAAACCTAAATAGACTCCCCTTCTTGCCTTTTTCTTGGACTGCAGCCATATAACTCTTAATTATTCTTCCTTTGTCCCTCTGTCCTTACCCATCTATCCTACCTTTCAAGGGCTAGGCAGTGTCTCAACTCTTGTGCCAAATATTTAACAAGGCTTCCAATATTCCAAAATATAGGCTGCCAATGACACTGATTCCTATTAGATAAAGCAATGATAACCCTTAACACTATAGCATGTCACCCAGAGTTAATATTCGTTACTTTTTCTAGTCCTGTTTTTAAAAATTAACGAAGGCACTCTTGTGGATCATTTTGTGAATGTTTAGACTCTGCTTTTTCCCTGACAATTCTCTTTCTGCCACCCAAAGTATCTATCAATTGTCTATATCTGCCCTTATATTTAGCCAAAAGGTATTTTGCCTTTCTGAAGTGAATACTTCTTCAAAGTGACTTTTTTAACTATGAAACAGAATCCCAAACAGTGGATGCTATCTCTTTAATTGATTTCCTTTGCTGAAAACATAGCAAACTCAAGAGCATGATAGCAGATGTAACCAAGAAGGGCAATCATCCAATCAGAGACAACCATGGCATAAAGGGTCACCCTGTCCTTTTGGATTGTTTACTTTGCAGAGTGCACATACCTAATATCGAAAGAAGATTGTTAACACTTTCTTTTGAAAAGCAATTTTCAGTAATTCAAAGGAAGGACAGCTTACAAGTGCTGAGAGTGGAGATGCAATGAAGACTGCCGGGTCCAGTGAAAGCAACACTATAGACATTACAATAGGAGTTTGAGCCTCTCCGAGAATGGACAGTACTTTTCTATAAAAGTGAGGTCTGCTCTTCTTTTTAAATTTGCTGTAGACACTAAGGGTTGAAAGAATAGAAAAGACCTTTTCAACTCAAGCCTTGCTTTCCTAAGAATTCTATGCTCTCCACCCTCATTCAGTTGACATCACAACAAACGAGGTTCTCCACCTTGTTCCTGCCTCCACACATTTCATATGGTTAACACGCTTCATTCAGCATCTCTCTCCCATTCAGTGATTCTGCCATCCCCATCACACACCTTTTCATGAAGCCCCACCCCTCAGTCCCAGGTCAGAATGACTTGATTGAAGAATAGTATCAGCATGGTAACAGTAAAAAAGAGCAATTGAATGAAAGTCAGGAAGCCTGGTTTCTACTCTTAGCTCTGCCACTAAATTATCAGGTGAATGTGGGTAAGTCACTTCAATTTATAAAAGATAGAAGGCAAGTTAGATTATGTCTAAAATTACCTCCCAAATAATAGTAGAAAAAAATTGTTTGTTTTCTTAAAAAATCTAATCAATATTAAAGATAAAATAGAAGAAATTTATGGTTTTGCTTGGGTTAAATACCAGAAAATCAAGTTCTTGCTTTCCCTTAATAGTCCTAATTTTATATTGTTTATCTTTTCTATAAGATGAAAAACCACAGATTATTCATATTGGCCTCCCTCTCCCTTTTCTGCCCAGGACTTGACTTGGTTATTAGACCTTTTAGAAATCAGTCCTAATCCACCTCTCTAGTGTCCTCTCTTAAGTCATTCCTAAGCCCCCTTCGTATTAGCCAACACTGAATTTCTCACTCTCCATGTAAACAGTAGCTCCTCTCTGGAACCTCCCCTCATGTGGCTCATCTTGCCCCTTGATTCATCCCATCTATCTTTTACCACATATCTCATTGCACTATAGTGAATTCTTTATGTGCTTAAACCTCCATCTAGACAGTGATCTCTTAAATGACCATTGGACTATAAGAATGTATCTCTTGAAAAAACAATCTTCAAAGTTAAAAAGTGAGTGAGTGAGAGAGAGAGAGAGAGAGAAAGATCTGTGTTCAATTTCTGATTCTGATGAGTAGTTGCTGAGTGACCCTAAAGAAATTACTTAATGCTGGCTATGAATTTCCTCATTTATAAAATTTGTAGATAATATCTACCAAAAGCAATTGAGATTATAGTCCAAGATACAAACAAATGCTTAAGGAAAAAAAGGAGTTTTATTGGCTCGTCTTGCTGAAAATACCAAAAGTTTATTGTTTTAGATATAACTTGATTCAGGGGCTCAAATCATGGCATTAAATTTCAATCTTTCTCCATCTTTGGTTTTTATCCCCTTTTCTGAATCCATCCTCAGGGTCTATATATTGTGGCATGATAAAACTTTGAGCTACTCCTGATCTACATTCCTTTGTTTCAAATACAATGGAAAAGACAAGTGTTCTTTTCCTAATAGTTTCAATCATGAACCTGATTTTGACTGGCTTGAACTAAATCAAATACCCATTTTTGAAATGATCACTATACCCAGGGAAGTAAAATGTACCCATTAGCTAATCCCTGGATCACAAGCCCAGCCCTGGAGCTGAAATCAGCCCTGAACACACACATGAACTAGAAAGAAAAAGGTGTAATTCTGCAAAATAAATTTAGGGTCATGTTTCCAAAAAGACAGTGAATACATGCTATATGGACCAGGAATAACTTCTGTGCACTGTATACTCTTATCAGATTCTTAAAAAAAATTAAATGAGACATTATTCAGAAGTCATCTAGAGAAATGTCTGGTCTGGTACATAAGAAGTTTCCCAGTGTGATCCGTAGCACGTAGCAGGTGCTAAGAAAATGTCCAGTCAGTAAAGCGTCTAAGTAAAAACTGAACATGCTAGAGGAATTCCCAGAATTAGTAACTTCATAGATAATTTTGCCTTAATTTTACTGTTCATTCTTTGACTACTTTTCTTGTTGGCAGAGATAAGAGAGTAGGTCACATCTATTGTTCATGTAGCTTTCTGAATATATTCTACTTAATCTAATATAATTATGCTGCTGTGCAAATACAGCAATAGCAATTGTACCATACAACCAACTTCACTATAGCAGTTAACTCACTCAACAAATGCATGTAGGACTTCTCATAAGCTCTCAGTCCTCTGCTGGTACTAGAAATGCAAAGAAAAGGAAGACAGGGTGCCATCCTCAAAGAAATTTCTATGTTTCATGTCTAAGGCTGTGGGCTATAATAATAAACATAACAGATAAGGACCTTCTTAGAGAACAGTAAATAGGTAGTTTTAAAACTAAGCATCTTAATGAAATGCACATTTTCTAATTAAAAGAAAAGAAAGAAAAATAAATGCTCATAATTGCCAAGAAGCTACTAAGCATCGGTGAAATTTTGATATAGGACTTTAGGACCCCTACTTCAGAAAGATTGATGGACAAGGGTACCATCTAGCAGGTAAGCTGAGAGCTAAAAAATAAGAAAGAACAATATACTATGAAATCAGAGGAAGGCACTGTTGAGAATTCAGACCAGGTCCTGTAGCTAGAATGTAAATTCCAGCTCTGCTTCTGATTTACTGTGTGACTTTGGGCCCAAGTTTTCTCTGTGGCTTCCTTTCTTCATCTATGGAATGGAAATAATGGTAACTATGTTTAAGAACCAATACAATAATGACACTGCTTGCATTCAAGTCCTTTGCTTCTCTTGCATGAACTGGTAACATTCGCCTACTCCCTCCAACTCACCCACTATGCTAGTGCTGAAGTCATCTTTCTAAACTACAAACCTGACAGTTTTATTTCTTTTAAAATAGCCCCCGTTACTCTTTGCAAAGAGTCCAACTAGGGTGTGGTCATCCTTCCATGATCTGGCCCTTGCCTACCTCTGCAGTTTTAGTGTTCACCATGACCCCTCACCCAGCCCAATCTTAACTCTTAGCTTTGCACACATTAACTACTTAAAGCTTCTCTAACATGAAATGCTGTTTCTTACTTCGTGCCTTTGCATGATCAATGTTTCTCTGTTTGGAAATGTGGTCTCCTTGGTAAATACCAAGACTAATTTTATAATCTCTTCAAAGTTTACTGGATTATTCCAGTAGCCCCCAACCTAGAGCTGACTCTCATGTCCACAAGGTTTCCCTCTGCCCCATCCCATATGGATGATATTAATGTGTGTATGTGTGTGTGTGTGTGTGTGTGTGTGTGTGTGTGTGAGAGAGAGAGAGAGAGAGAGAGAGAGACAATGAGAGTGATCTATTGAGGATACTGAAATGAGTAATACAGGATAAGAAGGTATAATTCCATGAGAGAAATTCTTGAAAAATCTTAAGGGAATGCTTTACAGAGCATGAAGGGAGACACTCACCATTGGTAGGATTGGAAATTTTTCTTTCAGTGTATAGAAAGGCAGCCCAGAGAGTCTTTTTACATACAAATGCGTGTGGACTGATAAACTAAGTGGAGTGAAGACACAGAGGTTTCCCTTCCATGGTTTCTTTTTCCACGATGAAGTCTGGAACAAGATGACTGGCCAAGCATGAAGAGAGAGAAGGGCATGGCAACAATGCTGCAGACAGAAGAGACACGAGACGCCAAACTGCGAGAGCACAAAGCTGAGGTCATAATAATCCAGTGGTGGGTTATTATTATTATTATTATCAAGATTCAGTGAACTATGAGATAAGGTCATCAACCAAGAGCAGGCAGTTTTTCTTGGAAATTTGAAAAAAGAGGAGCACTAGTTTTTTTAGCAGGTGAAACAGCAACTTGGCAAGGAAAGTCGAGTGTGATTGTCGGCAGCATGGATTCCCATTTGCAACCTGTGGTAATGAACTTACAGGGAAAGCAGTAGCTATGGTCATCATGGTGTGCATTCCCTTCGGAGATCAGGCTGCTGCTCAGCTGGGGAAGCAGGGAGGTGAACACTTGGTCTTAACCAATATTGACCTTTTATTTGCATTATACAGTGGACAAAGAGAACAGGGTAGTTGAGAATTTTATAAAATATATTATATCTAACTGTGAATTTCAAGCTGCATCGGGAGAGAGGAGTGGGTCTGAAGGAATTATTGACAGTGAGAAGGGGAAGGGTCACAAAAGTGCTAGAGTGGGAATGCAAGAACATTTGAGCTGACCAGGAAGTGAAGTGCTTAACATTGCTACTTTTAAAATAAGGCAACTATGAAAATGACATTTTATGAATAGTCTTTTCTACACATTGCGTATGCCGTGTTAAAATATTTTGACAGACCTCTCCCAGAACTGACATATGAGTCAGGAAATCAAATCACAAATGGCCGAGGATAGTTAGTAATACCTTTAGGAAGCTAATAAATGGTCATTTTAATATCTGCTAAAAACTCAACAATCAACTATGAAAAACCCTCGATTCTGGATTCTTCCAAAGGTAGACCACATGATGCTAAAAAGTAATAAAGTAATTGGAATTTCCTCAAAAGATACAACAAGCAAAATAGAGAAAGGAGAAAAAAAAAAAAACCTTCCTGATGTAAACAGAAGTGTCTTCCTGTATGTCTTTGTTCTTTGTTTAAGGCAGAGTTCTATTGGGTGGAAGCCCATTCTAGGAAAGGTTTCCATGCAATCTGCCTGGTTCCCTAGTTGTCACAGCAGAAGTAATGATACAATATTTATGGATCGTGGCTGGCCATGGTGACTCATGTTTTTAATCCCTAATCCCCAGCACTTTGGGAGGCTGAGGCAGGTGGAACACTTGAGGTCAGGAGTTTGAGACCAGCCTGGCCAACATGGTGAAACTACATCTCTACTAAAAATACAAATATTCGCCAGGCATGGTGGTAGGCACCTGTAATCCCAGCTATTCAGGAGGCTGAGATGGGAAACTCACTTGAATTCGGGACTGGAGGTTACAGTGAGCCAAGATCATACCACTGCATTCCAGCCTGGGTGACAGGGTGATATTCCGTCTCAAAAATAAATAAATGAATAAAAGTAAAATAGGAAATAGAAAAAAAATGTATGGATGACTTATCACTTACTTCAGTTTTATGTTTCTCTTTTCTATTCCTGGCCCAGATTACCTGACATCGACTATTGTTTACCAGCAACATGAATTCATTTCCTCCCCAATTAACAGTAGAGGCAGAAGTAATATTTCTTTGTTAAGGCATAAACTCTACTCCAAAAAGGTCATTTATGACTTCTTAAGGTGATTCTCAGCCCACAGTGAGAAGCAGCCAACCTGGGTCTAGAGAAATGTGACCACTTTCTTTCCCAAAGGATCCAGAATGTCTTTGATTCTAAGAATGGGAAATTGGTGGTTAAAAGCTGCCCGAATTTCAGAAGACCATTGAAAAAGAAGTAGTTATAAAGAGGCAGGGTTAAGGATGTTGGAGAAAAGACAGGACCGTGAGCTTTGGCTTTTACCGTCATCTCTCTACAGAAATGTGATTTAATGATCAGTTGCATCAACTGGTTATGAATAATTTGGAGTTGGAGGGTGCAAGCCTGAAACGTTTTGTCAGAGGGATTTGGATATTCCAGGAGTTTTGTTACTCATTTTTTACTAAGTATTATCCCTAGATTTCATTATGCAGGAGATAATGATACTCAAGCAATATTTTTGTAATAGACTATCTAGCTTTTCTTTAGCTGTGGGGATTAAAGTTTTCATATTTCTCATTTAATTCTTTTGGAAATAAATGTTTTATTGGAACCACATGGTATTTTACTAGTTACTAATCAACATTTAAAAATATAAAACGATATATGATTAACACTGAGATTGGGTAAAGTGCATGTACTGTCTAATAAATGAAAACCAGGAAAATAAAGATATGGAAACAATAGACCCTACATTCCCTTATTATCAACTGATATAAATGACTAGCTTGTCTGGTGCTAGGTCTTCTTCAGACTTGAATAGTGCTGACTGCGTTTGAATTTTCTTATGCAGAGGACAATCTTTATGGCATGCATGGGCCTAAGTGTTCTTTAAAGTCTGGGAACAGTGTTACTTAAAAAGCCATTGCTTCTTAAGCTGTGTCAACCCTTGTTTCTTTCCCCAAGAGATAATTCTATCTAGAAAGCAATTTTTTTATTCATTTTAAGTTTCTCATTTATTCCTAGACTCAACCACAAAAAAAAAAAAAATTAAAATTTCACCGCGCTGGAGTACAACCAATTTATGTAAAAATCCTATTTGTGTCATTCTATGATTAGAAGAATGTTTCACAGCAAGCTTTAATTAAAAAAAAACTCTATCTTCTACACCTTCAATCTATATATAATCAATTTCTTAAAATATTAAATACTGAAGTTTGATTTTTTTAAGGAGACTTTAGACACTTTCCCAGAACATCACATCTTGAAGTACATTTAAGTCAAAATGAATGTAGTTTCACCAGGTGTGTGAAGTGATTCTTTCACTCTAGTCACAATGACTTATGGATGGTTAGTGCTGCCATCCATTCAGGCTTGGCTTTGATTTGTATATGCTCATGAATTGTCTCCATGGAGGAAATATACAGAGATAGCATTTCACTTTTATGTGTTTCATCTAATAGCTTCCAAGTGACAGAGGGAAGGGTATGAAAGTTGTTAGGGAAAGCATTCTCTATTACCTGGAGGTTGTTCCTTCAGAAGTCAGAGGCTTGTATGTCCTGTGAAGGGAATGCTTAATTAAACCTGTGCTGCAGAATTCCTTTTAGATAATCGGAGACTTTATAAAGCTACCTTTGCCTCCTACAAACAAAATTGTCTACGGATAGCTGCTTATAAGTTATTTTGTCATAAAATTAAGGGAACTTTGATTCTAAAATGTATGTTTCTGTGTTTTAATATAAACTATGTAGTATCTAAGACATTCTCAACCAGGAAATGCAACTTCACACTCAGGACTGGAGTGAGGTGGTTTGTGGGATCCAGAAAAATCTCACTTGGGTCTCTTATGGTGCCTGAAGGCTTTCTGCCAAGGGTTTAGTCCCTTGCTTTAAGGCTTTGTATTTTCAGTGTTTATTAGTATGCACCAAAGCCTGTTTGGGTCACATTTTAAGTAATTGTTAATGATGATTCCTTTGAGAGACGTTTATGTATTAATTATTTTAACGTCTCAAGAGCTATCTGTGAGAGGATGGAAAAATCACACCGAATGCCAAGTTTTGTTAGGGGACAGGCAAAATGGCAAACCTGTAATACTCATACCTCAGGGACTCCAGGCAGCTGACAGGAAATAGGAGGGTGCTGAGTGTATATTGCAAACACACCATGGAGATAATTCGTAGACCTGTTTCACAGTTTGGATTTGGTCCAAGACAAAGGAAATATTGAAAAGTTACTTTGACCTGAGGACCTTAGTCTCCTTTCCTCTGAGATTCTTGGGTAAGTGCTTTGATTTGTAGTGTTGAAGGATTATACGTGGATTCTGCCCTTTTTGTTTTAATACATTCATTCAATTTTATTGCAAAATAGTTGGATATGCATCTTCTAAGCAAACACCAAAGTCAAGGTACACCATTGCAAATGTGGAGAAAACATTCAAAAAAGAATGTTTCCCCTTAAAATGTCTTTTCACAATACTGAGAGTTGCTTCCATGCTTTGTTAGGGCATTGAAAGCCAGTGGATTTCAGCTCTGGTTACAGCTCCTCATTTGTGCTGATTTAAAGGTCCCAATCTCAGCTCATTATAGAGTGTGTAGGCTTCCTTATTGGTCTCTGAGGAATCACTAAGAGATACTCCTCGACTGTATACCTTGTTGCAGTAATTGAAGCTGTTTTGTTGCTATAATTTCTTCCTAATGTTGCAGTTTTAGTCAAGCATTCTTTCCCTCTGGAGGCATTAATTATTGCCAGTTTTGAAAAGACCTTTGCTTGGTGTGTACATTTTTGCCTCTGGTGCCAAATCATTTCACTGTTTCCTAGTCTGTGTCTAGGTAAAAGGATGTTTCGCCTTTTCTCTTTACTGTTCCGCCAACACTATACCCTTTCTAAGCATTGTAATATAGAATATCTTTGTCCAACAGTCAGAAAGTCAACATTCTTTATAGTTTCATGCATTTCACTAATTTGCAGTACTTATCTCAGAATAGAGGATTTAAATTCAGTTTTATTTGCTGTTATCTGTGAAATTATTGGTCACTGGAGTTTATGAGAGCAAATCCCCTTGCTAAGGATTTACCCATGGTGTATAGCATATCATTTTTAAACAGGTTATTACCACTGACAAGGACTTCATTGAAATACAGAATTGAAACAAAAAAATACAGAATTGAAAGGGAGGATATTTACTCAAATGTAACAGAGTGTTCTGGGAAGTATTCTCTTGTTTGAAGATAAGTAAGTTTTTCTTCATTTTGTTCTGGTAACTATTTCAGATTTGAGACAGTTAAATGAATATTTATGTCTTAGTCCATTTGGGCTGCTGTAACAAAATACCATGAACAGGGTGGCTTCTAAGTGACAGAAACACATTTATCACAGTTCTAGAAGTTGGGAAGTCGAAGATCAAGGCACCCAGCAGTTTCAGTGTCTGGTAAGGGCCTGTTCCTCATAGAGGGCAGCCTCTCACTGTGTCCTTACAAGGTGGAAGAGGCAAGACAGCTCTCTGGGACCTCTTTATAAGGGCAGTAATCCCATTTATGAGGGGTCAGCAGCCCTTGTGACCTAATCATCTACCAAAGGCAGGTAGGTAAAGAGATGCTGGGCCTGACAGTCTGTTATCTCCTTGGCAGGTAAAGTATGTTGAAACCTTAACATTAGGAGTCTCTACAATTATATGTAGTCTTTTCTTAATTTGAACTTACATGTAGAGACCCCTAAGAGTCTCTATAATTGTAGAGAACACAAACATTTAGACCTTAGCACTCTATTCTTCTCATAATCTTTACACATGCACATGCGAGCGCGCACACACACACACACACACACACACACGCACACACAAACTCATCTATTTCCAAAGAGGAAAGACTGCCTACTTATGGTTTTACAAAAATCTGTGTGCACTAGGAAAGATTTCTGAAATAAAATTAGTCACCCTTCAGCTAGCTGTTACTGAGTGCCCACACTGAAACCCTCCTATTCTAGGCACTAGAGAAAGAGCATTAAGCAAGACAGACAAATACAGCACTCCCACAGAGCCTGAGTGCTAGAAATTGATCCAGACTTCACTTCTAATTTAAATAGACATTGTTCTTCATCTGATTATTTACTAATGGGTCTTATATTCTCCATCCAATAGGAATAAATTCTCTGTAATTAGTGTGCTAATTTGTGTTTTAATCCTTGGAAATATATAATTTATCCTGAAGTCATCTGCTTCTGAAAGTAGTACAAGTCCATTTCATTATATAAAATAAAATACACCGAAATTTATCATTATTTTAGTGAACATAAATCAGGAAGTAGATTCAATATACATTACTTGAGGAGGACTGACATTTCAAGCCCTTAGCCATGTGTTTCAGTAAATGCATTTTCTTGTTCATTTACTGCTTCACTTTGAATCACTGCCTCTGCCTCAAATGGTTTTTGATGTCTCTCCCTTCAGCCTGGATGAACCCATTTCTTTCCAAGGGTGAGAGTTTCTATAAAATTATAGAAAACCCTGGACTGACCTACAAAAAACACTTGCTTATTATCATACTGTGTAGAACTCAAGAGCAGAATTGATGGAAACGGCTCAGAATACTCTTTTTTTATTTGAACTTGTTTTCTAATAATACAAATAAAAGCATGTAATAGTAACTCTTCATGTTTTCATGAACATTTTTCCACCAAATTTGACATTTTCAAATATTTTATTGATTTCAGTGTATTGATGTATACATGTATTTTATTTATACATTATTGTATAATTTTTAAGGAGTTTTACATTGACAGCTTGCCTTGAAACAGTTGTGTATCTCCAACTTTACAATAATAATATAAAACATTGGATTAACTATATAGAAATCCATGCTGAAAGAACATTTGAATAATATTGGTAACAAAAGTTAATTTCCAATGTTTGGCAATAATTGTTAAAACTTGCCAGAATGACCCAAAGAATATCAATGGGTTCTCCATTCTGCTGGATGTTTTCTTTCTGACATAAATGTCATCTGTGTGTGTTGTTCTCTCAGGAGGTTGAGTTGTGTCGTGTTAGCAGTCAAGAGAAGCTGGGCCTGACAGTCTGTTACCGAACAGATGATGAAGAAGACACCGGTATTTATGTCAGCGAGGTAAGAAATGGCATGGGGTTTGGAGGGAGAAATTCTAAGAAGGAGATTAGGAGAAATGGGGAGAAATGACTCACAAGGAGAAAACCCTTCCTTAAGAGGCTTGAACGTGAAGAATTGGCCATGTTTCCAAAACTTGTCACTTTCAATTAGCAAAGTAAATTATGCTGCCCAACTAATGTAATTATTAGCAGCTTGTTTAATGTGAATACTTTTGCCCCAGAATCCCAGCAAGGAAGAGTGCAAAAGTGGTCACACTGTCCAAATCTGACTAAATTCCCATAAGAATGCAGCAAGTCCAGCAAAGTTTTTGATCCTCAAACATCTGTCCTTCCATTCTTCTGTGTCTTTTATGAGTTCTATTGACAGTAGCACTGGCTAATTGTTTTGAATTACTATTCACAATAATCACATCTTTTACTCTGCTGATGTCATTGATAAATTTGAATACCCAGTGAGTGCATCTATTAGTTTGTTTTATTCAACCCCATGAGTCAGATTCTACCCTTGATCTTAGCCAGAGGCTAAGAAGCAATACACAAGTGAGATTCTAAAATGTGAAATACTGTTAGTGTTAATTCATTTTGAAGACTGTGAAGCAAATTTTATTACAATAGGTGATTTTTTAAAACTCACGAAGGCATTATTATATGTGAAGTAGGAAGGTATGTTTTAAAAAAATTTAGGCTGTGCACAGTGGCTTATGCCTATAAACCCTGCACTTTGGGAGGCCAACACAGGAGGATTGCTTAAGTCTAGGAGTTTGAGGCCAAACCAGGCAACACAGTGAGACCCTGTCTCTATAAAAAAAAAAATTAGTCAGTCATGGTAGCATATGTCTGTAGTCCTAACTACTCAGGAGGCTTTGGCAGTAGGATTGTTTGAGCACAGTAGTTTGAGGTTACAGTGAGCTATTATTGTGCCACTGCACTGCAGCCTGAGTGACAGAATGAGACCCTGTCCCTAAATATAAAAAAATTAAAATTAAATATGCATATGATAAAAAAATTACTTATATGTGCAAAACATATGTGCATATTTACATATGAATGCTGGAGTTAGACAAACTAGATACTAATTAATGTTCTATGCTGTTCCAAGTTTTCTTGGCCATAATCTTGAAAACATTACCTAATGTACTGAGCTTCAGCTTTCTCAACTAGAAGCTGAGTACAACAATATTTATTTTATTGTTTTTATAGAGTTGCTTAGAATGTGGAAGAGATAATGTAATTAATGCATTTAGAAAACAACACAACTCTGCAAGTGTAAAATATTACTCTTTATCCCTTTACCAAAAAATTTACTGACTCTCTTCTGCAATGGAAAAACTCCACAATATTCTACTTATGCACTTCTTTTAAATATGTAATTAGGATAATTCCTCTGATTAGGGTGAGGAAGTATGAGGAAACATCTGTGGAATTATCTTTTGTAATATGTACAGAGGTAGGAAGGGAGAAGTTTAATATTAGTTTGATTACAGTTCTAAAGACAAGGTTTTGGATTGTAAATGGCTTTTAAATGGGATACAGTTCATAATTCATCCCTCACTTCCTTCTAGTAAGTCACTGTTTACTATTTAAATATGTCAGAATTGGAACTGCACTTTTCAGGGAAGGGAAGGAAGACACAGGATCCGAACATATGTACTTGGAAGGAATGTTTTCCTTTTACCTCTTACATGTATTTACAGTGTCTATTATTCTTGATGGATGATTTAAGACTCAATTATTAGGTGGCTCCCCTAATAAGAAAGTAATATCTAGCATGTGGATAGGATGGATCAACCTCGTGAGACACTTGAAATACTTTGCTTAAAAAAAAGCTTTTCTGCAACAAGTTTAAATAAAGTTTGAAGCCATCACATGAAATCTGATAGATGAAATTGCCCCCAGTGAACTGTAGGTCATCACTCAAGTTTGGCCTTAAAATGCCGATAAGCTCCTGATAGAGTCTTAAATATCTATACATTCTAAGACAGTTTATAGTTAATATACTTTACCCCATATGTAAAGTGGTATTAATTAAATACATGGATCGGATTTGTGTGTGCATGTGTTTCTTGAGAAATATAGGTTGTAAATTTCTTTATAAATTAATGTGCTCATGAAACATAATTCTCATTATAAGTATGGACTTAAAGTATAGCTGTCAGCTTTGATAAGACAAGTAAGGGAGGATTTAAAATCATCTCATAGAAAGTAAATTTCCTGGATCCAGAAAGTCCTCGTATTAACATCTCATGTCAACTGAAGATCCTGTGTGACAGTTGGGATACAGAAATGACTAAATGAATGTAAAAAAAAAAAAAAAAAAGAATGAGGGGGAAAAAGGAAGGAAGAAATAGAGGACAGGAGGAGGAAGGGTGGAAAAACTGATCTTCAGATTAAGTTCTGCTCTAGTCCTCACGATTTTATTCTTGTTCACTCTAAAATACCTCATTTATATTTTTAGATTCAGTGAGTTTTGATGGGGAGAAATATGACATACACTGTCATATGTCAACAGAGAATTTGAAAACAGCTTTTTGAAAATTTAACATTTTCAAAATATATTTTAAAACCATATTTTTAAGTTCTTAAGGGAATGTTTTATATCTGGCTGAAGATGTATGTCCTCTTTATTACAGGTAGATCCAAATAGCATTGCTGCCAAAGATGGCCGGATTCGAGAAGGGGATCGTATTTTGCAAGTAGGTGATGTTGTCATTTCCTTTAGTTTCCCATGGTCTGTCCAACAGTTATTATTTTGTTTTTTGTAAACCGTTGAGAAAATAATTTGTCTTTGCTTTTGGATATTAACATCTACAAAACCCAAAAGAAGCTATCATTTAGAACTTATTAAGGATGGTATGATTTATTAAGAGTGATTAGCTAATAATTAATGGTTCAGACTCTCTGGAGTCAAATATGACTTCTCTTCCAGCTTCACCATTTGCTTGGCACCTCACCTAACCTCTTCTCATTCTAAGCTTCATTCCCTCATTTTTAAAAAATGGTAATAACCTATTATTGTTGTGAAGGTGAAATGAGATTATGCATGCAATATGCTTAACATAATGCATAAGTACTTAGTAAATATTAATGGCTATGACTACTAATAGCAGCAGTTATTGCTGCCTTTTCCAGAATAAATTAGGTGAACATGGATCAAATGTTCCTTTGCTATATAAAAGTCTAAACAGTAGCTCATGCCTGTAATCCCAGCACTTTGGGAGGCTGAGGAGGGTGGATCATGAAGTCAGGAGTTCGAGACCAGCCTAGCCAATATGGTGAAACCCCTTCTTTACTAAAAAATACAAAAATTAGCCAGGCATGGTAGTAGGTACCTGTAATCCCACTTAGTCAGGAGGCTGAGGCAGGAGAATCACTTGAGCTGGGGAGAGGGAGGTTGCGGTGAGCCAAGATGGTGCCACTGCACTCCAGCCTAGATGACAAAGTGAGACACTGCCTTAAAAAGAAAGAAAGAATGGCTGCAGGGAGAAGACGCCCTCTTGCGAACAGCAGATCAACCCCAAGATAAAAACAGAGGTCCTTCAGGTGGAGTTTCACTGCTGATCACAAATGTGAAACAGAGAGGAGGACTTGAATGATCCAGGGAGTGATAAGTTGTTAAAATATCACTGCCACAGTTCCAGAGCTCCTATTTCTCCTGGTTGGATACAGACCCCTGGAGAGCATTTCTTTGAATTCCCACTTTTGGAATCTAAAAACTAGGTCTTCAAAAATAGACAAGATGTTGTCCCAGCATTTGGAGCCCACTGTCACTGTTTAGGAAGACAGCACCATACACAGATGATCACAGTACAGCATGACACTGTCATGGTAACACTGTGCCTGTGCTGCCTGGGCACACGTCCTGCCCAGCCTTCTGCAGTTCTCTCCCTTGTTCAGGACAACACTCATGGAATCATACCACCTCCTCACCACCTGTTCTTCCTCTAGCTAGAAAGTGCAGAGCTCCTTTTTTACCATGGACCTTCTGTTAAGGCTGCAATTAGAAAAGAATACAAAGTGTGAATTAATGATCGTTTGGGGTCTCACCAGTTTTCAGAAAACCTCGAGTATATAATTTCTCCCTCAGTGAGCTCCCTAAATAGTGATCTATAGTAAACAAAATGAACTATGTCTGTCATACATAGGGGAAGGAAAAGTGGACCAGGAAGCCAAGACCTATGTCTTGTTGATCACCACATTTTTGTCATCTTTCACACATGCACATGAATAAATCAATGAATGTAATCAGGCTATTCAGTGGAAAGAATGATAGGATAGACGAATAACATCTGTTGAAAGGTTTTACTTACATAGCTTCATTAAGAAATTAAAGGGACCCTTTTCATGTATCATCCAGATAATGAAAGCTTCAAAAGTGTTTCACTATTTTTTTAATTTTGAAATAATTCTAAATGTATTGTTCGCTTTGTTAACATCTCCAATTAAATATACTGAAAATAATGTAATCTGTAGATGCTCAGAGTCATGTTACAGCTAGCATTCATCCCACGATGCTGTAATACAGTCAAATGCTCAGTGATTGGAAAATCTGGAAAATGTGTGCCCCAACATGAAATGACCTTATTTGGATACATTTGCAGATGCATTTGGTCTATATTGTGTCATTTTTCTTACTCTTCCTTTGCTGTTGCCAGCTGGCAGTTCTTCCTCTTGCCATCTACTCCACATCCCATACTGCCTACTGTACCTGGCTCCCTTCCTAGTTCCCAGCTAACCACTCTTCCGTAGGCTGGATACACAAATACAGTCATTAAAGTTTCATTCATTTGTTCTGTGGGTATAGTTGGATAGAAATAAAGTGCATGTGTTTTCATATGTTATGGCACTTCCAAATCCTTAGTGATATTGTGAGCAGGTAAGTTTTTAGAGAAAATACCTGCTCTATAATAAAGTATTCCTTAATGGTCTAGGTTCACTAAGGAAACAATAGCAGGATGATAAAGTGCTGTTTTCTGCCTGATTATTTTATATTCTGTGGCAAATATGTCACAACACATGTCGCAGTAAAAAATCTAGAATTCAATTCTGTCTGCACACATAGGAAACAAAGAGTCTTAAGGGTGATTATGAAATTATATTAAGTAAAACTCTGACAAAATTGTACCCAGAGACAAATGGCTTCCTTATGGTTGATGAGGAGATTATGGGATACCCTGTAATGAGCAATTAATGACTCCTTTCCCAGAGAGATGAGAGTAGGAAAAACAGAGGATTTACTTCTTATCCTTAAAGTTTCTTAGATGGCTTTTATTTTAATGAATCTCTTCAGGGCAATTGTGATTTTAATTTTCTGTTCATTTTACTTAAGTATGTCAGTGTCCCTGACCTCATTGTGTAGCCAGACTTTTCTTAATGTAGCACACCATGAACCTATAGGTGACTGTACCCAATGACATCTCATTTACACACACACACACACACGTGCTGTCACACAAAGGGGATTGTTATAGAGTAGGGATTGTGCAGAAGAGAAACCATGAACCAACTTTCAGAGAATCGTTGTGGTTCACCTGTGCTTTTTCTATGCAAGGAAAGTTCTTCCTTTTCATTCCTTCATAGTTCTATCTGCTGTGTCATTGCTAGGAGCTTATATCAAATATATCTCCAGGAATTAATCTGGGGGCATTCTCTCACAAAATTGCAGTGCTGAATATGGCATTTCTGAGTCAGATAACAAGAGTGAAAGACCGCATATGTGACCAGCTTTCTATGGAGTTTCCAAGAAGAGAATGCTGTATTCTCCTTTTATCCTTGGGATGGTAAACATATAATAATCCATGTAAGCAGCCTAATCTCAGGTTAGCAAAAAATTCAATCCCATTTCTAAGGATGACTTCCTCACAAAACTTTGCAAGAACTCAAACAGTGAAACAACAGGACTTCTAACGAGCTTTCTCTTCTCTGTTCTACACATAAACTGGTTGATATGATTTGGCTATATACCCACCCAAATTTCATCTTGAATTGTAGTTCCCATAATCCCTATGTGTGGGATCCAGTGGTGGGGGGGATCCAGTGGGGGGGGGACACAGTGGTGGGCAATTGAATCAGGGGGGTGGTTACTCCACGCTGTTAGTGAGTGAGTTCTCACAAGATCTGATGGTTTTGTAAGGGGCTTTTCCCCCTTTGTTCGGCACTTATTCTCTCTCTCCTGCCACCCTGTGAAGAGGTGCCTTCCTCCATGATTGTAAGTTTCCTGAGGCTTCCCCAGACATGCAGAACTGTAAGCCAATTGATCCTCTTTTCTTTATAAATTACCCAGTCTCCGGTATTTCTTCATAGCAGCATGAGAATAAACTAATACCCTGGTTCTCTAATTCTTTTATTTTATTCCCTTTGGATATTTTACCTCTATTTCTGTTCTTTCCACATCTATGTCTCTATACTTTGATCACCTCCTTTGTCACTATATTAAAATATAAACACATTTGAAATAAAGCTTTCTTATTGCCTAAGACTCTTGGGTTTTCCTAAGAAATTCCACTGTTGGTTGGATGTCAAGAATTTGCATTGCCCACCTATGTCTGGTATAATAATAGAAAAAGAAACTAGATATTAGTATGTTAAAGAGAAAAGCTATATTACATCTCATTTCTAAGCTTTTAGGGCTTTACACACACACACACACACACACACACAACACAACACACTTATACACACATATAGGAGATTGGGCCTAAAGTGAGATTTGACTGATCTATCCATGTAAGTACCACAGATCTCCTCTTAGCCAAGGCAATATCCATTTTGAAACTAACCTTTACATATGCCCATGTACAGAAAGTGAGACCGTTATGTTAACAAAATTTACCTGCTGTCCTTCTCTTGGTTCTCTTTCCCTCTGTTTTCTTAAAGTGGAAGTGTTCCATTAAGCCATGTGACGTGACTACTCATCTGGTCTCCTTCCCTTATTACTGGGTCCTCCACTTTCATGTCTGCCTAGTATTCTCCCATAACAGCAGGCTGCATTCCCACAAACAATCCTGTAACTATAAGCCATTATTTCAGGAGCAAGAGCAACTGAAGGTTGAAAGCTCTATCTGATTCTGTTTCTCAAATCTTTTCATTCCTTGAGAGGTATCTTTGCTGAAACCCATGGCTACATTTCTTGCCCCAGTAACAGTTTGGGTATAAAACTAATGTCCTGAGTACAATCGCATCTACCAACCAGTTGGCTAAAGTGTGGCACTTATTTTCAAAAAGATACAATAAATTACATTTTAATGCCACATTTCTGTGGTAGTTATTTTATCCCAAGGATTATCCTGAAGTGTTTCGGCAAGAAATAATCTGTTGCCCCCAAATAAGAACTAATTATTGCCAGGACCAGAGACCATAGCTCTGGTCATAATGAGTTCTCAGGGGAGAGAGATGAATACCAACTATAAAGAAACTAAAAGGCAAACAACCACATTGCTTCCTGATGGTCCTCTAAGAGTTAGAAATACATAGGTGGTAGATATCTTGTAAAATAAAACCATGTTTACTACTCTGCATTTAATTACTTTCCATAAATTTCACTCTATTTGCTTTATGTAGCATGAAGAGTCTTTTCTCTACTAAGGATTAAAATATAAATGATGATAGTAATAACAACAGTAACAACAGCATCAACAGTATTATGTGCCAACATTGAAGACTTTCTATGTACCAGGCACTATTTAAGATTTTTACCTATATCAACTCATGTAATCCTCATAAAGACCCTCTGAGAAAGGCACTATTATTATATGCATTTTATGATAGCAAACATAATAGCATCATTGGACTAATATGAGTGAGTATTTAGAGTAATGATAAGTGAAATTTAGATGAAGAATGAGGAAGCACATAGTAGTCGAGTGGAAACCAGGAATAAAAGAAGTGAAAAGTATATTTCAATAGAAAAGATGAAGATAAGCTGTGTGAGATCACCCAATTCAATATTCTTAGGATCAGATGTGCCTGTAGTGGAGAGGAGATGAATAAACAGGTCCATGTTTGACAGACAAATAGATGCATTGCAAATATATTACTAAGAATTGCCATGAAACGGACATAAACACTCAAAGTGCAAATAGAGTAAATACCATAAAGTCATTATTTTAAAACAGCACTTAATAGAGGAGAGGTGAGGTATAGTGGAATCCACCACTGCCAATTTATCTTCATTTGAGAAAAAAGGCCTTGGAGTCAGTACACACATGCTTTTTCAGATGTATTTATGACAAACCACAACATATCCTTCCCAGTCATTATTTCCCATTGTAGAATCATAGTTTCTATTTCCTAATTTGATGAATTTTATTTGTGAATTGCAAAAACAAATGGGGAATACATGTGAAACTTATAACCACTGAATTTCCTTTCTACATATACAAGTCAGAAATGACAGTGATTGGAGTAAGAAAATACAACTTTTGCCCATATGATTTTTTTTTACTATTATTGCCTGCTTTCCTTGCACTAAATACATATAAGAGTGTAGGAATAAGTATTTATTATTGTGGTCCAAAGTTGAGATTTCTGGGCTTGTTTTCAGATAATTACATCTACCCTCATGCATCAGCCAGAAAACCAGAGACCTACGATGAGAAAACCTCAATAGTCTCTCTATGCTGTTAAGCAGAAGTCCTTACTGAAAGACATAAAGTAATTATTGAAAAAAGAATGGTCAGTGCAGCCACATTTTCCATCTGTTTAACTTATTCAAGTAATACTATTTTAGACAGAATTACTTGACCTCTTTAGTTAGAATTTCTTTCCACATTATTTGATTACATATATGGATCAAAATCTTATTGTCTTTATGGATTTGAGTAATCAATAAAAGAAAATGATTATTAACTATCCAAAGGAAAAAGTTTTGTTAATTAAGAGCTAAATGTATTTGCACATAAAAATGTAGTTGAAAAAAACTTTATAAATCTTATTTACTCTTTAGAACTTCGGAAAGGTAAAAAGATATTTCTAATGCCACTGGAATCTTTTACATATAATCAAAAGTTTACTCAAGCTTGGTTTCTTTCACTCATCATTATTTTAAAAATTCAATGTTATGCTATGATAATTTTTTTAATTATTTAAGAGATGAGTCTGAAGATATTTCATTAGTTTTGTTGTTTTAGGAAATGGATAAATATTAGAAGGAAAGTGGAGTATTGATGAGAATGTTACTTTATTTTGATCAGGTAAACACTGAGATTTATCCTGACAATGATGTTTGAGCAACTGAGTCAGACCCCCACACAAATATGAAATGATTAAATGAAAATGTAATCAGCAGTGGCCTGCGAGCCTTGCCTGGTGAGAGATAATACTACAGCTCTCTAATTGGCTCACAGCGAGCGTGCAGGATGACGGATTTCAGTTGTGGTATTGCCAGTCCTTCTTCCCCAGCACTATTATCTCAGAGTGACACTTCCATTACTCTGAGCGAAGAAAGATGAACGTCACCTGTCAGGGGCTGGTTAATTGTGTTGCTAGATGTATGTTGCCAGGGCACAGGTTGGACATTTATGAACATAACTGCTTCCTCTGATGTCCGCCATCCTTCAGGGATCGATATGGCTCTTACAGTAAGCGCGTAATTGAGTGAAGGCACTTTGTGCTGAGGGGCTGAAGATGAGCCCATTGTGTGAGCTTCATTGTCCATACATTTACCATAAATGAGCTGATATTTGCCATTTATTGTGTGCAGCATTGTGGAAATGGAAACTAATATGCCACTCTCATTTGTTTTCTAGATAAATGGGGAAGATGTCCAGAATCGAGAAGAAGCAGTGGCCTTGCTGTCTAATGATGAGTGTAAGAGAATCGTGCTGCTTGTTGCAAGGCCAGAGATTCAGGTCAGAACGGAGATCAAAGTCTTGAGACTGAACTGTATATTCATTGAATTCGCCGAGCATACATTTGTGAATGAATTTATGTTCATTATCTGCTATTCTCTATCAAATCACTATCATGGTTATCTCACCCCACATAACCCACCACATTTCTTATGTGGGAACGAATTTTAAAAATACATACGAAACCAATTAAGGTACAAAATGCAATAAAGACTGATCTTTCCTAACTTATCAAAAAAATTATAATTAAAGACTTCCTTATATTGCTCCATAGGATGGCAGCTAAATATCCCTTTTAAGGGGGGAAAAGCATATAAAATTGAATCACAAGTCTCTCCTTCAGTTTGCCAGTTATTTAAATAATTACACAAATGAATAAATGGCTGTGTGGAACCTTTATAATTCTGTGTGGATCCTTGCTTTAGGTTTCCATCTGAAAATACCTAACTAGCATATGAAGGTATCTTGGAAGAATATCCACAAGAGAAACACTAGCCCATCAACTTAAATCTTTTTTGAATAACTTTATCAATTAAAATGTCTCGTATAGCATAATCATCAACTTAAATCTTATTAGAATAACTTGATCAATTGAAATGTCTCATAAAGCACATTATACATATAACTGCTAGAGAACCTCATTAATATATTAAATGAACTTTTTTTCCAAGTTTAGTGTGACCAAAACTATTGTTCAGTCAAAAACAAACTGATAGCTTCTAAATGAATTTTTTAAATATTTATAGACGAAGATGTCATGAAAGTAAAGGAAAGGTAACGGTAGAAGAGAAGTACTACTGGGCTTCCTTTCATATATTCTTTATGTCCCACCACACGGCAGAAAGGACAAATAGACTGTTGTCACCAGTCTATCCATCTGTCAGTCGTTTGAGTAAAGTTAGTTATATCACCATTTGTCTCCTCGGTTATTGATCTGATATTTTTCAGACTCAGTAACTACATACTATCTATAAATTACATTGAGTAAGTATATTTCAGTGTCAGACTGAATCCTGACGTGAATATAGTGGTTATAAAAGATCACCCTTTCCGCATATATTTCCCTTATGCCCTTGCTCATTCTAAATGGTTCCCATAAAGTCTGCCATAGCCTGGGGCAGAGTAAAGTTACACACCTGAGGTCTTAGGAGTGGGGAAACAAGCCTACACAACCCCCACACTGCCTATGTTGGAGTGGATTTTTGAATACATATGAAATTATGCCAATTATCTGGAAATTGCTCAAACTAGTTATCTCAGTGCTCCCATTTTCTTTAAAGAAGAACATAATAAAGGGGCTAAATGCATATTAGTGAAATTTATGATAAATTGAAGAGAACTCAGTTGCCATCTCTATAGTAGAAAAGATACTTTTATGTTATAATGTGGTTTCCCTGCCCATTCCATGTAACTGCTAGAGAACCTCATTAATTTAGAACTAAAGCATTTCCTTACACTATACCACATAGTTGCCATAATGGACTGTAGAAATAATAGAAATTAATGACATAAGACCAGATTCTGTTCATCTTTGATGGAATACATACGCTGGGTAAAACCAGTGGAAAATTTGATTATCTGACTACATTCCTAACCTTTTCCCCCAGAAGAGTCAGTGCCAAAGGATGAATTTTCAAATGAGACTTCCCTTTCCACACTTGATAAAAGATGGTTGTCTGACTCCATAGGATGCCATCCTGCCTGTCAGAATTAGGATCTGCCTTAGCCCCTTGATCCTCAAGAAGCCTCATGCCATCAGAAGGAAGCTAATTACCTACAGAAAAAAAAAAACAGATTTCCAAAGAAATCAGGAAAAGAAATACATTTTATTTCTATTCTTTAAAAATGTAATTTAATCAGCACATGCTATGAAGTGACAAAAAAAAACACACTAAAATCTCTAGACTTTATAATACCCATATTTTTCCATTGAACTCAAGTTATCTCACTATTTATTTATTTGTTTTGCAAGTGTATTTTATTCAGGGAGAATGTGGAAGCTTTTTGTGTGCTTTTTCTAGCTTTTTTATTTTTAATATTTCAGATGCTTTCTAGATTCTTGGAAATGAGGTACAGAGTTGCTGGGGGCAGTATTATGCATCTGTGCAATATTTTAAAATAACTCATTTTCCTCATTTCCTGTCAACTCTCTTTCATTTTCTGCCCATTTTCTTCCTGAGACCATTAGAGATATTGCTTTTCTGTCCTATTTCCCTCAGGACACTGGGGGCAGAGAGGATTCTCATAAGAGCTTGTGGCCACTACCTTTGAGACAGTGTAGGTTGTTCCTTTCTCTGAGATGCCACATGTGGCCCCCTTTGGTGCAGACAGATCCCCACTCTTTAGTAATGACAATCCCTCTTTTCCTGCCGCTCAACTCAAGGGAGATGTCAGTCTCTGCCACTGCATTAGACTCAGACTGTAGTGAATGAACGTCTAGGTAGAAAGGGGGAAATAGGACAGAGGAAGGAAGTGAGCAAGAAGAATCTGCTTTGCTAATTGTGCTGTGTGCGCCTCCAGCCTAAAAGAAAGGCTTATCAATATAGATATATAATGACTACAGCTGGCAACTCAGGAATCTATGGGGTTACTCAATAAGGAAAGAGTTACAGGGAATCATTAATTTTGACCATTTTCTCTTTATTTTCCCCACCACTTCATTTAATCCTCAAAATACTCTATTTCATCATTCACTGTGTCAGTGTTAGAAGGTACTTTATTCTGACCTGATTAAAGAAGATTCCTGATGTTTTGGTGACAAGTAAGCATTCCTCATTTTAAGTAATTTTGTATGAGGTCTGGCATTTGCAGCTTTATGATACTTGAAAAAGATTAAAGAATGTAAAACTTGAACAATTACAAATTGGACTGAATTTACATTTTTAGTTGGCATAATTATCATAGCTCATCTGCATATCAAAGCCATAGGAATGTGATCAACTTATTCAGGCCACATTAAGATAAATGAGGGTGAACAAATGTGCCTGTACTTTGGGCCCCAGTTAAATTTCAGGTCATTTAAGTTCTACGTGGCCTTTAATAGATATCATGAAATCTATGATTTGCCTGCATATAAATAAAGATGACACATATATGCTAATGCCTCTTTTGGTGCAGTTTAATGTCCTTTTTGGTTTAATTTAAGCTGTAGAAGTTCAGTTATATTTAAAAACTTATTTTGCCAGTTCATTGGTAGTCAAAATATCTCAAACTATGATCCACTAGAATGCTGCCGTTTCTTTGTAGCACAGGGTGATGCAGAGTTTTGACAATAATCCTGTTAATTTAATCAGCATAGACAGCTAATTTATGTAATCCAGCTCCAAAAATCCACTTTGAGGCAAATTATCTGTCCTAACTGTCAACATTGATCATATTAGCCAGGGAACCACCAGTTTTCCACTTCACTTTGTATTGAAAAGCCGAAGGGATTTGCTCAGTTTAATTTGCGTTAAGAGTTCTACAAGAATACTTGTTTTCAGCAACCGTAAACAAAACCCTGCATGGCCCACACCACTCCATCACCCTTAACTGTCACATCCACCATGGTGTTCTTCCTATAAAATTGGACCTGAAAATGAATTGAAATAGACATGGAGTAACGTTGCTTTTCTTTCCTTTTCTTTTTTTTTCTTCCTTTTTTTGAGAATAACTTAGAATTTTTCTTTCTTTACAGATAAAATAAATGTTTTCTGTAGACTCTTTTGTGGCAAGCAGCCATCTTGCTAACATGGGAGCCCACCCAAAAAGAAAAAGCAGGATGAGGATAGCATGAGTGTATGGGGGGCACTTTGTGTGCAGTCTCGTTGGGGGTTGTTGTTAAAGAAAAAAAGCCCAATTGTCTCATAGTCCTGTTAGTAGCATGGCAGTCCTTTTAACACAGGACTGTTGGAGGTAATGAGCATGACAGCTGTGGATTATGCAGGACGCTTTTCATACATTTTGAAAGAAGGTAATGTTCTGTGCTGTGAATTTACTTGGTTATGAGAGAAAATCTGTAGCCCTGTTTCAGGAAAGGATAAAAGGCATGAGTCCAATTTTTTTTTAATCACCTTTTCTTCTTTCTGAGGGGTGAACTATGGGAGGCTGGTATTCTGAAGAGAATCATGATAAAAGGAACTCGTTGGGCATGAGCCATTTAAGTTTACCCTATTTTAGCATGAGTTCTCACTAACACAATATAATGTACTAATGTATTCTTTTGCAGCTGGATGAAGGCTGGCTGGAAGATGAAAGGAATGAATTCTTAGAGGAGTTAAACTTGGAGATGTTGGAAGAAGAGCATAATGAAGCAATGCAACCCACTGCCAATGAGGTGGAGCAGGTAGGGCCAACTATTTGAACTACATCATTTGAGACGTTGCTTGTTCTTTTTTTAATGATGAAAACAAAATCAAAGTGTTTAATCAAACATCCCTATCATGGTAATTTTGTAGAGCAAACAGTCATCTCAAATGAAGCAGAGGGAATTAATAACATGTTTTTTTTATTAAGAATATTTCCAATTTGGGAAGCTCAGGGACCACTGTTAATACAGTACAGTAGTATTCAGATGTTGATCCAGGTACTACTTCAAACTAACTGCAGAAAGTTAATGGTAAAAAAAATGTATGTAACTTCTCAATATGCCAGCTGAAAACAAACTGAGGTAACCTCCCCAACAAGTAATTTTTTTACTTTAAAATATTAATGTTTAATATTTGTGGGTACTTAGTAGGTGTATATATTTATGAGGTACACAAGATGCTTTAATACAGGCATGGAAATGAAATAATCACATCATAAAGAATGGGGTATCAGTCCCTCAACCATGTATCCTTTGTATTACATACAATCTGATAATACTCTTTTAGTTATTTTTAAATGTACAATTAAGTTATTACTGATTATAGTCACCCTGCTGTGCTAATTAAAAAAAAATGGCAAGCATGATCTCTTTAGCAGCTTCAGCCATACTATGATCTGTGCATTTTTTCTGATTTTAGCAGGTATAATTCCTTCCTATGACCCCAGCATTCTGCCAGGTTACCCATTTAACAATCATGTTGATCACATGTTCATACCCACTATACTTTACATATTCAAAGAAGACACTTGCTTCTTTATTTCCTATGGCTGATCTTATCTTTATTTCCTATGACTGATCTAATCTCCCCCTTAAGCTCTCATCCACTCAATTGCCATTAAAATGCAAACAAATAAACCCTGAATTTCCCAGTGAAAAAATAATAATAAAATATTAATGTATATATTTGAATACTCAGGCTATCACCATAGGATAAAGATGACATGATGTAAGCCATCAGTTTTATTTGCGTACTGGATGGCATTACATCTGAATATTCTGAATAATCATAGAGATTATCCTTGGTCTTATGGCTGCTGTTGACACATTTCCCATAGCATAATTTGTGCAACATTTCTCATAGCATAATTTGAGATTATTGACATCATTTTTCCTTAAGGTCACATTTGCATTCAACTAAAATTTCAGAACTCCTAATATGTTTCAAGCACCCAACTTGTAACTGAGAATACAAAGAAAAATGAGTAGAAACATTGCTGCCTTTAACAGATTCGTAACTAGTAAAAGATCACAGTGTGGCTTGTGGCAAAGTGAGTCTTAAGATTCTTTTCATTATTTTTATTGTCATTTTCCCATTTTATAAAAACAAGTTCAATATATTCTAGATTTGTTTTGTTACATTCATGTCATTTATCCGCCATTTCAAAAATCATATTTTTGAAAACAAAACTATAATTTTATTTTCACTTTACTGATGCATTTATCTTCCTATTCTCAACATTAATTCTTTTTTTTTTTTTTTTAAGATAGAGTCTTGCTCTGTCAACCAGGCTGGAGTGCAGTGGCGTGATTTCAGCTCACTGCAACCTCTCCCTCCCAGTCTCAAGTGATTCTCCTCCCTCAGACTCCTGAGTAGCTGGGACTACAGGTGTATGCCACCACACTCAGCTAATTTTTATATTTTTAGTAGAGACAGGGTTTCACCATGTTGTCCAGGCTGGTCTCGAACTCCTGACCTCAAGTGGTTCACCAGCCTCAGCCTTCCAAAGTGCTGAGATTACAGGCATGAGCCACTGTGCCTGGCCTCAACATTAATTCTTAACACATCCTAGAAGATGACAATTTATTTGAAAATCTTGACAGGTTTAGAAACATACAGTGCAAACATTCTATCACTTTACAAGGATGAATAATGAAATACTCAGCTTGCTAACATCCCATAACAGAAATGTATATGTGTGTGTACAAGTCCGCATACTAAATAATTAGATTGCACATTATAGCATCAACATAGTCATATGTGATACACTCGTGTGCTCATCATGGATGCTGTTTGGCCACTCCATAAACAGAAGTTCATACTCACAAGCACTATTGCTACTGTGGTGATTGCCTTTCAATATAGATAGGACAGATTAAAATCTTTGTATGTAAAACTTCAACACTGGCCACAAAAAAAGATATTTTTGGTGGCAGCTGCTGGTTACAAGCAAGAAAGTCCTTGCTCCAAGCATTTTTTTCTTACATACAAAATGTGACCTGATACTGAACTGACAGGAGGATGCTGGAATAAAGAAAGCAGGGAGAAATCCTGTCCAGGTGAAGTGATATGGTGTCAAATGCTGCCTACTCATCAGAGGTAATACAAATGTTAGGTCCTATGAGGTAACACTAGATGTCTCTGAGGTCAGATTCTCATTGTGTGGAAATTTTTCTTCATGATGAGACTAAAAAAATGATGAGAAGTACAGAAACCTTTAAAAGTCCTTTGCCCTTATAAACAATAATACTACATTAGAAATGTCTAGGTAGAAACATTGCCTGTCGCTGTAATAATTCCATAGGGAAATGATAAATGATAGAGCAGCATTACCTTAGAAACTAGGAATTGCAGGCATGAGAATGAAAAACTGTTTTTATTTTCACAGTTGTTCATAGACCAGTAACAAAGGAAAAGGGAAATTCAGTTGAAAAAATACATACCCATATGTGAATCTGCTTTATGAAAAGTTTCATTTTACCTAGTATCCTTGGTCTTATAACTGGTATTATGTTGTGCAACAACTCCCATAGAATAATTTGTCTGTATTATTTGAGCTTCGTGTAAAATAAAAAAAAACTAGTCTTCTTGTATTTTTCAGCTCATGACAAGATAATAGAAAAATATAATTATAAATAACATGATATATAAAATCAAATGCCCAGTATCAATAACAACCTTTGAGAGTTATATGGTGTAGTATGCAGACATTGCCATATTAAATACTATTGTCACCTTATAAGTCACAGCCTAGGGATGTAACAAGCTTTCCATTGTTAGTTACAATTACTTCCTTATAATTTTTTTATCAATAAGACATTTAAGATCAATCTCAGCATGTTTGCAACAAATGAATGAACATATTCCAGTGAAAGATTGAGAGTCATGAAACAACTTGCTACACAGTTACGTTCTCTCCTCTTCAATTTATGTTACTTTTTTTTCCTGCCATTACTTATGCAGAACAAAATAACAATTTTCTAGACCTTTTAAAACTTCTTTTAGAATATCTTTTATCATTTGTTCCATCCTGCTTTAGCAGTAGCTGTTGGTTTGATTATATTTAATTATGTAATTACAACTGCTAGAGGGATGGCTGTACACACACACACACACACACACACACACACACATATAATAAACTTAGGCATAAGGCAGACATAATCTAGAAACTGCCTTATAGATTATCATGTGATGACTGATAGAGGTGAAAGTAACTTTACCATATTCACAGAGAAAGAACTACACATGCCATCTTATTAGGATAGTACAGTTTTTTTACATGAAAACAAAAAATTACCAGGGTGTATGTCTCTCTTCTCTCTCTCTCTCTCTCTCTCTCTCTCTCTCTCTCTCTCTCTCTCTCTCTCACACACACACACACACACACACACTACATAAACATACATGCATACATATATATATATATATATATATATATGATATACTTGTCAAAACTTTTTTGATATTATGCCCATGTCTGGCAATCAGTGCTGTTCAAATTTTCATGGGATTGAATTTTTACTTACCTTTAAAAAAAATCCCTGGTTAAGAGTAGAAAAATCTTATCAACCCAAATGAGATGTTGTTGCCTTTAAGAAACATGATTTAGAATGCACTGAGGTCAGAGCACATGTATTCAGGAGCATGGCATCCTGGACATATAAGAAATTCTGGCACTGGAAGATGAAGCTTTGCCTTGTCATTAATAACCTGAATCTGTCACTAATAATCTGAATCCATGTGAGATTGAGCATCCTCACCTATATATAGGAATGTCCTAGGCTCCAGTGCATAATGTTAACTTAGTCCTCAAACTCTGTGATGTTTGGCTTACCCATTCTCAGCATCTCACCAAGTCTGTGAAGTTTCCTCTGTGCTTGAAGTGAAAAACATAAGGTAATTGTGGCTTCTGAACTTCAGGTTTCCATATTGCTGAAGAACATTTAGACATTCTGTCTTATTCTTTTGCATATTATCACCTCAGAAATTCATACAGTCACTTTGTTTATACACCTTCACCCTGAGTTTCCCAAGTAAGAGAAAACCTAAAGAATCACTTCTTTGAATGCATCCTGCCTTATTTATATCCAAGTGAATATCATAGCCATATTCAAGCAACTTTTGTTTTCTTTATTTCATTGTATAAAAAGCTGCCATTAGCTAATTTTTCTTTATTTCTAAAATTGTGATGGACACTAAAATTAAAGCAACTTTCTAGGAGATGCAACTTTGGCCAAGAAGCATTGGTTTTCAAGCAAGATTTTTAATCATCAGTGTTTTTCAAAATAATTTTCTTTGTTCTTTCAATGTTATTTTTTAGCCAAAAAAGCAAGAGGAAGAAGAAGGCACAACAGACACTGCAACATCCTCATCCAACAACCATGAGAAGGACAGTGGAGTAGGACGCACAGATGAAAGCTTGCGAAATGATGAGAGCTCAGAGCAGGAGAATGCAGTTGAGGACCCCAACAGCACATCTTTGAAGAGCAAGAGAGAGCTAGGGCAGAGTCAAGACACTCTAGGAAGCGTTGAACTTCAGTACAATGAGAGCCTCGTGTCTGGTGAATACATTGACTCAGACAGCATTGGCAACCAAGAAGAGGACTGTGAAAGATTCAGGCAGCTCTTGGAGCTCAAATGCAAGATTCAAAATCATGGAGAGTATGACCTGTATTACTCAAGCAGCACAATTGAATGCAATCAAGAGGAGCAAGAGGGAGTGGAGCATGAGCTACAGCTGCTTAATGAAGAGCTGAGAAACATTGAGCTCGAGTGTCAGAATATCATGCAGGCTCACAGGCTCCAGAAAGTGACAGACCAGTATGGAGACATCTGGACATTGCATGATGGAGGATTCCGGAATTATAACACCAGCATAGACATGCAAAGGGGAAAGCTGGATGACATCATGGAACATCCAGAAAAGTCTGATAAGGACAGTTCTAGTGCTTACAACACAGCTGAAAGCTGCAGAAGTACTCCGCTCGCTGTAGACCGTTCCCCTGACAGCTCCCTTCCAAGGATGATCAACCTCACCAATAAGAAAAACGTGAGAAGTACAATGGCAGCCAACCAGTCCTCTTATGAACAGAGCAGTAAAGAGTCAACCTCCACCAAAGTGAAAACCACAGAGCAAGGTTGTAGTGCTGAAAGCAAGGAGAAGATTTTGGAAGGCAGCAAGCTTCCTGACCAAGAGAAGGCAGTCAGCGAACACATCCCTTACCTCTCTCCTTACCACAGCTCCTCATATAGATATGCGAACATCCCAGCACATGCCCGGCATTATCAAAGCTACATGCAGTTAATCCAACAGAAATCTGCAGTCGAGTATGCTCAGAGTCAGCTCAGCTTGGTAAGCATGTGCAAGGAGTCTCAAAAGTGTGCAGAGCCCAAGATGGAATGGAAGGTGAAAATTAGGAGCGATGGGACACGGTACATCACAAAGAGACCAGTGCGAGACCGCATCCTGAAGGAACGTGCCTTAAAGATCAAGGAGGAGCGGAGTGGCATGACCACAGATGATGACACCATGAGCGAGATGAAAATGGGGCGCTACTGGAGCAAAGAGGAGAGAAAGCAGCACCTGGTTAGGGCCAAAGAGCAGCGCCGTCGCCGAGAGTTCATGATGCGGAGCCGGTTAGAGTGTCTCAAGGAAAGCCCTCAGAGTGGCAGCGAGGGCAAGAAGGAGATCAGTATCATTGAACTGAGTCACAAAAAGATGATGAAAAAGAGAAACAAAAAAATTTTGGACAACTGGATGACAATCCAAGAACTGATGACCCATGGGGCCAAGTCTCCGGATGGCACAAGAGTCCATAATGCCTTCTTGTCGGTGACCACAGTATGACCGGATGAACGGAATGCATGCAACTGATTTTAAGAGGATGCTACCAGTTTCGGTAGAGTATGATTGCCTCGTTCAATGTGGCGTTTTTATATATATTTTGTGACTCTTTATAGTTTAAATTTTTTGTAAGCAAAAAAATACCTGGTAATTTTTCATTTGCTTTTCATATACTGGTACCTTCCTTTTGGCTGAGATCTTTCTTTTACTTGTGATATATTCATATTACTCGTTTATAAAAAAAATCAAAAACAAAAGGAGAGAAAACAAAAAAACTTGCACAAAAATACTGAGGAGCCAACTAATTTCCTACTTTAATGTATCTAATATAAGTGAAAATCTGGATTTATTTCTCCAGTTTACTTATTTTCTACTTTCATAACAACTCAATGCCAAAACATGTCTATGCTTGTTTCTTGGCATATGTTATAAATCAAACCTGTTCATAATAAATCGTGTGCCATATCTTGTCTTGCATATAAAAGCCACTGCTTTTTAACATCCCCTTGTACATTTAACTCATAAATTGCCATTGTCTTTGTCTCAGTAAAGTGTAGGTGGACAATCTCCCTGTGATATGTAGTGACATTGGTCATATAGCTAGATAATTGTGGTAATTGTGACAATTAAAGAGAAATAAATTATTGATTATCCTTCAGAAAAGTTATCAAGGAGTGTTTTATTTTCACTGTCCACTGTGGTTAACAGTTACAAATTAGTTATATGTATATATTATTTAGAAGACTTTTAATTGTGGATTATAAAATGTGCACATTTTCTATCACTTGTTTCCAATAAAGTTGTATTGAAACATTTCCTGTAGATCACTGTGTCACATATGCCTACCAGGATTAAATTCAATAATATGTATACAGCATCTAACAGATGCTAATTAAACATTCAATAGCCATTAGTTCATGTTCCCCTTTCCTGCCATCTACTTTTAAGGTAAAGCTGAGAAAATTTAGAGAATTCCATGGAGAGAAAGGATCAGTGAAGCGTCTGAGATAGATAGTTTATAATGCTGCAATGTATGTTAGTCTGCTCTGGCTGTCATAACATAATGCCATAGACTGGATAGCTTAAACAACAGGAATTCATTTCTCATGGAATGTCTTTTTTTTTTGAGATGGGGACTCACCTTGTTGCCAGGCTATTGTCGAACTCTTGGGTTCAAGTGAGCATCCCACTGCAACCTTCCAAAGTGTTGGGATTACAGGTGTGAACCACCATGCCGGGCCTCAATTTCTCACAATTCTGAAGGCTGAAAAATTCAAGATCAGATACACTGGGGGTTAGGGTTTCAATGAATTTTGGAGGAACACAATTCAGTCCCCAGTGCATTTATGTAGCTGATAAATAAATTTTAATAATTTATAATTTTAGGGAACCATATTTGCAAAAATCTCAGCAGAGTGAAGTATAAATGCTTCATATGTTAGTTATTAAAAGGTAAGACTATTAGATGACTAGACAAATTTTTTAAATCTAATTTTGCACCATGTAAACATATGAATCATATTGCATGTCAATCATCATACCTCCAGAGTGAAAGGCCAGATTAAACCATGTACATGCAAACAAGAGCTTGATCAAATTTCCATTCAACCCAGCATATTGTTTTAACATAATGGATACACAATATATTATTTCTGAAGCTACTTTCCAGTTCAAAAACCTACATGGCTTCCGAGGAGCTCTAGAATTAGACTCCTATGCCTCTGCTGTCTATTCAAGGCCCTCCATTAACTTGTGGGCTTTGCGTGTTGCTCTTCCTCTTTAGATCTTCTCTGAGTTACTCCTGGCTTCTTGGCAGCCTGATCATTTCCACTCAGGTTATTCTATGCTATTGTCCTGTCTGGGGTTTCTGTGACAAATCCTACACCTCCCTTGGCATGAGATCACATTTACTTTCATTTTTGGAGCCTCTTTGATGACATCAGACTTTCTCAGGTATTTGGCATATGCTTTCCTGCCTATTGCTTCACCTTGGAAATTGTATTCTTTTGTTACTGAATCACATACATAGAAATTATTGTCTCCCTGCCTAGATTTGAAGTTCATACAGGAAAGCCCTCATGGCCCCCTCTGTCTTTGTAAGCTGGTAAGATGTTATTTGAATAATAATGAATGCTAGTTGAGCTAAGTTATTTTACGCATTTATGTCTCTCCTCCACGTATTGGTCCTTTTGTTACTGTTTTTCTTGCTCTTCTACCCTTTCAAGTTTGTATCTTTTGAAGGGCTATCACAGAGATGGAAAAACAAAACTAGTCTTATTTACATATAGTAAAAAGCTGGACTCAAAAACTTTAAGATAGTGATAGCAATAGCAACCTAAGACGACTGAAAATTTCATCACTTCTAATATGAGCTATTGTTAATCCAGTGAATAAGACTGCCCCCAGTGCACCTGGAGACTTTTGACTTTTGAGCACCAAGAGTTAATTTTTGAATCAGATAATAATGTCTGTCTATCTTAAGTGCTCAGTTCTTTCCAGATCTGGAAGTCATTGATTCTCCTCTTGATACAACTAGGTTTAAATATTCATTGCCTTTGAATTACTCCAATTGATAATACTCATTTGGAACCAACATGAAGATTTTTCCAGAAGAAACATGTACACATCTCACAGTATGCAGTGTTTCCAAAATTGCCAGTTTAATTTTATTTTTATTAAGCCCAAATGTGCTTGCCAATTTTTTAAAAATTTGAAGTTGGTGTTTTTCATGCCTGTGTTTATATAGTTCTACAAGTGGAAAAAGTCTCTTTTTCAAAAAACAGTGAAACTATAAAAAGTGTTATGCTTTATCTTTCTACATAACATATCTTTGTGCTAAACATGTTTTTTAGTAAATGAATAACAAATCTGTTGCTCAAAAAAAATAACTAGTTATATGTGGGATATTTTATTTCAATTCAGAAGAAATATGTGACTGTAAAGAGGAGAAAAATCTTACTTGGGTTTACATGAAACTTCATATTCATTATTGCTTTTTATATTCAAGGTGTGACAGAAATCAGTGTTAGGATCTGATGAAGGAAAATGACAACGGGTTAATCAAATAATCTAAAGTGGAGCCATGAGGCCATTTTAGCTTGAACCTAAGGCAGGCCTTGGATGGAGGTCACAGTTTCCTGGCTGAACAACCAAAGCGTCTGCTTCCTGCTGAGCTCTGGAAGGTCCCTTACCACAGGTGGCTTTTTAACTGTTAAAACCAGTCCCTTTAGATACAATCACACCAATTGTAGCAGTTGAAAAACAACTTTTGTAATCTCCCTCTGCTCTTATTCATCCTTTTTTCTTTAAAAGCTCCAGCCTCTCTTTTGTTCTTCAGGGCGCTTTGCAAGGTAACTTGGAAGCGTTTCCTGGGGTGACTCAAATAAATCTTTGATGTTTAAGAAATGCCTCCGTTTTTTCTAGGTCCACAGATCCATATGTGAAGGACCTAAGAGGGCAGAAAGCAACATATGTTCAGTGGGTATTTCTTCATTGTGTGCCATGAAGAAGGCTATTGTTGGCATCATATTTTGTGCAGAGTGTCTCTTTATGAAAACATATTGTGGTTGAAGGAAAGTCTCCTCTCACATAGCCTTTCCATCTACATATGGAATTAGTCCATGTCCTGTTGCTGTGTCTCAATCTGCCATCTAAACTCAGTCTCTCTATTGCTCCAGTGAGCCTCTGCTCTCAGCTTCAATCCCTCATTTAGTTGTGGCACCACGGTTCCCCTAGTCTCTCATGCTTATCACCTGAGCCTTCTTGGATTTCTCATTTAGCTAGTCAGTCACAAAGCAAAGCATTGTTAGTTTCTCTTCAGAGTGTGTCAGATTGTTTCTAATAGGCTTCAATCACCCATAGACTAGACTGTCACTGTCTCATGTCTAATTACTTCAACAGGTCCTTAACCGGTGTCCCTGTACCCCTTTTCAGTCTACCTACATATAGCCACAACAATTGCCCTCCTAAACATCACTTTCCTCATTGTACTCAGGTACCTTCAGAGATCTTTTCCTAAAACTCAGACAAAAGCTGAGAACCTGAGATGGTCATTTTAGGATTTCCATTATTTAAACTCAACCTATTTTCCATCTGATCTCACCCTTCAAGAGGACTTCCAACTCAGACCTTAAAAAACCTACCTTGAGTAGATGAGTAATTTGGTGCTCCTTCAAACTAATATTTTTTTATTCATTTTTTAGAGGCGGGGTCTTGCCCTGTTGCCCAGGCTGGAGTGCAGTGTTGCAATCATAGCTCACTGCACCCTCAGACTCTTAGGCTTACATAATCCTCCTGCCTCAACACCCTGAGTAGTTGATAATACAGGCATGTGCCACCATACCTATTTTTTTTTTTTTATTTTTTGTAGATCTATGGCTCTCACTGTGTTGCCCAGGCTGGTCTGGAACCAATCTGATTGGCCTCAAGAAGTCCTCCCACTTGGACCTCCCAAAGTGCTGATATCACAGGCATGAGCCGCAATGCCTAGCCAGTATTCTTTAAATTTTCTATTCTATTATTTTCTACCATTAATTAATTTCCACTACCTTATTTCTATTAATAATTATTAACATAATGTTAATATGTTTTATCAAATAATCACTATTAATTTTCTAAGTTGAACACTGCGACAGCCTCATCAACTAATTCAGTTTTTCTGAAAAAAAAAAGTAAAAACATTTTCCCAGAAAATTATTTCCCACTTATCTGAAGTTTTCATCTTCCCTTGAGTATAATTTTATTATTTTCTGAAATGTATGTCTTTGGAAGTATCCCAAATTCCTTTAATATCTTCCAAAGGACATAAAATTTAGATAAAACAATTCATTCCTGTAACTATGCATAGCATGGTTTCAGAATTTCAGTTAACAGTAACTACAGTAAGCTACTAGCAAGAGTAACTGACCAAGATAGGTCACCAATTGAGGATGGTTTCTGGGTTTTTTAGTAAACTCCAAAGAGAAACCAGAGTGTTGCTTTGAGGGGTTTTTGTTGTTGCTTTTTGTCTTTGGTATTCTGTTTGTTTTGCTGTTTCCACTCAAGTTGTGCTGCTCTTTTTAGCCAGAAGAGGACCAGTCTACACTGCGAGTTTTAAAGTCTCCTTATAAAACTGAGTAAATAGGTACCATAATGCTGATTATTTGGGGGACATTTTTGTGTGACTTCTAGGTCCCACTGTGCCTCTCCTGTGGACTCCCTGCAGCTTTTTGAACATGCCACTCTCATATCTGCAGCCACACTTTGCTCCTGGGGTTTCGTACACTAAAGAAACCCTTGTCCTGTCTCTGTATCCATTCCTCCCTTGATGTTCACGTCATGCCTTCTCATCTCTCCAGGAGAATTTCCCTAAGTCTTGCTAACAGCCATTCATTTCTGAATACTTACACATGGTATTTTCTTATCACTCACTTGGCTTACCACCCAATAGTGTCTAATATATTTTTTCTGTAGTGTCTAGCATGAGTATAGCGTGCTGCACGGTAGTCACCACTGTTATATTTGTCCTTCTGGCATTTCTTTCATTTTACCGAACACCAGCTGTTGAGGATTTTGGGGCATCACACATTTTTCACATACCCCAGCCAACAGTGTTGTCTTCCAACAAGCATTGCTCCTGGGTTCAGGGAATGTCTATACACTAGGGTCCTGCTTGTTATTCAATATCCTACTACATGCTTTTAACTTATTAATATCTGCTACTTAATTATCCCTTTCCAGCTCTATCACTAAGCTTGCATTCTTGGGCATATGATTTAACTGCTGCTCAATACAGTGGAGATAATTATAGCCTTTTTCATAGGCTGAGAATTAAATGGGTTAATATATGTAAAGAAGCTGATAAGTATTGGCACAGGGTGGGCACTCAATATATGTTGGCTATTGTGTTTATGTACAGATGAGCCAAGTATGTCTAATGTAATTTTAGCAATATGCAATGAATTCCACAGATACTAAGCAATGGATTCTAGATTCAGGTTCACAATCGTGTGCCTCAAAATTTCTCTTCTTTCCACCACTCACTGCCTCCACCTGAATTAAGAATAACCATCAGCAGCTTGTCTGCTTTTCATCAGCTCTGCTTCAAATAGAAGTCCAGGCACACAGAAGTTCAGGCACTAATTCCATTTTCCCTGTGTCATCAAACATGTGCTGACCATCTTCATTTGCTCCAACTTTATCAGTCATCCTATTTTTTGAATTGTATGTTGCCTATGGTGAGAAATGATGATGCTAGATTTTGTTATTGATCAGTCATTGAGCCTGTGATAGTTTTTCTAGAGCTAACCAGTACATAATTACATTCCGCTTCAGTTTATAATGGCCCCATGCGATTGTGCTGCCTGCCATGCCCATGAGCAGAAATGTGACATTGTAAAGAACCTCTTGGATGTACATTTGCAGGGCTCTCTGGGATCCTCAAAGCCTGGTGTTTTAATAGGAGGAAGGGTAATAATCAATTCTGGATATTCAATCCCCAATAATGTCTAAACAAGAAGATTAATAAAATGAGACATTTACTCAACTTCACCTTTCTGATGGTGATGAGAACAGATTGAATGTGATGTGACTTCTCAACATATCCTGGAATATTCGTGAGGTGCTCTAGGAAGCAAAGTTTACTCAAATATGTCAAGAAACCAGCCCTAGCCTGGTGTTCTCATTATGGTAGGGTCAGTGAGCAGAGCAGCTATTTGTGCCTGTTTAACTTTGTCTAACTTCGTTCTTGAAATGGAACACTAATCGGAAAATCAATAAGTATTGAAATGTGCTGTGTGAAATACACAAAGAAATAGAAACAGTACAAAACAGGACAAGGAAATGTGAACGTCTGTGATGTTTAATGGGTTAGATGCTTTACAGGGGTCATTAATAAACCTTTTATCTTGGGGAGATGAATGATGAGTGCATGAAAATAAATCTAACTGAATAAAGCAGAGTGTACAAAGTGCAGCGTGACAGAGCCTGTGAGGAGCTCAGGAGGGCTGAGAGGAGTGAAGGCGTGGCATGCGCTCTCATCATCTCTGGGAAGCCTTCCCTGGCCTCACAGCGTTCAGTAAGGACTCACTGAACTGACAAATTCCTATCAATTCTACAATCTGTACAACCAGTTCTACAATTTGCTACACAAAGTATGACTGAAATTTAAGTTAGGAGAAGGCTGGGATAGGTGGGCAGAATCCAGGTGCCATACGCAAGAAAGCAGGGGAGTGAAATGTGATCTAATTTATGTTGGACACAGATCAGCCTATGAGCAATTTAGACCTTGTTTTGGGTGGGAAAACATTTAGAAAGACAACAACCAGTTAGGAAGTACTTTTGGTGATCCAGAAGAGAAGAATGAAGAACTTGAAAAGGGGGCTGATGGGTACAGAGAGGGGAGCAGCTTTGACAGGTATTAAGGGCTAATGTCGAAGACTGAGCACATCAAATTACAAGATGACCAGTTAAATTTGAATTTCAGAACAAATGAACATGTTTCTAATGTAAATGTATATTGGGGACATCACTATATTAAAGTTAATTATTGTTTATTTGTAATTTGCATTTCATTTTGCAGTATGTATTTTTTCTGGCAACTTGATTAAGGAAGTAGAATAGTCAGATCCTGGGGACTGACTAAATACAGAATGGGAGCTGATAGCAGAGGGAGGAAGGTGTTGAGGATGATATCAAAGCTTTTGGCTGGGGATCTGAGTGAGTGATGGTACCACCCAGCAAAATGGGCTTAGCAAGGGAAGGTGAACTCTTCAGCCTTAGGCATGTTGTTTTAAAGGTGCCAATAGGAAAATGCAGGTAGGTATGTCTAATGAGCTAGCTAATTAGACAGATGTCCCTTAATTAGATGTCCCTTGCTAATAGTTCACCTTCCCTTGCTAACTGTTTGTATTAAAAGATACAGAGATCAGAATAGGAGACAGAGCTTGGAGGAACACCTAGAGAGAGCACCAATCGCCATCCACTGGCGTTCTCTTTCAACTAGCCTCCTCCATGGCCATAAAGGCCAGGCCACCAGGAGCAAAGCAGTGAACAGAAGCTGCCGAATGTCAACGAGGTAAGGGGTGCATCAAATTGTCATGGCCCTTCATCATCCTGGGCCCCACCCTGCTCATATGAGACACCTGGTTTCCAAAGTCAACTTTCTACTTTGTTAAGAGCAGAAGGCAAGAGAATCCCCATCAAATGTCCTCCCAGCTTTCCTGAAGCTTCTTCTGATTGTCAAGTCTAGAGGATGAGTTTTAGAAACATTCTCAGTAGCATCTGGAAATGCACTCAATAATCAAATACATAAATATTTCTTCTGTAAAACATGTCACTATTTAAACTATAAATAGTCCCATGTAACTTCAGGGCATGTTTTATAACCCAATTATTTATGAAAAAAATTACTTTCAGAGATTTATGAATTTTAGAATGTCAGCTGAATGATTATGAACTTTACTTATATCAATGGTAGCATAACCAAACAACCCTTTTTTTGTCAATATCATCCCACATTTGTTCATAAAGAATCTCCTCTTTCATTTTTCTTTTTTTTTAAAGTAAATAGTGTTCCATTGTATTGATGTACCATAAAGGTACTAATCTATCACCAATTTAGGGATATTTTCATTGTCTCTACCATTTAGCTATTGCTTTTACAATATCCAGTATCCATCATCCGAATATTGGACATTGCACCCATTAAGTAAGTTCTCATTCCTCCCCACCCACACCCTTCTGAGTCCCCATTGTCTGTCATTCTACACTCCATGTCCATGGGTACACATTGTTTAGCTCCCACTTATAAGTGAGGACGTGGTATTTGTCTTTCTGTGTCTGAGTTGTTTCACTTAAGATAACAGCCTCCAGACTCAAGGCTTCAATGAATAACCTTATAGGTATGTTCTTTCACCTACAAGTATATCATAGATAAGTTTCCAGAGGTAGAACTACAGGGTCCAAGCACATGCATATTTGTGATTTTGATGGTTACTGTCATAAATATGACCCTGCACAGAGGTGGCATGATTTCAACTCCCACCAGCCAAGAGTGGAAGGACCTGCTTCTCCCACCTCCTTCCTGGGCCATTTCTGGCTTGTTTGCCCTCTGTTGCATCTTTCTTCCTCTGCTAGGCTTATCCTCTGATTTTTGTCCCAATGTCTCATAACAGCTGAACTCAGTCAATAGAAGTCAATGAAAAGAGAATGGGGAACAGGACAAAGGGAAAGCCATGACATTTGTATTTGCAGCTAGGTTTCATGAGATCTGTGGCTTAGGACACTTGGGAGTCCTAACAGAGAAAAATTAATTTAAAATTATGAATTCAAAATTAGGCAAAAGAGTAAATATTTAAGATATGAAAAGAAGATGCAAATACCTATCTGTACATTTTGAATATCTTACAAATATCTACTGAGAAAACTTTTAATTTAATATTTTTATTAATTATCTACCAAACATTTTTAATATCTATTTCTCCTGGGTTTTTGACTGCCTACTCTTTGATTACCTCTTCATATGACAATTATTTTGTGATCACTTGTATAAAGAGAATATGAAAGTATAATTCAGTCTTTCCTTTATCATTATTCATAAAAATGTATTTGATTACTGACAGTTTAAAATATTTCACCTTCTCAACTCATTATTCATAAAGTCATGTAAATTTGTAGGATTGTATAAATTTTGGGAGAGCCTCTTTCAAGTGTCTTCTTTACACAAGCTGAAAAACTGAAAGAAATCTACCCTAGACTAGTTTCTAACTGTACATTTTAACCCTCATTCTCCTCCATCACTTACAACTATCAGTGCCAGCTGTGACTCTTCCCTTCTGTATAATGTCTCCAGGTGAGGTAGAGAAGAGGGTGATTTCTAAAAACCGTTTATATGCCAGGATAGCTAGAAATAACCTAATTCTATACATAAGTAATTTAAAACACATAAATATTTCCCAATAAACCAAAAATAAATCTATTCTCTACTCATCTTCTGTTTAATTTGTGCCTCAACATGTCCACAGCCACCCCATCAACAGCTGGCATGGGGGAAAATGTAAAAGGAAGCAAGTAGAAACAGGCAGCAATCTTAACTGATTACAGTTGCAATGTCTTAATTGAACACATTTTATAAAATCAAATGAGCACGTAAACACACTGAATGGCCCCTCCCAGGAATTTAGTGAATGAGAGGCACTGAGCTTGACCTCCACTAGATCCACCGTCAATCTGCCTCCTGCTCCTTCCCTCCTTGTCTGGGCAGCATTCCTGCAGAAGCTGCGTCTCCCTCAGGCTACAGCTCCCACCAGACAGGTAGACCATGCTCCCAGATTCCACCAGGTGACCCTGGCCCCCGAATACCTATAACACTGCCTAAGGTTGGGAATGGCTCCCCACTATTTCTAATTCCTGCATTATCTCATTCTCAGATTCTTCATTATTCTTGTTGAATTTCCTGCATGACACTTTCTATTTTATTTAAAGCAGTTTTTGTTCTTCTGCTAAGACTCTAAGAAATACTTTTCTTGGTACTAGAAATGATCCCAGTAAACAGACTCCCAAATAAGATTCTAAAATGAAATTACTCTCTGTTGGTGTGTGAATACATCATGACCTCCTTGAAGATGGAAAATGAGACCTTAGTAATGTGGGTATGTGGTGTATCATCAGTGGTTGCTTGGGATTAAGTATCTGTTAAATAAATATTTCAGGGAATCAAATAGTTTCTAACTTGCTACACTTGTCCAGTAAGGAAGTAAGGATGATTACAATGAATATATGGGTGTAATAATCAGTTTTGATAGCACTGTAAGGTTTATAAGGGAAAATCTTTAAAGAAAAAAATCATGTTTTTAGAGATCCATCTATGAGCATCAGAAATAAACACTGGCAATCTGACTATGCTGGACAAGCTAAGCTTCAAAATGCCTAAAGCATGCTTATTTCTAGCACAGAATAGGTCACCATATGCTATTATGAACCATAGTTGATTGGACTAAAGGGTGGGCATCTAACCCAAAGTTATCTGAAATTCAGGCCAGCCATCTTCTTAACAAATGCCTTAGAATAAAAGCATTACCCAAACAAATAATGATATGCAGAAGCAATTGAAATTACTAGATATTGCACAACATGGTAACTATAGGTAAGAACAATGTGTTATATTTGGGGAAATTGCTAAAAGTAGATTTTAAGTGTTCATACCACACACAAAAGGTAAGTATGTGCAGTAATGCACATGTTAATCAGCTTGATTTAGCAATTCCACAGTGTATATATGCTTCAAAATAACCTATTACGTATAATAAATATATAAAATTTTTGTCAATTTTACACTTAAAATGTTAAAACATTAAAAAGACATCTGCTAGCAATTTTTTTGTAGCTTTTGGAGTACAAGTGGTTTTTGGTTACTGGATGAATTCTATAGTGGTGAATTTTGAGATTTCAGCATACTCGTCACCCCAACAGTAAACAATGTACCCAAAACGGTCTTTCAACCCTCACCTCTTCCCATTCCCCCACTATGCAAGTCCCCAAAGACCATTATATCACTCTGTATATCTTCAAATTTTCATTCTGATAGGAATTTGAACTGAAGCTTTGGGGAGGTCATTTGTTAGTTATTAGCTGAGGCTTAAGCCAAACACACTCAGAGAAAACAAAAGAATCTTCACAATAATAAAGAACTAGAGTTGGGATTCACGTATTCTCAAAACAGTAAAGCTAGTCAATAGCTCATGAGTGACTCTCTACTTTCTCTTGCCATTATACTTGATCAAGTTAAGGCTTTTTTGATTATGACTTATAATGAAATTTCTTCTGATTTCACAGGTGGACTAGCTGAGTGTTAAATCCCTTATCTTCATGTGGATGGGCAGGATGGGCCACCATTCTTGTAGTAACTTGGGGAAGTCTCCATTCACTACAACCAGAATAATCCACCTAAAACGATGTCCTATTAAAACTTTTTCTATATACTTTTATGATTTTTACTACAAAATCAAATCATATGACACAAATGATATCCCAATAGTTTGATTTAACAATAAATTTTAAATATCTTTCTATAACAATAAATAAATGTGTGTATGCAGCAACATTTTCAGTGTTTAGAATATCTACTATATGGATCCATGCCTTATTTAGCAACTTTCTTTTTCCTTTTCTCTTGTTTGCTGTTGATATAATAAATAATGATGAAATAAAGACACTTGTTATATATCTATGTATATTAATCTGAGTACTTCCTTTGGATAAGTAACCAGGAGTAAGCCAGCTGGATCAAAGAATATGGTCATTCATAAGCCATTTGAATTGTATTGCTAAAATACCCTCTAGAAAGTTACTAACAATTACATTCCCAACAGTATCACACAAGAATGGCCATTTCTATGAAAATAATAAATATTTGCTTGTGTGTGTGTGTTTGTGTGTATCTGTGTGTGTTGAGACAGAGTCTTGTTCTGTCACCCAGGCTGCAGTGCAGTGGTGCGATCTTAGCTCACTACAATCTCTGTCTCCTGGATTCAAGTGACTCTCCTGCCTCAAGTTCCCAAATAGCTGGGACTACAGGCATGTGTCACCACACCCGGCTAATTTTGTATTTTTAGTAGAGATGGGTTTCACCATGTTGGCCAGGCTGGTCTCAAACTCCTGACAGCAGGTGATCTGCCAGCCTCAACCACCGAAAGCACTAGGATTATAGGCGTGAGTCACCATGCCTGGCAATATTTGCCTTTTTAAAGCCTAAAACATTGCTGTCCCTGAGGAGTACCCTTAATTGCAGTATAAACATCAAGGGGACCCTGTTATTGAGGGAGCAATTTGGAAGCAAATGAAACTGTTGAACATGAACATGCTAAGTGGCTGCCAAATTTTGCAATAATTTTGTGGATGGAACTTGCTGGAGACCCTGCTTTCTATACACTTCCTAGGGAAAAAAATAAAACGGTATACACTTCCTAGAGTAACCAGAATTTCTCTGTATGTGGGTTTTGCTTTCCTACATAGTTTGAAAGTTCTAGCAAATATTTACTTTCTTTCCAAGGTGTATTTCAAAGTAGACTAGGAAAACAAAATAAGAAATTGTTAATATTTGGATATTTCAATAGTGTGAGTATGCATACACCATATATATGAAAGCATACATTTATAAGTATATATGTATGTTTCTATATATACTATATATGTGTATATATAAGTTCACTTTGTACAACGCTCCTTCGGAGATGCCTAAGCGCTTCCGGGGCTACAAAGCGCTTTCATCAGTCTGCAATATAAAGCCCTTCAGAACTATCAAAGCGCTTCAGAAGACCACACGGCGCTTCAAGGTCCACACATGGCTGCAGTACCCGCAGCCCAGGGGCCCAGCGCTTAGCCGGGAGGCCAGGGCCAGACCCGGCGCCACAGCCCGCCCAGCTCCTGTGGCCCCACCAGCCCCAGGTCGGGGGAAGCTGGCAGCGCCCCCATCTGCCGACTCAGGATGTCCCGGCGGGCTGCCGCCGCTGTACCACCAGGCAGCTCGCCGCCGACCCCAGCCCTACAACCCAGCCCGCCTGGCCTCCACCTGAGCTGCGACCAGTCTGGCCTCCTCAGCGTCAGTATATAAGTACACTTATATATATACTTGTATAAATAGTATATATGGTAAATCTAAGAGGCAGTGATAAGGAAAGAATGCTGAACTGCTAATAAAAAAACTCGACCCAGTTATTTACTAACTCTGTAAACTTTCACAAATTACCTCACCTTTAGGGATTAGTAAAATAAAGCAGCCAAGCAACAGGACACCTTCTAGCGTTTAATACGAAATGAATCAGACAATGCATATTAGAAGGTGATTAGAGCTAGGAATTTCTTAAGAAGACACAGAAAGTTTTAATTATTTAATTAATTAAGATCTTTGAAAATTACGTCTTAAGGAATTGTCACTTCTAGATGACCTGACACGAGCCATATGTGATGGCTGACAAAGAGCAGGAACACTGGTTTCAACTCTGTGGTCCCACATTATTGGCCTTACCCAGTCATAACTTAAAACTCCTCTCAGTGAGAATCTTGCTGGGAAGACTGAATTCTCAAACCTCCTGTTTGAATTTAGTCCTGAAAATGTTAAAAAGCATGTAAAGAAAGACCCATTCATCTTCCTAAATGAGGAGTCACATGCTGGGAATTAAATTTTTATGCTTAAAGACAAAAAGGTTGACACCATATTTATGATGGCTGGACCTTCTTTGGCAGAAACTGGAAAAAAATGAAGTCAGAATCTGAGAAGTCAACAAGCTCATGAAATTCACTAGAGATCAAAACAGTCCTTTTTGGCACTTTAAAGGCTTTCTGCTTATTTTCTGAGGTTACTTAACCCTGCTGCCAATCTCAACTGTGCATAAATATTTTTGTGCCTTTGAAATCACCATCTTAATGGCATATAGATGCTATACAGCAAGAAGTATGAAGGGTATAAATATTCATATCAGTCAAGATGCTGTCACACCTTAGACAGGATGGGATCTCCAAAATTAAAATGTAAAACGATACTCAGTTTTCCCTCCTTTTCTGCTTTGGTTTCATGCGTAAATGAATAGTGAAGATAAAGGAGTGTACCCTGAAATTTAGATCAAGCTTCAGGTGTAAGAAATTAAAACTAAAGACCAGTTCAACCCTGCCAGTTTAATTTACTTCTCCTAAGATCTTTAATACCAAACTTATCAGTTCTCTCTGTTAGGCATTAACTTGTTAAATGTGTCTTAATTATACATAAGCAGATGGAGATTTGAATTAAAATTACCTCACACTTGAGTGGCTTTAGTTCATTATAACATATCTTCCTCTTAATCATTTAGGCAGTCTCATCATCTTTCATATAGGAAGTTATTAAAATATTCCAATTTCCATATTTCTTCAGACACAGCCACTATTAAGTGGCAAGTAATGCACATTAGTAGGTGACTTATACCATCTGAGAGTTGGTGAAATATTCATGTCAGGAACAATTTTTGTACTTTTCTGTCATCTGCAGCATTTTCTTTTAAATACTTTATATTTACTTGACACATGGAACCTCACCTCATTTAATTTTAAGTACCAATTTTAATTCCATTCCATTTCCAAAGGGATAGAAACAGAGCATCATCAACTTTATTCTGTGCTTTGGTTGATGAGAGTCCAGGAAGTGGTGATCTAGCCTCCTACTCCTTGAAGACATTCAGCAATGAAAGCTAAATACTTCTTAATCGCATCAGCCTTCAAAAAGACTGCTGCAACACTTAAAATGAACTACAATTTTGCTAAATATTGAACCATAGTAGCAATTTTATCCTTGGCAACTAATATTTCTGGGCCTAACAACTCAATCCAAGATTTATTCTTCTCCAAAGATGCTAAGAAAACCCAGCGAGGTTACCCCTAGATATTGTTTTAAGGCCAGTAACTCCAGGGTACAATAAGGTTAACTTGGGCCAAGTAGTAGCATTTTAGTATTCCTGAAAGTGAGAAATTTACAGCTATCCTCATAAAAACCCTCCTGAGAAAATTTGAAAACCTGACACTGCCAGGCCTTCCTTTAGAAACAGAAGCCCCCTTGGGCTGTTATTTTACCCAAGTAGTCAATCAGTATCCAATAATGTTCTGTTCCAGAGGTGTCACTGGATTTACAGGCAGCAATGATAGTGGAAGCAGAATCAAACCAGACAGCTGACAAGAGCAGAGAGTCCTGAGTCTTGGCTGAGTCATCAGGACAAAAGTTCAGTCAGTCTTGTCAAGCATTGTCATATTTTATTTATAAAATGAAGCAGAATATCATCCTTTATGTTTGACAAAACCCAATATTCAGCACAACCCTTACTGCACTGTTTAGCCTGTGTGAGTGAAGACAAATGAGTCTCAAACACACATGTAATTTGCAAATTAGAGTAAATTGGGCCTGAGTTACACAGTGAGTTGTAGTAACCACAAATGGGATCTTGGTAATACTGTAAGAAAGAAGAGTGATTCTAAGAAATTACTTCTTTGAATGCAAGAAACTTCTCCGACCAGTAAGTGAAAGTTATGTTAATTTTTAATTGTAGCATATTAGCATTTTGATATCTTAGCCTGCTAATGCATGTTTCTATAAAAATATAAAGTAAAAAGTATAATCACATCCACACCTTGAAAGCAAACATTGAGTATGTAAGATGTGATAGAAACATTACGACCATTCTGCTTTATTGTTTTTCTGAATCTATAAACGCGTTTGTATGTATATACCTTTGCCAATCCTTGTGGAAATAGAGATACTTATTTGTTTTCTTTCTTTATTTGTTTATTTCACCTACTGTCACATACTAGCCAGTTAGTTGAGAAAAGAAAATATAAACATAATGTGCCCTCAAAAGCAATTTAAATTAATAATCTTTAGAGGCTTTGAAATTGTCCAATCAGACTCCCAGGCAAAGCTGGTAGATTTAAACATGGTCTCTTCTCTGCTGAAAGCCCATATACTATTTGGGAATCCTCCAGCCAGCACATGCTCTGGACTCCAACTAATTAAGTTTTCTGCTTGCTGCCATTGAAAGCTTCAGTCAGGTGTAATTAAAACTGAGCCAATGACAGCAGTGGCATTTGTCAGAATCATCCAGTGGTTCAAATACCAGTTCTGACAGAAATGTCAAACTGATAGCACTCCCATCTTCCCAGTGCATGTTAGGGAAAAGCAGGGAGGACTTTTATTATAAATGCTCGGCTGATAACCTTTTTGAATCCCAGAACACCAAATGCCTCACATGAAATTTCATTATCCTGGAAAAGAATTCGACTCATAGATGCTTCCTTCCCATGAAGTAAAGCTCAACCTAGCTCAACGGTCTTCACTTCTGTTAGGTCTTTCAGGGATTTTTTGAAATAAACAAAGAAAACAATAGAAAATCAGGTGAAAAGAAATATTCTAGTTATAGAGGCATCGAACTCTTTAGTGAAATTTTTTTCAGAGTTAAAACTGTTATCAATCAAATTTCTGGACACATTGGTATTTGAGCTTTGTCTTTTGTTTTAGTGACAAAATACAATCAAAATCTAGAAAATAAAGCATTGTGAAAGAAAAGAGGCCACAAACTCTGTACTCAAATTCTAACCATCTGTAATTTTATGACTTATTATTCAGAATAGCTCCTGATTGGACTAAGTATGTTATTCGGCATGTGTTTGATAAGTTAAAGACCAAATGAATGAATGAATATTACACACATTCTCAAGCATACAATTGCTAATTCATGAAATGAAAGTAGTCACAGAATTTTAGAGTGAAAGATAACTTTGTGATTACATATTTTAGGTATGAGAAAGATGAAAAATGGAAAGGTTTTCTTCACCACTTACCTTTCTATATGCATGCATGATAGTGAAGATTGGATAAAGTAATAAATACAGAACACCTTTATCAATCTTATGGCCTAGAAAAAAATTAGCATATTCATGAGCCAAACAATAGCAGAAATGAAGTAGCTAGGGTCAAACATACTTGAGCTATTACCTCTTAAAGATTTAATATCTATACAAGAAATGCCATGACTGTATAATTCTGTCTACCTTGTAACATATTTTCCAATTATATCCCAAAATACAATGTTGTATTCCATGGAAAACATTTTTCAATGCGTACCTTTGCAAGTGCATGTAAAATATGCCCTACAAGGGTAGGAAACAGAGAAGAGAGCCAGCTGGAATGGCACAGAGCTATGACTCAGATAAAACGTCAAATCGATACCAATATACCTGGCACTTGGGAGATGCTCAGTAAATACTTGTTGACCAATGAAGAAGAAAAATAAAAAACAGTAAACAGGAATTGATTTACATCAAGGCTCAGTAAACCCTTTAGAGTAGACAGTGAGATCCTAAGTCATACATGGAAAGAGACAAGTGATGACTAAACTACTCTTCATAGTATAAAAACAGAAATTGTGGAACAGAAAGTGGTTCTGAATAAAAGGGGGTAGGAAGGGAAACAATGGTTAGAATTACATGGGAGGAAATAGGGTTCTCTGGCAGAAGGGAGCCAATGAGAAGATTCTTAGAGACAAACAGGTTGGATTACTTTTGAGACCGAAGTTCTCTAATAAATGGTTTTTCAGACTTTTTGCATTTCGATGCCTGAAACCCCTCAGTCCATCCAAACATCAGTATGTTCTACCATATACTTCAATAGGAGAAATAAAACAAGGGGCCACTTCTAGTTTTGAGTAGAACAGAAGAGCAGTCTCAGGAGGTGAAACATGAATAAGATCAAGAGTTTAGTAGAAGCAGCAGCCCAGGCCCAGAAATGTGCATGAGAACATAAACCTTGGGGAACTTATAGAAATATTAAGACAAGAATGAATGTCTTAAAAATGTAGAATAGTATTGAGTCAATTGTGCATAAACAAGAACTGTTGATTTCAACTAATACTTGAATTTTTTTGTTCTCAACAGTTTCATTAATGAACTGGATAATCATGTAATTCTTTTATGTATATTTCACAGTCTTTCATAGCCCCACATCCAGATTTATTATATTTCAATGCTTTTCAAAATATTTTCCAAAAATATTTTTAAAAAACAATTGAAGAAAGGAAATTTTAATTTCTTTGTTAAATTAGTTTGTGGACACTAAGATAACCAAAATAATACAGGCTGACCTTTCCAAATCCAAAAACCCAAACCCCAAAATGCTCCAAAATCTTAAACTTTTTGAGTGCTAATATGATGCTCAAAGGAAATAATTATCGGAGACCTTTGGATTTTCACATTTGAAATGCTCAACTGGTAAGTATAATGCAATATCCAAAATCTGAAGTGTTTTTGGTCCCAAGCATTTTGGATAAGGAGTACTCAACCTGTATGTACCAGAATCTCACAGCAGTTTCCCTATAAAATCTTAAGTATACTAATAATAGACAGAGGAGTTAGGTTTAACAGTGTTTCCTAAACATATTTGACCCTGGAATATCTTTAAAAAAACTCATCAGTCTTCTTTGGAAAACACTGATTAGTATTAACTGGATCAACCCACGGGAAAGAAGTTAGCCCAATTGGGGCCATGAATGCCTCTGAGAACACTTTGAAAGCTTTAGCTCCCTCCAAAGGCACTCCTTTCATACACAAAGAAACACATAGACAACTTTGAAGTAGGAGTAGGGAACCCTGAAATTCAAAAGATTTTTAATAGTCAGAGGATATTCATTATATGAGTATGAGTATTTATCCAATCTGCCACTGATTAACATTTGGATTGTTGTAAGTTTTTATTTATTAAGAATAATACTGCTGGGGAGGATGATCCAAGATGGCTGAACAGGAACAGCTCTGGATTGCAGTTCCCAGCCAAAACGCAGAGGGTGAGTGATCACTGCATTTCCAAACAAATTTTTACTGCTCACAGGAGATTCCCAGGCAAAAAAAGCACCATGAGTTTCCAGCATGGCTATTTCAGCCCACACAGCGGGTCTCCACATAAAAATGCACACAAATCTGGGCACCATTTCAACTGGTGACTGGAATGCCTGGGAGACAGAGTTACGCATTCAACTGAAAAAAAAGGGGGCTAAAACAGGGAGCCAGGTGATCTGGCTCAGCCGGTCCCACCCCCACAAAGACCAGCAATCTGAAACGCTCTGGATTGAGAATTTCACAGCAAGAACAGCTGGACCCAGGACCGTCCAGCTCTGTGAGGGGAGGGCATCTGCCATTACCAAGGCAGTCCACCGCTATCGAGGCAGTCTGCCATTACCGAGGCAGCCCGCCATTACCGAAGCAGTCCACCATTACAGAGACAATCTACCATTACTGAGGCAGACTGTCATTACTGAGGCAGTTCCAACTATACCCCTATAAACAAAACTGCAAGGAAGTTCACACAGCAGTGGGGCAGAGCCCACGGCAGCTCAGTAACACCTCTGCTGGCAGACTGTGACTAGGCTACCTCCTTGCTGGGCAGGGCAACTCTGAAAAAAGGCAGCAGAATGACAGGAACTTATAAATACATCCCCACCTTCCCAGGACAGAGCACCTGGGGGAAAAGGTGGTTATGAGTTCCCCTGCAGCAGACTTAAATGTACCTGTCCAGCAGCTCTGAATGAAACAACGGGGCTCACAGCTCAGCACCTGAGCTCCTGTAAGGAATAGACAGTCTACTCAAGCTGCTCCCCAACCCCTGTATATCCAGAGACACCTCATAAAAGAGAGCTCAGGCTGACATTGGGTGAGTATCCTTCTCGGACAAAAACAACAGAAGAAGAAACTGGTAGCAACCCTTACTGTTCTGCAGCTGCTGCAGGTGATCCCCAGGCAAGCAGGGTCTGGAGTGGACCTCCAGCAGTCCTACAGCAGACGGACATGACTGTTAGAAGAAAAACTAATACACAGAAAGAAATAACTTCATCATCACCAAAGACATCCAGAGACCCCATCTGAAAGTCACCAACTACAATGACCACAGGTATATAAATCCACAAAAATGGGAAGAAACCAGTGCAAAAAGGATGAAAACACCCAAAATCAGAATGCCTCTTCTTCCCCAAGGGATCACAACTTCTTACCAGCAAGGGAACAAGGCTGGATGGAGAATGAGTCTGATGAACTGACAGAAACAGGCTTCAGAAGGTAGGTAATAAGAAACTTCTCTGAGCTAAAAGAACATTTTCTAACACAATTCAATAAAGGGTTTGACGAAAGGCTAATGAGAATAAACAGCTTAGAGAGTAATATAAATGAATAAGAACACTGAATAAAGGTTTCATGAAATGCTAATGAGAATAAACAGCTTAGAGAGTAATATGAATGAACTGATAGAGCTGAAAAACAAAACACAAGAACTTCGTGAATCATACACAAGTTTCAACAGCCAAATTGACCAAGCTGAAGAAAGGATTTCAGAGATTGAAGATCAACTCAATGAAATAAAATTAGAAGGCAAGAATAGAGAAAAAAGAGTCAAAAGAAATGAACAAAGCCTACAAGAAATACAGGATTATGTTTAAACACCTACTCTACTTTTGATAGGTGTATCTGAATGTGACACAGAATGAATCCAAGCTGGAAAACACTCTTCAGGATATTATCCAGGAGAACTTCCCCAACCTAGCAAGGCAGGCCAACATTCAAGTCCATGAAATACAGAGAACACCACAAAGATATTCCTCAAGAAGAGCAACCCCAAGGCACATAATACTCAGATACACCAGGGTTGAAATGAAGGAAAAAATGCTAAGGGCAGCCAGAGAGAAAGGTCAGGTTACCCATAATGGGAAGCCAAGACCAGGAGACTCATAGCAGATCTCTCAGCAAAAACCCTACAAGCCAGAAGAGAGTAGGGGCCAATATTCAACATCCTTAAAGAACTTTCAACCTAGAATTTCATATCCAGCCAAACTAAGCTTCATAAACGAAAGAGAAACAAAATCCATTATGAACAAGCAATTGCTCAGAGATTTCATCACCACCAGTCCTGCTTTACAAGAGCTTCTGAAAGAAGCACTAAACATAGAAAGGAACAACCAGTACCAGCCACTCCAAAATGTACCAAATGATAAACAGCATCGACCAATGAAGAAACTGCATCAACTAATGGGCAAAACAACCAGCTAGCATCAAAATGGCAGGATCAAACTCACACATAACAATATTAACCTTAAATGTAAATGGGATAAATGCCCCAATCAAAAGACACAGACTGGAAAATTGGAAAAAAAGAGTCAAAACCAATCAGTGTGCTGGATTCAGGAAACCCATCTCACATGCAAGGATACATATAAGCTCAAAATAAAGGGATGCAGGAAGATTTACCAAGCAAATGAAAAGCAAAAAAAAGCAGGAGTTGCAATTCTAGTCTCTGATAAAACAGACTTTAAACCAACAAAGATCAAAAGAGACAAAAAAGGGCATTACATAATGGTAAAAGGATCAATGCAACAAGAATAACTTACGATCCTAAACATATATGCACCCAATACAGGAGCACCCAGACACATAACGCAAGTTCTTAATGACCTACAAAGAGACTTAGTCTCCCACACAATAACAGTAGGAGACTTTAACACTTCACTGTCAATATGAGACAGATCGACAAGACAGAAAATTAACAAGGTTATCCAGGAATTGAACTCAGACCTGGACCAAGCAAACATAATAGACATTTACAGAACTCTCCCCCCAAATCCACAGAATATACATCATTCTCAGCACCACATCACACCTACTCTAAAATTCACCACATAATTGGAAGTAAATCACTCCTCAGTAAATGCAAAAGAACAGAAGTTGTGAGAGTCTCTCAGACCACAGTGCAATTAAATTAGAACTCAGAATTCAGAAACTAACTCAGAACTGCACAACGTCATGGAAACTGAACAACTGGCTCTTGAATGTTGACTGGATAAACAATGAAATGAAGGCAGAAATAAAGATGTTCTTTGAAACCAATGAGAATGAAGACACAATGTACCTGAATCTCTGGAACACATTTAAAGCAGTCTCTAGAGGAAAATATATAGCAATAGGTGCCCACATGAGAAGAGAGGAGAGATCCAAATTTGACACCCTATCGTCAAAATTGAAAGAGCTGGAGGAGCAAGATAAAAAAAACTAAAAACCTAGCAGAAGACAAGAAATAACTAAAATCAGAGCAGAACTGAAGGAGAAAGAGACACAAAAAAACCCTTCAAAAAATCAATAAATTCAGGAGTTGGTTATTTGAAAAGGATCAACAAAATAGACAGACCACTAGCCAGATTAATAGAAAAGAAAAGAGAATAATCAAACAGATGCAATAAAAAAGGATAAAGGGGATATCACCAGAGATTCCACAGAAAGACAAACCACCATCAGAGATTACTACAAACAGCTCTATGCACATAAAACAGTAAACCTGGAAGAAATGGATAAATTCCTGGAAACTTGCACCCTCCCAAGCCTAAACCAGGAAGAAGTTGAAACCCTGAATAGACCAATAACAAGGGCTGAAGTTGAGGCAGCAATTAATAGCCTACCCACCAAAAAAAGACCAGGTCCAGATGGGTTCACAGCCGAATTTTACCAGGCATACAAAGAGGAGCTGGTACCATTCCTTCTGAAACTATCTCAAACAATCCAAAAAGAAGGAATCCTTCTCAGATCATTTTATGAGCCCAACATCATCCTGATACCAAAACCTGGAAGAGACTCAACAAGAAAAGAAAACTTCAGGCCAATATCCATGATGAACATAGATGTAAAAATCTTCAATAAAATACTGGCAAGCTGACTGCAACAGCACATCAAAAAGCTTATCCACCATGATCAAATAGGATTCATCCTGGGGATGCAAGGCTGGTTCAACATATGCAAGTCTATCAACGTAATTCACCACATAAACAGAACCAAAGACAAAAAGCACATGATTATCTCAATAGATGCAGAGAAGGCCTTTGACAAAATTCAACAGCCCTTTATGCTAAAAACTCTCAATAAACTAAGTATCAGTGGATCATATCTCAAAATAATAAATGCTATTTATGACAAACCCACAGCCAATATCATACTGAATGGGCAAAAACTGGAAGCATTCCCTTTGAAATCTGGCACTAGACAAGGATTCCCTCTCTTACCACTCCTATTCAATATAGTACTAAAAGTTCTAGCCAGAGCAACCAGGCAAGAAAAATAAATAAAGGGTATTCAATTAGGAAAGGAGGAAGTCAAATTGTCTCTATTTGCAAACAACATAATTATATATTTAGAAGACCCCATTGTCTCAGCCCAAAATCTCCTGAAACTGATAAACAACTTTAGCAAAGTCTCAGGATTCAAAATCAATGTGCAAAAATCACAAGCATTCCTATACACCAATAAGACTTAAAGAGAGCCAAATCAAGAACAAACTGCCATTCACAACTGCTACAAAGAGAATAAATTACCTAGGAATGCAACTAACAAAGGATGTAAAGGATCTCTTCAAGGAGAACTACAAACAACTGCTCAACAAAATAAGAGAGGACACAGACAGATGGAGAAACATTCCATGCTCATCATTAGGAAGAATCAATATTGTCAAAATGGCCATACTGCCCAAAGTAATTTACATATTTCAACGCTATCCCCATCAAGCTACCAATGCCTTTTGTCACAGAACTGGAAAAAACCACCTTAAATTTCATATGGAACAAAAAGAGAGCCTGCATAGCCAAGCCAATTCTAAGCAACAAGAACAAAGCTGGAGGCATCACACTATCTGACTTCAAACTATACAAGGCTACAGTAATAAAAACAGCATGGTACTGGCACCAAAACAGAGATACAGATCAATGGAACAGAACAGAGGCCTTGGTGGCAACCCCACACATGTACAACCATCTGATCTTTGACAAACCTGACAAAAGCAATGGGGAAAAGATTCCCTGTTTAATAAATGGTATTAGGAAAACTGGCTAGTCATGTGCAGAGAGCAGAAACTGGACCCCTTCCTGACACCTTTCACTAAAATTAAGTCCAGATGGATTAGAGACTTAAATGTAAGACCTAACACCATAAAAATCCTAGAAGAAAACCTAGACAAAACCATTCAGGACATAGGCATAGGAAACGACTTCATGACTAATACACCAAAAGCATTGGCAACAAAAGCCAAAATAGACAAATGGGATCTAATTAAATTCCAGAGCTTCTGAACAGCAAAAGAAACAATCTTTAGACTGAACGAGCAACCAAAAGAACAGGAAAAAAATTTTGTAATCTACCCATCTGACAAACGACTTCTATCCAGAATCTACAAGGAACTAAAACAGATTTACAAGAAAGAAACAAACCCATTCAAAAGTGGGTGAAGGATATGAACAGACACTTTTCAAAAAGTGACATATATGAGATCAACAAACATATGAAAAAATGCTCATCATCACGGGTCATTAGAGAAATGCAAATCAAAATTACACTGAGATACCATCTCATGCCAGTTAGAATGGTGATCATTAAAAAATCTGGGCCAGGCGCGGTGGCTCACACCTATAATCCCAGCACTTTGGGAGGCTGAGGTGGGTGGATCACGAGGTCAAGAGATTGAGACCATCCTGGTCAACATGGTGAAACCCCGTCTCTACTAAAAATACAAAAATTAGCTGGGCACGGTGGCACGTGCCTGTAGTCCCAGCTACTCGGGAGGCTGAGGCAGGAGAATTGCTCGACCCAGGAGGTGGAGATTGTAGTGAGCTGAGATCATGCCATTGCACTCCAGCCTGGATAACAAGAGCAAAACTCAGTCTCAAAAAAAAAAAAAATCTGGAGACAATAGATGCTGGAGAAAATATGGAGAAATAGGAACACTTTTACATTTTGGTGGGAGTGTAAATTAGTTCAACCATTGTGGAAGACAGTGTGGTGATTCCTCAAGGACCTAGAAATAGAAATTCCATTTGACCCAGTAATCCCATTACTGAGTATATATCCAAAGGATTATAAATTGTTCTACTATAAGGACACATGCACACGTATGTTCACTGCAGCACTGTTTACAATAGCAAAGACTTGGAACCAATCCAAAAGTCCATCGATTTTAGACTGGACAGGGAAAATGTGGCACATATACACCATGGAATACTATGCAGCCATAACAAATGATGAGTTTGTGTTCTTTGTAGGGACATGGATGAACCTGGAAACCATCATTCTCAGCAAACTGACACAAGAACAGAAAATCAAACACTGCATGTTCTCACTCATGGGTGGGTGTTGAACAATGAGAACACATGGACACAGGGAGAGGAGCATCACACACTGAGGTCTGTTGTGGGGGACTAGAGGAGGGACAGTGGTGGGTAGGGAGGTGGGGAGGGATAACATGAGGATTAATGCCAAATATAGATGATGGGGATGGAGGCAGCAAATCACATTGCCATGTATGTACCTATGCAAATCCTACATGTTCTTCACATGTACCCCAGAACCTAAAGTGAAATAATATATATATGTATATATGTGTGTGTATATATGTACATATATAAAAGAATAATACTGTTAAGAACATACTTGTACACATCTTTTGGTGTAGAAATATATACATTTCTGTTGCAAAAACTAGGAGAGAATTATTGGTTTATACACTGTGCATATGTTCAACTTTACTAGATACTGCCAAATACTTTTTCAAAGTTGTTGAACACATTTATACTCTCACCAATAGTGACAAGTGTTTCAGTATATTCTCCTTGTCAATAACCTGACAAGACTTCAATCCCATTTGGTAATGCTAATTTTTGTGATTTTCGCCATTCTGGTAGGTGTGCTGAAGTGCATCCTGATGGATTTTTTATTTTCTTAATGAAGAATAAAATTAAGTACTTTTTATATGTTTATGGCCAGTTAGATCTTCTTTGATGAGGAGCCAGTTCATCAGTTTTGCCTGTATTTCTGTTGAGTTGCCTGTAATTATTTTATTAATTTGTAGAAGCTTTTCTATACAATGATAGGAACCTTTTGTTGATATATGTGATCACACATATCTTCTAAGTAGAAGTATGGCTTACTTTTATTCTCTTTCAATAGTGACTTCTGAGGAATAGGCTCTACTTATATAGGCTCTATAAGTAAAATAGGTTCTATTTATATGCAATCTGTCAGTCATTTTCTTTATGGTTTGTGTTTATCAGTACTGTTTAAGAAAACTTTTCATATCCTATGGTCATGAAGACATCAATCTATGTCATATTTCAGAACTTTATATTTTTACCTTTCACATTTAGATCTACAATCTACCTGGTATTAATTGTTCTGTATAGTGTGAGCTAGGGACCAAGTTTAATATTTTTCTATAATAATTTCAAACTGACTGATAATTTTTTACTTAAAAGAATATATTTTCTCACTTTGAAATCCCACACTTTTATATATGGGTCACTTTCTGGACTCTTGTTTCATTTGTCTACTTGTTCATTCTTATGCCAAGATCATACTATCTTGATAATGTAGCTTTGTAAGTCCTGATATCTAGTAGTGTAACATTGCCTTCATTCTTCAGGGTACCTATAGCTTAATTTGCCCATTTTCATTTTCATGAAGATGTTATAATCATCTTGTCAAATTTCACCAAAAGAAAAAAATCAAGCAGGATTTAATATGATAAAATTTAATGTATTAATATTTATATAATATATAATATCATTATATAATCCTTTAATATAATAAGATATCTTTATAATATCAAACTCTCTAATTCATAAACATGAATTGAGAAGTTTATGATATATGTAGGTATTTTCAAAAGATTTTATTGGATTTATTCTGAAATATTTCATATTTTTAGTGCCTTTTTATAAGATCTCATTCTTTAAATTTATCTTTTGAATGGCATTTTGGTGGTAATGGCAAAATTAATTTATTTTTGTATATTGACCTTATATCCAGTGACCTTGATAAATGTATTTAAGTATTATAGTTTAATCATAGATTCTTTTGGATTTTTTTATGTACAAATCATGATGCTTGCAAATAATGTCAGCTTAACTTCTTACTTTCTATTTCCTATCTCTTGTATTGTTTTCCTGCTTTTTGCACCAGATAAAACTACTGGTACAATAGTTGTACAGAATTAACATTGTACTGCTACAATGTTGAACAGAAATAGCATTAGTCATATCATTTTGTTCCCAGCCTAAAGGGAAAGCATTTAATTTCTCACTAACCAATATGTTTGCTATAGGCTTGTTTTTATAGGTAACCTTTATCAGATTAGGAGACTTCATTTTTTTTTGTATTTTACTAAGAGTTTGAAATTATAAATTGACATTCTATTTAATCAAATTTTTTTTCTGCATATATGAAAATGATCAGATCATCTTTCTCATTTTTCTGTTAGCATATTACATTAAGTGACTTTCAAATGTCAAATGAAACTTGCAGTCCTGAAATAATACCAGCTTGGTCTTGGGTATTATCATATTTATGTATTTCTGGTTTTGGTTTTGTAATATCTTACTAGAAATGTTACATCTATATTTATTTTAAAAGATTGTTCTGTAATTGTCACTTGTTGTAATGTACTTGACAGGATCTGGTATGAAAGTTAACTGCTTTCATAAAATGCGTTGAGAAATGTCACCACTTTTTCTATTCTCTGGAAAATTGTTGTCTAAAACTAATATTATTTATTTCTCAAATGTCTCACAGAATTCAACCATGAATACATTTAGCCCTGGAGTTTTCACTGTAGGAAGACTTTTATTTATGAATTTAATTACTTTAATAAATTTAATATTATTCCTCCTGAGTAGGTGTTAACTGTTTTTCTAGGAATTTGTCTACTTTATTTAAATTTTCAAGTGCATTGGTTAAAATGACTTCATAACATCTTATTATCTTTTTAAATAAGATCCGTAGCAACATCTCCTTTCATGTTTCTGATATTGACAACTGGGCTTTCCTTAATTTTGTTTTTTATCAGTCTGGACATGGATTTATCAATTTATCATTCTTTTCAAGAAACCAAGTATATATTTTGCGCTGCTATAACAGAATACCACAGACTGGGTAATTTCTAATAAGCAGAAATTTATTGGTTCACAGTTCTGGAGGCTGGGAAATCCAATATCAAGGTGCAGGCATCTGACATGATCCTTCTTGCTGTGTCATCACATGGCAGAGAAGAGGAGAAAAGGTCTATGTCCAAAAGCCCCTGTGCGAAGCTATGGCCTAGTAATCTTTTAAAGCTTCCATCTTTTAATACTGTTACAATGGCAATTAAATATCAACACAAGTTTTGCAGGAAGTAAACATTCAGACCATGGCATTCTACCCCTGACCCCCAAAACTCACGTCCTTCTCACATACAAAATACATTTATTCCATCCCAAGGTCCAAAAGTCATTGCAGCACCAACTCATAAGTTCAAAGGCCAGAGTCTCATATAAATCAGATATGCATGAGACTCAGGGTACAATTCATCCTCAGGCAAATTCCCCTGCAGCTGTGAGGCTGGAAAATAAGTTACCTACTTCTAAAGCACTATAGTGGAACAAGCCTAGGATAGACATTCCCATTTCAATATAGATATCTAAGAAAAAAAAAAAAAGCTTCGGGGAGAGTAACTGATCCCAAGTAAGTTCCAGACCCACAGGGTGCACAACATTAAATCTTAAGGCTACAGAATTATTTTCCTTGACTCCATGTCCCACCTTCTGGACACACTGAAGCAGAGGTTGGGCCCCAAAGGCCTCAAATACCTTTCCCCACCCAAGGCTGTGCCAGACTCAGCCCATAGAGCAGCTCTCACCAGTTGTAGTCTAATGACTAATCATCTTTCAAAGGCCCTACCTCTTAATACTATTACAATGGCAATTAAACTTCAACATGAGTTTTGAAGGTGGCAAACATTTACACCACAGCCTAAGTTTGACATTAGTAATAACCACTAATATACATTGATCTCCTTGTCCTTCTTCTTTAGTTATGTAACAACCATTTTATTATGATCACAAATTATTTGGGTCAAGAATTCAGAGAAGGCACAATGAGGATGGCATCTCTGCTGCACAATGTATGGAGTTCCACTGGGAAGACTCAAAGGATGAAGTAATTTGAAGGCTGTTGCACTCAGTAGTATAGAAATTGATGCATGTATGCTGTCACTGGGACCCCTAGTACACCTATCAGTTGTAATACCTACATATGGCCTCTTAAAGTAGCTAGTTTGGACTTCCTTGCAATGTGGCAACCAGATATCAAGAGTAAGTGCCTCAAAACAACTACATAGAAACTCTATTACCTTGAAAAATAGAAACAGCTCTATGAAGCTATAATTGACACACCAAACAGTTGATCCATTTAAAGTATACAAATTTAATTATCTGTAGTGCAGTCACAGAGTTGTGCAACCATCACCACAATTAATTTTTGAACATTTTTAACTCTACATATAAAGAAAATAATTCCCCATTTTCCCCTAATGCTCCCAGCCCTAGGAGACAACTAATCTTTCTGTATAAATTTACCTATTCTAGAAATTTCATAAAAACAAAATCATATATTTGGTCTTTTAAGTGTGATTTCTTTCACTTAGAATAATTTTCTTTAAGATCTATTCATGTTATAGTATATATCAGTACTTAATTCCCTGTTATGGACATGATATTTATGATATTCCATTATAATTTTATTTATTCATTGATCAGTTGATGGGCATTTGAGTTGTTTCCAATTTGGGGCTATTTTGAATGATGTTAGTATGAACAATACTAGCAGGCTTGTGCAGACTGTTTGCAATTCTCTTGAGCATATACCTATGAGTGGAATTGAAGGGCCATATGGCAACTTTATGTGTAACCTTTGAGGAAGTGCACACCATTTTCTAAAGTGGTTACACCATTTTATTTCTGAACTCTCCATCTTACTCTACTGGTCTGTATGTTTATCCTGACATCAATATCACACTGTCTTGATTATTATAACTTTTTTCAGTTTAAAAATCAGTAAATATAAGTCTTTCAACTTTGCTCCCAGTGTACTGTTCAATTTCCACATATTTGTGAATTTACCAAATTTCTTTCTGTTACTGATTTCTAATTATACTCCATTATGACTGGAGAATATATATTGTATGTTTTACACTCTTTTAAATGTATTGACATTTGCTTTACAGTCTAGCATGTGGTCTATCCTGAAGCATAGTCTGTGTGCATCTGAGAAGAATGTGTATTCAGTTGTTGGATGGAGTGTCCTATAGATGACTGTTTAAATCTAGTTGGTTTGCAGTGCATTTCAAATCCTCTATTTTCCTACTGGTTCATTGGTTTTCTATTTTATTAATTTTTGCTAATTTCTATGATTATTTCTGCCCCACTTTTCTTTGTGTTTTCTTTTTTTTTTTGAAATTTTTTACATTCACGTTTTAAAAAGTGTTTCTCAAGTTGTTTTTATTATTGCTGCCCTAGGAAACTCTTTAGACATCCTTTTTTTAAATTGGCTTCCTTTTCAAATTTAAATGCTAGGATATATATGTATATGTACTATACATCTGCCTGTGCTTCATGTATGAAAAGAATGAGACTATTTTTACTAATTTTTGTCCCCTGGATGAAATTACATCAGTTGAAAATGCATGTCTTAGGTCACTTATTTTTAACCTATCTTCTTTTATATGTATTTAAAACAATAAACTTTCTTCTTTTTCTCCTTCTTCTCTTTCTTCTCCTTCGTTGTCTTCTTCTTCTTCTTTTTTTTTTTTTTTTTTTTTTTTTTTTTTGATAGTCTCACTTTGTTGCCCAGGCTGGAGTGCAGTGGTGTGATCTCAGCTCACCTCAACCTCTGCCTCCTGGGTTCAAGTGATTCTCCTGCCTAGGCCCCCTGAGTAGCTGGGATTACAGGCTCCCACCACCACACCTAGCTGATTTTTGTATTTTATAGTAAAGACAGGGTTTTGCCATGTTGGTCAGGCTGGTCTCGAACTCCTTACCTTAGGTGATCCACCCACCTCGGCCTCCCAAAGTGCTGGGATTACAGGTGTAATAAACTTTCTTCTAAACATAATTTTAGGTAGGTGAATTTCACAATTTTTAAAACATCTATTTTCATCATTATTTAGTCAAAGCATTTTCTAATCTCTACTGTAATGTCTTAACAATTTGTTAGAAGTGAGCTACCCAATTTTCAAAGACAAAGGATTTTTCTTCTTGTTGATTTTTAATCTAATTCCACCATTTCCAAAAAACATACTCTTCATTATTCTAATCATCTAGAAGTTTTTGAAACTTGCTTTGTGGCCCAGCATGTGATCAGTTTTTAATATTTCCCCCTGTTCATTGAAAACAAGTTGTTGAGTACAATTTATAATTTTTCTATGTATGTCAATTCGCTCACATTTGTTAAATATATGCTCAAATTTATTATATACTTATTAACCATTGGTGTTCTTGTACTATCAGTTATTGAAAGAAGTGTGTTAAATTTTCCCTCTAAGAGTGTTAATTTTTCTACTTTTACTTCCATCAATTTTTGTTTCACATATCTTGAAGCTAAATTATTGAATACATAATAATGTAGAATTGTTCTGTGTTTTAGGTGGAGTGACACCTTTATGTCCTTCTTAGTTACAATATTTCTAACCTAGGTGTTTACTTTACTGTTTATTATTATAATAATACAAGCCTTCTTCAGTTAGTAGATAAGAGGTGTATTTTTTCCATCTCTTTATTTTCAGTGTTTACATAAACTCAATGTAACTAGATGTTGTTGCTCTAAATAGTCTATTTTATCCAGTTTTATCTTTGATTTTTAAATGAAGTATTATTGATATATCTGGTTTTCAGTATACAATTTTAATACTTGTTTTCTGCTTGTTGCATTTGTACTGTGTCCCATTTTCACTCCTTGCTTTCATTGAAATAATTTATTATTGTTATTTTTTCTTCTCATGTCATATGATTATATTTACTATTTTATTCCACATTGTCTTAAAGACTATAATATGCATCACTAACTTATTCAACTCCACTATAATTTACCACTTCCCAAACAATGAAAGGAACTTCGAACTCTTTATGTTCATTTACTCTCTCCCATCTTTGACTTAGTTTATCTGTATTGTGACAGATATCTTAAATGGCCAAAGATATTATTTTATTGTTTTAATCAATCATTACTCTTTTAGATTTATCCATGTATTTACACTCTTCATTTTTCTTCTTTCATACATCTGTCTGTTCCATTCTAAAATAATTTTCCTTTTCGTTTTGTGTTTTTTTTTAGTTCAGGTATGATGATAAAGAATTCTCTCATTATTATTATTTTAATATCCTTTATTTTGGCTTCATTTTGTAACAGCTTAAGATACAATTGATAAAAAAGCTGAACATGTTCAGTTTATAGTGTACAATTTGATAAGTTTTGATTTATGCAATACACGTGTGAAACTATACTATAATCAAGAGAGTGAATCTATCAATCTCAAGTTTTCCTGAGCCTCATTGTAATCGCTCCCTCCCACACCTCTCAAGCAACAATTAATCTGTCTCTGTGACAATAGTTTACATTTTCTAAAATTTTATGTGCATGTAACTATATAGTAAGTAATTTTGTTTTGGTCTGGCCTCTCACTCAATATAATTACTTTAAGACCATCTATCTTGTTATAGTTTACTAGTTTGCATTGCTGTATAATATTCCATTGTATGGATATATTAAAAAGTATCCACTTACTTTTTCACAGACACTTGAGTTGTTTATAGTTTAGAGCTAATACAAATAAAACTTCTCTGAACATTTGTGTTTACATCTTTATATGAGCACATACTTTCACTTTTCTTATGTAATTATCTAGGAATTGAATGGTTGATTCATGTGGGAGGTATGTGCTAACTGTTTAAGAAGCATCCAACTTTTCCACAGTGGTTACATCATTTTACTTTCCACCAGCAGTGTATGAGAATTCCAGTCCCTCCATGTCTTTGCCCACACTTGATATAGTCACCTGGTTAGGTTTTAGCCATTTTAGTAAGTTTGTAGAAATATATAATTGTGGTTTTAATGATTATCTCCCCAATAATTAATCATACTGAGTACCTTTCTATGCAGTGTACCCAACCTTTTAGCACCAGGAATCAGTTTCGTGGAAGGCAATTTTTCGATGGATTGGTGGCAGGGGGTGCAGGGAGTACAGAGCAGGAGGGAGATGGTTTCAGGATGATTCAAACCCATTACATTTATTGTGCACTTATTATACTGTAATATATAATGAAACAATTATACAACTAACCATAACAGAGATTCGGTGGGAGTCCTGAGCTTGTTTTCCTGCAGCTAGACAGTCCATCTGGGGAGTGATGGGAGATCCTGACAGATCATCAGGCATTAGATTCTCATAAGGAGTGTATAACTCACATCCCTCACACAGGCAGTTCACAATAGGATTCGTGCTCCTGTGAGAATCTAATGCTACTGCTGCTCTGACAGGAGGTGGAGCTCTAATGCGGGTGATGGAGAGTGGCTGTAAATACAGACGAGGCTTCACTCACTTGCCCACCACTCACTTCCTGCTTTGTGACCCCATTCCTAACAGGTCACGGACCAGCCTGTTGGGACCACTGCTTTTATGTACTTATTGGTAGTTCATTTATCTTCTTTGGTGAAGAATCTTTTCAAATATTTTGCCCATTATTTACTGGATAGTTTGATTTCTTATCATTAAGTTTTGAGGATCTCCCCTTTCTGCCCTGTGGGCTGGAAAGTCTCTCTGGCATTAATTTGGGGTAACTGCAATGCTTACCTAATTTGCTTCAAATCTCTCAGGTATCATTTTGATTGCCTTAATGGCCACTGTCCTCAAAACTTTCGTTTCCTTTATTTTTTCCTATTTTGTGTTTGCTTTAGGTAAGAGAATAAATCCGGTTCCTCTTACTCCATATTGTCTGGAAGCAGAAGTTTTTATCTGCTCTGCCCTTTTTAAATGCTGCTTTTGCAAACATAGAAGTCTTTGGCACTTTGAACATAATATTGTGGTCTGTCTTGTGTCATTTCTGTTGATTGAGTCATCTCTCGGCCTTATTTTTGCTCCTTTAAAGGTATTATAACATTTTCTGCCTTCCTTAAACATTGTTAATATTTTTCTCTTAATCTTTTGTATTTAGCAATATTATTATCATGTATCTCTATGTGGTTTCTCTGTACTTATTCTGTGCCAGGATCACATCACCTCTTGAACCTGTTGCTTTATGTTTTTCATTTATTTGGAAATTTCTCTGACATTATTCCTGGAAATATTAAATATTTCTCTCTCTCTCTCTCTCTCTCTCTCTCTCTCTCTCTCTCTCTCTGCTTCTTTGTCTCTTCCTTCCCTCTCTTTCTTCTGTAATTCCAACTACATATATGTTAGACCTCTTGGCATTTCATGTGCCTCTAAAGCTCTTCCTGACATTTCTAATCTATTGTCTTTCTGTGCTTTTGACAGGATATTTTCTTTTAATCTGTATTTCAGTTCAACAATTCCTTCTCCAACTAAATCTAACTTGTAGTTAAATACACCCACAAATCTCTTAATTTTAGTTGTCAGTTCTAGAATTCCTATTTGAGTCTAAGGAGTGTATTTATACTCTCTTCTGAATATCTTATCATGTAATTACAGCAACATATATTAATCACACACACTTTAAGTCTAACTACACAGGGATATGTTTTGAGAAATGTGGCATTGGGTGATTTTGTCACATAAACCTCATGGAGTATACTTACACAAACCTAGAAGGTATAGCCTACTACACACCCAGGCTACATAGCATAGCTTATTTCACCTAAGCTACAAACCTATATAGAATGTGACTGTACTGGTTATTGTAGGCAATTATAGCACAATGGTAATTATTTTTGCATATAAACATAGAAAAGGTACAATAAAAATGCAGTATAAAATATGTAAAATATAGTATGCCTATATAGGACATTTACCATGAATGGAGCTTGCAGGACTGAAAATTACTCTAGGTGAGTCAAGGAGTCAGTGGCCAGTAAATGTGAAGGCATAGAACATGACATTATACTACTGCATATTTTATAAACACTGTTCATTTAGGATATACTGAATTTATTTTAAAAATTGCACTATGATGCCAGAACATTATGATGGCTACAATATCACTAGGTAAGAGAAATTTTTCAGCTCCATTTTAATCCTATGGGATCAACATCATGTATGCTGTCCACTGTTGACTGAAACATTGTTATGTGGTGCATGAATGTACTCCAATAGTTGTATTAACTGTGGACTTGTTTCCATTTTATTCCTCTTGGTTCTAGGTCAATTTTTATCTTCTCTACCTTGTTATTTTTTACTCTGGGTACTAGGGTTTTGTATAAGAAAATATTGAAAGAACTTGATGCTCTGGATGATGTTATAATTCTCCAGAGAGCATTTACTTTTGCTTCTTGAAGAAAGTTAGTTTGGGAGAATATCACAATTCAACCATGCATTGAGCTGATTCAAATTTGGGTTTCTGATTCCTATTTCCCTCCCATTCTATACATTCTCACTAGAAATATTTATTAACTTTTTGAATTGATTCCATGGATTCTAAAAATCTGATAAGGTGGTTCAGATGCTGGGCAGTTAAAAAGAATGACAAGCATCTACCTAGTTCATGACCTAAAAAACGTAAAGTCTAGGAAAGTATCAGTCTATCAAATTTCATGCACATCTACTTAAATTTCTAGAAAAATAATTTGATCTGTTCAGAAACAGCTGACTAATGATAGTCTTGATAGCCTGGCACATTGATCAAATGTATGATTCTAGATTTTATGCCATTGGTGTGATGAATGAGCTCCCTGTTATTTTTTTTTTCTAACTAAAGCCCTCAAGCGATACAGTTAAAACAAATAAATTTCAGAAACACATTGTTTCTAAAAAAAAAAGCAGTAAAGACTATCAATAAGACCTAGTCTTATGGATACTAATATTTGTGCAGAGACATGAATTCACTTTTGGAGCCAATGAAAGCTACATACTCCCTCCAAAATGGAATTGTAGAGAACCCATTTACATGTAAATTTTTGTGTACAGTTTCAGCATGCTTGGATCTCAACTGAAGCTCATGAGTGAATCTATTGTTAAGAATTCCTTCTCTAGAACAAAAAAGTTCTTTCTTTTTTTAACCAAAAAGAAAAATATATTACATTGATGTTTCAATAAATGCTTTCTCATTCAACACTTTTCAATCACATAGGTCATAGCACCCATATTGTATATGTTTTGACTTTTTTTCCTTTACCAGAGAAGTGAAAGTCACTAATAAGAAAGGGAAAATCTTATTTAACTTTTAAATAACAAAATATACTAATAGCAAACATGAAATCTGTGAATACACAGAAGAAGAATTGCCTATCTGCAGCAGGTAGATTTCAGAGAACTGGAGGCCAGCCCCCGATGCCATAAAGCACAGTGAGAACCAATGAACATATGTATGACTGTGTCATGCTCATAGTCAGATTTGTTAGGTCCACACAGTAATTCAAATATGTACATTAGTTTACCACACTTAGAAACTGGGAGTTTTTTGGATTTTTGAGACAGGGTCTCTGTCATCCTGGCTGGAGTGGCACAATTGCGGTTCACTACAACCTCCACCTCCTGGGTTCAAATGATTCTCATGCCTCAGTTTTGCAAGGAGCTGGGATTATGAGTATGTGTGACCATGCCCAGATAATTTTCTTTTTTTCTGCTATTTTTAGTAGAGATTAGGGTTTTATCCATTGGCTAGGCTGGCCTCAAACTCCTAGGCTCAAGCAATCCACCTGCCTTGGCCTGCCAAAGTGCTGGAATTACAGGTGTAAGCCACTGCCTGACCAGGAGATTTCATATTAAAATATTTTTTTCTGTCCCCTCTTTAAAAGTTAAAAGATACAGACACAGTTGGCCCATATCTCTAGGTAGCAATAATCAGCCACTGCTTGTTTTCCCAGTTCACTACAATCATCAGAAGCACCTGCTTCTCTGTTTCACTCATTGCTAGTATGTGGTTGACTTTTGTAGCCATTGGAGCTTGTGACCCATGGCGGTCAGCCCTCAAATAAATGAATGTTGACCCAGTGTCGTAGAACATGCCCTGCTGTGTGGATCTGCTTTCCCCATTTTCTTCTGTCTTTGACAATTACACCTGGCTTTTTGAGAGGAGATTCCAAACTCATACCATTCTCTCTGAATGCATCTCTACTCAATTTTTTCCAGATAACTTCCAGCTGACCTCTTCCCACAGTCTTCTAAAAAAAAAAGCTTCCTGAAAGGATGAAGGAGAAAGGACTGTGCCTGGAATGCTAACCTCACAGTTAACAGCCTCTGTGGCATTCCCATTTCCCCTCATCACCACTTTTTCTTTCTTGTTTCTCTTTTTGGATTTTTCTTTTTTAAATTTTGACCTTCATTAGAAAGGTCATTGAGATACTTAGTTCTGAAAGCTACATCTGAAAAGACTATACTTCTTAGTGAAAATGTCTTAGAAATCAAGGTTAGTATTTGTGGCAGAGCTAGGTCAAAATTAACATATTACAACAGCTTGTGTCAGCCTGGGTTACAAACTTTCCACAAGAAAGGGTAGGCCGAAAGGTCACACTCATCAGCTCATACCACAGAGAATTTCAGAATCTTAAAAGACAATTTCTTCTCTTTATAAATAAAAGAGACTGATTTTCTCTTGCTCCAACCACCACCCCTTCTTACCCATACGCATGACTTCCAAGCACACTACTCACCCACACTTCCCAGCTATAATTTCTCTGCCATCCGTTTCTGTAAATTTGGTTTCCTTGAGTCAGTTCCCAGTTTGCTTACATAGGTATTACACCATCCTACTTTTTCAGTTGCTTAATTGCTCTTATGAAAATGCATATTTAAATCCTTAATGAGCCACTAGCCCAGACCCCAGTGATGACTGCAGTTAATAGCAGAGTTCTCGCTCGCAATTCGTCTTGTGTGACCTGTGCCAGTGGTATGATCTGCTAGTCATGGGACTTCTTCAACCTCCTTCCATCAGGCAAATACAATAGGAAACGCTCTCTCCGGTTTCAGTTGCTGAAATGTAGGCTGCAATCCTGTATCGTACACTCCATCTGACAGCCCACAGGAGGGATGCCAGAGTGTGGTAGGCAACAGTTGCTGCACAGAGAGGTGCTCAATAGACTCTGTACTCAGTTGAAATGACAAGCCTAATGTGGCCATGCATTCAGCATGACGCTAAAATGACACATTATTTTCTGTTATGTGTTCACTAGCATTGGCTTTATTGACCCTGAGGTTGGTGAATGAAAGATGCCCTCACTTTACCACTAATGCTGACTGCACTAATCTTGTACTAATCCTGCTAGGTGAGAGTTCAGATTCTCTGAGAGCCAAGCCGTATCCTCAGAGAACAAAAGATAAGGAGAACTTAAAGCTATTGTCCAAGAGTCTGCGCCTTTTCTCTCCTCTGCTGACCCCAGCATAACCAACATAGAACATGTCATCATCTTCAGTTATAAGACAGCCAGCTCTGAAAGGTGCAGAAACTAAGAAACATTTCTAAATATAGGAGTCTCAGAGTATTTCAGAGCTTCATGTCACCAGAAATGCTATTTGCTTAGACTACCAAAGGAGAGCCACTTGATTTTGCAAGAGGCTATCTTTTTCAATGGGTCCTATCCTTTCTATACTATTTGTTGCAAACCAACATCAATTCCTATATTACATACTGTGTCTCTAAATCAATTTCTCTCTCTCTTTCTCCCTCCCTCCTTCTCTTTCTGTCTCTTTCTTTACAAAGCATGCTGTCTTTCAATTAACATAGTGATGACCTATTGTCACCCGTTACCATGCTAATCCTGAGCTGGTGTGAAATTACTTTATAATAAACACTATGGAGTTCTGACTTTCAATTAATTTTTCACATGCTGAGCTAAATCAGATTAACACTCCCCACCACCATCACCCTTTGACCACAGACGTAATTCCTTCCTTATAATGAAATGGAGGATTAATTTATATGAAGCATATCTGTACACATTTGCAAATAAATGTAAGGATAGACTTTGTGCCATATTTGCATTGTGCACTGTCTCACGTTTAATACAGACTTTCTGAGATGATTAATTTTTTGTGTTCACTGGGGTGGGGAAAGATATTTCGAGTTGTTGTTTTTCTGTTAAATTCTAACTAAATGCCTCCACAAAGAATAAGCAAAGAAATGCTCACATATGCCACAATGCTGAGAGAGTGGTGACTTCTTTAGTAAATCTCACAATGCCACATTAGGAGAAGCGGAAGGAAAATGTAAACACTCTGAAATGGAAACAATGAGCATTAACTGCTAAATTGATTGTTGCTCTCCCTGGATGTGCACATTCACATTCATCCTGAATAAATGGAGGGGAGGGCGTAGAGTAGTTTCTTAAATGACCATTAAGTGGAAGGAATTTGATGACAATTTCAAGCGAATGATGGCTCACACCTTTTTAAAACTCATATAGGCCCTGCACTAAATTATCATTTTGGTGAAATAATTATTTTCATCTTTGAAACTCATTATTAGAATGGAGTGATGGAAGATGGAGTGTAGGCACACACTAAATGAATAAATTTGTGTTTAAAAAAATTAATCATACAACTCAGATGCTAGGCTGTATATTTTTTTCTGTCAGTCTCCAGTGTATTTCATTCATCTTCTTTTATTACTACAAAATATTGATAGAAAAACTTCTCCAACACACAATTTCTTTATGACACAAAATAAGAAAAACTGCCAGCAGAACTAAAGGTATGGCACAATAAAAGATAAATATGAAATCATCAAATCCTTAAAACCAATCTTTTATTAACAATAGAAGAAATAAAATGCTGCTCAGTGTTGTAATAATGAAAACATTGTACCATGAGTTATTTTAAGGCACACTAAGCAAATTATGCTTGGTGAACACTGGAATTTATTGATTCATTCATTCATTCAACAGATATTTATTTAATGCCTGCTGTAGTCTAACCACTACTGCAAGTACAACTGATAAAACAACCCAGACAAATAGACTCTTCCTCCCACATGGAGATTCCCATCTAGAGGGATGCACACTTGAAATGGTAAAGGCAGTTCATCGCCATCCTCATTTAAGGATTTCTTACTATAGCTCACCACTGTACCAAATACCTTCTATGTATAATCATATATTTCAATGCTTATGTTTCATACCTTCCCCTAGGTTATTATCACACACATTTAAAGATGAATAACTAAAGCTTAGAATAAGCTATGTAATTTGTCCAAGGTCCCACAGATAGTGGCAGGGCTAGAATTCAAAACTCAGCTTTACGGACTAAAACCCTGTGCTCTTACTCACTATGCTATACTGCCATGGTTGTTCATTCTCTCGAAAGCATGCATATCAAAGTGAAATAAATCAGAAACAAGGTCAAATAACACATATCTCACCTTAAGTAGTAGCTAAATAATGCTTACAAATGGATATAGATGGTGGAATCTCAGTCACTGGAGAGTCCAGAAGCGGGAGGATGATGGGGGTGAGGGATGAAAAATTACCTATTGGGTGCAATGTACACTATTCAGCTGACAGTAAGACTAAACACATAGACGTCACCATCACCAATATATCCATGTAACGAAATTGCACTTCATACTCACTCAGTCTGTAAAAATGTTAAAAAGCATGTATCATTATCTTCGATTTGTCCAAATTTTATTTTTTTACACAATGGTGGGCAAAATAGAAGCAAAAGGGATAATCCATGACCTAAGGAGATTTCTGGTCTATTGGGAGAAATTTATGCATTTGTAAAACACCTATTATTAACTTTCTTTTGTGCAGACAAGTTTATAGGCTGCAGACATTCAGTGTGCATGTCATGGGGGAAGGGAACAGAATTATTTTCTGACATTAATCTCTATTGAATAACATATTCAACATCTATGACTTTACATATTATAAAGTACATTATTAATTTAACAGAAGATTTTAAAGAAATGTTGAAATAATAGCACATTAAATGTGTCTATTATATGCTATACAATGTGCCTTAATATCGGTTTCATGAAATTGTGAAAAGGTTAAATTTTTACAGTCTTAAATACAATGGTGTAAGAACAATTTGTTCCATAAAGATTTAAAAGCCTTCACATTGAAACTATATGGACACTAAGGCACAATTTAAAAGAGAATCTTCTGGACCACTGATAATTTCTGTCATGGTATTATTAATTTTTGTTATTTTTTTCTAGATATTCATCCAATTGATCAAAGTTTTGAAATATTATCACAAATGCAATAAAAAATCTGTATAAGTTTATTGAATCCTGATATCTGCAGTTTTTTTCTAATTTATGCCTATTTTTTCCATTTTTATTTTCTCTCTTTTCACTTGATCAGACTCCCTTTATCTCCCTGCTTATTTTTCTATTTCTCTTCTTTATGGTTTCTTAATGAACCATTTTATTCAAACAGCCAACACTTACATTTGTTTCCTGATGCTAGTGTTTTTTATTTATTAATTCATCTATTTTTGCTTTTATGCTAATTAATTCTTCTAACTGCTTTGCATAGGTATATTTTTCTATCTTTCATAATTTCTTGAGTTGACTAATAATGTATAATTTGTCTTTTCTAAAATACTGTGAATTTTCCTTCAAGTACAGCTTCTCTATATCTCATAGTTATTTTCCCAAATATTCTATATTTAAGAAATTTTGAGGTTTTTCTATATTTAAGAATTTTTTAGAATAATGTTTTCCAAATGATTCGGCTTTTCTCTCCTTATACTTTCAGTATCAATTTTCAATTTTAATAGAATGCACTTCAGAATATTATCTAGTATCCAGTCAAGGAGATACTTGCATAAAGTGCATTTGCTGTTTCTGTAGTATAAAGTTTAATGATTATCTATTAAAACAAGGTTCGTTATTTGTCAGTGTATTTCCATGGCTATAAAGGAATATCTGAGAGTGGGTAATTTATAAAGAGAAGAGGTTTAATTGGCTCACAGTCTGCAGGCTGTACAGGCATTTGCTCAGCTTCTAGAGAGGACCTCAGGAAGCTTACAATCATAGTAGAAGGCAACAAGGGGCAAGCATGTCACAGGGCAAGAGTGGGAGTTAGAGAGAGAGTGGGGAAGTGCCACACTCCTTCAAACAACTGGATCTCAATAAAATCACTGAGTGAGAACTCATTCATCACCAAGATGATGGCACTAAGCCATTCATGAGGGATCTGCCCCCATAATACACTACCTCTCACCAGGTCCCACCTCCAATACTGCAGGTCATTTCAACATGAGATTTGAAGGACACTAACATCCAAACCATATCAATTATCATTCAGATTATCCATGTCCTAGTTATTCCTTGAACGTTTTATCTGAAAGTAACTGAGAAGGTTGTGTAAGATCTTCTAATGTCATTATATTTCTGTTAATTATTTTTGTTGTAGCAGTTTCTGCTTTTAAATTTCAATGCTATTATACAGGATTTAAATGTTTGTGGTAGTGTGTCTTCAGCAGTAAAACTGACTCTCTGGTCTTATTTAATAAGTCAACATAATGGAATATTAAATGTGATATTGTTTGTAAGTTATCATGAATGCAATAAAAAATCTTTATTTTTTCACTTATGCAAAAAATTTCAATATATTTTGACACACACACACACACACATACATTAATTCAACCAAGTATTTATATTCATTGAAAATAATAAAAAAGCCCTATATGTACTTACACACAACAATCTCAGAAAGTTTTTCTATATGATTAAGTGAGGTATAGAATAATGTGTAGATTAACAAGTCCACAGAAGGCAGTTTGCCACAGTAGTAAGAATCTAGGTTCTGAAGTGAGTGTGATTGAACCAATTCTGGTTCCAATTTCCACTGACTGTGACCTAGGACAAGTTATTTAATGTCTCTGTTTCCTCACTTGTGAAATGGGAATAAGAATTTATCCATCTGGTGTTTGGGAGGGTATTAAATGAACTAGTACAAGAAAAGTATCTAAAACACTGCCTTGCACCAGCAGTCAATACCTGTTAGTTAATTAACATTTAAAGCAAAAAAAGACAAAGGAAAGGAAAAACTTCATATACAAATAAATGGATAGACAGACAGACAGGAAGATGATAGATAGATAGATAGATAGATAGATAGATAGATAGATAGATGATAGATAGAGGTAGACAGATATGGTTTGGCTCTATGTCCCCACCCAAATTTCATGTCAAATTCTAATCCCCAATGTTGGAGAAGGGGCCTGGTGGAGGTTGCTTAGATCATGGGGGTGGATTTTCTCAGTGAGTGAGTTCTCATAAGCTCTGGTTGTTTAAAAATATGTAGCACTGCCCCCTTCACTTTCTCTTTTCCTCTTTCTCTGCCATATGAAGAAGGTGCTTGCTTCCCCTTCACCCTCAACCATGATTGTAAGTTTCCTGAGGACTCCCCAATTGTGCTTCCTATACAGCCTGTGGAACTATGACTTAAGTAAACCCCTTTTCTTCACAAATTACCCAGTTTTGGGTAGATCTTTATAGCAGTGAGATAATGGATAATAGAGAATTGGCACTAGGAAAGTGGGGCAATGCTATAAAGATACCTGAAAATATTGGGAGCAGCTTTGGAATGGGGCAATGAGCAGAGGTTGGAACAGTTTTGAGGGCTCAGAAGCAGACAGGAAGATGAGGGAAGGTTTAAAACTTCCTAGAGACTTGAACAATTTTGATCAAAATGTTGATAGTGATATATACAGCAAAGTCCAGGCTGAGATGGTCTCAAGGGGAAATGAGTAACTTATGGGGAACTAAAGTAAAGGTTATCCTTGTTATGCTTTAGAAAAGAAACTAATGGCATTGCACCCCTGCCCTAGAGATCTGTGGAACTCGGAACTTGAGAGAGATGATTTAGGGCATCTAGTGGAAGAAATTTCTAAGGAGCAAAGCATATAAAACGTGACCTGGATGCTTCTAACAACATATCCTCATATGCATTTCTCAAAGATATGGTCTGAAATTGGAACTTAAATTTAAAAGGAAAGCAGAGCATAAAAGTTTGGAAAATGGGTAGCCCAGCCATGTGGTAGAAAAGAAAAAGCAATTTTCTGGGAAGGAATTCAAGCAAGCTACAGAAATTTACATAAGTAAAGAGCCAAATGTTAATAGCCAAGACAGTGGGGAAAATGCCTACAAGACAAATGCGACCTTTGTAGCAGTCCCTCCCATCACAGGCCTGGAGGCCTAGAAGGGAAAAATGATTAAATCTTTTATATATATTGATACACACATACACATACATATATATAAATACACACAGAGAGAGAGAGTAAAGTATCCTTTAGCCCTACCTGTATCTGTCCCCTTTGCAAGGTGATTTCACAGCTTCTCCTGTTGAAAGGTAGAATCTATTTTCTTACCCCTTGAATCTGGGCTGGTCTTAGCTATTGGAATGCAGCATAAGTAGCAGTTTGCCAGTGCAAAACCGAGGCCTCATAAGGTTTCCTGTGTGCTTCTGCTCCCCTTCTCTTGGATCTTTGCCTTTGCCACCAGGAGAACAAGCCTGACTTTGCCTGCTGAAGGAGGTGAGTCCACACTGGAAATCCTAGTCATCTTATCTGCCCAGTCAAGGACATCATAGATAAGCCTAGCCTAGCCCATCTAAAAAACCAGACACATGAGAGAGGCCAGCTGAGACTAGAATACTCCTCAGCTGGCTCATAACAAAATTAATATTTTCTGTTTTAAGTCACTGGGTTTGGACTGGTTTGCTAAGTACCAGTAGCAAATTGATATAGAACAATACATAAGAACTGACAGCAAGGACTCTCATAGTTATGAATTTTGGTTGACAGAAGTCAGGATGCACTGCAAAATATATTTCACTAGAGAGCCTTCTAGATAACTCACGTTTCACAATGTGCAAGTATCACCAATTTTTAAAGTATCAACATTTTTAAGAGAATAAGAGAATCATACACTTACTCATTCTAACCAGAAATAAACAAGATATCTGTTGTGTTTCTGAACCAAAAAAAAAGATATAGACCAGCATCTGTGGAATTTTCAAGTGATCTTTAATGCCAAAAGTGTATGTCATGAGGGAAGAACCCCCTCATGGCTTCCATTCCCACAGTACCCAGAGAAGACTGGTGAAGGACACCTTGCAGATGCACAGATTAAGAATATGTATAACTTCTTGGATGTGCTATTATAGTGATAGTACAATATTCTTATGTGACAAAGAAATAAAGGAAAGGAGAACACATGAGTTTAAATCACTGTGTTAGTCTAATGCAGTTTGTGGACATTTACTTATTTAGTTATTTATCCTTTTTTTCAAATTTTGGAATGAGTCTCACTCTGTCACACAGGTTAAAGTGTAGTGGCACAATCTTAGCCACACAGGCTAAAGTGTAGTGGCACAATCTTAGCTCACTGCAGGCTTGACCTTTCAGGATCAAGCAATCCTCCTACCCCAGCCTCCCGAGTAGCTGGGACTAGAGGCGTGCACCATTAGGCTGGGCTAAATTTTATATTTTTTGTAGAGACAAGATTTTACCATGTTGCCCAGGGCTGGTCTTAAACTCATGGTCTCAAGTGATCTGTCTACCTCAGCCTCCAAAGAGCTGGGATTACAGGCATGAGCAACTGTACCTAGCTAATATTTATTTTTTCAACATCTATTTAGTGATTGTTGTATGGCAGAGCAAGATTAGTCATCTGAATTATTCAGAGTATAAAATGTGGTCTTTATCTTGAAGGAACAATGATAGAACAATAAATGGAATAAATAAGTGTCAAAACAATGTCTTCTTTAAAGCCTCTTTTATTATAGTTTCTTGAATATTTGTCATTTTTATAGTTTTCAGTTCTTCTAATATTATCATATAAATACTATAACTTGTGAGCAAAATACCATTTAACTGAAAGCTTATGAATGAGAAAAAAAGCAACCAGAAAATATCTAAGAGTTAACGTTAGATATCTCCTTATTTAATAATTAAGAACTAAAAGTAGTATGGTTATTGTAAATAAAAATTGAATGAGCTTCTTCTTAATGTGATGAACTAGATTTCAAATTACAAGCTATAATCCCTTTTCTAAGAGATTAAAAATAAAACATTATTACTAAAATCAGAAATAATAGCATTTTTAGCATTTCTATATGCCAGAATAATGATGTACAAAACAGTGGGTACAAATTAAGAAAGTGTTTGCTCAGTTCAGAGATAGGAAAAAGTTACATGAAAAAACCGGGGTAGGACTAGGCAAGTAAACAGAGGAGGGGAGGCTATTGCAGGCTGGAGAGCAAATATGAATCAAGTGCTTCAGGTGGCAACATATGTGTTTGTGCATGTTACTTAAAGGCACACATATATGTGTATATCCCTACTACTTAAAAGCATACATGCACATAAATACATTGACATGTGCTTCCATTTAAGGATAAGTCTTTTAATTCACCCAACAGTCCACTAGACTCAATTCTTTGATATCTGAAACCCCATATTTTTCAACAACTGGCATGATGCCTGGTACACAGTAGGTATTCAAGAAATATTTCTTGAATGAATGAATGGACACTGTAGAATAGATGTCAAAATGCTGATGCTCAAGGTGTGACTTTCCCAGTAACAAGGAGTTAGTAAAATATATTTCTGACAGGATTTTCTTCTTCATTTCCTTTTTATTCAAAGTCATCCTTGGACTAGAAGCATCAATATCATGTATATACCGATTCTGAACCTACATTTTAACCAGAACCTCAGATGAATTGTATGTACCTGAAAGTTGAAGAGGCACTGTGCTATTATGTCTTATGTCTTAGAAAAATAAGAAGGTGAGTTAGAGCATTCTGGAGGTTTGTGAAGGAGAAAAGAAGAATTAATGTGGAGATGTTAGTGGGAAGTACTTTGCGGAAGGCTGTGAATACAAGTCTGAGGAATTCATCTTAAAAACCAGGGTTTCCAAAGTAGGAATCTTTAGACTCCAAGGGGGACAGCAGGAAAGCAATCTACTGGACTGTGAGGAAAAAAATTGAGAACTCACTAGTATGTAATTTCTATCTAAAAACAAAGAGACTTGACTTTACTAATAGTTGTTCTATTTAATGTTCGGCTACACCCATTCCTGCCTCACTCATTAGGTTACAATTCAGATAGGCAGCATGGGAAACACAAGTCCAGCAGCCCACAGAAGCATCACTCCCTTGCTCCAACTCCTCCCCACACCTGTATGCACTATTGGGTAACAAACTATAGGTAGACTCACTTAAGAAAACCCTTGTCTTAATCACAATGTTCTCGTTAAAATAGCCTTCACAAAATGAACAAGTGATCTTAAATAATTCCTGAGCAAGCACATGCACATGTACATATATGTGTGTACACACATGTGCACATACACATGGGATATGTGGTTAAAAACGCAAGCACACATGAACAAGAAAATGAGAGAGATAATTCTTCTCCTACATCTGATAAAAGATGTTACCCACATTACAAGGGAAAAACAATAACAATCTCTTCAAATCTGACAAGAAGGCAGCCAACAAGTAAAAAATGTAAGTGCTTTTCAAAAGAGGCTTATGTTATGAAGTCGGCATGTCAAAAACAAATGTCTGGAAATATTTCCATGGATTGTGTTTTTGTTGACAATACTAATGTAAGTATATATTCTATAAAAAAAAAAGCTTGCATATCTCCATATTTAAAACGATTGGAGAAAAATGACTAACCTAAAAAAAATCTTCTAGATAGAATTAGATTGAGTTTAAACAAATGTAAAAATGCAACACCTGTTTAGTCTTCAAAAACAACTGACTGACATAAGGGAAGATGAAAATGGATGAGCTGGATTTAAGCAAAAACCTTGGCTTCACTGTTGGTTGGAACTGAATAATGAGTATCGTGATTTAGTAAGTGTAACCCATCTTGAACTTCGTCGGTTTAGATGTAAATATCTCTGTGAGGTATCTTTCTCAAATGTGACATATAATAACACCAAGTACTTAAATAAGCTGAATTTAGAAATCACCGTAACTCAAATAAACCAAAAATTTAAAAAATAATGAAATCTATCCAACCATGTTGTTCTCACCAAATATAGTGCAAGGGCTAATAAATTTTATACCATTAATAAATTTTAACCTAATGGATTTAAATATTTACTTTCTCTACATCAGCATGTCTTCATATTTGTTTTTGTGTATATTGTATAATGTTTGGTGTTTAGCTTACAATATTTCACCTTATTTTATCAAATGCAAGTTGTAATCAATTAAAATCGGTAGCATAACTGTATGTTCCACTAAGAAAGATAAGAATACTATAATTTTAATGCTTCTAATGTTTAAAGGCATCAAATTTCACAGATGTTAAAATCTGATGGAGGGGTAGTACAACTAGAATAATTATGATTAAGTGTGGCTGCTAATAAAACAAAAAACAGCAGTGGCCTTAGCAGCATCAGAGTCTTTCTCTTTCCTACAAAATTCTGGAGATATGCAGTTCAGGCCTGGTAGGGGGATTCTACTTTGCAAAGATGTCAGTGAATCAAGTTTTTCCATCTCTCTGCTCTGTCATCTCTATAGTGTGGTTCAAAGTGAAATCTAAAAAGTGAGAAGTGAAAGATAAATGCCAGTTCTTTCTTAAGGAAGGAAGGAAGGTACAGAATTCCCCATACACTTCCACTTATATCCCATTGGCCAGAATCTGGCTGTACAACCAGGCAAAAGTACAAAGGAGGCAGAGGAGTGTAGTATTTCCTAGGTGGCCACGGTGCCAGCTACACTAGCTTAGGATAGAAAAATATCAGGTATTGGAAGACATCCATATGTCTATCCATAATAAATAACTAGTACAGGAATACATGTGATATAGTTTGACTGTGTCCCCGCCCAAATCTCATCTTGAATGTAACTCCCACAATTCCCGGATTTTTGTTTGTTTGTTTGTTTGTTTTATAAAAGAGAGACATTTAATGGACTCACAGTTCCATGTAGTTGGGGAGACCTCAAAAATTCCCCTGTCTTGTGGGAGGAACCTGGTGGAAGGAAATTGAATCATGGGGGCAGGTCTTTCCCATGCTGTTCTTGTGATAGTGAATAAGTCTCATGAGATCTGATGGTTTAAAAAATGGGTGTTTCCCTACACAAGTGCTCTCTCTTTGTCTGCTGCTATCCATTTAAGATGTGACTTGTTTCTCCTTGCCTTCCACCATGATTGTGTGGCTTCCCCAGCCATGTGGAACTGTAAGTCTATTAAAGCTCTTTCTTTTGTAAGTTGTCCAGTCCTGAGTATGTCTTTATAAGCAGTGTGAAAATGAACTAAAACAGTAAATTGGTACGCGTAGAGGAGGGCATTGCTGAGAAGATATCCAAAAATGTGGAAGCAACTTTGGAACTGGGTAACAGGCAGAGGTTGGAACAGTTTAGAGGGCTCAGAAGAAGACAGGAAAATGTGGGAAAGTTTGGAACTTTCTAGAGATTTGTTGAATTGCTATCAGATCAAAAGCCTGATAGCAATATGAACAATAAGGTCTAGGCTGAGGTGCTCTCAGATGGAGATGAGGAACTTGTTGGGAACTGAAGCAAAGGTGACTCTTGTTATGTTTTAGCAAAGAAACTGGTGGCATTTTGCCCCTGCCCTAGAGATTTGTGGAACTTTAAACTTTAGAGACATGATTTCTGTCAGAAGAAATTTCTAAGCAGCAAAGCATTCAGGACATGACATGGGTGCTGTTAGAGGCATTCAGTTTTATAAGGGAAACAGCATAAAACTGGAAAATTTGCAGCCTGACAATGCAACAGAAAAGAAAATCCTATTTTCCGAGGAGAAATTCCAGCCAGCTGTAGAATTTGCATAAATAACAAGGAGCAAAATGTTAATCACCAAAACAATGAGGAAAATGTCTCCAGGGCATGTCAGAGACCTTTGTGGCAACCCCTGCCATCACAGGCCCTGAGGTTTAGAAAGGAAAAATGGTTTTGTGGGCCCTACTGTGTGCAGTCTAGGGACTTGGTGCCCTGCATCCCAGCTGCTCCAACCATGACTAAAAGGGGCCAACATACAGCTCAGCCTGTTGCTTCAGAGGGTGGAAGTCCCAAGTCTTCATGGCTTTCACATGGTGTTAAGCCCTCAGGTGCACAGAAGAACTGAGGTTTGGGAACCTCCGCCTACATTTTATAGGATGTATGGAAACGCCTGGATGCCCAGGCAGAAGATTGATGAAGGGGCAGTTCCCTCGTGGAGAACCTCTGCTAGGGCAGTACATAAGGGAAATGTGGGGCTGGAGCCCCCATACAGAGTCCCTATTGAGGCACCACCCAGCAGAGCTGCAAGAAAAGGGCCACCATTCTCCAGAACCCAGAATTGTAGATGCACCGACAGCTTGCACCATGCACCTGAAAAAGCTGAAGACACTCAATGCCAGCCTGTGAAAGCAGCCAGGATAGGGGCTATACCCTGCAAAGCCACAGGGGCAGAGCTGACCAAGGCCATGGGAGCCCACATCTTGCATCAGCATGATCTGGATGTGAGACATGGAGATCATTTTGGAGCTTTAAGATTTGACTGTTTTGTTGGATTTTAGACTTGCATGGGGCCTGTAGCCCCTTTGTTTTGGCCAATTACTCCCATTTGAAATGGTTGTATTTACCCAATGCATGTACCCCCATTGTATCTAAGAAGTAACTAACTTGCTTGTGATTTTACAGGCTCATAGCCAGAAGGTACTAGCCTTGTCTCAGATGAGACTTTGGACTGTAGACTTTTGAGTTAATGCTGAAATGAGTTAAGAATTTGGGGGGCTATTAGGAAGGCATAATTGGTTTTGAAATGTAAAAACGATGTGAGATTTTGGAGGGGCCAGGAGTAGAAATAATATGGTTTGGCTGTGTCCCCACCCAAGTCTCATCTTGAGTTGTAACTCCCACAATTCCCACATGTCATGGGAGAAACCTGGTGTGGGGTGGGTGGGTGGGGGAAGGCTGGTAATTGAATCATAGGAGTAGGTCTTTATCATGTTGTTCTCATGATAGTAAGTCTTACCATATCTAATGGTTTTACAATTGGGAGTTTCCCTGCACAAGCTCTCTTTGCCTGCTACCATCCATGTAAGACATGACTTGCTCCTCCTTGTCTTAAACAATTATTGTGAGACCTCCCAGCCATGTGGAACTGTAAGTCCATTAAACCTCTTTTTCTTCCCAGTCTCAGGTATGCCTTTATTAGCAGCATGAAAACAGACTAACACAGCATATATGTAGTTTACACATAAATAAATACAGATACATTTATTTCTCTGTAGGTTTGGTGCAGGTTTGGAGACAACTACTGTAGGAAATCATTCTTAAACCTAACGGGTATCTTACTTTGGGTTCCCTGGAAGCAGGGCCTGAGATGGGAATTTTTGTTCAGGTGACTTACTGAAAGAGATTCCTCTCAGAAGAAGGAATGTGAAAAGCTGGATGGAGCATAAAGAAAAAGCCAAGCAAGAATATGGGTCAGCTGGAGGCTAGCAAGAGTCTGATCTCTCAGGAGCAACTGGAAACAGAATTGCTTCCATGTTAAGTAAAGGGGCAGGTGTTTTGTATACCTGATGGATCTGTTGTTGTACAAAAAATAGGGGATGGTTATCTCTGAGGCCTGCCAGCTCCTATTTGGCCCAAAGTGCTTCTCTAGAGAGGGGCAGTGTGAGCTGTTTGCAGCAGACATTCACAAGGTGGGGGATGCCTACTGGTTTCATTGGTTTTTCCATGACCCCACAGCTGATGATCTTCCTTTAATCAAATACGTAATACTGTGTATTGCCTTACTCATTCACTTTGTTTATTAATTTCATCATTCACTCATTAATTCATTAAGAAACTGCTATGAGCTAGGTGCTAATAATATCAGAATTGTCTAAACTGGCTAAGCATTCATTATTCACAGCCTCCTCCTACACAGGGACGAAGCTGCAGGTGCTCTATCAGTTGGCCCTGGTGTTGAATGTCAGTCCTCTGGTGAATATTTTGTACCTCTATTACCTGCTCACTTCATCTCATTTGAAATTCTTGGTCATGAACTACTGTTTTCCCCTCTCTACCAACAATCAAGAAAAGGTGAACAATATAAAAACATGCTGGCTGGATGTTGTGCCTGTGCCTCAAAGCCTAACATATCTGTGTTTGAATCATGGCTCTGTGATTCAGATTCATCTGTAAAGTGAGATTAATAAAATATGAGGTTATTTGTGTAGAGAACTAAATTAAATTATATATATATATATCTCCTCTATAAAATATATATGTTATACTATATAATAGATATTATATATATATTGTTATACATATATAATATATATTATATATAATACATTTATTATTATACATATATAATATATATATATATTTTTTTTTTAGACTGGCTTTCACTCTGCTGCCCAGGCCGAAGTATAGTGGCATGATCATGGCTCACTGCAGCCTCAAACTCTTGGGCTCAAGTGATCCTTTGGCCTCAGCCTCCTGAGTAGCTGGGATTACAAGTGCATGTAACCACACTCTGCTATTTTTTTTTTCTAGAGACCAGGTCACACTATGTTGCCCAGGCTGGACATTCTTAGCCTCAAATGATCCTCTTCCTTTGGCCTCCCAAAGTGCTGGGATTACAGGCATGAGCCACTACATGCAGCTGATATTATGGAATGCTTATATAAGCATTTTTCTCAATTTAACCTCTGAAAGATTACTCAACTCCATTCACTTTACCATCATCAGTGCCATTACAGGAGTCAAACTACTAATCCTTGCCTTAAACTCTACAATAGTTCTTAACTCCTTCCTTTAATGCATTTTTTTTTGGCACATAACATGGGTTAAGTCACTGCCCACAAACAATTTTTCAATGGCTTCCCATTGCACCAAAGATAATAACACACTCTATTGCTTGGTCTGCAGGCTTCACGTGATCTGTCCTGTGTCTCCACCTGTCTCTTTCCTACCCTCATTATGCTTCTGCTACACTGGCTTCTTTCTCCTTCTCTTTGAACACACCAATCCCTTTGCTGCTTTGGGGCTTCCACACATGCACCCCTGTTCCTTTTCTCTATGGAACCTTCCATGCCTCACCTACTGTGGATTAATTTCTTTTCAACCTTCAGGTACCAGTTTAAGTATTACTTGTCAACAATGCCTTCCTTCACTCAAAATCCAAGTCAGGTCCTCCTCATTATTACCTCTCATGTTCTTTCCCTTCCTGGCCCTCATCACAATTCATCATTATCCTTATGCATGTGTGTTAGCTTAATGTCTGTACCCCATGCTCCCCCTAGATGGCAAAGATTGTAAATGTTTCATTGCTTCATTCTCATATTCAGTGTCCACCACTGTGCTTGGCAAGAAGTGCCTGCCCAAAAGACAGTTGCTGGATAGCTACACAGCTGACAATTAATTTTTGGGCCCTTGCTGTTTGCCAGACACCATTCTAAGCTTTACATTCTCATTTAATGCTCAAATTCCACTAGGTAATTACTAGTGTTAGCCTTATTTTATAGATTAGGACACCAAGGAAAAGACATTAAGTTTCAAACCAAGTTGACAGCTCATTCATTAAATGTTCATCCAGGCCAGACATGGTAGCTCGTGCCTGTAATCCCAGCACTTTGGGAGGCCAAGGTAGGCAGATCACCGGAGGTCAGGAGTTCGACACCAGCCTGGACAACACAGTGAAACCCCGTCTCTACTAAAATTACAAAAGTTAGACAGGCATGGTGGTGGGTGCTTGTAATCCCAGCTACTCTGGAGGCTGAGGTAGGAGAATCATTTGCACCTGGGAGGCAGAGGTTGCAATGAGCTGAGATTGTGTCATTGTACTCCAGCCTGGGCAACAAGAGCAAAACTCCATCTCAAAATAAAGGAAAGCAAAGGGGAAGGGAAAGGGAAAAGGAAAAGGAAAGAAAGGAAAGGGGAAGGAAGGAAGGAACAAAGGAACGAAGGAATGAAGGAAAGAGAAAAGGAAAGAAAAGAGAGAAAGAAAGAAAAGTTCATCTATATTTTTCAACACCTAATATTTCAGGCACTTGGATTGTATCAATGAACCAAGCAGACAAAAACCCCTGCCCTCATGAATCTTACTCTCTTGCACATGATAAAGGATAAAGCTTAAACTTGCACCCAGCAGTGAAACTCTGGAGCATAAGGCTTTATTTCTATTCCACACCCCAACCTTCAAACAGAATTAACATTGTGTAGAGACTTTAATGGACGTTTCATTTTGAAAACTACACATACCTAACTTCCGGTTATTCATTCATACCACTTTTGATTTGTCATTATTAAGTTTCTCCTGAGTTCTTAAGGAAAAATGAAATGCAAAACAAATCATAATCTCCCTTAGAACTTTATTCCTCTTTAAATTCCCAGCACCTGACACCTGTTAAGCACACAGTGGCAACAAAGTGCACATTTATTTTGAACGAATGAATGAGGTCCAATTAATGATTCTCTCCTATGTGCATTACCACTTAGTTGTTAGTGTGCAAAGCTTTTCTTATTATTTGCTTTGATTTTTTTTTTAGGCAATAGACTAAGGACTTAACTCACTAAGGCTATATCTTATCAAGCACATGAATATGTAGAGTGAAAATTAGTGAGGTTTTCACCCCTGGGGGGAAGGCAAGAGTATTGTAGAGAGGCTTAGGGAGAGGACAGATGCCTTGATCTGCAGCTGTATTTGGCAACAGGAAGGAGGCACTGGCAGTGGGGAGTGGAAAGAATTGGAAAACAAGAAAGAGGGACAGAAAGAAAAGAAGAAGGAGACAAAAAATAAGGGCACTAGTGAGACCAAACACTTTTAACACTATGCAGTCATTTTTTATAAAAGAAAAGATTGATTTAGAATATACTCTTCCTCTCTCTCTTTTCTCTCGATCTTCTTATATTAATAGACATAATTATTTACATGTAATTTCTTGCTGGCACAATGTTTAATTTCTATACCTAATGAATTATTACCAGTTGAATAAATAATATTTAATTATTTATTTAATTAACCAAAACTCAAGCATAAGCCATTCATTTGCTTAATACAATATTTTTTCATAATATGAAGAAATTTATCATTTAAAAGAGCTTCACAACTTGACCATATTCTCATCATATGCATTACGCTTGCTTATTATTTTATTGTAAAAAAGTGTCCTGGAAAATTTCTCAGTAGCTTAAACCGTAGGAAAGAGGGAAGGTGAAAAGAAGTGATCTTGCATTCTTGAAATTCCTTCAGGCCACATCATTTCATCACCCTCATATACAGAGGTTTAACCTGCATGATAGAGTTACATAAAATATAAAAAGCAATAAGAAACCAGCACTTTCACTCTTTCCTGATATTTCCCTCATGGTGCTACATGTGAAATGAGCTCATCTGTTACCAACTCCTAGAAAAATGGAAGAGAACTGTGCACTGATAAAACATCATTCCTTCTGTTATGAATTTTGCCACCTGATCTTAAACATTAATTGGCATATAGCATGAATGCTGTAAATATATATTGGTGACTTGATTAAAAGCTAAGTTCTGGAATACTATTGTTATCTTCATAATTCTAAAGCAGAGTTTTGGAGCACTGTTCTAATGAATTCTTCACCCTTGGTCACACATTCAGGTGATACCTACTTCTGCCTTTTGACACTAAAAACAATAGCACCAAGATCTATAATTAGGGCTACAAATCTCAGAAAAAAAACATGGGAGATTCAGGTTTTCCTGCTGCACACCCTTCCCTGTTCTCTAGTGAACAACAGAGAACCAGGGAGATAATCAAATATAGGAGAATCTCATATCACAATAATTGCAATTATTTAAGCAGCCACCAGAACCCAGAAAGGCCATTCTTTTAAAATATAACCCTCGAATTCAACCCTTTCTTGAAAACAAAAAACCTTCCAATAAAAATAAGCAGGGTAGTTCTGGTTTTTCCATATTACCATACTTTCTAAGAAGTCACAACAGAATTACCTAGCTTTGATAAGATGGCAATAAATGCATGTAACAATGTTCCAAGGGGAGCAAAGGGAGGTCAAGTCCTTTTTCCTGAACAAAAGGCCTTCAAAACTAGGAATGAAGCTGTAGCCTTAAATATTTCAGAATAAAACCTGTAACCTTCACAGGGACTTTTATTCCAGCTGTGTTCACATTCATTATAATGACTCTGGAGAACAGAACTGACTCATTTTAGATGATGACTACATAACTATTCATTTATACTTAATGAGTTTATTCCACCAGGTATATGATGATCTCTAAACAAATAGTGTCATCGAATCACACATGTCAATAAACTTGAGCACTAAACTGATTCCACCTAGCAAAGGTAATGATAAACTAGAAGGAAAAAGAGTTGTGTCTAATTAATGAAAATGTCCTTTGTATTTTCTAATGTTGAAACATTAACTTGAAAATGGCTTTCCCTGCAATAATTTACAGACAAGCACTCTTTAATGAGAAAACAATTCAAATTTAGGTGCAATTGAACTATAATTATTTGATTAACATTATTAAATTCTTGTTGATTCTACAGTCTAGATGAAGTGTGTCATTTTTTTATAAGTTTCATATGATGGAGTTTTGCTTTTCAACCTCAGGATTCAATTGGTCCTGAAAATGTCCTTAGGAACCTCCTTTTGAGTCTGATGAATAAAACCTAGGTGGCTGGGATTCATTTCACTTGTCTCTTTTCATAATGATAATTTTATTTTTATGTTCAAGAAGCACCAGAATAAATCCAGGAGAATTGATGGATTCTCTGCTGATTTGTGTGTAATTGAAATGATGGGAATCACTTGACTGAAGGAAACTCCCTTCAATGAAACGAAATCCTTATCTATATGTTTAGGTTTAACTAGGTAGTACTGACAACTCAAAGTATTCTCACAGAGCATGAAAAACTTACATTTAAAAGGGCTGGGACCAGTGGCTCAGGCCTGTATTCCTGGTACTTTGGGAGGCCATAGCAGGTAGATCACCTGAGGTCGGGACCCAGACTAGCCTGGCCAACATGGAGAAACCCTGTCTTTACTAAAAATACAAACATTAGCCAGGTGTAGTAGTGAGGGACTGTGTTAAGGAAAACCGAGTCCACAAGGGGCGTGATTTCAAAGGCAAGAACTTCCCAGCTCCATGCCTCCTTCAGGGAACCTAGAGTTCTTTGTCTGACATTCCTGGCGTGTGGACTAGGTAGAAACTCCAGGTGAGCTCCTTTGTTTAAAAAGGAAAAGCTCTGGGAGGACGGAGCTCTAGTAGCAGACCCAGCAGCCAATTCAGTATCAGAGTCAAAGATCAATCACTCCAGAGGAAGTTTGAAAGAACTCCTCTCATTGGACAAGAACATGAATGGAAGAGGAATAACTCCCGGGTTAAAATCCCCCTGCCACTTACCTCTGCAGATTCCTCCCTTGGATCCCCTCCCATGGCAGTGTGGGAGCGCTCTCGCGCTCTGCCTACTAAATTACTGTGCAAAACTCTTTGGGTCCACAATATTCATTCCAACAGTAAGCTCCCCACACCTCTGGGGCCCCTTTCCCATTACTGGGGCAAAGAGAGGCCAAGAACCTGGGTACATCTGATCCAGGAGGGAGCTGAGCCCCTGCGTCCAGTGACCCGGTTACAATAGCACACCTCTGTAATCCCAGCTACTAGGGAGGCTGAGGCAGGAGAATTGCTTGAACCTAGGGGGCAGAGATTGCAGTAAGCCAAGATTGCACCACAGCACTCTGGCCTGGGTGACAGAGCAAGACTCTGTATTTAAAAAAAAAAAAAGAAAGAAAGACTTATATTAAAAAGAAAAACAAGAGAGACAGCGATAAGGAGAAACATCCCAAATCAATAATCTAAACTTACACATCAAGAAACTAAGAAAAAAGGGGCAAATAAATCCAAAACAGCAGAAGAAAAAAATAATAATAAAGGGAGAAGCTAAAAATAATAAAAACTAAAATCAAAAGGTAGTTCTTTGTAAAGGTTAACAAAATTTATAAATCTCTATCTGGAGTGGCAAAGACAAGAAGAGAAAATATCTAAGTTACCAGTATCAGGAATTAAATAGGATATATATTTACAGATATAAATACTACATTATGAAAAGGATAATTTAAAAATATCAATCATTTTATGCCCATAAATTCAATAACCTAAATAAAATGGACAAACTCTTTGAAAGACACAAACTATTAAAACTCACTCAAGAAGAATTAGACAAGTTGAATACTCCCAAATCAATTAGTAAATTGATTTGTAGTTAAAAACCCTCCAACAAAGAAAACTCCAGGCCCAGATTGTTTCATTAGAAAACTCTATCAAACATGTAAAGAGAAATTAATACAAACTTGACACAGTCTTTCCCAGAAAATAAAGAAGAAAATACTTCCCACTCATCTTGTGAGGCCAGGATTACCTTGGTAATAAAACCAGACTAAGACATTACAAGAAAAGAAAACTACAGACTAATATCCTTCAGAAAAATAGGTGTAAAAATCTTTTTAAAGAATGTTTAAAAACTGAATTCACCAACATATGATAATATATTATTTTTAGAACACAAGGCTGATTCAACATTCAATGGTCACTGTAATTCAGGATATTAACATTAAAGAAAAGAAGTTACATGATTATCTCAATATATGCAATAAAAACATTTTATTAATAAATGCAGTATTGATTTTGGATTTTTTAAAGAAAGAAAAGAACTCTTAGCAAACTCAAAATAGCAATAAGCTTCCTTATCCTGATAAACAGTATCTACTTGAAATCTATATCTGACATTATACTAAATGGTGAAAACTGAAATACCTTCTCTCTAAGACTGGGACAAAGCAAGGATGTTTATTCTTATAAATTCTATTAATATCATACTGAAGTCCTAGCCAGCACATTAAGACAAGAACAAAATTAATATATGTATTGAAAAGAAAAAAATTATCTCAATTGCAGATGGCATGCAATTTTATACATGTCTATGTATAAAATTATAAATAATCTATAAAAGTCTCCTAGAATTAATAAGTGACTTTAGCAAGGTTATAGAACACAGCTCAATATAAAAAAAAAAATCAAGTGTATTTCTGTATACTACTGTATAGCAATAAACAATTGGAAATGAAATTTATGAGACAGTACCCTTAGCAACAGAAAATGAAATTCATAGGCATAAATCTAACAAATCTGTTGGAAACTACAAAACATTGATGAAATAAATGGAAATATGTACTGTGTTTGTTTATGAATTAGAAGGGTCAATAATCTTAAAATGTCAATTTTCTCCTAACTGTCCTATAAATTCAATGCAATCCCATTCAAACCCCAGCAGATTTTGTTGTAGTTATATTGATAAGTTATTTCTAAAATTTATCTCAAAATGCAAAGAACCCAAAATGGGCAAAACAACTTTGAAAGTGGGAGGACTCACAATGCCTAATTTCAAGACCTATTATAAAGCTATAGTAATCACAACAGCATGGTGCTGATGAAAAGATATAGACATACATAAATCAACAGAAAAGAAGAAGAGTCTAGAAATATGTCCACACAGATATGGTCATTGATTTTTGGCAAATATGCAAAGGCAACTCAATGGATAAGAGAATAGTCTTTTAAACAAGTGACCAGAACATAGGCAAAAAAGAAATCTCAACCTACACTTCATGTCTCACACAATAATTAATTTCAAATACATCATAGACCTAAATGTAAAATGCAACACTTCAGACCTTCAAAAAGAAAATTGAGGTTAAAATCTTTACTATCATGAGTTGAGCTAAGAGTTTTAAATATGACTTAAAATCATGATCCATAAAATACAAAAATTGATAAATTAGTCATCAGCAAACTTAAAATGTGGCTTGTCTTAGTTCACTTAGACAGCTATAATAAAATAATGTAAACTTGGCAGATTTTAAACAATAAAAATTTATTTCTCACAGTTCTGGTGGCTGTGTTTACATAGCAAAAGGGTCAAGGAAGCTCTCTGAGGTCTCTTTCACAAGATTACTAATCCCATTCATGAGGAATTAGTGGCTCAATCACCTCCCGAAGGAGCCACCTCCTAACACCATGACATTGGTGACTAGGTTTCAACATGAATTCAGGGAGACTGTAGACGGCTCTGAGTAAGACACTATTGTGGGAATAAAAAGACAGGCTTCGGACTGAGAGAAAAATTTTGCAATTCACACATCTGACAAAAGATTTATTAGCCAAATATATGAAGAACTCTTAAAACTCAACAATGAGAAAGTAAACAATTCAATTTTTAAAGATGGACATTTTTTAGCAGATATGTCACCAAAGAAGATAAAGGAATGACAATTAAGCACATGAAAAGATGATCAACATAATTAGGCATTAGAAAAAAGCAAATAAAAGTCACTGTAAAATAGATGCTACTACACAACTATTTGAATGGTTAACAGAAGCAGAACAGACAATTCCAAATGCTGACAAGAATGCAAAGCAATTGGAACTCTCATACACTGCTGGTGGAAATGTAAGATGCTATGGTCACTATGCGATTTGATGGTATCTTATAAAATTAAACATTCACTACCATACGGCCCAGAAATTCCACTCCCAGGTATTTATACCAGAGAAAAGACAACTATGTTCACACAAAAAGCTGTATGCAAATGTTTATAACAGCTTTATTTACAATCATTTAAAACTGAAAACAACTCAGAAATCTTTCAACTGGTGAATGGATAAACAAAACACTCAGCAATAATAGGGAATGAAATAATGTTACATGCAATGATGTGGAGAAATCCCCAATGCCATATGCGCAATGCAAGAAGCCAGACTCACAAGGCAGCCTATTGCAGGTTTCCATTTTGGGAAGGCAAAACAATATGGACTGGCAACCACTCAGTTTTTGCCAGAGGTGAGGAGTAGGGACAGATGTTGACTGCAGAGGGGCACCATGAGAAAATCTGGGGCGGTGAGATTGTGATAATGGCTACATGACTACACAACATCAAAACTCATAGAACAGTACGCCAAAAAACAAACGTTACCGTGTGCAAATGAAAAACAAAATAAATCCATAGAGATTTAAATTGGCTGAATTTCACTTTCACCTTATACTTCCATTTGCATTATTTTGACCCTAAATAACAATTTCTCACTAATCAGTTCATCGCTGTCAGTGGTACTATGTTGCCTCCAATCTTTGATTATCATTATCTCCCTACCTTTGACTTTTTTTTTCTTATTCTTCTCAGCACCACGTTATTTCCACTGGGTCATCACATTCTGCTAGTTCTTACTACATCATATCTTTCATGTTCGCCTTCTTTTCCTCATTAGTTGAACCATGCTCCTCCCTGCCCACCAATCTATAACTGCATCCCACTAGCTAGTTTGCTTGCCTAAAGGAATATTTTGTTTCCTTTTTGTAAATTGTCTTTAAATTGTTTTCTTTTCTCTGATGGGAAACATTCAGTGGTTTTCCATTTTCTAACATATATCTTCAATGTTACCAAATTAAAAGACCATTCTACATACCCTTTTCTGTATTCATGCCTTAAAAATATTCTTCATTCCGGATAAACTAATAATTCTAATTTTAAAATGCCTGTTAATTGATGTTTGTTATATGCTAGGCAGAGTGCTAAGTTATCTCTTATTATTTTTATCTAATCCTGATAGCAATCCTATGAGGTGGACTTATCCCCACTTTACAAATAAGAAAACTGAGACCCAAAGAAGTAATGAAGTTTCATAAGATAAAACATCAAGTAAAGGGCTAAACTGGAATGCAATTTCAGTCTCTCTGACTCCAGATCCTGAACTCTTAACCTCTAAATTATTTAAAGTCCTTCAAATTTACTTCATTTGATCCTCAACAACATCCCTTCTCAAATCATTTATTCTCCTTAAAGATTATCTTCTTCCCAGAAAATCTTTGCCAAATTCTTCAAGAAGCCTTTTTTTACTAACTCACCCCACCATTTAATTATCCTCAGCAGCTGTTTTCTTGCCACAAATCATACATTGCTCCACAATTATTCTCCAAGATGCTTCAGATGAATATTCTGTATCTTCCCCCACCCCACAGTCCTATTCATTCATTCACAAGTGAAAGGAACACAGATTTAATGAGCACCTATTATATATGCCCAGCAATTAGCAAGATGGATCACTACTTCAAGGAGCTCACAGCAAATTCCCTGAGAGAAAAAATTATGTCTTTCCTCTTTTTTTTTTTTTTTTGCTTTTACCCTTTCCCCTAGTCTTCCCAAGCATCTATTATGCTGCATTCTATAAGCTTTCAGGATGGATGAGTGAATACGCTCATTTGCCACAGTCACAAATATACAACATCTGAGAGTCAGGAAGGGCTATCACAGCCCTGCGAAATTTTATATTGAAAAACTGCTAATGATGCCATCAGGCCTAGTGTCCTTCAGGAAAGAAAATGAGCGCTTGAGGCAAACGTGGAAGCTGCAAACCATTTGTAATCAGAAAGCGAAGTATGCCACAAGGAAAGCGTGCCAAGCTCAAGGACTCAGTGGCTTTAATGAAGGGCTGGTATTACCAGTGGAAATCTAACTTGCCTACCAGCTGGGTGATCTCATCTTCACAATGAGCTTCACTGGCTGATAACCACAGGGTCCTGAGATATTAAGCAGACCCACAAATTACCTGCCTAACATTCTGGCTACATATTAGAAAGTTGAATTAATTGCCTGAAAATAAACGAACAGGTAGGGCCAAGAATTGCCTCATTAGTATTCAGCAACATTTTTGTCTTTTGAAGAAAAGGAGAGAAGGTGGGGGAGGAAGGCAAAACAATGGGAAATAGGGAGGGGAGGGAAACAGAGGAGAATAATGAGAGAAATAGTTATTTTACAAGTGTATTATAGGTGCCCTGACTAATTACAAATACGCTGGCTTGGACCAATTCGCGATGCCTAGGTAGACTACGCCTGTGCTTTCTGATATAGCAGACACACTCAGAAGCCCAGCAATTGATACATGTACAAAATACAAACTGATTAACTATGTGGACACTTTCCCTTTATTTCCCAAATGAGAGTCATCGGCATTCAGGTGTTTTTCTTTGGCAAGAAAGGGGGAACTGGAGCAAAACAGTGCCCAACAGGTGCACCACTCAAACATATTCATCAATGGCTTTATTCCAGCAAGCACTACAGCTAAAGCCTGCATTCTCCAGGCACGATTACACTTTCTCATACAGCACATTTAATTTCTTCAGTTAATAGCTCTGTTCTGTCTTAAAAACCTCGGTTGCAAAGCTATGTCATGTGATGGTTATGTGCAGAGACAGTTTCTCCAAAGCTTGCAGTTAAAGGATGCTGCTTCTGGGCAGTCCCTTGAAAAAACGCCATGCAAGGCTCATGACATGAAGGGAATGTTTAGGACATGTCATGGCCACACAGTGTGTTATGGGCTGAATGTGTATATTCTCCCCAAATTCATGTGTTGAAATCCTAACCTTGAATAAGCTGGTATTAGGAGGTGGAGGCTTTGGGAAGTGATTAGGTCATGAGGCGGACCTCATGAAGTAGATTAGTGCCCTTATAAGAAAATACAGGGCAAGAACGTGTTCTTCTCTCTGCTTTCTACCACATGAGAATACAATGAGAAAAGCCATCTGCAAACCAGGGGGTGGGCCCTCGCCAGAAGCAGATCTGCCAACACCTTGATTCTGGACTTCGAGCCTCCAGACTGTGAGAAACAAGTGTTTGTTACTTCAGCCACCCAAACTACATTCTTCTGTTACAGTGGCCCAAACTGCCTAAGACTCTTGCCACTGAGAATGGCAAACAGCTCCCAGAAAGAGTCACCAATAATTTATCATTTCTTTCTCTCTGAAAACCTGTGGAAATTTCTGTTTGATTTTTTATTCCAAGTGCTTCCTAAAGTCAGTTTTCTTTCTTTTCAGGGTAGCTGACATCCTTTCAACTTTTCAAAGCCCTTCTGCACTGATTTCATCTAAAACCTCTAAGATGTACCCCAAAGCCTAAAGGTAAAATGGGTAAAAATTAGCTTCATTCATTTGTGCCCTGCTTACTTTTGTTGTGCTCTGACAGGGGTGGTCGGGGACCCTATCTTTTTTGTGATGTGTGTGCTTTGAGTAACTTCCAACTACAAGGCTTTTCTTCATTCTGAGTACTGAGAATATGCCTGTCCAGAAGACTTAGACCTGCCCAGTTGAATTCCTTTGCATTTCAAGAAAGATTTCATCTATTTATTCTCACTGCAACTTTTTGTTACAGAATTAGACCCTACAGCACCATAAGATTATGAAAATAATTCCCATTGTTTTAATATTTCCTTTAGGTTCCTTTGTCTTTCAAATATCAAGTTGGCTCTTATTTCACTCATACTTTTTACATTCCCAAAATACAGCCATATGCAGGTAGTAATCTTGAAAAGCAAAATGTTCCCTGTGACCCATGATTCATCTTGGGTAAGAATATCTGCTTTAATTTCTTGATATCCAGTGACATAAAAATGAATGTCTTTTTAAATCACAGATAGTGAAAACAGTTTCAACCTCACTTCGAGAAATAAAAGTTTTAAAACAAGAAATCAATCATTAACAAATATACATTGGGAATCTATTCTGGGCACTGATCTTTGCACTCTGGGGTATGTAATTATATAAAAGAACTGGAAACCCAACTTGTGTCATAGATGCTTTCCTCTTTTGCATATCCAAAGAAATTGGGCCCAAATGGTTATGCCAGTGATTCAGAAGCTGCCATGTGTTGTTGTTGTTGTTGTTGTTGTTGTTGTTGTTGTTCTTTTCAAGAACCAGTCTGTTCTGACTGCATGTATATTTCATTTGTCTCAAGTTCAACTTAAAAATTCTCATTTTAGGAGGAGTGTGTCAGCCCCAAGAGATAAACATATGCTTTCATGCTTGCCTTTGTTTTGTTTTTTAACTTTTTATTTCAGACTTGCTGAACTCCTTTATTAGTTTGAATGCTTTGGGCTGTAAATACAAGAAAGTCCATCCCACATCAGCTTACACAAGTGTTTTGGGTTGACCTGTGTCCCCTCCCAAATTCATATGTGGAAGTCCTAACCTAGTGCCTCAGATTTTGACTGTATTTAGAGATAGGGCCCTCACAGGAGTGAAAAAGTTAAAGTGAGGTCATTAGGGTGGGCCCTAATTCCAATATGATTGATGTCCTTAATCAAAGGGAAAGTTGGAGACAGACTCACCCACAGAGAGAATGCCCTGAAGGATAAAGGCAAAGATCAGAGTGATGCTGCTATAAGCCAAGGAATGCCAAAGATCACCAGCCAACTGCCAGAAGCTAGAAGAGAGGCACAGAACAGACCCTCTTTTAAGGGCCTCAGGAGGAGCCAACTCTTTTGACACTTCAATCTTAGAATTTCAGCCTTCAGAACTGTGAGATAAATAAATTTGTGTCCTGTAAGCCACCCAGTTTTTGGTACTTTGTTAGAGGAGCCCTAGCAGATGAATATCCATGGGAAGACGATGATGTCCACTCCCATGCTATAAATTTCCCTATCTGGTAAATGGTCTCTCAGACCTGTTAATATACATGAATGACTTCATGGTCACCATAGCCTAGTGAAACTATGATAACAAAGAATACATGTCAGCTGGAAAAGGATGCAGCTTAGGAAACAGCTAAGCTGTTCATGCAGTTGAAGAACATACCTTCAGAATAAAATTAAGAGGGCTGAGAATACTCACTGCCCAATGGATGCCTCCAGTTGCTTTCTCAATAACCTTTGAGCTGTCAGCTTTCTTCACTGTCTTTATCCACACTATCTAGAACTGCCAATCAGAGATTCTTGTGGATTTAAAAACACTCTTTTAACACATATGTCCTAGGAGGGCTTCTATCCATTACTACTCACAGTGTTCACATGGAAAAAGAAGGATTTGAGTTTTAGGAATGAGAAGGAGTTAAAGTCAATAAGAAAACAAAATATTGTTTATGGATTAAAAACTCAAGTTAAGAAAAAACAACAACAGCAAAAAAAACCAAGCCCTTAATGCTGTAGTCCCTGAGATTTATTTATTCCATCACTCATTCAACATGTAGCATCCTCTTGCCAAAAACATAAGTGTAAACAAAACAAATATGGTGTCTGTCCTCACTGAGCATAGAGTTTGGTGGGGAGAAGACTACAAAAAGTAAACAGAAAATCTTAATGTGGCAAGTGCTAGAATGGAGTACATTTAGAATTCTATGGGTACAAATAAGATGTATATCATCTATAATCTGGTTTAGAGTGAGTCTGAGGAAGTTTCCTAGAACAAGATTTGTCTAAGCTCAAACTTAACAAATAATTAGGAAATAGTCATGCCAAAAGAAGCATATGAGGGGGGACAGAGGAGGTCCTGGCTAGTGGTATAAGCCGTCCTAAGGGAAGTCCTAGCTAGAGCAATCAGGAAAGAGAAAGAAATAAAAGGCATCTAAACAGGAAAAGAAGTCATATATCTCTTCATGGACAACATGATTCTATGCCTAGAAAACCCTAATGTCTCCATTGAAAGGCTCCTGGAAATTATAAATAACTTCAGTAAAGTATCAACATATAAAATCAATGAACAAAAATCAGTAGCATTTCTATACAGCAAAATCATTCAAGGCAAATCAAGAAAGCAATTACATTTGCAATTGCCATACAGAAAATTAAATACCTAGGAATACATTTAACGAAGGAGGTGAAAGATTATTACAAGGGGAACTACAAAATACTGCCAAAAGAAAACATAGATGACACAAACAAATGGAAAAATATTCCATGCTCATAGATTTGCAAGAATCAATATCACTAAAATGGCCATGCTGCCCAAAGAAATCTACAGATTCAACACTATTGTTATCAAACTACTAGTATCATTATTCACAGAATTAGAAAAAACTATTCTAAATTTCTAAGTGGAACCAAAAAAGAGACTCAACAGACAAAGCAATGCTAAGCAAAAAGAACAAAGCTAAAGGTATCACATTACTTGACTTCAAACTATACTATAAGGCTACATAACAAAAACAGCACAGTGCTGGTACAAAAACAGACACATAGACCAATGGAGCAAAATAGAGAACCCAGAAATGAAACCACACACATACAGCTATCTGATCTTCAACAAAGTTGACCAAAACAAAGCATGAAAAAGGACTTTCTATACAAATAGTGTTGAGATAGCTGGCTAGTCATATGCAAAAAAATAAAATGGAACCCCTACTTTTCACTGTAAGATTTATTGCCGAGATAAAATGAGCAAACTGAGGCAGGTATGAAAAAAGATGAGAAGCTAATTTATCCAGCTGCTGGGCAACCTCAGGTCAAAGAGGTGCCAGAGAAGTCACACCCGGTTGTTCAGGGCGTGAGGTTTTATGGGGTGTGCAGGCAATTTATTGGTTACTGGGAAACAAAGAGAAGGCATTTCTATTGGCTGTTGAGGAGTAGGAAGTACATGAAACTAGCTGCCATTGGTATGCAGGTGGGACCTTGGGTAAGTGGGACTTGATTGACTACTGGGGAAACAAAGAGAAGGCATTTCTATTGGCTGTTGAGGAGCAGGAAGTACATGGAGTTAAAGTAGGAAGTAGCTGCCATTGGTAGGTGGGCAGGACCTTGGGTACGCAGGCCTGCCAGGGGCTTACGGGGCAGGGAATGGTGGGGCTTCTTTTAAAAAAAAATTTCTCTGCAGGGTTTTTTAACAGTAGGCTGGAGGTTGGATGGATAATTTAGTGCTACCTGTGGGCTTGGGCATGGTATTCAGAGGCAAGTGCTGGGAAGCTTTGTGGGGAAGCCAGATAATGAGCTCGGGTGATGACGCAGTTATCAGGCACGGAGGGTGATTAAAGATTTAATCCATCTTGAGTTAAGATGTTGAGATGTAAGATCTCAAACGATAAAAATTCTGGAAGAAAACCTAAGAAACACCATTCTGGACATCAACCTTGGAAAATAATTTATGCCTACATCCTCAAACACAATGGCAACAAAAACAAAAATTAACAAGTAGGACTTAATTCAACAAAAGAATTTCTGCACAGCAAAGGAAACTATCAGTGAGTAAACTGACAAACTACAGAATGGGAAAAAATATTCACAAACTATGCATCTGACAAAGGTCTACTATCCAGGATCTATAAGAAACGTAAACAATTCAACATATAAAAACAAATAATCCCTTTAAGAAGTGGGTAACGGACATGAACAGACACTTCTCAAAGAACTTAAAACAGAAACACCATTTGATGCATCAATTCCATTACTGGTTATAGTATATATCCAAAAGAAAATAAATTGTTCTACCAAAAGACATGTGCATGGTCATTGAAGCACTAATCACAATAGCAAAAACATGGAATCAACCTGGGGGCCCATTAGCACGGATTAGATAAAGAAAATATGGGACATATACACCATGGAATACTATGCAGCCATTGAAAACCCAGAACTTATCTCCTTTGCAGCAACATGGATTCAGCTGGAGGTCACTATCCTGAACAAACTAATGCAGGAACAGAAAACCAAATACCACATGTGCTCATTTATAAGTGGGAGCCAAACACTGGGTCCTCATGGATACAAAGATGTGAACAATAGACACTGGAGCCTACTAGAGAGGGGAGGGAGGAAGTGGGGCAAAGGTTGAAAAATTAACTATTTGTACTATACTTGCTACCTGGGTGATGGGACCATTCATATCCCAAACCTCAGCATCACTCAATACGTTCATGTGACAAACCTTCACATGTACTCCCTAAATCGAAAATTAAAGTTGGGAAAAAAAGAAAGGCATCTCAATAATTACAGGTTTGGTCCTGGAGAAAATGGGGAAGCATGAGAGATAATACTATAAGGTATGTAGTTGTAAAAGTTTACTCGAAATTACCCAAAACTTCACCCATCTAAAATAATCAAGTTACCAGTCATTCTAGGCAAACCAACAAGACCATAGTAATGTGAGAAAGTATTGAAAAGGCATTTTCATGAATGAAAATGCTATGACACAACCTCTGGGCAAAGCAATATAACCTTGTCAGTGACCATCATTTTTAAAAATAGAACTATTTAAAATAGAATTTTAGAAGTAGAGAGTACCGAATGTAGAAGATTTGGGTACTAAACAAGCAGATGTTTTCTAAGTTTACCGAGGTAGGCAGTTACATTGGTGGCCCATAATGAACCACACTTTCCACGTTCACAGCTTTGAATAGCTTCCACCCCTTGAATCTGGGAGAAACTGAGGCTTACTTTAACCAAGAGAACACAGCAGATGTGGTTCACATTCTGGGCCTAAGCCTTAAGAGGGCCTGGCACAGGCAGCCTCTGCTTTTTCAGTCTTAGAAGCCTTGAGCCACTTTGCAAGGTGTCCAGCCACTCTGCTTAAGAGATCATTTGCATGGACCACGAGGAGGGGCCATGTGGAGCAGGGGCCCTGAAATTACAGGAAAAGAGAGTCCCAGCTGTCCTACTGTCCTAGCTAAGCCCCACCCCAGATGGCTCACTACTGAATGCAGCCACAGGAATTAACACTGAAGGACTAGCTGAAGCACTTCTCAACTGAGCCTAGTATGGATTGCAGAATTGTCAGAAAATGGTAGTTGTTTGTGACAATTCTGCACAATTCTGTGAGGGCACAATGTACTAATAAAAATTTATTTATTATTATGTCCAACTATTTGATTTCATAGACGGACCTAAGAAACAGAGAGGTTTGGTGACTTATTCAGAGTTCCACAGCATCTTTCCATTCAACATACAACTTAGCCTCAGTTTTCTAGTGTAAAAGGAGACAGGAGGAATGGAATAAAATGTAGGAGGAAAATATAAAAGATCTGGAATAAGAAAGGCAATCATAAATCTAAGAAACTGAGAACACTCATCAGAAAGTTGAGCATTCAGCCTTGGGGTAAATAGAGAGCTCTTGTTCTTGTATTGTATTGCCTTGAATAGATATTGTGTGTGTACTCATAGGACCAAGAAATCTGGGAACTCTTGAGTACAGTGCATGACTGGTGAGGATTAAAAGTCATTTCTACTATCTACATGTCACTCTTATTACCTCATTTCACACTGTGTTTCTAAGATTTTCTTTAAGTCTTAAAGGAGTTGATGAGCTTACAGTCAATTGACAGCAGCAGGCTCCCAACTGACTCCCAAACCTGCTTGCACAAAAAGATGACACTTCAGGATTCTAAAGTGGATTTGTTTTCCCAGGTGAGACTTTACTCAAGATGTTGAATACAAAGGTCTCTCAGGTCCTTTCCCATTGGCCCAAAAACTAGTGCCTTCTGAGGCATTTTATAAATAAGTAAGTTACCCTATTCTCAAAAGACTCTAGATGGAAACACTTTAATAAAGCAGACCTAATTTTTCAATCTCACCTTTTGTAACTGGGTATGAATGAGCTATTCTTCATGTTCTTGTAGCTTGACAGGAACAAGAAAGTGTACCAAATCATTAATTCTCTAATTTGCCCACATCACATAAAACCAGCTGGCTTTTAATATTTAATTAAATTAGTGAGCTCCCCAACTGAGTTCTAATATTCCAATTTCAATTTTCAGCACAGCTAATATAAAACCCAAAAGCACTGAGTGATATGGAAAGAGAAAATGTGACCTTGGTAGGATAGTGTGAAGGCGTCCACAGATGAAAAGGGTCCTTTTTTGTTTTTCTTGAGCATTATAAGATGTCCACAGTAACATTCTGACTAAACATACTGCACTCTCTTTTAAGTAGCATCATGTGGTAAAAGTGCATTTGGGAGTTATTTTTTTCATTAATTAACTCATTTTTTCCCATTCATTCCTCCTGCCTATTGTATACCAGATATTATACTAGGTGCTCAGGCATGAGAAAATAAAATACATTGTCCCTACCCTCATAGGAGCACATTGTCTCTGCTTACTAGGGACATTGTAAGCCAAGTGTGTAAGTGAGATCTTGGACAAGCTTGACCTTTGAGCTTTAGTCCACTGTCTAGAAAATGACTGTTAACAACTCTTAGCTCTCAGATCTTTGTGAGGACTAAATGAGTCCTTGTCTTGCAAAAGAGGTTTGCACATTGCAGAGTGGTAACTGAATGATGAATGAAATTATGAAGTATTTTGTGCAGGCTTTTTGCTGTTGTTTGTGTGCATTTGTGCTTATGGGAGGCAGTAGGGAAAAGATCCTTTCATGACTGCCTATTTTCTAATTGTTCCCTTCTCAGTCACAGGCAGTGAAAATGTGCTTAATTAAGTCCAGCCTCAAGAAATTCAATATTGAGTTTTTTATCTGCAATTCTCGTGAAGCCTTTGCTGTCCTGAATGTCAGATTCAGCATTCAGGGCCAGTTTGTTCCTTGTTTTCATTGCATCGGATTATGGCAAATTAAAGCAAAAGATTTACTGGGCTTATTTTCTTTCCTTTTAAGATAGTTACAGAGCATCATGGCACAAAGCTGGCTGGTGCAAGTGATTGGTGAAGATATCTGAAAAATGCCCAGTGAGGAAGCAGAAAGGCAGGCTTTGAATTTCGCTCTATGGTGTGTCTGAATCCATGCGGCACTCACAGGACAGGCCTAGACTAACATTCAGGTTCAAGGTCAATAAATATGTATTGAATGTGTACCATGGGCCACAGTTAGGGCTTTTAGAGCCATAAGCAGATAGATTCATATAGTACCCAGACCTCTGCTTCTTTCCTGCTCTTTCATTTTGGTTTATGGTATTCACACAGTTTCCTCGACAAGAACGTAAGAGGAATCCTTGACTCGTTCATGCTGTTACTCCCTCATTTTATGGATTAACTTCTTGTTTTATCTCGGAAACCAGTTGACTTCTGTTTCCTCCTTTTTGTTCTACTGCCACTATCTCAGTCTTGGCCTTCATTATGTCAACAATATTCTACAAACCAGCCTGCTTACAATGTAATGCTAATAGGATAATGTACAATGCCTTAGAATGGAATTCAGCAGTTATTATTGAATAACCTGTCTTTCTCATTTCTCTCCTACCAACCACAACTCCCAACTCCAGGTACCAAATTGTAAAGCTGGTCCAAAGCTGTGTCTTTGCTGGTGGGGATGCCTCTGCTTGGAATGCCACTTCCACTGCCACTCATTCAACCCAGCAAACCTCCACTTACCTTCCAAGGATAATTCTAGTGCTGCCATTTCTCTGTGGTTTTTCATGAACCTCCAAGGCAGGATTATTTGTTCCTGTCTCTTTGTCCCTGTGTCTACATGCACACAAAAGAAATTTTAAATTTATGCATCAATCTTTTCAACTAAACAGTGAGATATGGAAGAATAGGAATGCTGTCTTGAAAAATACCTTTAACTTCAATGTCTAGAAATATGGCCTATTGCCTAGCCATGAAGATGCTCAACACATTCTTAAACTGAATTGTTAAATTATTTATCTTTTAAAAGTATTGTCAGGTAGCCACAGGCATGCCTTGCATGTGCCATTTCTAAACCATTCAGTATTATGATTTATATTTAAATAACATTTGTTATTTTTCTGATTATAATAAGTTAACTCATTGTAAAGTTTGGAAAATATAGAAAAAATAAAAATAAAAATCACATATTAGACCCACCATCAAAGATAGCTAACACTAGTAAGCTGATGAATTCCCTTTCAGTATACTTATAATGCATGTAATATTTATGCTAATTTTATAACACCTTTTTCACTTTTTTAAGTTAGCAATTTGCTCCCCTTGAAGTGACAATGCCTGTGTCACTATCTGTTGCCAATTGATTTCAGCTCCACAGGTCTTATAATTAGTGTAAATACTCAATGTCTGGATACTGAGTGAGACGAAGTCACAGATGCTATCCTGAACAGAAGCTTTGCGTCAATATGCATTATTTCTTATTAATTTAATATTGTACTATATAAAGGATTTTTTAACTTAATTTTTTCCCACTTTATGTAATACCATCACCCCTTCCCTATGCTGGATTTTTCCCAACATGATCTTTAGTACTGTGTGTTTGGGGCTGAATTGTGTCCTCTCAAAATGTATATGTTGATGCCCTAACCTCCCAATACTTCAGAATATGACTGGGTTTGGAGATAAGGCATACAAAGAGGTGATTAAGTTACAATGAAGCCATCAGGGTGAGCCCTAGTCCAGTTTGGTTGGTATCCTTATAAAAGGAAATTTAGGTGCACAGTGAGAGACACCAGGGGTGAGTGTGCATAGGGGAAAGACCATGTGAAGAGACAGCAAGGTGGCCACCTACAAGCCAAGAAAACAGGCATCAGAAGAAATCAGACCTGCTGCATCCTGATCTTGCACTTCTAGCTTCCAGAACTGGGAGAAAATAAATTTCTGTTCCTAATCCACCTGGTCTATGGTATTTGTTACAGCAGCCTAGCAAACTAATACGCTACTTCATACAATTTATGTAGCTATTCTCCTAATGTTAAATGCCAATTTCTTTTTTAAAAACAATGTTATAATCTCTGTAAAGAAATTCTTATCAGACTATTGGCTATCTCCTCAGAAGAATCTTTAAAATATTTCCCATTACAAAAATAACATACATTTATTTAAGAAAATCAGAAAATAGAGCAAAAAAAAGTAGCAGAATGTCATTATTCAAATACAAAGATAGTTATGTTTATTGTATTTCTTTCTAATGTTGCATTTTCTTATTTAGACACTGTGATGGTTAATTTTATGTGTCAACTTGACTGGGCCATGGGATGCTGAGTTATTTGATTTAACATTATTTCTGACTGCATCTCTGAGGGCAGTTTCTGGAGGGGACCAGAAACAGAACTCATGGCCCCGAGTAAAGAAAATGCGCCTCCCCAGTGTGGGTGGGCATCCTCTAAGCCTTTGAGGGCCTGAATAGAACAGAAGTGTGGATGAAGGTTGGATTTGTCCTTTGTCTGACTACCTGAGCTGAGACAGCAATCTTCTCCTGTCTGGCAGACTCCTGATTCTCTGGCCTTCAGACTTGAACTGACATTTGTACCATCAGCCCTCCAACTCTTAGGTCTTCAAACAAAACCGTCAGCTCTCCTGGGTCTCCAGCTTGCAGATGGCAGATTATGGAACTTCTCAACGTCTATGATCACATGAACCAAATCATATCATAAATCTTATATATAATACATATATGTGTATGTTTATATGTATAAACTATATATATGTATATCTAATATACATGTATATAAATACACATGTCTTTTTAAGTTTAACCTTGATATACATACATATATATATATATATATATATATATATATATATATATATATATGGAGAGAGACTATAAGCCATAAACATATATATATTCTGTTTCTCTGAGAAACTTTGACAAATATAGGTACTTTAAAGGTACTCTAAACAATAATTGTAACCATGTTTATGACTTTTTATTTTTCTTTATAAATTTGACATACCATCATCACCATGACCTCATATTATTGCTATCATTGCATGCTCTTAAGAAGTACTTTAGCCGAGCGCAGTGGCTCACGCCTGTAATCCCAGCACTTTGGGAGGCCGAGGCAGGTGGATCATGAGGTCAAGAGATCGAGACCATCCGGTCAACATGGTGAAACCCCGTCTCTACCAAAAACTAGCTGGGCATGGTGGCACACGCCTGTAATCCCAGCTACTCGGGAGGCTGAGGCAGGAGATTGCCTGAACCCAGGAGGTGGAGGTTTCGGTGAGCCAAGATCGCGCCATTGCACTCCAGCCTGGGTAACAAGAGCGAAACTCCGTCTCAAAAAAAAAAAGAAGTACTTTAATGGCTCCATAGTAAGGAAGTTCATTAAGAAAGTAAAACTAAGCCTTCCCTGGCCATAACTTTCTTTGCATCTGGTGTTTAGACTTTTACTACTATACAGCTTAAGCTACGGAAATGAAAGAGAAAGAAAGAACAGAATAAAGAAAAGAAAGAAAGAACAGAAGAGAGAAAGAACAAAAATAAAAGAGAAAGAGAGAAAGAAAAGAAAGGAAGGAGGGAAGGATGGAAGGAAAGAGAGATGGAAGGAAGAGAGAGAGGAAAGGAAAAGGAAAGGAGAAGAAGGAAAAGGAAAGGAGAAGGAAAAGGATGAGAAAGGAAAGGAAAGACATCAGGTTAAACTGATGGCCGTTCATTTCTCTGTCACACAACAGTCCATGGCAGGCAAGGCCTTCCTCACCCTGCCCCCCTCTTGTGTGCCCCAGTTGGCTATTCTAGGTCTCATTATCTCCCATCCAGCAGGGTGTGGAGAAAGGACCAGGTGAGTGCCCTCACAATCCTTTTAATGGCAAGACCCAAGAGTGGCACACATCACTTCTATCATACGTCATCGACCTTAACTTAATCTTGTGACCACATCGGCAACAATGGAGGGCTGGATCCTATACTTCCCATAAAAATAAAAAAAAATTGAAACAAATGAAATTTATTGCACAAACATTGTGTGATCGAGACTTTAAGCAGTTACTTCATTCAATATTCTCTGACTAGGTATCATCAGGTTGGTAGCTGTGGGTCACCAAGCCACTGGAGAGGCTAAATAACCTTACCAAGGTCTCAGCCTCTCCTTTATTCAGCCAAAACCTAATTGCAACTCTGCTTGATTCCAAAACTACTGTTCTTCCTGCTATATTATTTTTTCTTTATTAAAATCCTAAACATTAAAATTTAAGACTGTAAAGCATTTTCTTCCAAGAGTTCTAAATTTTTAAAAAATAATTCTTAGTGAAATAAATAATTTCTGTTATGCCTCCAAATACAGGTTTAGTAGAAATATCATCATGTAGTTTTAGAATAAGTCTGTCTCTGGACTTCTGGGACTAGTTAAGAAAATAACTAGTATTTATAATTCTTCCATTTGTTCTCACATAAATTATGAAAGTGATATTTGTTTTTCAAATATTTCCAGGTCTTAGAGAATAGACCTTTTTGTGACAGAGGAAACTGGGAAAAAATATCCCCCCAGACTATTCACACAAAAAATAGTGATATTATTTTGCAAGGGGCAAGGTCAAAGGGAAGAATTCTACTCTTTCTTCATATGATGAGAATATGGAAACTAATAAGGCAATCAACTTCATGACTTTCTGCTGGAAAGACAACAGGAATTGGAGCACCCAGGTTCACTGTCACATACAGGATTGAAGCCTTCACAGCTGACACTCAACTTTTCAGGACACAAGGGAACAAAAGGGAGGAATTTCTCTCTGTAGGGCATCAAGGAGTTTTGTAAAAGGGGGATGGGGTCTTTCAACTAGAGACATGAAAGAGAGCTGCAGAGAGGAGACACTAGAATGTTCTCTTTTTGGGAAACTGAAGCCATAAACAAACCCTCCCCTTCCACTGGTAAAGAGTATAAGTAGAATAGATAAAGGGACAGCCTCTGCTCTCTTTCATACTACATTGCTTTTTTGAGAGTCACTGCAGCTTAAGAAAATAACTTTGTACATTTCCATTATAGAGGGTTTGGTCTGGGGAAGACAGTCAGGACAGTAGGTACTCAAGGAAAGGATGGTGGCTGCTCTCCAAACATCTTCCCAGGGCTACAGAGCAGGGGGTGGGTGGAGGTGGAGGTGGAGATCAATTGTTTAGATGAAAACCTCCAGCCGTGCTTTGCCCCCCACCCTCCCCCTATCACGCATAATAAGCTTGGAGCTTCCTTAAGGACAGAAATGAAGAAACTCCTTCATGCTAGACGACATGCATGTGGTAAGCCCAGCTAAAAGTAATAGGCACATGAACAAAATGTTGAGGACTTAGGATTCCAGGTGCCTCTCAGTGAAAGGCAATGGTTAATTGAATAGAATACACACTCATTAAATAATACAAGTCGGCCAGGTGCAGTGGCTCTGCCTGTAATCCCAATACTTTGGGGTCTGAGGTGGGTGGATCACAAGGTCAAGAGATCCAGACCATCCTGGCCAACATGGTGAAACTCCGTCTTTACTAAAAATGCAAAAATCAGCTGGTTGTAGTAGGCATGCCTGTGATCCCAGCTACTCAAGAGGCTGAGGCAGGAGAATTGTTTGAATCTGGGAGGCAGAGGTTCCAGTGAGCTGAGATCATGCCACTGCACTCCAGCCTGGGCAACAGAGCAAGACTCCATCTCAAAAAAAAATTTAAAAAAAGACTACAACTAATTTTTTTCTTTAGAATTCAACATTAGCTTCTAAAAGACTCCAACTGATTATGTTTTATTACCTGGTTTGTTACACATCTATTGTGAAGTGCTATTAAATTATAATGAATTAGTTTTCCCTCCACAGAAGTGTCACCTGAACATACTTAGCTGGCTCATCAGTGCCACAAATATGTAATTATTTATCTTATTAAGTAGTTTCATTACCTTTTACACACTGCAAAGTGCTTTTTCATTAGTTTTACCTGAAAAAAAAGAAATAAACTACTGTAAAGTGAAAAGTTCTTAGCTACGGTTATCTACTCAGAAAATTCCAAAGTTTCTTGGGCCTCTAGATCCTGCTAAGAATTTTGCCTTTGATCTACAGATCAAAGCCTACAGCAAGAATCTCATTAAAACTATGAAACTTTGCCATAGAAACTAAATGTAAACGGAGAATGCTACATAAAATTTGGGGGGTTTTATGGATCCTCAGAAAGCTAGTCTATGGAACCCCAGATTAAGAAACTCTGGATTTTCAAAAAGATTTTGAAAATTCTTGATAAACTATATACAACAATAAATTTTCTGATACTTTACACTTGACTTTTTCAGGTATTTATGCAGAAGGCATGCATCTATCATTGTAATGGCAAAGATAACAGAGGTAATTTCGATCAGGATTTTGTTAATTTAAAAAGAAATAATGTCCTATCCCTTCAATCTTTCTACATCAACCAAAGATACATTGTGTAGTTTCTTCCCAGGTAAATTTTACATGAAAAGAAGAAATCACTCTGGTCACTGCAGCAATGTCAAATCCTAAAGAACTGAGAAAGCATGTTGTATCCTGAGATATATTGGGAGCTTACTCTTTGCTAGACATTATGCTAAGCACTTTACATGCATTTTTACATTTGATTCTCAGAATAAGCATATAAGAAAGTTACTCATGTATTTTTTTAATCTGCATCTTACATAGAAGGAAATTGAGAGGAACACAGTAATTTGGCTGAGGTCACACTGTTGATAAATGATGATGCTGGAACTCAATTTTTCTTTTGCAATTTGGCAGCCAGGCAAAAGTCATCAGAAACAGGTGTCTTATCTAAAGTTCCATGAAAGAGGGGCAGTTTTTATTTCAAGGAAACAAATGACATAAATCAATTTGCACCTGCCCTTGATTTTGTGCCAATTTATTTATAATGAATTGTGAAGGTAGCCCTAAATTCAGAGAATTTTAAATAGTCTTAAATCAGGTATGTAACATGCAATCCCAGTTGTCCAGAAAAGAGGCCAAAGGCAGAACAATAAATCTTTTCCACAGCAAAATTATCACAAGGGTGTGTGGAGTCTTCCAGTCTCGAGGACTCTTCCCATTTAAATGGAAACTGCAAATCACCGGGTTATCATGTGGTATAAGTCATGAGTCTATCAATCTCTTTCACTCTTCATTTGCCTTAGATTGATTTGACTTTGTGATAATGCATCGCTCCGATCACCCCGTGCCATTGTTGATATGAAGTCTCCAGAGAAAACTACAAACAGACAAAGAAGGCTGGCAGCTCAATCTTAATAGAGTCTTAGGATGAAGAATAGCAATATTTGGGAGCATCACCAACATGATAGCGGTGCCCAAGAGAACTTTCAAGATATGAGCCAGCAATAAAATATGTGTAGAAGTGAATGGTAATGCAGAAACTGAAAACAAATTATTATAACCACTCCAGTTCATCACAAAGTTTTGCTCCTAAGAATATAATACTCAGATGCCTACTGAGCTAAATATGCACGACAGTGGTTAATCAAGTTGAAATACAGGGTTGGGTTTGCATTTGTGAGACGCTAAAGTCCAGAGCAGTTGAATTACTTGAAATCTCACTGAAAATTGGTGGCGGTAGGACTTATTCCAATGTCTGTCTACTATACCTCATTCCTATTCTAGTCTATTCTAGACCAGGTATCAGCAAGCTTTTTCTTTAAAAGTCAAATAGCAAATATTTTAAGCTTTTAGTTCATTTTGTCTCTGTAGCAACTACTGGGGTCTGCCATTGTATCATGGAGGCAGCCATAGATAAAAATAATGAATGGGCACATGTTCCAATAAAACTTTATTTGTAAAACAGACAGCTGGTCAGATTTTGCTGGCAGAAAGTAATTTGCAACTCCAGACTACGAATTTCAGCTCTGCCATTCGTTAATTATAGGTTTTGATTTAGTCAGTAGTCTCTTTCAACCTGATTTATCCCCCAATGAAGTATACTATTTTCCCAACAGTGGAAGTAATCATTCTCATAAGTTGTTGAAAATGGCTTTCGATAGAATATAGTTTGGGGAATAACACTCTTTAGATTTATAAAATCATATAAAAATATTTGTGTGTATGTATGTAAATGTACATGTATAATTTATTGACACCTGTAATGTGCTACATACCCTAGCAAACACTTTACAAATAACAAATATGATCCTAAAAGGTATCTTTTAGTATAGATGCCAGGCGGTTGAAAGATTAGTGAACTTGCCAAAGCTGCATAGCACCCAAAATGTGGAACTGAGATCAGTTGCTCCTTAAAAGCTTCACTCAGACCCCTACACTATGTTGTCTTTCCATTGTCCTGATGAGGACAAAGTACTGATTTTCTTGGGAGTTTCATGTATGTGGTTACAAGACATTTTTTGTGGCAGACAACCTTCCGCCCTTACCCAAACTGCACTGGGCCACATTTTTCCAGTGAATGAAGCAACAGCACTAAAAGTTAGTGTTCATGGCTCTTGTGTGCTCTCATTCTAGTCCTGCTTCCTTTTACTTTCAGTTACAAACAATGACTGTTAAGAGGACTTTGGCCTTAGAAATTTTCCCTCTACCAGCAAGATTTGGGGATCTCTGAAGAACAGAAACACCTGGGGGCTCTGTCCGAGGAACAGGAATGGAAGAAGCAAAAATATATATTATCAAGGCCCCAGGTAAGAGAAATAGCCAGGGAGGGAAACCACTGGGGCTGGGTTGGAAGAGGGCTCCACGTGAGCCAGCATCCAAAGAATGCACTGAAGACCTTCTGGAGCCCAGAATTGCAAGGGAAGCCCTCATTGTTTTCCTCATGGCTATTATTTCCCAGGAAGAAAAGGGTAATACTTAAAAGCAGCACTTTTTTCCCCAATAAAGTAAATGCAGCAGAGTCTAGGAATTTATTTTGCTTACAGTTTGATTTCCTGGCCTGTTAATTTCTCAGAAAGAAAAGGAATTTGAAAGTGAGAAATATTTACTTATGTGGGAATAAATATGCATGAAAATGCTAAACAAAAGTGCAAAACCAGTATTTATACACATTTGCATGAATTTTAAAGCAATATGAATCAAGAAAGCTCTAATATTATCATTCTGACTCTTTATAATGGGACAGATAATAAAGAAATATATATACTTATATTTTACTCTATGTATGAATAGATGCATATTATGTCAAAGAATTTCTTTATGAAATAACTATTTTCTTCTTGTAAACTAATAAAAACAGTTTGAGATGATCAAAATTAAGGGATCAAGCTAGTGAATAACAAAGTAAAACATTCTAATCTGTATATGTAAATGAGGTAACAGCAACACATTCAACATCTGTTAAATTCACAAAATATGATATTCATTTCATAAGGTTTAAAATACAGGCATGAGTATTATGAAGAGGAATATAACTGCACAGAGAGAACTCTATTTGACATTTTTTCATTTCATATTTACACTCAGCTGTATGTGTAAATAAACAGGTATTTTAATATCTGTACCAAATGAAAAAATATATTGCACTAGCCTGAGCTTTGATGCACATGGTTTATATATGTAGTTTAATTTTGAAAAGAAAATGATGGAGAGCCTGGAGATTATCAAAGTTATACCTAGAGAAATGAGAAATTATCACCTTAGCCACCTTCCCTGTTGAATAGAAGTCTGGAAATGCCTTCATTTTATGTCAACAGAAAACACACCCTTGCCTGGTAAATGGTTACATATCATAAAATATAGATTGTCTCTAATTAACAGAGAGAAAGACATTGCCTTTCCAAGTCTGGTATGTTGCCTTTCCAATTATAGGTATGTTATCCTATAATTTTGTCACAACTGATCTTTATTTAATTGTTCCTATTTTAAGGATTATTTATCTTGTTTTTACCTCCTTGACTGCCTCCTTCTAGTGTATTATAAATTGAAACCACTATTAGCAACATCACTAATTTCCCCTAAAGATCATCTGAGCTTTCAAGCTGAAACATTGCACTCAGTATTTTATTTTTCATAAAATTGAAATGGTTTTAGATGGATAATTTTTATCATCTTTAATGCAAGCCTCAAAGGTAGCCTGTTTTTTTTAACAAATAAACAATTGCTTGGACTCAAATTTTTAACTGCCATATTTCAAAGAAAAGATAATGCTAAAAGGGTGTTCGTTATAACAATTAAGCCCTTGTTCAATGAAAAATAGACTCGTAAGCTGAAGGCCAGTAAACTTCACAAGGTATGTAACAAATCATATTTCAATTTAATGAACACAGATTTTTTTCTTCCATGTTTAGTATTTGTCACTTAGATGCATAAATAGAGAACTAGATTTGGAATAAATAAAGCATAGTGATAATTTGTGACAGCTCTGATCAATCATATATATATGCACTGTGATTACATGAAATGAAAGGGCCATCCACATGTAAGGCTGATAAATGGCTCCAAGTCCAAAAAGATCTGTAGACCAGCTTTCTTTCTCTTTCACCTGGAAAAAAAAAAAAAAAAAAAAAAAATATATATATATATATATATATATATATATATATATATATCAACTGCTTAACTGGAAAATCTTTACCTAATATTTCAAATGAAATTTAAAATATTACAGTGCTAGATGATGTTCAATCATTAGGATTAAACACAACAAGATAACAAATATTATTAAAAAAGAAAGAATTAAAACTAACTGTATGTGACACAGTTCATTAATGGGGAGGAGACTTGCCTGGCTGATATAGAGAAGAAATGATATGGTGCAGAAAATGATAAAATTGACACTTTACAAAAGAAGACATATATGAGGCCAACAAAACTATGAAAAAATGCTCATCATCACTGGTCATTAGAGAAATGCAAATCAAAATGACATTGAGATACCATCTCACACCAGTTAGAATGGCGATCATTAAAAAATCTGGAGACAACAGATGCTGGAGAGGATGTGGAGAAATAGGAACACTTTTACACTGTTGGTGGGAGTGTAAATTAGTTCAACCATTGTGGAAGACAGTGTGGTGATTCCTTAAGGATCTAGAAATAGAAATTCCATTTGACCCAGCAATCCCATTACTGGGTATATATCCAAAGGATTATAAACTCTTCTATTATAAGGACACATGCACACGAGTGTTCATTGCAGCACAGTTTACAATAGAAAAGACCTGGAACCAACCCAAATGCCCATCGATGATAGACTGGACAGGGAAAATGTGGCACATATACACCATGGAATACTATGCAGCCATAAAAAATGATGAGTTCATGTCCTTTGTAGGGACATGGATGAAGCTAGAAACCATCATTCTCAGCAAACTGACACAAGAACAGAAAATCAAACACCTCATGTTCTCACTCATAGGTGGGTGTTGAACAATGAGAACACATGGACACAGGGAGGGCAGCATCACACACTGGGGTCTGTCAGGAGGAACTAGGGTAGGGACAGCAGGGATAGGGAGTTAGGGAGGGATAACATGGGGAGAAATGCCAGATATAGGTGATGGGGAGGAAGGCAGCAAACCATATTGCCATGTATGTACCTATCCAACAAACTTGCATGTTCTTCACACACACCCCAAAACCTAAAACACAATAAAATATGTGTGTGTGTGTGTGTGTGTGTGTATATATATATAAACCAAAAGCTACAACTACTTGTTGGAAGGATGAGAATGGAGTATTTACTCTGCTGGCAATGGGGAGCCATCTTGACAGGGACTTAGGTGATGCAGACAACATTTCTGAAGAGTGATCTGGCAGCTGTTGGCAGAAGAGACTGAACAGAGAAGGTCTGAACATACATAGGCTTGCAAGAGAAGAATAATCTTAGTGGCTAAAGAGCACTAATGAGAAGTTGCTGAACATAAGCACTGGCAGGGGTTATGACCAAGTGTGTTAGTTCATTTTCACACTGCTATAAAGGTTTTACCTGAGACTGGGTAATTTATAAACAAAAGAGGCTTAATTGACTCATAGTTCCACATGGCTGAGAAGGCCTCAGGAAACTATGATCGTGGCAGAAGGTGGAAGGGAAACAAGACATATCTTACAGTGGCAGCAGGAGAGAGAGAGAGAGATTTTGAAAGGGGGAAGTGCCAGACACTTATCAAACAAGCAGATCTCATGAGAACCCTCCCTATGATGAGAACAGCATGGGGAAACTGCCCCCATCATCCAATCACCTTCTACCAAATTCCTCCCTCAACATGTGGAGATTACAATTGAAGATGAGATTTGGGTGGGGACACAGCCAAATCATATCAGCAGAAAAGGATGTTTTCAGAGATATTATGAAGGAAAACTTGACAGGACGCCTTTCAGTTCAAAAAAAAATTGAGAAGATTCTAGAATTAACAACTGGGGAAGTGACTTGGAAACAGGAAGGGCTACTTCTGCAATCAGTTGAGATGGTATAAATTGTGAAATAATAACAGAATCCCCAGATCTCCTATTCACAAAACAACAAAGTGTTTGTTGTTATTGTTTCTGTTGTCCACTTACACCACCTGTCCATGGTGGTCAGGTGGCCTCTGCTCCTCCTTAACAGCCTCACTCAGGGTCACTGCTGATAGCTGCTGCAGAACCAAGAGAGAAGGGGAAACACATACTGTGTCTACAGCTTCTGCATAGAAGGGACACGAGACTTCCTGTTATGTTCCACTAAGAAAAGCAAGTCACATGGCTCTGCCTGGCTTCAAGGTGATGGATGCTGGTGATTAGTAGTTTAACATATCAGTTTCTCCTTTTGTGATGAGTCTTTTGTGTAAGAATTTTTAGACTCTGTTCTGTAAAATATGAAAAGCAAATTTATTGCCTTCATCTCTTAGAGACAAATAAATAAGTGTACCTGAGTCAATGTGAGAGAAAATAGAAATGTGTAGAAGTGATAAAGAATATCCCTAGCTATGTAGTCAGTTTCATAAATATACAATCTTCTATGTAGTCAGTTTTATAAATATACAATCTTCTAAATTTCATAAATATACAATCTTGGTTTGCCATTTAATAGGGCTTTCTACAAATTAGTTTCATATGGCTGCTGCAACAGATAACCACAAACCTGGTGTCCTCACATACCATACATTAATTCTTACAGTTCTAGAGGTTAGAAGTTCAAAATCTGTTTTACTGGGCCAAAATCAAGGTGGGTGTCAGGAGGGTTGTACTCCTTTTATAGACTGTAGGGGAGAATCTGTTCCTTGCCTTTCCAGTTTTTGGTGGCTGCTGACATTTCTTGGCTTGTGATTGCATGATTCCAGTCTTTGGCAGTGGTAAGCCACTGTAGATTTCAACAGGGACTTGTATGATGCAGGCAACATTTTCTGAAGAGTGATCTAGCAACTGTTGGCACAAGAGACTGAACAGAAAAGGGTCTGATTGTAGGGTCACAAGGGAAGAATCATCATAGTGACTCAAGAGCACTAATGAGAAGTTGCTGAACTTAAGAGTTGGCAGTGCTCATGGTGAGGAAAGGATGTTTTGAAAGATACTGCCATTGTCTCCATGGTCACATTGACTTCTCCTCTTCAGTGTAAATTCTCTCTCTGCCTCTTTCTTGTAAATACTCCAATTATTACATTTGGGCCCATCCTGATAACCCAACATAACTGTCTCATCTCAAAATCCTTTATCTTTCCACATATGCAAAATCATTTTTGCCATTCACAGGTTCCTAGGATTAGAACTTCCTTATCCTTGGGTCATTATTCAGCCTACAGCACTCATTATGGAATTACTTATGTGGCTTCCACTGTGTTTAGATAAGCACAGGAAATAAAATCAACCAAAGCATCATTAGCATAGAACTATGCTCTAAAATGTCAGCCATAAGAAGTCTCTGAAAGAATGTTCCAATATGAGGAAGCAAGGCATAATTTTGTGTAAGTTTAGGAGGAAAGATCAACTAGAATTCATCTAGCTTTAAAAATAGTTGGTCAAAGATGATTCTTGTTGTTTTTGTTAACTTTCTCAAAATCACTGAATTTATTTATTCAGAAACTATTTTAAGTTTTTAAAAATTTTTTAAATAATGTCAACTCTTATTTTAGATTTGGGGGTACATGTTTATGTTTATTATATGAGTAAGTTGCAAGATGCTGGGTTTTGGGGTATAACTAATCCTAGTGAGCACAATACCCAATAGTCAGCTTTTCAACCCTTATTTCCCTCCCTCCCCATCTAGTAGTCTCCAGTGTCTATTGTTGCCAGAGATGATTCTTCAAAGAAAGGGGGTTGCCCAGTGGGTTGGCAGCCATTGTTCGTAGAGTATGGATTTTTTTATCCAGATGAATGAACAACAGTTTCAGGCTAAGATTATGTGCAAGGTCAGCTTGCAGGTTAAAAAAAAAGCACCTCCAGGTAAAGAGGACAGGTATGAAGGAAGATCCAGTGTAAAATTCTCAGATTCTCAGCATCTCTTTTAAAAAATCTGTTATCTATTCATAGACTTCCAATTGTAGAAGAGCCATCATCTAAGGAATGGAATAACTTCTGTTATCCTTGAAGATTCTGTGTAAGTTTGACTCTGCTCTGCTCATCCTAATGATCTAAGGAGAATAGAAAGAAACTAAGAAAAGTCAGACATGTATACATTAGAAAAGGAAAAGAGCTTTCTGCACAAAAAAATATTAGATCTAGAAAGGCAGAAAACGAAGGAAGGAGATAAAAGTTATGCCAGGCTAAAGAAAAAATGGGGAAAGATAATTTAAATCATTTTCTTGCTGTTAGAAATATAATTTTATTTGCCCCTCTTCTAAAGACTTCAGCAATATATATATATATATGTCTATATATATACACATATATATACATGTCTATATATGCGTATATATGTATATATATACACGTATATACACATATATACACATGTGTATATATGCATATATATGTATATATATACACGTATATACACATATATACACATGTGTATATATGCATATATATGTATAGAGAGAGCAAATATATATATATTTAGCTAAAGTCTTCAGATATGTATATATATATAGATATAGATATGTATATATATATATAGAGAGAGAGAGAGAGAGCCATGACTAGACACAAATTCCCTGTAGAGAAATTTACCACTAATTATCTAACTTGTACACTAAAATCAGTGAAATAATGTCAGTTCCAAATTTCAGCAACTCTCCCCTTGAATATTTTAATGTAACATATTGGAGGTTGCAGTTTTTCTCATTGGGTAGGTGCTTTCCAATTATAGTTTTACTTTAAAATTTCTTTAAATGTATAAATGATTTTAATTGATTGTATTTGTGCATAAAACAATTTTGAGTACTTAAACATACCTAAATGACAATGTCAGAACAACCAATCATGGATCAAATTGATTGGTCAGCAATTAACCATAATTAGAAACAAAATATAATGAAGCAAAAGATAATATGATCAATTTATTAATATAAATATACACACCTTAAGATTTCATTTGTTCTTGAAAATCCTACCTGTCCTAAATTCAAAGGATGTTGTTGAATATTATAATCACATCCTAAACAGTCCCTAGCATTCTCCCTAAATTATCACATAAATATTGTGTTTAGAGTAAAGATAACAAGGCTCTGTCTAGATTTAATGGAAAAGATCATTCTGGAAGGTAGGTGGATCAATGGGATCTCCAACTATTATAAACATATATTATCCTTCTGAATTTTTCTAGACATTGGTTTACAACACTTGATATTCATTATTGTTTTGAGCTCACAAAATCCTCAGCATTAGTTGGAATAGCTGTTGCACACTATTTGGTTGAAAGAAAGAAAAGAAAGCAAAAAAAGGAAGGAAGGAAGGAAGGGAGGGAGGAAGGGAGGGAGGGAGCTCAGAAACTGGTGTCATTTTTGTTCATTGCAGAGTAAATTCTAGAACCCAGGTGTTCTGCTCCCACACTGCCTTGTACCTTAATTCTCTAAAAAAATATGCATTGCCTTTTTTGGCTAGCAAATAGCTCATACATAAAAATTCCCAAGGGCATACTTTTCTTTCAAAATCCTTAACAACTGAAAAATCCATGTGGTCTCTAAAAATTGTTCTCTGAATATAAGGACAGTGCTGGTTGGATGTAGACTCCAGGCTCGTGGGCTGCAAAAATCTAGTCTCATGCCCTGTGCAGAAGACGCTTGTGCTATCTAGTCTGATTTTTTTGTTCAACCCAAATGCACAGTTTCCATTCAGCTTGGAACCCAAGAAAAATGTTCAAGCAAGCCTTTCCCAATGGTTACTTCTAAGCAGCCTGTTCATATGCCACTGCCACCTTTTAGCACTGACTTCATTAAACACTGTGTGTGTGTGTATGTGTGTGTGTGTATATAGTGTGTATATATATGTTTCAGATATATATATATACCTTTAAGACATATATATATATGTCTTTAACAAAACCTTATACTTTAGGCATTATGTTGTATTTCTGAGAACTGTAGTCATTGTTCACATTAAAATCATGAACTTTTCTAATTAAACAGTGAATGTGAAAATAACTCTATGTAAACAGCAAATAACTGGGATAGAGTCACATTCAGTGGACATTCATAATCACTTATTGACTACCCCCTTACATACACACACCACAGATATAATTTCCATAATGTTCCCTACTCTCTTTATCGTTCAATACATTTTATGCATCGATTATTACATACTAATGGGCTGTGTAATATCCTTTCCAGATTTCATTGTAGGTATTTTATTAAAATGAATAGATTCAATTATAGAAAAAAAATTAAGTTCTTGCCTACTGCTGTTCATTTTAATTGTAAGTAGTTAAGCATTTATATTTTGAATTCTTTGGTTTGCTATGTGTGTGATCTGATTCCTTCCCATTGGTAACTCTTTGTGTATTAACTTTACATTATAGGCAGTCCAGGCTGTGAATTTTTCAGGTTATATTGTACACATTTCAGTCTTAGCATATAAATAAGCATTTGCCATCTTCAGAGTTTGCAATGGGGAAAAATAATTTCATTCATTCATTTATGTCATAAATATTTATTGTTTGCGTACTATGTATCAGGCACTGTCTTAGTCACTAATGATAGATAGTGGAGGAAAAAAGAGAGAGATAAATATCCTTGCAGTGATGAAGTTCTAACTGGTGAAGACAGACTATAAATTAAAAAGTAAAATGTATAATATGACAGATGGTAATATATATTAAAGAGAAGGCTGGGTGCGGTGGCTCAAGCCTGTAATCCCAGCACTTTGGGAGGCCGAGGCGGGTGGATCATGAGGTCAAGAGATCGAGACCATCCTGGTCAACATGGTGAAACCCCATCTCTACTAAAAATACAAAAAATTCACTGGGCACAGTGGCGCGTGCCTGTAATCCCAGCTACTCAGGAGGCTGAGGCAGGGGAATTGCCTGAACCCAGGAGGCAGAGGTTGCAGTGAGCCGAGATCGCGCCATTGCACTCCAGCCTGGGTAGCAAGAGCGAAACTCCGTCTCAAAAATAAAAAAATAAAAAGAGAAAACTAAAGCATGGAAAGAGGCTGGATAATTCCAAGGGTAGGCATATTTTAAATAAATTGTTTACTATTCCAGGATTGTATCCTTTCTGAAAAGACCTAAGGAAGATGAGAAAACAAGTCATACAGATATCTTGAAAACACCACATGCAAAGCAAACAAGTACAAACGCCCTGAGGCAGAAATGTGCATGGTGTCCTAAGATTAATCCAGAGGCAGCTATGCCAGGACCAGAGTAAACTAAGGGGAGAGTTAAAGGAGATAAGGGCGGAGGTGATGGCCATATCACCCTAAGCATGCATGATCTTGTCTGATCTCAGAAGCTAAGCAGGGTCTGGCCTGGTTAGTACTTGAGGGGAAACTGTAAGAGCCACACAAAAAAATTCATCATATTTCTATATACTAACAATAAACACAATAAACATGCAGAAACTTAAACACATAATACCATTTATAATCAGTCCTAAGAAAATAAAATAATTAGGAGATAAGGGCAGGGAGGTCACGGTAAAAATTGGATGGGGCCTGAATGCTACTCTAAGGACCTTGATCCTTACTCTAAGGAAGATAGGAAGCCATGATTTGATTTACATTCTTTCTAAATAAATGTTAAGACGGTGACGCTCTAGACAGAATATCCCTGCATGGTGAGCAGCCCTGCAGAGTTCCCTGCATGGTAACTCAGTGACCCAGGTGGCCTCTTCTTGTGGCTCTACTATTTCAACACTCAGTTGGCATCTTCACTGACAAAAGAAAAGTGAACTGGAAGGTCCACAGGGGACTTTTGCTTCTACTCACAGTCCATTGCCAACAACTAATCAGAAGCCCCAGAAAATAGAGTTCTCCCAGGAGAAATGGAAAACTAAATTTCAATGAGCACCAGTAATGTTTACTATTTGGGGCAAAGGTAGAAGCAGTGAGGTCAGGTAAGAGAAAATTGCAGTTAACCAGAAAAGAGAACAACTACTTGAACCATGTTGGTAGCAGAAGTCATATTCTGAAGATATTTTGAAGGTAGGAGCAATAGGATCAATTTTGAATGGGGGATTTTAGAGAGGGGAGGTAAGTTGCAATGATGAAGTTTCCCATTTACTGAGTAGAGAAGACTTCAGAAGTAGTGCATGTAATGGGACTATCAAGAGTTTTGAAATGCTGAATCAAAAATTTCCATGGAACACCCAACTTGAGATGTTGAGTAGATGGTTCAGTATATAAGTCTGGAGTTCAAGAGAGAGATAAATTGAGGTATCATCCACATAGTGACAGTATTTACAGCCATGTGACACAGAGAGATACCTAAAAAGCATGTGTAGATTTTTTTAAAAAAAAGAAAAAGTTCAAGGACTGAGGGCTGACTATGGGGCACTTAAATGTTTATAGCTTGCAAAATGAATAGGACAAGCAAAGGATCTTGAGAGAGAGCAACTATGAATCAGGAGGGGAAAAAAGAAATGTGCAGTGTTGCAGAAATAAAGTGTCAATAATGTATAAAGGATAGAGTAATTAACATGGTCAAATCCTCCTAAAGAACCAACTTAGAAGAGGACTGATCATTGGGCATAGAATTTAGCAACATGGAGGTCCTTGCTAACCTCAATGGAAGCTAGTTTCTGGAATGGTGGAGAGGAAAGCCAATTGAAGTTCTCCAGGACCAGAAAAATGGGTGGTAATTGGAGTAGGATGTGGGAGAAATTTAGTAGGTATCCTGATGAGACCAATCCAACAAATAGAGAATAGAGGAACACACAGGCAAGGCAGGGAATATTCCTGGGGTGATATCTTGAATAGAGGAGAAGAAATGGGTTCTGATGTTTTGGTGAGGGGTTTCTCTCTGAGAAGAGCATCACAGTTTCATCCACTGAAATGGAGAGAAGTAAAAATATCTGGGCACAAATGTGAGTAGGTGGGAAAGCGTGATGATGGGAACCAGGGAGATATTTGTCATCTAGCATGTTGTAAGAGAGTGAATGAACTAGGGGATGAAACACGATTTCCGGACTACTCTGGGGGATACTAGTGATCATGAACTTGAAGTTAGGTCAATCAGGATGGTTGGATGTTTTTCTCCAGTCATAGTCAACTGGGTAGGTATGGGGGCAGGTGTGAAATGAGCAAAAAGTTGGGTTCTAAGAAGTCTCATTTACATTGATCATGATCTTGCCACTAAAATTCTTGATTATGTTGATCGTCTCCTTTCCCATAGATGCCTCTGAGACTGGAGAATCACTGTAGAGTCTGCTTCCCACACTCCAGTCTAAATCTACTCTGTCTTTGGTTCCAAACCCATTATCTATACCTAGTTTCCTCTTAGTGCCCACCCCCCTGCCAGGACTGTTTATCTTATTCCTACTTGACCCTGAAGGACATGTTCCAATTTTTCTCAAATGTTCAGCAGGCTCTGAGCAAATTTCTCACATCTCCACCTCTGCCTTCATGTTAAACCTGTCTGCAGCCCCCAGCCTGGATCAGCACCCTGAGTCAGGGAGTTCAGAATGTGGATTGGAGTGAAGAATCTAATCACAGAGAACTGTTCTCTGATAAAGTGAGAATGAACTGAACATCACTGAGAGAAGCAGCAAGCGATCTCAGGCCCCGTCTTACCACTCTGAGCCCCATCTGCCTTTCTGCTTTATCCAGGAGCCAATCCAGAGACAGTTTGCATTGCAAGTGACACGGGGTGACAGATTGCATCATAGAGCCTTTGCTCCTTACCTCAAATTGGATCAATTCCTTCACAGTCCAGATGGTTAATGCTGCTGCAAAGACCTCATCAACATGTTGAGCTCACTACCCAAATAACTTGCTCCTGGGGAAATTTGAGAAATTGTTATCTAAACAAATGGGAGGTCAGCTTATTTAGTTGGAAAAAAAGAGTCTCTACAGAAACATTTGGGCAGGTTTCAGTTTGGGCAAAAAGCATTTCATTCATTTCATTTTAACGGTCTCTGTTGAATAAGCATGAAAAATGTTTTTCATTAGTCCTTCTTCCATATTATACCTGACAAGCAGAGGAAAACATGAATTTTTCCTGTGCTTAACAAATATTCTGTAGTGATATGGAGCAGCAGGAGAGATGCAAAAGGAATGGTAATTTTGCAAAATGAAAAGGCTTGGGCTAAAACAGCTCATTTATTCCCAGGAAGGAGCAAGACCATGCTAGCACATGATAAAAATAGACTGATGAAATTTCTAATACTGGAGATTATGATTAAAGGCAATTTATAATCGGTCTGAAAATGAAGTGTGGAGGAATGCTTCATTTTTGTTATTTGCTTCAACCTAATTTATTTTCTCACACCCCATTCACTCAACAGAGAACCCCCAACAGTCTCTCCATAGGTAGAACTTTTTGCCTCATGCCCTGACTAATGCTTATAACCACACAAATAGCTTATTTTGCCAGCTACTTTTCTTGCTGGGTCTAGGATTTTAACACTAATATGATTTTCCTTTATTTTTAATGTTCCAAAATTAATCGTACATGTGTAATATCTAGTTTTGAAATGTAAATGCCTTTGACATTTTGCCTTAATTCCAGTGTGAATGGTACTTTAAGGGTTTAATTTATAATCAAGATGGACCAACCTATACAATGAATGCATAAACAGGGAACAGGAAGACACAAGAGCAAAAGAACATTTTTCTAATGTGTTCTCTATAGATTCCATTGGAGTGGGAGAATAGCGTGTGTTCATTTATAACACTTCATCACAAATTTAAAGATAGAAAAGACATAGTTCAGAATGCTGCCTATTTAAAGAACATATTTTAGGTCACTTAGTGGTTGTGAATACCAGTAATAGTAAGTAGGAAAAAAGAAAATGGTGGCTACTTTGAAGAAAGAATGAGAAAAGCAAACAAACAATTGACATCTAAAAGAAACACTTCCTTTAAGTTGGCATAAGCATAAACTTGTTAAGATATAACATAGAATTTGTGCTAAGCACTAACTATGAGGTCAGGAATGTGCTAAATACTTTATCTGAATTGTCCGATTTATCCTCCTACAACTGTATGAGTGCTTATATTATTTTTTTTCTCATTTGCAGATGAAGAGACTAAAGTTCAGAGAAGTGAAATAACTTGTGCAAAGTCACACAGCTAGTAAGTGACAGGGGCATGATTTAAACTCAAGTCAATCTGACTCCAGAAATTTTATATAAAGATAATTTCTTAAAATATTTTTATAAAAATCATCCTAAAATAAATAAGTGGCAAATGACTTTTAAAATACATAGAATATCTCCTTAAAATGTACAGAAGAAAAAGAATATTCTTAAAATACATAAAATAGCAAAAAGTCTGATAATAAAAGGGCATACTCTTTAAAAGTTAAATGGCATCTGATGTTAAAATTTTTTTAATCCATAATGTGACACAGAATAGTGCTTATTTTTCTCTGTGACTTTTGCAGTATGTCCTGATCAACCTTTAAAGGAATCTTCCTGAGTTTACATCAGTTGGAAAATTTATCTTCCCAGCTCGTTAAAGTGTAACCAATCTCCTCCATGTGGTAGAGAGAGGCAGTACATAATTCCCTTAGTATTTACCCTGAGGTTGAAATATCATTCCTAAAATGTACCTGTTCCACCTAACTTATAGGTCTCAGAAGCTCTCTGGAAGCATTGAAAGAGATTACTGGCCTACTTCTAAATCTGCAATTTTGTTACAAGAACTGGAAGATCCACTCTGGACTGAATCCTATAAGGTGCACAAAGGAAAATGGTCTCATCTTCTCACTGAGGAGTCATCCATTCTCCAACTGTTTGGGGATAATCTGGTAGAATGCATTTCTTTAGGTTGTTCTGATGAAGGAGAATTGGAGTAATAGTTTCAGCTAACACAAATCAAATTGCAGTTTTCTTCATATGAACTGAAGTATCAGCAGAAGACCAACAGTCTTCAAGTTATTTTAAAAAGAAACTTTGAACATAAGTAGGGAAAATAAGTACATAATAGGTTATAAAGTATTTATAAGCTTTTGACAGTTTATACAGTGCTTTCAGATAAAGTTTCATTTAATTTGATAATGATCCCTTGAGTTGAGTAGGGCAGATATTATTATATTCATTTAACAGAAAAGACGATGGAAGCTCAAGGTCAAGGCACTCATCCAGAGTTATGTGAATTGAAATTAACACTTCTGAGCTCCAACACGGGTCTTTTAACTCTGTCAACATTTAATATTGATAAAATGTTTATTATAGTATCTGGAAGCTTTTCTAGACAATTATTTCACTAAACAGAAAGCTCTCCTGGGTTTTTCCTGCAGATTAATACTTCTCACTGCATGTCTCCCCATGCCACAACATTTCACAGTATAAAATTTCAATAAGACATCATCACCTTCCTTGTCCCTAGAAACACAACAAACATCAGTCAGTGCCTACAATGTGTTGCTCTGTATCAGGTATTTTCAAATATTAACTTTTCAATCATCACAAAAACGCTAACAAGGTAGATATCATTGTTCTTTTTTGTACAGAAGAAACTAGAAGAGAAAGAAATTACCCTAACAATGCTATTAAGTAACTATATCAATCGGGTAGATAGGATAGCACCTATGCTGTGGTTAGTAACAAAAACAAAGACCTCAGTGAGTTACAATCTCAAAGGTACATTTAGAGCCAACAAGTACTAATATACTAAAGAGTTTCTGCACAGCAAAAGACACTATAATCAGCGTGAACAGGCAAACTACAGAATGCGAGAAAATTTTTCAATCTACCCATATAACAAAGGCCTACTATCCAGAATTTATAAGAAACTTAAATTTACAACAGCAAATAAAAACAACCCCATTAAAAAGTGGGCAAAGTATTTGAATAGACACTTCTTAAAAGAAGACATTTACATGACCAACAAACATGGGGAAAAAAAGCTCAAAATCACTGATCATTAAAGAAATGCAAATCAAAAATACAATGAGATACCATCTCATGCCACTCAGATTGGTGATTACTAAAAAGTCAAGAAACAACAGATGCTGGCGAAGCTATGGAGAAATCGGAATGCTTTTACATTATTGGGAATGTAAATTTGTTCAACCATGGTGGAAGATAATAATTCCTCTAGGATCTAGAACTAGAAATATTATTTGACCCAGCAATCCCATTACTGAATACATACCCAAAGGAATATAAATCATTCTACTATAAAGACACATGTACATGTATGCTTATTGCAGAACTATTTACAATGGCAAGACATGGAATCAACCTGAATGCCCATCAATGATAGACTATATGGTACATGTATAAAGCAAATGGGGTACATATATGCCATGGATAAAGAAAATGTGGTACATATATGCCATGGAATACTATGCAGCTATAAAAAAGAATGAGATCATGTCCTTTTCAGAGACATCGATGAAGCTAGAAGCCATTATCCGCAGCAAACTAACGCAGGAACAGAAAACCAAATGCTGAACATTGTCGTTTCATAAGCGGGAGCTGAACAATGAGAACACAGAGACAGAGGAGGGGATTAACACATACCAGGGCCTGTTGGAGGGTGGGGGGGCAAGAAGAGGGAACTTAAAGGACAGATCAATAGGTACAGCAAACCAACATGGTACACATATAGCTATGTAACAAACCTGCATGTTCTGCACATGTATCCCAGAACTTAAACAAAAAATATAAAATAATAAAATAAAATAATGGAATCATTCTTATCTAAAACAATTTACAAATTATAATTACCAATATATTTTCTACAAATGGGCAGTAAATATTTTGAACTTGATATCTCAATATGTTAAGTCCTAAGTTTTGGACATTTAGATCATAGATTACAATAGTTTATTAGCCAGAAATAAGATATATGAGGGAACAATTAGAGTTTTGAAGGTTATTATCTGGAAAAGACCTTCCCCCTTAAAAGTCCGCTCTTAGTAACATTTTAAATGGTCTATGCTTGGGTATTTTAGATTATACATAAGTTTATTATGAAGTAAAGATGAGATCTGAGGTAATTATCCAGAAATTTAGAACCTTAGCTTTCTTAGACATACTCTAATAATAAAATGTTCTGGTATGACAATCACTAGCATAAAAAGTAACTGAAAATGCAATCAGTTGTATGTTCATCATGTGGAAATATTAAACATACTGATCTCACAAATCCTTGACTTCTTGATTTTCAAATAAGTTTCAACTATGTTTTTAAATATTGTTTCAGTCGTCCCTTCCACAGGCCTCATTATCACTTGATTTAATTTTTTTGCTATTTCAAAAGGGGAAATACTTATCATATCCTCTTATCTTTCCATTTCTTCCTTTCATTACCAAACATTTGACTCTTCCCTTTCCTCATTATACTTTCCCAATGCCCAGTTTGAATTTGATGGTTATTTCTTTCTAGTTTAATTTCAATGTCACCTCAAATTGCTCTCCCTTCTTTCACCAAAACTGCAGCATAAAATGAGTCAGGCTGAGATAACTTGTTGGCCAAGTTGTTTTGTGGTGGCAGAATGAATGGCAATAATGCATTCTGTACAAGATCCAAAGCTTTCACCAGGAGAGAAAGCATACAGCAGGAGAGATTTAAAAGCTGCAGTTTGAAGTATGTATCTTCTGAAGACTTTGATGGGGAGGGGAACAGAGAGCCTATTTGAGATTCCATTCATTAGCTTGAATAAGGAATCAATAAAACCAGGAAGAAAAGACTGGGACATTGTTAAGCAGGTGTGGACAAATATGGATCTGTAGCAGTAGATTACAATACCAAATAATGACTTTATTATTTTGAGACAGAGTTTTGCTCTTGTTGCCCAGGCTGGAGTGGTCTTGACTCACCACAACCTCCCCTTCCCAGGTTCAAGCAATTCTCCTGCTTCAGCCTCCTGAGTAGCTGGGATTACAGGTGTGCACCACCACATCTTGCTAGATAGTGACTTGACTGAAACCAAAAAGCCTTGGCCCTTCAGTCTTCATTTCACAAATAAAAGAATTTCCAAGGGTGAAGTGGAGGATCTAATATACCACTCCATAGGTTGTTCATTTAGTATTTTGAGGAGCATATAGGTTGCATTACAATACCTCCCTCATCTTACATGTATAGGATTGAGTATCATCTCTTGATGGGATCTTCTCCAGCTGATTGTCTCCAGCCCCTCTGAGTCAGATCTGGTGAGATATACAGCTATTATAGAGTATGGATGTGTACAGATGCACCACAGAGCAGGACACGAGACTCACACATGACGGGAATGTGCTTGTTCACAATGAGAGATTGCCAGATCCTCTTCCCCAGTTTATAGTCAGAAATGTCTCCTTCTACTGGATCTTCCACACACTTCTGTTTCCACACATCAATTTATTCATAAGCCAATCATGACAGTTCCGTTGTATTAAAGTTTCATCATTTAAGTAAAGAGCATGTATACCAGTAAAATGTGAATGTGGAAAGAAAATTGTTTTTATGAGTAGTTAAATGCTTTGGAAAGACAGGTTGGTAAAGAATAATTGCTGACAAATTAGATATTTGTATTAGGGTTCTTCAAAGAAATAGAACCAACAGAATATATTATAAAGAACTGGCTCATGCTGTTATAAAGAATAAGGCCCAAAATCTTCACTAGCAAGCTAGAGACGCAGGAGAGCTGATGTAGTTTGGATGTTTGTCCCTGCCCAGATCTCATGTTGAAATGTAATCCCCAGTGTTGGAGGTGGGGCCTGGTGGGAGGTGTTCGGATCATGGGGGTGGATCCCTCATGGATGGCTTGGGCGATACCCTTGGTGGTGAGCTCATGATCTGAGTTCACATAAAATCTGGTCATCTAGAAATGTGTATATGTAAGAGCTCCTCTCTCTCTCTCTCTCTCTCTATCTCTCTCTCTCTCTCTCTCTCTCCCCCTTGCTTTTACCATGTGACTGTGACCGCTTTGTCTTTTGCTGAGATTGTAAGCCTCCCGAGGCCTCCCCAGAAGCAGATGCTGCTATGCTTTCTGCACAGCCTGCAAAACTATAGAGCAATTAAATCTCTTTTCTTATAAAGTACTCAGTCACAGGTATTTCTGTATAGCAATGCAAAAATGGATGAATACAAGATCCAAGGGTGGAGTTTCAGTCTGAAATCCAGCAGGCTAAAGATATAAGTTAAGCCAGTATTTCAGCCTGAGGCAAAAGGCCAGAAAAGACCAATGCCCCAGCACAGTCAGGCAGACTGAGTTCCCTCTTACTTAGCCTTTTTGTTCTATTCAGATCTCTATCTGGAAGACTGATTGAGGCCCACTTACATTACCAGGTTTGTGGGGAGTGCTGGGGGAGGGGTGCAATCTGCTTTACTCAGTCTACAATTCAAATGTGAATCTTATCTGGAAACATCCACCCAGACAAACCCAGAATAATATTTAACTAAATGTCTGGATACCCTATTGCCCAGTCAAATTGCCACATAAAATTAACCTTCACAGTATTATTGAAACATTGCTTTAAAAAATGTTTAATAATCCCTAACTTTGATTCAGTGCATGAAAATTATAGATGATGTGTTATCATATGTGCAATTTCTAGGAAAGAGAGAATAAAGGGTCTTTTGAATATGGCTAGATTTGTACCTACCTAAAAACAGTCTGTGCTAAGCATTTAAAATACTGGAGAATAAGTGAATATGTTTTAAGGTAAAATAAAGTTGATGTTTGCATACTCGAATTTATTTACGATTCTACACTTTAACAGATTTTTTTAAATTAACCCACTAACCGGTTGTCTCTGATAACATAAGTTAACATTGATTCTAGGGTATAAAACCATAAAATTGGCAAGTCCAGTCAAGGAAATTAGATATAGGAACATCAGAACTACTTATAAAGATAACTTAATTTTGCTTCAAGGTATCTTTTATCCCTGTGCCAATTCTTGCTACTTGGTGTTTTAAAGGTCACTCAGAGCCTGGAACTATCCATCATGGCCATTTCAGCCTTTAGTAATGTCAATCATCATATCACTCCTCTCTTACTATTTGACTGCTGAACATTGTTAGAAAAAGTCACACAGTGATGGCAGCTGGAATGACAGTCAATCCATGTTATCTAACATCAATTGCCCATCAAGACTCCTGGGCAATCATTTATCTCCAGTTGATTCTCACTTTATGCAATTTGTGTTATAAATGTTTCCTATGTTTCCAACTCTTATAAAGCCCTCAAATCCATGTGCATCTTCTTCACTTTCAGCCACCGAGAGTCTCACCTCCTATATACTTGAGGATATAAAGACCACATGTTATGTATTGTCTCCATTTGACCACAGTGTGTCTGCAATCATCCCTCCTTCCCTCCTGCTTTCCTCTTACCTCAGGATTGTCTCTTCTCTCTCTCAGAGATATTATTCATTTACACAATACGACAACACACAGATCTCACTTCTGCATCTTGCCCTATATTGTCATTCAGTTACTGAATGTCCTCAACTAGATTTCCTGAAAATGTTTTAAATATAGTACCTTGAAATTAAACGTTAAGATTTCCTTTAATTCTATAAAATTTTGTGGATCTGTAAAATTACCTGGATAATTTATAAATTAATCCAATTTATTTACTCAGGTCAAGATAGGTGAATGATTTTTTTTCTTTCTAGCACTAAAATTACATAATATTATTATGTCGAATCTAATGTCCTATCAAATTCTTCCTCCAGGATTTAATCCCATAATGTATTCACCTTGGCCATCTTAATCATGAGCTTATTCCTGTACTAAAATGAACTTGAGCTTTCCTACTTCGTCAAGTGACAGGCTAATGAGAGATCCTTGCTAACAGAGTTCTTAAATGGTAATTGGAAGTTCCCAAAATATTCCCCTGACAGAGTCTCCCTTCATTCAGACAGGATCTAAGTTTAACTGGCAGGGGCTCCCTGAAGGCCAGACCTGCCAGCTGCCACAAAGGGCTTCCAGGTGATCATCTCAGCTAACTGACAATGGTGCTGGAGAGACTGGAATCCAACTATACTGACTCATAGCAAAGGAAATTTACCTTTCTTTCAGGAATGGAAAGACAAAATGCCAAATGCAGCAGGTTGCATATTCCTGCTCATAAAATGTATAATTTGTCAACATCATTTTTCTTGAAATGCTTTGCTGGAAATCCTTGGCAGGCACATACACTAATGATTTCCATATTAAGTTAGTCCTCAGTTGTTTCATTTTGTTCCTAAACTCTTTCCACCTCTCAGTTAGTGCTGTTATTCTTTTGATTATGAATCACATGATGAGGCCTTTTTTCCAAAGCAAAGGATATCTCTGCTACATTTGAAAAAAACCACTTTAAACTTCATAAGGAATCACAAGAGAGCCTGCATAGCCAAGACAATTCTAAGCAAAAAGAACAAAGCTTGAGGCATCATACTGCCAGATTTCAAGCTATACTACAAGGCTACAGTAATCAAAACAGCATGGTACTGGTACCAAAACAGAGATATAGACCAATGGAACAGAACAGAGACCTCAGAAGCAACACCACACATCTACAACCTTCTGATCTTTGACAAAACCCACAAAAACAAGCAATGGGGAAAGGATTCCCTGTTTAATAAATGGTGCTGGGAAAACTGGCTAGCCATATTCAGAAAGCTGAAACTGGACCCCTTCCTGTCACCTTACACTAAAATTAACTCCAGATGGATTAAACATTTAAACATAAAACCTAACATCATAAAAACACTAGAAGAAAACATAGGCAAAACCATCCGGGATATAAACATAGGCAAGGACTTCATGACTAAAACACCAAAAGCAATGGCAACAAAAGCCAAGATAGACAAATCGGATCTAATTAAAATTCAGAGCTTCTGTACAGGAAAAGAAACCATCTTAAGAGCAAACTGGCAACCAACAGATTGGGAAAAAATTTTTGCAATCTACCCATCTGACAAAGGGCTAATGTCCAGAATCTATAAAGGACTGAAACAGATTTACAAAAAAAAAAACTATATAAATCGTTCTACTATAAGGACACATGTACACGAATGTTCATTGCAGCACTGTTTACAATAGCAAAGACCTGGAATCAACCCAAATGTCCATTGATAATAGACTGGATTGGAAAAATGTGGCACATATACACCATGGAATATTATGCAGCAATCAGAAATGATGAGTTCGTGTCGTTTGTAGGGACATGGATGAATCTGGAAAACATCATCCTCAGCAAACTGACACAAGAACAGAAAATGAAACACCGCATATTCTCACTCATAGGTGGGTGATGAAAAATGAGAACACATGGACACAGGGAGGGGAGTACTAAACACTGGGGTCTATTGGGGGGAAAAGGGGAGGGCCAGTGGGAGGGGGAGGTGGGGAGGGATAGCCTGGGGAGAAATGCCAAATGTGGGTGAAGGGGAGAAGAAAAGCAAAGCACACTGCCATGTGTGTACCTACGCAACTGTCTTGCATGCTCTGCTCATGTACCCCACAAGCTATAATCCAATAAAAAATTTAAAAAAAAAAAAAACCCATTCAAAAGTGGGCAAAGGATATTAACAGACACTTTTCAAAAGAAGACATATATGAGGCCAACAAACATGAAAAAACACTCATCATCACTGGTCATTAGAGAAATGCAAATAAAAACTACATTGAGATACCATCTCACACCAGTTAGAATGGCAATCATTAAAAAGTCTGGAGACAACAGATGCTAGAGAGGATGTGGAGAAATAGGAACACTTTTACACTGTTGGTGGGAGTGGAAATTAGTTCAACCATTGTGGAAGACAGTGTGGTGATTTCTCAAGGATCTAGAAATAGAAATTCCAATTGACCCAGCAATCCCATTGCTGGGTATATACCCAAAGAACTATAAATCGTTCTACTATAAAGACACATGCACACATATGCTCACTGCAGCCCTGTGCACAATAGCAAAGACCTGAAACTAACCCAAATGCCCATCGATGATAGGCTAGACAAAAAACGTGTGGCACATATACACCATGAAATACTATGCAGCCATAAAAACAATAGGTTCATGTCCTTTGTAGGGACTTGGATGAATCTGGAAACCATCATTCTCAGCAAACTGACACAAGAATAGAAAACCAAACACCACAAGGTGTCACTCATAAGTGAGTGTTGAACAGTGAGAACACGTGGACTCAGGAAGAGGAGCATCACACCCTGGGGGTAGTTAGAGGACTAGGGGAAGGACAGCGGCGGGTGGGGAGGGTGGGGAAGGATAAAATGAGAGAAATGCCACATATAGTCAAAGGGGGAATAGAGGTAGCAAACCACCTGTTTATGTATGCACCTGTGCAACGACTCTGCATAACCTGCACATGTACCCCAGAACCTAAAGTAAAATTAAAAAAAAAAAAGAAAAAGAAAAAATTTGAACAAAGCAAAAAAAAAAAAAAAAAAAAAAACAAAGAAAGAAAGTGCTCTGTGACTCTCCTTAGAGGGCCTGTGCTGAATTAGTAGTAACAGGTGGGATTGGCTGTGGAACAGTATATAATATATTCCTGCCATGGTAAATTTTATAGCCCCAGAATAATTATAGAGAAATATTAATTACAAAGCAAAGAGAAGGAGTTTTCAAAGCTAAGAAATCTCTTTTGTCAAATTTATCCTATTAAGAGTGGTTTTCTGATTTTTAATATATTGGAATATCATTTATTTTACTGCCAACTTTGATTCTCATTAGATATTTCAAAAATTTTCCTCAAATAACATTTTAAAGTTTAACCTAACCCCCTAAAGCAGGGTTAATCTGGCTGCCAGATTTATACAAGAATAGAGAAGGAAAAAAGATGTGCTTCGAGAGAGAAAAAAAAAATTACTTTCCGTTTTAATAATGCAGACAAGGAGTGCAGGTTTTGGATTCTGAAGTCTACGTGATCTCCATGAGTGGTTATATTAAAATTCATATCACATCGCAAGTTTGTTTCTACTGAAAACTGCTCTGCTTAATCTGATATTCTATCAGTCAGATTTTAAGCACTCCTTTTACCTTTAAGAATGTGATAAAATATCCTACTGAGCCATCAAACTGATTTCCTGTTTTGTTTAATCCTTCAAAATGCTCTTGCTAAGTGAGAAGAGAGCCCAGGTGAAGCCATTCTGTTCCCAGGCAGGTGCTGGCCACCCAACACCACCCCCGCACCAGACATGTAAGGCCCTCTATATTTTCCTTGGCAAAGACAGGCTATTTAAATTTCATAGACATAGCAGTTTTACTTCTCCTTTTCTCTCTTTGCCCTCAAGATAGTCTCAGACAGGTTTTATTCAACACCATACCATGCTGAAGTTGTATGGGTGATACAGTAATTGCATATAAGATACAGTTAAGGCCTAATGAACATTATATTTATGAAGAATGTAGCTCTGATTTCTAAAAGCACTTTGGTAAATTATACAAATTAAATATTCATTACCTTGTACTTCATTAGTTCACACTTGGAACACTTTTTCTTCATTATGGTAGCCTGGAGTAAAAGCTTTTTTTCTTTTAACACATTTATCCTGCTATTTTTCAAAAAAAAAACCTTTATTTACAGTATTTGGGGAACATCGTATTTTTTTCTATGGGGGCAATAATATTTATAGTTTTCTTTAAAAAAGAAAAAACTACATCTTTGCCTCACACAAAGAAAGTGAATATCTGTTTGCAATTCTTATTTCAATAAGCATAAAAATATGTAAACTTTTACCTCTTATTTGTACTCATAGCTTCCTTCCTGCTCTTATTCCTATAAAAGCAAGTTATTTCATTAGGGAGAAACCTTGGCACTAAGCTAGAGGTACGGCAGAATTACAAAGAATGTGTATTTTCCATGCCGGAATAACCTTACAGCGATTTATTAGTCATCGGGCTTTGAAAAGTTAAAAATCCTTTAAGTGGTAAGGTTGTTTGTCTGAGGTAGGCGATTAATAGACAGCCTTCCTTGGCACGTGCAAATTAAAATAGAAGAAGGAATTATGATTGGAGCTACTCTTTTTCCACTTCTAAACACTCTAGTCAGCTAAAATGTATTCTTTCTTTGATGTATTTGGCAAATGTGTGTGTGAAATACTGAAAATGAGTCACCCCTCCTAGGAGTTTGTCAATTGAATGTTGCAGGCAGTCATACAGTCCCAATCAAAAAACTGAAAACAGGTGACTTAAAAATATGCTTGTAGACAAAATAAAGGTCTCCAAATTTAAGACTCTTCAGATTTTTTTTCTCTTAAGATGTACACAAATGGCAATTAATGTTGGGTTTTACTAAAGGATGTCGAGGAGAGACCTGAATTGTAAAAACATTTTAAAATTGGATTTGAAGAGATAAAATGGTCTCCTTAAATTTTAAAGAGCACTTGGCTAGAAAACAGAAGACTTGAATTTGAGTTCTGGATGCATCTTGTAAGTCTTAGAATCTTCATAAAAATTCTTTACTCTTTTTAAACATCAGTGACCTAATCTGGTCAATGGGAATAAGAATACATACCTGCTTTGCCCAAATGATCTGTAGTAAAGTTACAGTGAAAATACGAAACGTTTTTTTCAAAAACAAATATGAAAGCTTGTACAAAGTAAAATATTCTACAGATTAATAATGGTAAAAATTCAAATCATATGCTCCATGATTTCCATACACTAAAGTATCAGTCAAAACCTGAAACCATAGAACTTTTAGAAGACAACATTGAAAAAACTCTTCTATATTGGCTTAAGCAAAGAATTCATGACCAAAAACTAAAAAGCAAATGTAACAAAATCAAAAATAAATAGATGGGACCTAATTAAACTAAAAAGCTTTTGCATAGCAAAAGAAATAATCAGCAGAGTAAAAAACCAACAGAGTGGGGAAAAGTATTCACAAACTATGCATCTGACAAAGGACTAATATCCAGAATCTACAAGAATTCAGAAAAATTAGCAAGAGAAAAACAAATAATCCCATCAAACAATGGGCAAAGGATATGAATAGGCAGTTCTCAAAAGAAGATATACAAATGGCCAACAAACACATGAAAAAATGCTGAAAATCAGTAGTTATCAGGGAAATGTAAATTAAAACCACAATGAGATGCCACCTTACTCCTGCAAGAATGGCCCTAATTTAAAAAATTAAAAAAGCCAACAGATGTGGGGAAGAGCATTTTTACACTGCTGGTGGGAGTGTAAACTAGTACAAACTATGGAGAGTCCTTAAAGAACTAAAAGTAGAACTCCCATTCACTTCAGCAATCCTACTACTGGGTATCTATCCAGAGGAAAGTAAGTCATTACATGAAAACACACTTGTACATGCATGTTTATAGCAGCACAATTCGCAATTGCAAAAATATGGAGCCAGCCTAAATGCCCATCAACCAACAAATGGATAAAGAAAATCTGGTGTATATATACCATGGTGTACTACTCCGCCATAAAAAGGAACAAAATAATGGCATTTATAGGAACCTGGATGGAATTAGAGACCATTATTCTAAGTGAAGCAACTCAGGAATAAAAAAGCAAATATTGTATGCTCTCACTTATAAGTGGGTGCTGAGCTATGAGGATGCAAAGGCATAAGAATCATATAACTGACTTTGGAGCTTCAGAGGGAAGGGCGAAAAGAGGGTGAGGAGTAAAAACCTACATATTGGCTACAGTGTACACTGCTTGGGTGACAAGTACACCAAATTCTCAGAATTCACCACTAAAGAGCTTATCCATGTAATAAAAAACCACCTGTTCCCCAAAAACTATTAAAATAAAATAAAAGTAGCCAGAGGAAGCAGCAGGGGGTCATAAAAAAAGAGAATTAAATGAGAATTAAAAATAATTATTTTTCTTCTATAACAGTATAGTAAAAAAAATATGATCTCCATTTTAAAGCATGCAAAGTGAAGAAAGAATAGCAGTACAGGCAATCATCTTTCTTGAGTGCGAACATTGCATTCTATCTGCATGCTTGGGCAGACTGGTCATTGCATCATTTGGGTGAGAGCTTATTCATGATTCTTTTTGCTTCTAGCATCTATTTTAACTAGCTTTTCTCCCACTGGTAACTTAAAGAAAATAATAGAGTCATAGGAATAAGCTTTCATCAGGAACTCAAAAGAAATGACAATAAGTGGCTTTGTAGGTATTAAATCTACTTATGTCAAAATTGAAAGAGTCCAGAGAATATAAGGAAGATGTGAAGAAAGGAGAAATGTGATGACACGAGTAGCTTAGAAAGCAAAACAGAAAACAGAACAGAGACTAGAAAAAGGTGTTGGCAAACCATCTTAAGTTGGAAAAGAAGCTCTTGAAAGCAACTAACAAAAAAGGTAAAAGTAAAAATTCTGCTTCAGAAAACTGAGTAAAGATTTGACTGGGGTAGCAGTATTTTGCATGTATCAAGAAAAAAAAAATGAGTAAAAGAAAGTCTTAGAAACCAGAAAAACAGTCTGCAAATTGACTCCTACAATCTGAGAAGAGAAAAAACAAAAATCCAAAGTGTTCTTTTTCCTAATCTCTACTCTATTCAACACTGAATGTTTCTGTGTCCCTCGATGCATGGAGGGTTTTCCCCATACACTAACCAAGCAATTCTGCAGTGGATACCAGCTGGGCATCCTCTAATTTAATTCATTCTGACACCATCTACCTGGAGACAGCATAAGGTCCCATAAATTGTGGGCTCAGTCCCACAAGATTGTCCCCCACATCAGATGCCTATGGCAAGCCCCAGGTTGACCAACCAGCCGAAAATAGGGGTTCCCCCAGTGCCTTCCTTGGGCTTGATGTATTTGCAAGAGTGTTTCTCATAATGCAGAGAAACACTTTATGCACATCAAGTCATTTATTATAAAGAATATTACAGGCAAGGTGCTGTGGCTCACAACTGTAATCCCAGCACTATGGGAGGCAGAAGCGGAAAGATCAGCTGAGGTCAGGAGTTTGAGACCAGCCTGGTTAGCATGGCGAAACCCAGTCTTTACTAAAAATACAAAAAAAATTAGCTGGACAAGGCAGTGGGCAGCTGTAATCCCAGCTACTCTGGAGGCTGAGGCAGGAGGATTACTTGAATGCTTGAGGCGGATGTGGCAGTGAGCTGAGATTGCACCACTGCACTCCAGCCTGGGCAACAGAATGAGATGCTGTCTCAAAAATATATACATACATACATAATTTTTTTAAAAAAAGAATATTACAAAGAATAAAGCTAAACAGCCAGATAGAAAAGACATTTCTGGCTAGCCATGTGGGAAGGGCTGCAGAGCTTCCCTGCCCTCTCCCGGTGTGCCACCCTCCAGGAACCACCATGTTCCGTTATCTGGAAGCTTTTCAAACCCAGTCCTTTTGGCATGATTGATTAAATTATTGGCCATTGGTGATGGACTTAACCTTCAACCTCTCTTCCTCTCTAGAAGGGGGTGGGGCTGAAAGTCATCAACCTCTAATAATGCCTTGGTCTTTCCTGCTACCACCCTCCACCCTGAAGCAATCTAGGGGGCCCCAGCCACCAGTCATCTTATTAGCATCCTCCAGTGATTCCAACGATTTTAGGAGCCACATGCCAGCAGAAAATTGGGACACGGACCAAATATATATTTCACAATATCACTGACACGTTAAAAAGAAGTATCTATATTTGTCAGCCAGATTCATTTGTGGAGAGAATGGTAATTGCAAGGAATCAAAGATAACGGGAAAATTGCAAGTTAAATTAATGGGATGTATAAGGGGTTTCCTACAGGATAAGAATGACAGACTAGAATAAATATTAGGACAAACTAAAAGTTAAACAAAAATGCCTATTCCTGTTCCCTATTGATCTGTGTTCATTCCTGACATTAAAACTTGTTTAAAATTCACTTTATTCAATGAGCCTCTTCAAAAAAATCAGAGAATCATGACAGCTAGATATTTCATATAATTCATCCAACCAGTCACACCTTGAATCCTTTCAATAGCATCCAAGTCAACTGGGGGCCTGGCTTATGTGTAAGACACCAGGGATATTCACTGTGTCCTGAAGCAACATATGCCACATTTGGTGAATTTCATACATCAGAGAAGCCTTCTTTATGTTGAGCTGAAATTGATCTTCTATAGCTTCTTCCCACTGAGCCTATTCTACTCTCTTAGGGTATCAAGACTGATGCCCACCTGTTCTGCTCAGTTCTGTATGCCTTACTTTCTCATACTAATGTGTTAAACAAATTTTGACATGAACATTATATACTTTGCTATTATAAATTCATCTCCCCTTGCATCCTCACAGTGGTAACAGAGGCTCCATTCAGCAAGCCCCATGTCTTAACATTACAACAGGCCCAGAGTTCTGGGACAAACACACTACTCAATTTTCCAAGAGGAAGAGAACTTACACTTGATGAACCATGTGATGTACCAGAGATTTGACAAAGATTCTGTTATTCCATTCTCTCATTAACCCTACAAAAGGGTTATTGACCCCTTCAAACAGATAGTTTTACCCTTTTATACTTAATACTGACCATCTATATTATATTAATTTCCCAGCTACTGATTTTCTATGTACACTCTTATATTCCCTAATATATATTTTCTTTTAGTGTTTGTATTTTTCTTATTGTTTATATTCCCTCTTCCAGAAGTATTTCCCAATACTTTCTTGAATGAGGCAAGATATAAATAAAATAAATATTTTAAATTGATATTTCACATATGGACTGCTGAAGCTCAAAGAAGGTGAGCAACTTGGCCAAGAGATGTTCAGAGTCTGGAAAATGGGTTCTCGGTAACTGAACTCTCGAAAATCTGATTTATGAACCTGAAGTCCCATTTGCTACTTTTAACGGAAGAACTATGTGGAAGAATAACTGATGCCTGTCATTGCAGAAAATGCTCAAAGATCAAGTCACAAATCAAACTGCATATGAGAATACTGCTTAGTTAAAAGCTCTGACAAAAGTATCTAGGATGCCAAAGTGATGTTTGCATAAATGCAAAATAATGGACCGTTAATTTGTCTACGGACGTTTTAAGTTTAGGGTTTCTTTAAAAATAATCATTAAAATTATAGCACCAGGTCTTTTAGACATTTTTAAAGCTAGCCCATATTTTATTTTCCATATTTCTTTTCTGAATGTTACTGATTAGCTACCTACATTTTTCAGGAACAGGGCTTACTATATTATTTCAAAACTTACTTTTAATTGATTATACCCTAAATATGGGCTTTTTTGTTTAAGGAAAACTTTTGCTAATTAAAAATATCAGAAAGATATCTCACATCTAATTAGGTAGAACCTTATTGATTTCCGTTTCAAGGGATGATATTTTATTATTTCATTTCTAAATACTATAGCTATGCTTTGTCTAAGACAGGAGGGCCAGGCTGTACCCTATCAAAGTGGTGGGATATTTCCCTTGAAGAAAATGGTTGTTCACTGTATAATAGAAAAAGTTCTGGGACCAGAAAAAATGTGACCCTGGTGTCCAAAGAGGAGGACTTGTTCACAGAGACCAAGTCCAGGGGAGTTAAGTAGGCTGCTATAACAAGGGCATAGTCCTGGGACTAAGAAGGAGCTGATCATTGGGGACCACAAAGATGAGAAGGGCCAGAGGCTTTCAGTTTCCCATCCCCAGTGGAAGGAGCTCAGAAGTTGCCACTCTGTTTTCACAAGTAACAAGCTGAACAAACTGAAAAATCAACTCTTCTAAGGTCTGTAAGAGATGTGAAGTCACACTGAAAACCTCTGTCCCCAATATTGGAAAGAAAAGCAGATACAGAAAATCACAACTTACCAGAGCAGAAACTCGTGAGTGGAAACCAGCTGTGGGCACCACTGCTGGGACAGGTAAACCTAAGATGAAATTCACAAATTGCTGGAGGCTCAGTGTGACCAAGCCTGGAAATTATGAACAAGGGTTGGGAGAGGGACAGTACCGGTTGGTGGGCTGGGCATTGGCTGTGGGGGATAGGCCAGGCTAGGTCTTTTTTTTAGTTTACCCTACAGAAACTCTATCAGCCCATGGTGAAGTTCATAGTGTAGGGCACAGGCTCACCAAGAGGTTGAGACCTTGGACTTTGGAGACTCAGAGGGGAGCAGAAGGGAGGAATATGAGATTTTTAAAAACTATATATTAGGTACAACATACACTATTTAGGTGATGAATACTCTAAAATCTCAGACTTCATGACTATATAATTCATCCATGTAACCAAAAACCACTTGTACCCAAAAGGCTATTTAAATTTTTAAAAATATGTTTTTTAAAAAGACTGCAACCTAATCAGAGGACTGTACAATGCTTCCCTTCTCCCCACACCTTACCACTGCACCACTAAAGGCCTATTTGTTGCAGTGCTTCTTACTTAGTACATCATGTGCCCCTTTCAACTAGAAACTACAAGGCAAAAAAAAACCTAGTTTGAAGAAATTGAACAACTATGAGAACCAGCGTCATATATACCAAGAATGTAGAAGTTATCGGATCAGAAATTTTTAAAACTATGACTAATATGCTAAGGGCTCTTAGAAAAAAATAGAAAACATGCAAGAATAGATAGGTAAACATAAGTAGAAAGGTGAAAATTCTATGAATCAAAAAGAAATGCTTAAGATCAAAAACACTATAACAGAAATTAAGAAAGCCTTTGATGGGCTCATGAGCAAATCAGACATAGCTGAAGAAAGCATCTCTGAGCTTGAGGATGTGACAACAGAAATTTCCAAAACTGAAAGCAAAAGTTAAAACACAAAACAGAATATCTGAGAATTGTGGGACCACTACAGAGTGTGTGTGTGTGTGTGTGTGTGTGTGTGTGTGTGTGTTTGTGTGTGTGTGTGTGTGTATCGGATATACTGGAAGGTAAGAAGGAACAGAAAAAAATTTCAAGCAATAATGACTGACTTACCCTCAGATTAATGTCAGACACAGATCCAGGAAGCTTAGGGAACAATAAACAGAATAAATGCCCCCCCAAAAAACTATACCTAGGTATATTATAATACTTAGGTACATTATAGTAAAACCTCTTAAGATAAATATTTTTTGAAAATCTTAATAGTAGAAGAGCCAGGGTTGAGAGGCTCTAGGAGCACCAATTTCTCTCAAAACAACTCATCTTCTGTTGTATAATTCTATTATGGAATCCCCAAGTCTTTAAGAAAAAAAATTAATGTCATTTCTTGGTGATGTATTTGGTCGATTTAAGGGAAAGTTTCTTAGGAAGAAAGAAAGAGACAATGAAAACTTTATAAACAACTAACAGTGTCTGCCTCAGAAACTGAACCACAGAAACAACTGGATAAAACAACAAACTAGTATTTCTCCTGATAGTTTCTATAAATATTGTTTTGAATTTCAAGTTTTGACACTCCCCAATGAATTTTTCAAATTATGATAATAATAAGCCAAGCTCCCAAATGGATATGTTATCGGCTATGTAAAGTCAGAAACATAGTTTCAGAAAGAAATTTCAGAAAGAGATATTAAGTATGGCAATTTGTTACACTTACATTGATAAAACAATGCAACTAATAGAAAATATACTTCTCTTTTTGTTTCATAATTGGGCAATAATAAATGAGCATAAAATGGTCCTTATGGCTATTTTAAATTTATTCTAAAACTGTTATATATTTTGAGATTTTTTTTTAAACTAAGGCATGTTTTGTATTTAAGATCAGGTTTTTTACACTCTCAAAAATCAATGAAAATTTTACATTTCTAAAATATGTTTCACTAAAACTTATTTGAAAATTTTTAAAAATCTTCAACATTTAGATCAGAAACATAATAAGTTATATTGGCTTACAGTTCCTCTTTAACTTATAGGAACTGGAAAATTTTAATTTTAATTCAGTTGAGTTACATCAAAAAGCTAATCAGTGCTTTCCACTTTTTCTTTCTCAGTCCTGTCAAAAAATATAGGTTATCAAAAGTATTGATGTCCTGGAGATAAAATTATAAAATAAATACAGATTTTTCAACTATGAAATCAAATGTACAAATAATGCCCATTTGTTGTCTATAATTGTGCTTACTTTTCATCTTGAACCTCTCATATGGTTTGGTTCCATGTCCCCACCCAAATCTCATGTTTAATTGTAATTCCTACATGTTGAAGGAGGGACATGGTGGGAGGTAAATGGATGATGGGGGTGGACTTCCCCCACACTATTATTGTGATAGTGAGTGAGTTCTCATTAAATTTGATGTTTACAAGTGTGGCACTTCTCCTCTCGCTCACTCTCTCTCTCCTGCTCTGACATGTGAAGACTATGCCTGCTTCCCCTTTGCCTTCTATCATAATTTTAAGTTTCCAGATCTCCCAGCTATGTGGAACTGTGAGTCAATTAAACCTCTTTTCTTCATAAATTATCCTGTCTCTGGTAGTTCTTTATAGCAGTAAGAGAACAGACTACTACAATCTCCATTCTACCTGATGGCAGCAGCTTACTCTTTGTAAATTCAGAGCAAAAAAAAGTAATTCAGGGTTTTCTCAGTCAACTGACACTTTTTCTGAGTCAATTTATACTTCCCTTCCAGTCCCTTTGGTTGTGTACAAGTTTGGGGAAGATTTAAACAATGGCACTTACATACTCATGTCAGCTACTCCAACTGTCCTTGAGTCTGGTTACTCTCCAGTTACCGGAATCTGGAATATATCTCATTCTTCATCCAGCCTCCATTCACAGGTTGCAGGCAGATTTGCTGCTGCCTTATTCTAACAGATGCAGGGCTACTTCTCATCTGCAAGAGTCTTCTCAGCTACTGCTGTGTCCCTCTTTGGAGCACAGAAAATATTCCAATGCTCTCCAAAACCCCTTCTGGGCCCAGGGGAAACACAATAAGCTATTTCTATCCTTCTCTGACCATTCATATGGAGTGTAAGCCCTGTGACTTATGTTAGGGCTCTTAGTGACTCCCTAAGAGGTCTGGGTAATTGAACCTTGATCCCACTTCACTGGGTCCTGTTCAGGAATGTGCTCACAGAAGGCTGCAGTTAGGTGGGGAGGCTGAGAGTGAAGGCTGAGAAAGATTAGTCCTCAGGGTACTCTGTACTGTTCTCCAGTAGTCATAATGTTCTCATGAGAGCACACTTGGGAAATTCTGGTGGTACAGGTCCAATAAATAGTTAATTTTCTCATAGCTAAGAAAAATATGAAGCCCTTCTTAGATATTCACTAGCATCTAAGCTCTCTCTTGCTCAGGACTTGTTCCATAGTCCCCCCTCTACGGAATCTTTATCTTCTTGAGGTTCTGAAAACATCATGCACTTTTCTCACATATATGTTTTAGAAACATCTCTTGGCCATAAATCCTCTGAGGCCATGGATTTTGAGACCAAAAAGGAAAGACATTCAGACTCAAAATATTGTCTGTCAAACTTTGGCCTCTGCCATGAATTTCAAAAACCACTAGATGATTCAAGGAGTTATTGGATTTTTTAAAATACTCTGAAATTCAAAAGACTATAATTTATGTAATTTTTCATATTTTGACTTTTAAACATTTCAATCCAGCTAATTTCATTATGAAATAAACTCTTAGCTGAATAAGCAGCAATTGTATAGATAATTTCCTCTAATTGTCAGTAATTTCAATTTATATTTGACATTGTGCTTACCTGATTAGAGAAAGTAAACTCTTGTTAAAAAAAATGTTTAAGTCAATCTTCTAACTCTTTTTAGCATAAGCTCTTTGCCAGGATTTAGAAGAAGGCTTTCCAAACTAATGGAGTTTTAACAATAGAAATCAGTTTCATAACACAGCTTGAAAAATCCTCCATTGAATCAAATTTTTAGATAATATTCTTATAATTTTCAGGTTCTCACATAATAAACTTACACACTCACTCCCACTAGTGTATTGTTTCTAGTATTTTTGGATCACCTATGCTCTTACTTCTTTAAAGGATTTGTTTCACTTTATTTCAGACTAACGTATATGCAGAAGGATTGAACCCTGCTTTTTCTATTTAATAGATGTTAATCTCAAAGTGCTTTTAACACAAATACACATTTCCCTGCAAAAGAGAAAACATGCAATGCTTATATATGTCATCAAAGATATTACATGACCATGAACTGTAAATACTTTCTAGATGAAAATCACTACTGGTGAGAGTAACAAATGGTATGGTCACTTTAGTAACTCAGCAGCATCTAGGAAAATTGAAAATTTATTTACCCTAAGACTCAGCAAACTAGGTAAATATCTATTTACCTAGATATTCCTAGGTAAATATCTCAGAGAGAAGAGACTTAAATATGTTCACCGTAGACCCTTATAAGTATGGCATTGGAACGTTATACCAGTAGTGAACATTTGATTAGTGCTTAATGACTTTCAGTAGAGGAATGAGTAAATACAATATCAATATCATAAAGAAGCTAAAAATGAACTTAATCTATCTACATTAGATCTCAAAAACACAATGTTGAATGGAAAAAACAAGCTGAAATTGCAGATTAACATACAGAGTATGATGCACATTACATGCATTTTAAAAGCTATACTATTCAAGACAGTGTGGTATTAGCATAAAGATAGATGTATAGACCAAAGAAACTGAAGAGAGATCCAGAAGTAAACCTCCACATATATAGTCAAATGATTCTTTATAAAGGTGTCAAAACCATTCAGTGGGGGAAAGGGGCACTCTCTTCAACAAATGGTGCTGGGTAAACTGGATACCCACATATGGAAGGATAAAGTTAGACCCTTACCTAAAACCATATATGAAAATTAACTCAAAAGGGATCAAAGACCTAGAACCATAAAACTCATAGAAGAAAATATAGGTAAAATGTCTCATGACATTAGATTTGGCAATGAATTTTTGGATATGGGACAACAAAGGCACAGGCAATAATAAAAAATGGACAAATTGGACTTAATGAATATCTTAATAATCTGTGCATCCAAAGACACTATCAATGGGCAACCTACAGAATGGGAGAAAATATTGTGCATTATGTGTAAGACAAGGGACCCCAATCCCCAGCACTGGTAGCCTATTAGGAACTGCATCTCAAAGCAGGAGGTCAGTATGGGCCAATGAGTCAAGCTGAGCTCCACCTCCTGTCAGACCAGCAGCAACATTAGATTCTCATAGAGCATGAACCTTATTGTGAACTGCACATGCAAGGGATCTAGGTTGTGCACTCCTTATGAGAATCTAATGCCTGATGATCTACCACTGTCTCCCATTACCCACACATGGGACCATCCAGTTGCAGGAAAACAAGCTCAGGGCTCCCAGTGATTCTACATTATGGTGAGCTGTATAATTATTTCATTATATATTACAATGTAATAATAATAGAAATAAAGTGCACAATAAATGTAATGCACCGGAATTATTTTGAAACAATTCCCCCTCCCCATCTGTGAAAAAACTGTCCTCCACAATACTTGTCCTTCATGCCAAAAAGGTTGGTGACTACTGTGATAAAGGATTAATATCTGGAATATATCCTAAAGCTCAACAACATAAAAATAATCCAATTGAAAACAGGCAAAGAACTTAAATAAACATTTCTCTAAAGAAGATATACAAATAGCCAATAAGCACATAAAAATGTGCTTAATGTCACTAATAATTAGGGAAATACAAATCAAAAGCACAATGAGATATTACCTTGCACCCATTCGTATGACTTCTATCAAAAGAAATAGAAAATAAGTGTTGGTTGGCTGGGCACAGTGACTTACACCTGTAATCCCAGCACTTTGGGAGGCCAAGGTGGGCAAATCATCAGAGGTCAAAGTTTGAGAACAGCCTGGCCAACATGGTGAAACCTCATCTCTACTAAAAATACAAAAATTAGCCAGGCATGGTGGCATGCACCTGTGGTCCCAGCTTCTCATGAGACTGAGGCAGGAGAATTGCTTGAAATCAGGAGGTGGAGGTTGCAGTGAGTGGAAATCATGCCACTGCCCTCCAGCCTGTGCAACAGAATAAGACTCTATCTCCAAAAATTAAAAAAAAAATTATGGTGAGGGCAAAGATGTAGAGAAGTTAGAGCTCTTGTACATGATGGGTAGAATGTAAAATGGTATAGCAACTATGAAAAATAGAATGGATGTTCCTCAAAAATTATAAAGTTATATTATTCAACAATTTCACTTCTGGGTCTATATCCAAAATAATTGAAAGATGAGTCTCTAAGAGATCTGTATACCCATGTTCACAGCAGCATTATTCACAATAGCTAAAATGTGGAAGCAATCCATCTTTTATCAACATATAAATAGATAAGCAAAATATGGCACATGTATACAATAAAATATTATTCAGCCTTAAAAAGGGAGGACATGCTGACATATGCTACAACATGAATGAACATTAAGGACATTATGCTAAGTGAAATCGGCCAATCACCAAAAAGACAAATACGGTATGATTCCATGTACATGAAGTATTTAGCGTAGTCAAAATCATACAAAAAGAGTGGTAGTTGCTAAGGGATGCATCAAGGGGAAAATGGAGAGTTATTATTTAATAGGTACAGAGTTTCAGTTTTATAAGATAAAAAAGTTTTGGAGATGGACTGTGGTGATGACTGCACAACATGATGAATGTATTTAATGCCACTGATCTTAACAGTTAAGATGGTGCATTTTATGTGTATTTTACCATAATGGAAAAAAACACACACAAAAAAACATGTTATTCATGTGTATATCTACAAATAGGCATGAATATTAAAAATGAATACTTACCAAATTCCTGCTCTAAAATGTAAAACGTTATTGGTTAAGAACGATTTTTATTGATGTATTGAGGCACCTAGAACTCTGCCTGATACATAGTAGGAACTCATTAAATATTTGGTGAAAAATGCATTTGTGACAGTGATTGGCTGGGATAGGGTCTGGGAGGAAAATGAAGCTATAAATGAGGAAGAAGAGCAACAACTTTATCTGTAATGTGATATTCCTCTGGTTTAGAGAAAGAGGTAGAAAGAGACTTAAAGCAAAATGGAAAAACTTAATTTTCAGTTGTTAATCGGCACATAAATGTCTTTTATGACCATCTCTATACTTTTCTGCATTAACTTTAAAAACAAAGCAGGTCTTGAGGTCTGCTGGCAAGATGGCTGAATAGGAACAGCTCTGGTCTGCAGCTCCCAGCGAGATTGATGCAGAAGGTGAGTGATTTCTGCATTTCCAACTGTGGTACCCAGTTCATCTCACTGGGACTGGTTGAACAGTGGGTGTAGCCCACGGAAGGCAAGCTGAAGCAGGGTGGGGCATCAGCTCACGAAAGAAGTGCAAGAGATCAGGGGATTTCCCTTCCTTAGGCAAGGGAAGCCGTAAGAGACTGTACCAGGAAAAGTGGTGCATTCTGGCCCAGAACAGTGCATTCCTGGTCTGCTGATTGTGAAAACAATCCAAATAAGTGTTGGCTGGCTGGGCACAGTGACTCACACCTGTAATCCCAGCACTTTGGAAGGCCAAGGTGGGCGAATCACCTGAGGTCAAAGTTCAAGAACTGCCTGGCCAACATGGTGAAACCTCATTTCTACTAAAAATACAAAAATTAGCCAGGCATGGTGGCATGCACCCATGGTCCCAGCTTCTCTCATGGTCTTCACAATCAGCAGACCAGGAAATTCCCTTTGGTGCCTATGCCACTACAACAAATCTATCAAGCAGAAGAAAGGATATCAGAGATTGAAGATCAACTCAATGAAATAAAGTGAGAAGACAAAATTAGAGAAAAAAGAGTGAAAAGAAACAAAGCCTCCAAGAAATATGAAACTATGTGAAAAGACCAATGTATCTGAAAGTGATGGTGAGAACAGAACCAAGTTGGAAAACACTATTCAGGATATTATCCAGGTGAACTTCCCCAACTTAGTAAGGCAGCCAAATTCAGGAAATACAAAGAACACCACAAAGGTACTCCTCAAGAAGAGCAACCCCAAGACACATAATTGCCAGATTCACCAAGGTTGAAATGACAGAAAAAATGTTAAGAGCAGTCAGAGAGAAAGGTCGGGTTACCCACAAAGGGAAGCCCAGCAGACTAACAGCAGATCTCTCAGCAGAAACCCTACAAGCCAGAAGAGAGTGAGGACCAATATTCAACATTCTTAAAGAAAAGAATTTCCAACCCAGAATTTCATATACAGCCAAACTTAGCTTCATAAGAAAAGGTGAAATAAAATTTTTTACAGACAAGCAAATGCTGAGAGATTTTGTCACCATGAGGACTGCCTTACCAGAGCTCCTGAAGGAAGCACTAAACATGGAAAGGAACAACCAGTAACAGCCACTGCAAAACATACCAAATTGTAAAGGCCATCAACACTATGAAGAAACTGCATCAACTAATGTGCAAAACAAACTGCTAGCATCACAATGACAGGATCAAATTCACACATAACAATATAAATGTCCCAATTAAAAGACACAGATGGGCAAATTGGATAAAGACTCAAGACCCATCAGTGTGCAAACACACACATAGGCTCAAAACAAAGGAATGGAGGAATATTTACCAAGCAAATGGAAAGCAAAAAGAAGCAGGGGTTGCAATCCTAGTCTCTGATAAAACAGACTTTAAGCCAACAAAGATCAAGAGACAAAGAAGAGCAGTAAATAATGGTAAAGGGATCAATGCAATGAGAAAAGTTAACCTTCCTGAATATATACACACCCAATACAGGAGCACCCAATACATGAAGCAAGTTCTCAGAAACCTACAAAGAGACTTAGACTGCCACACAATAACAGTGGGAGACTTTAACACCCCCCTGTCAATACTAGACAGATCAATGAGACAGAAAATTAACAAGGATATCTATCTAAGATTTGAACTCACCTCTGGACCAAGTGGACCTAAAGGTACAGAACTCTCCACCCCAAATCAACAGAATATACATTCTTCTCAGCACAACAGTGCACTTATTTTTAAATCGACCACATAATTGGAAGTAAAACACTCCTCAGCAAATGCAAAAGAACAGAAATACAGTCTCTCAGAACACAGTGAAAGAAAATTAGAACTCAGGATAAGGAAACTCTCAAAACCACACAACCACATGGAAACTAAACAACCTGCTCCTGAATGACTACTGTGTAAATAACAAAACTAAGACAGAAATAAAGATGTTCTTTGAAACCAATGAGAATGAAGACACAACATGCCAGAATCTCTGGGACACATTTAAAGCAGTATGTAGAGGGAAATTTATAGCACTAAATTCCGACAAGAGAAAGCAGGAAAGATCTAAAATTTACACCCTAACATCACAATGAAAAGAACTAGAGAAACAAGAGCAAATAAATTCAAAAGCTAGACAAAGATAAGAAATAACTAAAATCAGAGCAGAACTGAAGAAGATAGAGACACACACACACCAAAAAAATGAATCCAGGAGCTGTTTTTTAGAAAAAATCAACAAAATAGATAGACCACTAACCAGACTAATAAGGAAGGAAATAGAGAATCATATAGATGCAATAAAAAATGATAAAGGGGATATCACCACTGATCCCACAGAATTACAAACTACCATCAGAGAATACTATAAATACCTCTATACAAATAAACTAGAAAATCTAGAGGAAATAGATGAATTCCTGGACATATACACCCCACCAAGACTGAACCAGGAAGAAGTCGAATCCCTGAATAGATCAGTAACAAGGTCTGAAACTGAGGCAGTAATCAATAACCTACCAACCAAAAAAAGTCCAGGACCAGTTGGATTTACAGCTGAATTCTACCAGAGGTACAAAGAGAAGCTGGTACCATTTCTTCTGAAACTATTCCAAACAATAGGAAAAAAGGGACTCCTCCCTCACTCATTTTATTAGGCTAGGAACATTCTGATACCAAAACCTAGCAGAGACATACACACAAAAAAAGAAAATTTCAGGCCAATATCCCCAACGAACTTTGATGTGAAAATCCTCAATAAAATACTGACAAAATGAATCCAGCAGCACATCAAAAAGTTTATACACCACAATCAAGTCAGCTTCATCCCTGGGACGCAAGGCTGTTCAATTTACACAAATCAATAAATGTAATCCATGGCATAAACAGAACCAATGACAAAACCATTTGATAATCTCAATAGATGCAGAGAAGGCCTTTGACAAATTTCAACAGCCTTTCATTGTAAAAACTCTTAATAAACTAGGTATCAATGGAATATATCTCAAAATAATAAGAGTTATTTATGACAAACCCACAGTCAATATAATAAATGGGCAAAAACTGGAAGCATTCCCTTGGAAAACCAGCACAAGACAAGGATGCCTTTTTTTTTTTTTTTTCATTCCTATTAAACATAGTATTGAAAGTTCTGCTCAGGGCAATCAGGCAAGAGAAAGAAATAGTGTTCAAATAGGAAAAGGGGAAGTCAAATTGTCTGTTTCCAGACAACATGATTGTATATTTAGAAAATCCCATCATCTCAGCCCAAAATCTCCTTAAGCTGATAAGCAAATTCAACAAAGTCTCAAAATACAAAATTAATGAGCAAAAATCACAAGCATTTCTACATACCAATAACAGACAAGCAGAGAGCCAAACCATTAGTGAATTCCCATTCACAATTGCTATGAAGAGAATAAAATACCTAGGAATAATACTTACAGGGGATACAAAGGACCTCTTCAAGGAGAACAACAAACCGCTACTCAAGGAAATAAGAGAGGACACAAACAAATGGAAAAACAATGGCCATACTACTCAAAAGTAATTTATAGATTCAATGCTATCCCCATCAAGCTACCACACTGACGTTCTTCACAGAATTGGAAGAAACTACTTTAAATTTCATATGGAAACAAAAAAAAAAAAGCCTGCATAGCCACTACAATCCTAAGCAAAAAGAACAAAGCTGAAGGTATCAGCTACCTGACTTCAAACTGTACTACAAAGCTACAGTAACCAAAACAGCATGTTACTGGTACCTAAACAGATATATAGACCAATGAAACACAACAGAGCCCTCAAAAATAACACCACACATCTAAAACCATCTGATCTTTGACAAACCTGACAAAAACAAGCAATAGAGAAAAAAATTCCCTACTTAATAAATGGTGCTTGGAAAACTGGCTAGCAATATGCAGGAAGCTGAAACTGGATCCCTTCCTTACACCTCATACAAAAATTAACTCTAGATGGATTAAAGACTTAAACATAAGACCTAAAACCACAAAAACCCTAGAAAAAAACCTAGGCAATACCATTCAGGACATAGGCATGGGCAAAGACTTCATGACTAAAACACCAAAAGCAATGGCAACAAAAGTCAAAATAGACAAATGAGATCTAATTAAACTAAAGAGCTTCTGCACAGCAAATGTAACTATCATCAGAGTGAACAGGCAACCTACAGCATGGGAGAAAAATTTTGCAATCTATCCATCTGACAAAGGGCTAATATCCAGAATCTACAAAGAATTTAAACAAATTTACAAGAATAAAACAAACAACCCCATCAAAAAGTGGGAGAAGGATATGAACAGACACTTCTCAAAAGAAGACATTTATGCAGCCAACAAACATGAAAAAAAAAGCTCATCATCACTGGTCACTAGAGAATGCAAATCAAAACCACATTGATATATCATCTCACATGAGTTAGAATGCTGATCATTTAAAAATTTTAAAAACTCAGGAAACAACAGATGCTGGAGAGGATGTGGAGAAATAGGAATGCTTTTACACTGTTGGTGTGAGTGTAAAATAATTCAACCATTGTGGAAGACAGTATGGCAATTCCTCAGGAATCTAGAACTAGAAATACCATTTGACCCAGCAACCCCATTACTGAGTATATACCCAAAGGATAATAAATCCTTCTACTATAAAGACACATACACATGTATGTTTATTACATCACTGTTCACAATAGCAAAGACTTGGAACCAACCCAAATATCCATCAGTAATAGACTGGATAAAGAAAATGTGGCACATATACACCATGGAATACTATGCAGCCATAAAAAAGGATAAGTTCATTTTTTTTTTTTTTTGGCAGGAACATGGATGAAGCTGGAAACCATCATTCTCAACAAACTAACACAAGAACAGAAACCAAACATCATATGTTCTCACTCATAAGTGGGAGTTGAACAATGAGAACACATGGACACAGAGAGTGGAACATCACACACTGGTCCTGTCGGGGGGTGGGGGGGCTTGGGGAGGAATAGCTTTAGGAGAAATACTTAATGTAGATGATGGGTTGATGGGTGCAGCAAATCACCATGGCACATGTATACCTATGTAACAAACCTTCACATTCTGTACATGTACCCCAGAAGCTGGTCTCACAAACTGTAACCCACATTTTTAGAAGACATACATCTTAAAATTTAATAAGAAATTTTAAAGCAAATTTAGTGGGGACACCCTCAACCTTAATTCCAAACTCTCACCCTCTATAATTATGTTCTAGTTCTTTCATGTGTATTCATTATGTTTTCTGCTTTACATTGTGAAGAGTAGAAACTCTCTAGATTTAATATTTGTCATGTTTCTCCTAATCTCTTGACTCAGAAGTTAGAATATTTGGTTGTAGACTTAGTTTCACATTTAACTAGCTATGTTACCTTCACCACTTTTGCTTGTCATTTGCTTTGTCATTTGAAAACTGGAAATATTACAAGAGAAGACCCTTAGAGTCTCTTTCATATTTAAGATTTGAGGACTTGATTAGAGTCTTCAAAAAAATCATGAAAAATGCATATAATGAAAAAAAACTATCTAAGGGTTTCAAAATTTTTTACGCCAAAATAAATTCCTAGTAATTTGTTATAACATGGCTGAACAGAATCCAACCTGAGTCACTAAGAAGAGTAAGACATAAGTTTGAAAAGCACCCCATCAGAGCAACGTGCTTTTTGTTGACATTAAAGCAAGAACAGATTATTTAATTATTTAAGGTGAAATTTGGATGGAAAAATGGTGACGTCATTGACACTTTATGAAAAGTTTATGGAGACAATGCCCCCCAAAAATCCATTTACAAATGGATAGCTTGTTTTAAGAAGAGACGAGATGTTTTAAGAAGGGATAAAGCCTGTGGTGACAGATCATCCACGTCCATTTGCAAGGAGAAAATTAATCTTGACAGCCTAACAGTTTTGATGAAGAATCCTTAGGCATCAACCTTACAGCTCTGATTTGGCTTCTTCTAACTTCTCCTTGCTTCCTATTATTTAAATAGCTATAAATGGCACCCATTTTTCCTTAGTTAATAATATGAAAAAGGACTGCAGTGACATGGTTAAATTCACAAGACCCTCAGCTATCTAGGGACGGACTAAATGGCTGATAGCATTGCTTATAAAAGTATCTTGACCTTGGTGGAGCTTATGTTGATAAATAAGGCATGTGATAGTAATAGAGTTGTAGTGCTTATGCTTGCTTTAAATGTTATAAATATAGCTACTGTTAAGATAGATAATTAGGTTTAGGATAGTAATGTTTAAGTTATCTGTTGAGATTGTAATCATTTGGCCCATGTGAGCAATTGATGGGTAGGCTAAGATTTTTTGCAGTTGTGTTTGATTGAGTCCTCCTCAGCCCTCTTATAGAATAGATGACGTTGCAATTACTATGAAAATGTTTAGGTTCATTGAGGAGAAAATTTGAAATATAATGAAAATAGGGGCTAATTTTTGTCCTGTACGAAGGATTATGCCAGATGTTAGTGAAATTCCTTGGGTTACTTCTGGAACTAAAGAGTGGAAGGGAGATATGCCTAATTTTATTGTTAAGGCTATTACTATTAAAGATGCTACTTGATAAATTGAGTGTATGATTATTCATTGTCCAGAGTGCAGTAATAACACCTGTAATAAGGATTATGGATGCAGTTGCTTGTGTAAGAAAATAATTGGTAGCTGCTTCTGTAAAGCAGGGGCTTGCTTTTTTAATTGGAATTAGAATAATGGCTATTAATTTCTAGGCCCATTCAGTTAGGAAGTCAATGTGAGCCTATCATTGTGATGAGAATTCCTGTAAAGATAATGAAAAAGATGGTAAGTTGGGTTAGAGGGCTCATTAGTACAGAAAGGGCATAAACCAACATTTTTGGGGTATGGACCCTATAGCTTACTTAGCTGACCTAACTATGGGATATGGTGTATTAGGTAGCATGGAGAATTTCTGATTCTGAGGGATAGATTCAGCTCCCATAATTCTAGAAATAAGAGTGCTTAAACCACTATTATTTACTCTATCAGAATAACTCTTTTATCAGACATATTTCTTATGTTTGAGGTGGAATACTGGATATTAGAATGGGCATAGAGATTTGATATTTGCAGAGTGCTAGTGTGAGTGGTAAGAAGTTTTTTCATAGAAGATGTATAAGCTGATTGCAACAAAGTTGAGGGCATGACGCTGCAATTCATAAAAAGCAGGTCATTAAAAGGATGGTTTTGGTGACAAAATTTATGGTGTAGAGTTCTGGTATATGAATATTATGCAATGTTCCCAAGGAAGATACTAGTGGTTAGGGCATTCATTATAAAGATTAAATACTGCTGGTCTCAGACCAATTAGGAAATATTTTAAATTGAATGCTCATCCTGATGATAAGATAGAGTAGACAACTAGGCTTGACGTGGCTACTATAAATAAGATTAAATATGGGGTGTGGTGTTGAGATTTACTTAGGGTGGTTGGTAAAATATCAAAGGAAATATTGGAGAAAGTTATAATATTATATTCTTAAGCTTTTTGGAAGGTTGAAAGGTTTTCATTAACTTGTAATAATGGAACAGGCTGAAAGCAGCTAGTTCATATGGTATGGGGTGGGAGATTCATACAAAGAGTGCAATAGGTAGGGCTAGAGTTGGAGCAATAATATATGGAGGATGGCAGATGCTAAATGGTTATAATGGTTCTTTAATAAAAAGTTATATTGCATCTGCAAAGGATTGAAGTAGTCCTTACTGACCTACAATGTTAGGTCCTTTGCAGGGTTCTATATAACCAAAAATTTTTTTTTTAATTTCATTTTCCATTAACTTTTTGAAATCCCTTATATAATCTACATTTCTTTTCAGTTCTAAAATTCGATGTTGATTTTCCCGTGAAATTTCCATTACATTTACTACAGTGTCAAATACACTCTCTCCCAATAATTACAAATAACACAAAACACAATAAATATTGGCTATTTTACAATGAATAAGTTCACTTTAATGTGAATAGCTTCTAGAATGCCAATTAAGGTTCTTAAAAGAATCAAATCTAATATCACTTTTGTGTATTCATAAATGTTGCATTTATTTAAGCCGCAAAATTATGAGAGAAGAGATTGTTCATTGGTTTGTTTATAGCAGGTTGATGGTGAAATACATAGTTATGTCTTAATGTTGCAACATATTGATATGAACACACATATTGCCTATCTCTTCACCCATGCCCTTGAGCAATCATAGATCAAATGGCATCCGATCCATGAATCATTCTCCCTCTCCCCTACATGGTCCTTTTGAAGACAGTGCAGGGTAAACCTACTTCTGCGTGACTTTTGAGCTCCATTTCAACAGCTCTGCTTGAAAATCCAGTTACTATGGTGACATGTACCACTGCAAATAATCTCCTCTTCAACAACTGAAGTTATATCCTACTCAGTAAAAGTGGTATCTACGGCTTAATGGTTCAGCAGAAGGCCAACAGATCTATGGTCTTATTTCCAACTGAGAGGTTTTTAATAAGTAGCTTGAGCTCCTGGAATCTGCGAAGACTAAACAGCCTCTGTCTACATTTAACAGGGTCAATCTTAAAGGACATTTCCTGGACAGATCAAATACTATATTCATTGGAATATGCTCTATCAGCATGCCGCCATTTGACCCTTTTCTGAGGCAGGAGACACAAACAGACTGTCCCCTGAGTCTTTCAAAAGAAAAGAAAACTGACATCCAGGGAATAGACACCCCTCCCTCGTGTGATTCTCCTATCAAAGGCTCCCATTAGTCCAGCCCCAACTCAGCCAGGTTCTCCCCAAGCAGGACTCCCATCAGCACTTCAAAGCTGTGGTTCTAGCTCTTACTCTCTAAAAAGGTAGGGCCAGTGGCAGGAAGGCAGGCTATCACTGCTGAGGTGTGATCTTCTTGGCATTCTGGTGGCATTTCCAAATGCATTTTTCTCAAATAAATATTGTTCTATATGAGGATTAGGTTCAGTAACAGCATGTGTCAGGGGCTATATAGGACTTGACTTGACTTGCCAGATTAGTATGTTCTCAGTTCTGAGCAACCGACTTCAAGTAGAACTTTTGAAAAACAAATTGTTATATAACTTTGTAAACTGCTAAAATATGAATATGTCAAAGGATAGAAACGGCCTCCTTCTTCATATACATCCAGCCTTCCTAGCATAAGAGGCATGATGCTTAGTAGTGTTTTGGGGTGAATTTGTGGGTAAGACATTAACAAATTTAATTCAAAAGTTATCTGATAGGGGAACATTTTACAATATGTTTCATGTATTTATCACAGTTCATCTTTGCTGTTTTCAGGAGAGATTTTCCCAAAGCCCAGGTGTCAAGCCCTCCCATAAAGGTACTAACAAAAAAGGAAAACAAGAAAGCTATGTGTTAACAAAGTGAACCAGTAAAAATTATGATTACAATCTCAGACTGCAAATTAACAGGGTTATAGTCTGTAAAGAATAACATCTGATGACATAAGCAGTAACATCTTAAATTAGTATCTGCTCTGGGGTAACTACACAGCTTGAGGCAAAATGCAGGCTGCTGGCAATTCTCTAGTGTGCACCATTGGTGATAAAGCTGAATCAGTAAATATTTTTATCATTAGATGATCCTCTACCTTAGAGACTATGGTTTTAATTGTGATCGCTATTTATAATTATTAATCAAAATGTTATGAACCAAATAATTATCTCTTAGTAATATGGCACTATATTTTTTCACTCTGATAAAAGATTAAGCCCTTCACTCTGTGTGAGGTTGGCTACAAGGTCTCAGTCAGCCATGAGTCATTGTTTATTTGAACACTTCCTTGATTGCTAAGTTGTAAACAACTCCAGATCAAAATGCTGAGAAACTCATTACCTAAGCTCAGTGGCCATTTTCCTGCCTCATTTAGAGATAATCACTGTTTCTTTTAAACTTAAAAAAAAAGCTACTGAATATCATGAATTGTATTGTTTTCCATCAAATCCTTTTGCAAAGCGTATTAAATACAGGCTTCTAAAGCATAGAGTTGACGTGGTTTTTCTCCTTCCTTAGATCCCCTAGAAGCCCACCAACCGAATTTTCTTTTTCTCTTTGTTGTCTCTTGCTGTGGTTGCTGGTTGCTTTTCCTCTAGTTTCATAAATATAAGTGTTACTTAATGTTCTGTCATAGAGCTTAGTTCTCCACATTTTTCCCTGTGCGATCTCAACAACTTCCCACCTCTTCCACTACAGTGCTGTGGACATGACTCCCCAAATCTGTTCTCCCACCCTAAACTCTCTTCTAAGTTCCAGGCCTGCCAGCTAGAAATCTTTATTAAAACACTATAAACAATATGTATCCGTTTTGTAAAATACTATGAACAATATGTGTCTTTCTCCCATCTTGACCTCAGTCTCCTCCTGACATTTTTTGACATTATAAATACCCCTTTTCGGTGCCATAGCCCCAAACCTCAGAATTATTTTTCATTCTTTCCCCTCCTTGTATCCCACATCAAATTAGTTCCATCTTTCAGGTTATTTCTGGAGTTTCCTATTTTTTTCTTCCTGGTCTTTCCTAGTCCAGCTGTCTTCATTTTAATTCCCATCACCTTCCATTTACTATATTAATGTGACTGGTCACTGAATTCCTTACTCCAGTCAACCAAACTAGCACTTTCTAAAATGACCTATGTGCTTAATATACAACATCATATACAGCATTGAATTCGTTTCTTTGTTTTTGAAGACACAGTCTCTCTCTGTCGCCCAGGCTGGAGTGCAGTGGCACGATCTCTGCTCACTGCAACCTCTCACTCTGCCTCCCAGGTTCAAGTGAATCTCCCAGGCCTCAGCCTCCCAAGTAGCTGGTACTACAGGTGCATGCCAACAGGCCCAGCTAATTTTTTGTATTTTTAGTAGAGGCGGGGTTTCACTGTATAAGCCAGGATGGTCTCAATCTCCTGACCTTGTGATCCACCTGTCTCAGCCTCCCAAAGTGTTGGGATAGCATTGGACTTTTAAGTTTTTCCACCAGTTGTAAATGTGTGTGTATGTGTACATCTCTAGTTAAGCCATCTGGCTGTTCAAAGTTTTCATGCCATTTGGTGTAATAATTGGAACTTTCATATACTGCTGGTAGGAATGTAAAACAGTACAACCACTTTGAAAAACTGCTTCATAGTTTCTTATAAAGTTAAATGTATAACCTACCATATGTGTCAACCAGTCCTTTCCTGGTATTCACTCAGGAGAAATGTTTTAAGTCATTTTGATAGTCACTTTCAAGCATCAGATTAGCCAGTCATTATACCAGTGTTTTGCAACATATAACGAAGATGCATGCATGCACTTCTGTAGTATTTCGCAGCTTTTAAAATCAAGCATTTTCAAGTTCTTGGAAGAAAAACAGAATTCAGAGAATGGTATGTTGGGGGAAAACAGATCCCATCCTCTCTAATTACATTAAAGAAATAGGCAGGACAATTTTTTAAGCATACAATACATACACATTGTTAACCACAGACACACTGCACAATTAATCTCTAGAACTTACTTTGCGTAACTGTATACCCACTGAACAGCAACTACCTCTTTCCCCTTCCATCATCTCTTGGCAGGTACCATTCTACTCTCTGTTTCTATGAGATTGACTATTTTAGATACTCCATATAAGTAGAAGTTGCTCCTTCTCTACAGCTTATAAAAATGAAATAAACAATATATAATCTTTTATATCTGCCTTCTTTCATAGAGCATAATGTTTTTGAGATTACTTAATATTGAAGTGTGTAAATATAGTTCATGCCTTTAACTGCAGAATATTCTTTCTTTCTTTTTATTTTTTATTTTTTTAGACAGAGTCTCACTGTTGCCCAGGCTGGAGTGCTATGGCGCAATCTTGGCTCACTGCAACCTCCGCCTTCCAGGTTCAGCAATTCTCCTGCCTCAGCTTTCCAAGTAGCTGGGATTACAGGCACCCGCCACCATGCCCAGCTAATTTTTTGTATTTTTAGTAGAGATGGAGTTTTGCCATGTTGGCCAGGCTGGTCTCAAAATCCTGACCTCAGGTGATCTACCTGCCTCTGCCTCCCAAAGTGCTGGGATTACAGGCATGAGACACCGTACCCAGCCGCAGAATATTATTTCATCATATGCAAACACCACATCTAATTTTCTCTTTCACTAGTTAATAAACATCTGGGTTGTTTACAGTCTTTCTTCACTTACTTGTGAAGAATGTTCCTATAAACATTTCTGTACAGGTCTCTGTTCAGATGTATGTTTTATTTCTCTTGTACCTATTCTTAAGGGTTGTCACCTTCATGTTTGATAAACATTTTTACTAAATAAAAACTTTTAGTTTGACAAGTTTCTCTTTTCTTTCTTTGAATGACGCACTACAGTCTTCTAGCTTGTGTTCTTTCACAGGTAAACCCTGCTGCCATTGTTTCTCTCTACGTAAAACACCTTTCTTTCTCTGGCTGCTTCTAAGACTCTCTCATTATAGTTTTAAATTATTTGATTATGAAGAATCAGTGTAGTTTTCTTCATGATTCTTGTGCTTCAGGTTTGGTGACCTTCCTTAGTCAGTTTACCTTTTTATCAAATTTGAACATTTTGCCCATTATTCTTCAAAATTTTTTGGCCACATCTCTCTCTTGCATCTCCTTCATGTACTCAAAACACATGTGTATATGGCTGCTTAAGGTTCTCTCAAGCTCATCACTGATGGTCTAAAAGGACTGAATATTTTTAGTCCTTTTTCTCTCTGTGTTTTATTCTGGATAGTTTATGTTGTCATTTCCTCAAATTAACTAATATTCCTTCGTAAATGTTTAATCTGCTGCTTACTCCATCCATGTATATTTCATCTCAGACGCAGCTTTCATCCATAAAATTTTGAGTCTATTTTTTGTGTATCATGTCTCAACATGTTAAATCTTTCTGCTAGTTTCTTGAATGTATGCAACAAATAATTCTTTTTAATAATCTCAGCTACAGATTCATTCATGTCTTTCATTTCTCGAACATTTTGATTGACTAATTGTTCTCCTAATTATGGGCTAAATATTTCTACTTCTTTGCAACCCTGACAACTTTTCATTGCATGCCAGTCATTGTAAATTCTACCTTGCAGAATGTTCCATGACGTCAGGAAATACATTTCATTTTTCCTACTTTCCATCTTTGTATCTAGCATAGTTGCTGACTCAGCAAAGACTAAACTATTTATTGAATAAAGGCATTTACTTTTACTATCAGCATTAAAAGCACTGCAATCATTAATTTGTCCAGTTTTACTTCTCAACAGTCCTATTATAGACACTTTCTATTCCTCCTCATTTTCAGATTCTGCCTCTGCTCGCTACCCTCATCACAGACTTCTCCAACTACCAGATGGTGGTTTGCGCCTTTCCTTCTTTGCATTCACACTCCCTATACTGCGCACTGCATAAACACTGAGTGCAATAAACATTTCAGCTGCTCGAAATTTGTTCTAAAATTTATGGCAGAGTCTGTTCCATTTAGGAAAGGCAGCACATATGTATAATGCGACAAAAGAGATAGTAAAATAATAATAATACCAATTAACAGGGCTAAAGTTAGCAACATTTCTTCACGTTTTGTTTCCTGCCACTGCCCTGGCCTTCATATTAGTAGAAAAACCAAGGATGCCGGGATTATAATAGAACTGTTAACCATGTTGGTTGTTAAGAGATACTGAGCCTTGGTTAACCCTGATGACGTCTCCAAATGATAATAATTAACACATTTGAAGAAAGAAAGTTAAATATTTTAATAGAGTGCTGAACATACCAGAATGAGTAAACTCTGGACATGGACTTGTGGAAGATTTTACTAGGGAAAGTCTCATAGAGGAGGTGCCATATGGATTGCATCATGAACAAGAGTAAGAGTTTGCCAGACAAAAAGTGGAGAACTAGGCAGAGAAAGTGCTGCATTCAAAGACTCACTAACAGAAAGAAACTAAATGTCTTTTGTGCACAGCAAGAAGTTCAAAAATTCTGTTACATGAGGAGGGGCTATAAAGGACAAGTTGTTAAAGGACCAAAGATGACAGATGACAGTTTTTGGAAATCCCCTTGAGGGAGTTTGTTCAAGCAATGGTGTGAACCAATTATTAAACAAATAGACAAACAAAAATCAGCACTGTAGTCTTTACACTTTTGCCTCTGGAATTTCTCCAAACTACAAACTCATTGCCTACTGAAGATAATTGTTCCAGGACCCTGGAAAGTCCAGGCATTTACTAGCTAGCTCTCTCCGGCAGCCTGAGAGAGGGAACTAGTAAATGTCTGAGACAGTGAGCTTACCAACAAGTTGCCTGATCTCATGACTCAGACCCCACACTGATCTCCTTGGCTTCAAGTATATGCCTTCTGGTTCCGTTTACCATGATCTCTGGAAATAGCTTTATGCCCTCCTCTCACCACTCCCACCACTCCCACCACACACACCACACCCCACACACCCTACCTTAGGTTGCAAAGCAGTTAGCTTCTATGTCTCCACTCCCCAGCTTTTCTCATTACACACTAGAATCAGACAATGAACAATGAAAAGTCAAAGGATGTTTTCAAGCAAAAGAACGATGTGCTAGAATTATCAAGAGTACTGACATTGCACATTTTTTCTTATCAAATAGGAAAGCAATAGTCATTAAAAAGTTGGAATTCAAAAAAAAATAGCCAGATAAAATGTTAGCAAGAATTCTCAAATGATTGGCCTATGAGTGGCAAGGTATTACAAACCACTTAAGGGTATAAGAACACATGCAAACACAACAAAAATAGTAAGCTGTTCAGATTTTCAGAATTAAATTCTTGTCTAATATGCATCTTATTCCTCCTCTACCATTCATCTATGTGAATTTCATTAACCAAAGTAACACATAAAGCAGAGGGAAAGAGACAGAGAAGGAAGGATGTAGTGCAAGGTAACAAATGTGTACTCATTACAGGACTGCAATGCAAACTAATATTAAAACCTACATCTCCATAGCATGAACTTAGGGAGATCTGCATGGGATCAAGAAATCATTTATTATTAGGTTTTCTGCACTTATAGATAAATGAAGCCAAGAAAATCTCCATTTTCCCAGCTGCAAATTTTGTGAGTATGATGTAATATTAAGCTATTGAGTTGAAGAGTGTTGCTCACTGTAACTACTAGTTTTGAATATAATGTGAATAATCAGCATGAAACAGTATTCTTGGACCCCTTATTGTAATCAGCATGTCATTGTTACAATATTATGGTACCCAAATAAAGTAGAATCTCCTCGTTCTAATTTTTGAATGTGTTTAAAGAATAAATTATAATAATTTCCAAAAGTATGAAGGACAGCTTTGTGAGATTGCATCTTTCTCCTAAAAATGATAAGAAATTTACTAATGAGTCCATTAGACAGAGTCCATTAAAGGTGACAGGACAAAGGTCGCTTGGAGACTTCATCAGGTGGAGACAATATGCAAAATTAACTCTGTCCATTCAGCTTCCCTGCACTCAAACAGGAAATGAGGTTTGAGTGACAACTTTATTTAGCGAGTCAAAGACTGCTGAAACTTTTATGAAATGGTGCAACTCACATGCAAAACAGAGAAGACATTAGAAGAATTTGATGTGATACAGTGAAAAATGTTATTCTCATTAGATGTTAGTTAATAAAGGGCATGAAATATAAATTAGCTACATGCTTGATGTGCATGAAGTTGACTTTGTGTTGGCAATAGTAGCCTTATCACTGTACATTCATTAATATGGATCTCATTTATTGTCCTGTCTTTTTTCATAGTTGACTCATTTGAAATCATAATAGTTCTTATTAGTTAGGCTTCATTTAAAATTATCATTGACTGTTTAGATATCCATCCTTAGAAATTTATTTGTAATTGCAATTCTTGGGGCACAGAGATTTTGTTTCATTCAAGAACAAACCTTTATTTTAAGAAAAGGTGTCATACACAGACATACAAAATAAGGGTTGCTGATACCTGGACAACTCAGAAGATAGAATTCTAAATTTTAAAAGGGTTAGTGGAAATCTTTTCATGTGAAAAACCATGAAGCCATGTGGCCTAAAATGCACTGGGGATAATAATGCACATGTATAAATATTATGATAAAAATACAAACATTAACATTTTTTATATATTGTTTTACTATGTTACATAATACTATTATAAAAGAAAATAAAATTTTAAGAAAGAATATGAAGACAAAGCCTCATTTTATTAAAGCCCTGCTATTGTAATGATGACAAGACTCAACAATCACGCAATAATAAAAACAAAATACTTACTAAATGTTATGTAGTTTTTAATATCTTACCAATACATAAATTCAACAGATATTTGTGAATGTTTAGGATGTTTTGACAAAATAATTATCATTTGATAACCGTATCTAAATTGTGAATATGGTAGCCAAAATAGCACTTTTTTAAAAACAAGGTATAGCTGGCAAATTCAATATATTCTGGTTTTCATTATTTTAAAATTAAATGCTTAAGTGTTTAATGTGAGTTCCATTTGTGAGTACTTCCATTGTTTGACTATGGCAACCCATGTATCTCATAAGGTAGCATGTTCCAGGAAACAAGACAGTATATATAAGCCGAGGAATTAAAATGAATCACTTTCACAGTGGTACCCCATTCATGAGACTGCTTCCCCAACTGCTTAATCATCAGGAAGTTTAGATCAAACCAGTGAGCTGATGGATGTAGTCCAGACTTTTGCAGTTTTTTCCTGGTATCATTATACTGCTTCCTCTAGCTCCAGTATTCTTTTGTGAATAGGTATTGAATTCAAGTGCAACACATTTGGAAAGAATATTTTCTAAGGGATGCCGTATACTGCATATTACATCATATTAGGAGATCCTTTGTGACTAGCAAGCCATCTACAAGTTGATTGGCATTACATAAAATCATTTGCCTAATGGATTAGCATCCATTGATAATGATTGCTTGAATCATTAGAGGGTTAACAATGATTTTGAAAGTTATATCATTCCTTCTGCATTTCAGGCAGCATTCTTCTGTAAAGTTTCCTCATCAATAGATCTATTTGCTGACCCTGAACTATAGTCCTACAAAAAAAAGGATAAATGCTTAATTCTTTCCTTTTAATTACCAACTTCTAAAGGAGTTGATTTAATAGTACTTTCCAAAGGTGTCAAGTGAAGGTTTATTCATTTGCTTCTTTTTTGTTGTTGCTGTTAGCATCAATATACACTCATGAATTTTTATCTATTTAAGGACTTTCACTTCATTGCATTATTTATTATGATCAAACTTTTCAAATCTGGTCATCGGGAGTCCTTTCAAATTGGTTCTCATGTCCTTTTAATTTGCTATTGTTGATTACTTTCTCACTTTTCGGTACCAAAAAATCCTAAACTTGGAAATAACTCTTTCTCCAAGAAATTTTTAGTGTCAAAGATATTTAGAAACTGAAATGTGTGCACTAAGAATTTCATTGTTCCTGGGGTATCAGTGATTCTAGGTTTTCATCAATGGACAAAGCTTAAAAATATATATTTTTCATATCATGAGTTTATATAAATATTTTCCTTTAAAATCTAACATTTCAAGGTTTTTATTTCATTTCCTTGATTTTTATACTTATATGTATTTTCTCTTATACTTCAAATTTTGTTTCCTAACATTATATGACTCTTGCCCTATACAACAGTAATAAACAGTTTCATAATAATTATCAATATTCGTGGTAAAACTGACTGAAGTTTTACTGTTTTGCTTCTTTATTTTTGTTTCTTACATACCAGTAAATGTATGCAGAGTTCTAAAGTCATTTGAAATTATTATTTTCTCTCTGCATGGTTATGTTTCCGATTTGGCATAGAGCTGGGTGCATTTGTTTCTGTTTATATTTACTTTCAAGCCGCGCCTTAGCTACGGCGACATACTGCTCCATTGAGGGACAGGGCATAGTCTGCCCAACAGCAACCCTGTTGATGTCCATCCGCATTGTTCCAATGTTTCGTTATCACAAACAATTTGCCTTTAATTCAATTTTCACAACACATCTTTCGTATTACTGCCTCCATTTTAATATTCTGAAACTGAGGTATTTGTCCAAGTTTTCAAACCCGTCTGAAGCGAGAATCTTGCCATTAATTTCTAAGTAATGTGCCTCTTTGGCATTCCCTACCACCACACTCAGGGACCGTTTTCTGCTAGCCCTTGTTTCCACACATCTCTGTGAATATGAACAAACCAATGGAAGGACAAAGGTAAGTCACCCCACGCATCTTTGAATCCAATTGAATATTGAAGAGGCCTGGGCAGGAGAACGATGATCTAATACCCAGTGCTAGAGCTAGCCTAGCCCCATGCTGATACAAAAAATAATTCACTCTACACTTACTCATGTACTTAAACAAAATGTCACCTCTAACTGCCAAAGAAGTGGGGTTTAACATGCAAATCCTTTGTAAGAAAGGATAATGATCATATTTGTACTGGTGTCAGTATGCAGGGTGATATTAAATAATACAGTTTTATTAAAATTTTCCTATATTCCACAGGTGAGATCCACCAATAAAACACTTACTTTGGGTCTCAGTGCAATACATGAAAAGACAGTAGATGATTAAGAGTCTGCCTTTGAAAAGTTAATGAATTGTCTTGATCTTGGAATATTTTCACACCACAACTTTGAAATAACTACTCAAACGTCATCGTTTAAAATGCAGCAACAAAAGCCTGCCCCACTATATGGGAGTGGCTTCCTTCTCTGTAGAGGTAAACTCTGGATGGCTTCATGAAAGCATTCTGGGGGTGTGGGAAATATGGGTAGAAAACGGATTGCTCCTCTGCATATGGAAAGAGACTACAAACTCTTTACTGTTTGAATTTACACATAATTTTCATCAAGCTGACTTTGTCCTAGAAGATGTGTATATAGCGAAGTTTTCACCTCTGGCACCCATGATGACAATCCATCTCTTTTTCCAATATCTAAAGGCAGAATTGGCAGCATTCCCTTTATTTCATGAACTACTTTTAAATGACATGCAGGAAAAGAGAGACACCATAGTTAAATATATAAAAATAAATTTTCTTGGCTTACTGAGGTAGCAAACAAATATCTATGAGTAATGCCCCCATATCGCCAGCTAGCAAGGCACTTAATAAAATCCAAACAACTGTCACACACAGGTTATAAGGTCATTTCTCACATATAAGATAAACTAGAAATCTGTCCAAAGGATAGAATCAGGGAGAACGTTATGAAGTTTGCTGGAAAATAACAAATGAGTTTCTCATGTTATTTCATTTCCCAAGGGCACTTTGATAAGCATACACACATATTGTCAATGCATGCTGGGAACCCAGCGCATGTGGGGGACACAGAAACAAGAAGGTTCAAAACTATAAATGTCATTTAGTAACAAATTAAATGTTTGTCATAAGTGACAGTACAACAAATAAGTAAAACAATGCAGTATACTTTTTGACTGCCAACAATGTGGAGAATGATGGAAATGTAAAATATGAAGACACTGTCCTTCACAAAGGTAATGATAAGGTTTCTGTTTATAGCATTTCCATTTAAAAGAGTCACAGAAGTCAGTGTGCCGAATGAATGAATGAATAAACGAAGTTAAACGCTGTAGGAAAGTTAATGTGTATGGGTTGTAGAGAAGAAATGGGAATGCATAGACATGGTTTAAGAAGTAACTAACCAGGCCAGGCGCAGTGACTCATGCCTGTAATTCCGGCACTCTGTGAGCCTGAGGTGGGTGGATCATCTGAGGTCAGCAGTGTGAGACCAACCTGACCAATCTGGCGAAACCCCGTCTCTACTAAAAATACAAAAATTAGCTGGGCGTGGTGGGTGCCTGTAGTCCCAGGTACTTGGGAGAGTGAGGCAGGAGAATTGCTTGAATTCAGGAGGTGGAGGGTGCAGTGAGCTGAGATTGCACCACTCTACTCCAGCCTGGGCAACAGAGCAAGACTGTGTCTCAACAAAATAAAAGAAGCAACAACCATATTTCCAAATGAAGTCTAAAGCTAAAGAAACTACTCGTTTTTAATACCTCTCAAAACTGTCAGTATGTGCAAAACCGCGTAGCAGAAAAATCCTAGCCTAGTAGTATTTAAACTTCACTGTGCATTAAGATTCACCTAGAGTGCCTGCTAAAAAATGTAGATTCTGATTCAGGCTCAGAAATTCCTATTTAAATGTCTTACTTGATTCTGAGAAAAGAAAGTAGTACAAAGAGAATTTTGAGAAACAGTGTTCCCTGTCAAGTGGCAGGCCTGCAGAGAAAGGTTTGGTTCCCTCCTCCTTTCTTTTTCTCTATGAGCTTTCATGGATAGTAGTTTCTGTTGTTGTTGCTTTGTATTTTTTTGTCTGTAACACATCTCACTGTTCTAACACCACAGCTGAGCTCATCCTTCCCACAGGGAAATATTATTTTTACCTAAAAATTCAAATTTGGGGTATATTTCAAATTAGAGTCTTTGCCAAAAACACCAATATTTAAATAGTGGGTCTGGGGTTTTTATTTTGTGATAATTACATGGAATTTGTGGGGTAGGAAGAGGACAGATTAAGGAGTAGAAGATGAATTGAGACTTTACTTTGAATAAAGACACCTCAAAGATGCTGGAAAATGTTAATATATAAAAGTATTCCTCTGTGTGTTAAAACTAATTAAAGGTAATTAAAATGCATATTAAGGTTGCTAGATAAAATATAGGATGGCCAGTTAATTCTGAATCTCAGATAAACAACAAATACATTTTTAGTATACATATCAAATTTAACCTGGCATCTGGATTTTTATTTGTGAAATCTGGTAACTCAAATGCTTATTAAGCAAAGCAAGTGTTAAGAATTACTTTTCTGTGTGGCAGAGAAGGAAAAGCATGGATTATGCAGCTGTGAGTGGATCACTGACATATTGAGGCTCGACTTCCACTTGAAGAAAACCTTGCAAGATATTTCCCATACCCTGGGAACCACCATTTATATCAAACATCTGAGAAATTTCCCCAAAGACTATTTTACTCAATCAATATGTCAATTTGCTCCCAGCAAGATCCTCTTAAAACCCCACAGACCTTTTAAGTGAAAGATTGTAGAGGGCAGTTTAGTGCACGTAACTACATTCGTTTTCTAAATGTGTATAATTATCTCATAACAATGCTGTATACAGTATTTCTCTTCTTTCCCAGAGGAAACTCATGTGTGCCTTCTGGCTTTAAACATTAAGTCTGAGTTTCTGTTTTGTTTTTTGTATCTCTAGCTTTCTCAAGGTATTTTATTAGTTTAGTTTTTTACAAGGATTTTTTGTGGGTATTGTTTTCCCTAGCACTATTGACATTTTTGGCCAGATAATTATTTGTTGTCAGGGGCTGCTCTGTGTATTGTAGGATGTTTAGCGGCATCTCTGACCTCTATTTTCTAGATATCAAAGGTACTCTCTAAGTTTTAACAACCAAAATTATCTCCAGACATTGCCAAATATCCTCTAGAGGACAAACTACTCCTAGTTGAGAATCACTACATACAAGAATAGTTTGTAATTTGGTGCAACTTGTCTTTCTTTTCTTTTTTAAAAAATAAGGAAAAAGATAATTAATCTAGATTCTGTTTGTTTTGTAGAGACATGGTCTTATGCTATCACCTAGGCTGGAGTGCAGTGGCACAATCATAGTTCACTGCAGCCTCAAATTTATGGGCTCAAATGACTCTCCTGTCTCAGCCTCACAAGTAGCTAGGACTACAGGTGCTGGCTAATTTTAAATTTTATTTTTATTCTTTGTAGAGACAAGGTCATGCTACGTTGTCCGGGCTGGTCTTGAACTCCTGGCCTCAAGCAATCAAAGTGCTCCCAAAAGGCATGAACCACCATACCCAGCCTACCCAGATTCTTAATGGAACATTTTTAAAAAAATTTTAAAGATTTAAAACATTTTAAAATATGCAGTCAAGGCCAGGTGCTGTGCTCACGCCTATAATCCCAGCATTTTGGGAGATCAAGGCGGGTGGATCACAAGGTCAAGAGATTGAGACCATCCTGGTCAACATGGTGAAACCCCGTCTCTACTAAAAATACAAAAATTAGCTGAGCATGGTGGCGCAAGCCTGTAGTCCCAGTTACTCAGGAGGCTGAGGCAGGAGAATTGCTTGAACCCAGGAGGCGGAGGTTGAGGTGAGCTGAGATCGCACCATTGCACTCCAGCCTGGGTAACAAGAGTGAAACTCCATCTCAAAAAAAAATATATGAATTCAAGTATACACAAAAATGGGTTAGGAAAACAATCAATAAATGATATCAAAATAGACTGATAAGCAATTTTTAAGACTAGGTCACCAAATAAACTCCATATCTATTAAATAATAAAATTTCTTAAACTGAAATATATAAAAGCTGTTGAGAACAATCTTGGATATTTATCAATATTGCATATTAATAACTTAGTAAGCTGAGGTAATAAAAATAAACTATAAAGGAAAAGACTGAAAGATTCAGCTCCATAGACATTAAATATCTATGTAATATAAAATAAAATAACAAGGAAAATGAAAATACTGCTAAAATATATCTTACTAATATAAAGGGTATACAGGGTAGAATAAAAAGGTATATAGCCTTAATTTAGTACATAGATGCCCTCCCAGCTGAGCTATTGGGATAGAAGTAAATGAGTTAGTAAAAAAGTTAAAGTTCAAATTGCTCCTAATACCTTAAAAACTTTAACGTAATCCATGTAAATGCAAAATTATTTAGCAATCTTTGATAAAGAAATCAACCCTTTTATTTTCAAAATTAGTTCATTGATAGGTGTTCCATATTCACTTTCTTGCATAAACCACACCCATAATGCATCTGCAATGATTTCCAATGCATTATTGTTTATCAAGGGCTTTTAAAATCTGAGAGTCAAGTATTTCTCAATGCTTATGTCTTTCAATCTGTTGCAATTATCTACTCATGTTCAATTCAACAGCATGATTCTCTCAGCAATCAATCTTTATTCCATCTTTCTGATGCCTTCAACTTAGTTTCTATAGAAATGCCTCTCTTTCCACATGCATATTTCACTATTTTAAATAATATAAAATTCAACAATAATTTCAAATTATAAATCAATGTCAAGCAACATGAACAAGTGAGGGAAAAGTACAGCTGACTCTTGGTAAGAACACAAAAACTTACTTTAAATAGAACTGAGGCAGGAGAATAGGATCTGGAGGCAGGGAACCTAAGGCAGATTCTCACTGACTTCTAGAACTAAATCAAAAGGAAAAACTTTTCACACCTAAGTAACAAAAGAACAGAGGCTACTCCCTTGGCAACCCCTACCCTCGCAACTTTCTGCATTGTAGAAGAGAAATGGAAAGTACTTCTGATTGGTCCACTCCCACAACCAAGCAGACATTTGCATAGGGTGTAACTTTGTAACTTTACTTCAGCCTCTGATTGGTTGCCTTCTGTGACCAATCAGACTGGTTGTGGACCATTACTTCATTTACATAGGGTGTAAACCAAGTAACCAATGGGAAACATCTAGAGAATATTTAAACTCTGGAAAATTCTGTAATTAGTACTCCTGAGCTGCTTGCTTCAAACCATTCTGTGGAGTGTACTTTCATTTCAATAAATCTGTGCTTTCATTATTTCATTCTTTTGTTGCTTTGTGCACTTTGTCATTTGTTCAAAATGCCAAGAAACTGGATGACTTGTAGTCAAGACCCTCCAACGATAACAGAAGTGTACACTTAATTTTTTTTTCTTTATGAATCTTACTTTTGATATCAGATCTGTGCAATTTTTGTCTCATCTAGTCACAGTGATTTCCTCTTACATTATCTTCTGGATGTTTTATAGTTTTTGTCTTTACGCTTAGGTCTATTATCCACTTTGAGTTAATTTTTTGATATTGTACAAAGAATTAATTGAATTTAAAATTTCTGCGATTCAAAAGACACTGCTAAGAGCATGAAAAGACAGCATTTTATGTTCAGCTTCTCTCATTCAGCAATTTGTGTGTGATTTTCATCGATGTCATTGCATAAAGCTGTAGATCACTCATTTTTATGGGTAAATAATGGCCTCTTGTGTGACCAGACCACAATTCATTTATTCATTCTACTGATAGACTTTTGGCTGTTTACAGTTTGGGGTGCTATGAACATTATTTTACATGTACAAGAGAACACATTTTTGTTGAATATGCTAACCAGGATTGAAATTGTTGGGCCAAACCCAGTGATGTATTTGAAACCAGCTCTCTGATAAAGAAAGTCTTGATTAGCCTCTGCTAACATCTGTGATGTTAATACTCCAAACATGGCCAATTTCCAGCTACCAATAATGTAATAAAGAAGCAGCTCACAGAAGCCCTTTTAACAATTGCTTTCATAAGCTGCTCGGAGCTGGCTCCAACAATGCTGACTCAACTCACCATAGAACTCATACTTTACCTGTTCTTGACTTTAGCAGAAAATGTCAAACTATTTGTCAAAATGATTGACTTAATACTCCTCCAAAAATGTATGTGTTCCCCTCATTCCATAGATTCACTAACCCTCAATATTGTCTGTCTTTTCCATTTTGACCTTTCTGTTGGGTCTCAATTGGTATCACTTTGTGGCTTAATTTGCTTTTCTGTGGTGACTAATGAGGTTGAACAACTTTTCAAATGTATCACAATGGCATTTGGATATCTCCTTTTGTGCTATGCCTGTTCTTGCCCATTTTTCTAATGGGCAGGGGTCTTCATTGATGTGTAGTTTAGATATTCTGGACATGAGCCCCTTGTCAGTTTTGTGTGTGCCAAAAAGCTTCTCCCACTCTTTCATATTTTGACTGTCTTGTGTTTTTTAATACACAAAAATTCAAATTTGAATTTTGAATTTTAAAATTGTTTTTATGATTAGTACATAAGCAATGCCATGTTTAAGACGTATTTCTGGCCAGGCACAGTGACTCGTGCTTGTAATCCCAGCACTTTGGGAGGCCAAGGCAGGAGGATCACATGAGCCCAGGAGTCTGAGACCAGCCTGGGCAATATAGTGAGACCTTGTCTCTACCAAAAAAAAAAAATTAAAAACTAGCCGAGCATGATGGTGCACACTTGTGATCCTAGCTGCTCAGGAGATGGAAGTGAAACTATTGCTTGAATCCGAGAGGCAGAATCTGCAGTGAGCCAAGATCACACCACTGCCCTCCAGCCTGGGTAGAAGGTCATAATGATATGCACCCAAATTCTTTCCTAGAAGTTTTATTCTTTTGTCCTTTACATTTGGTTTTATAATCTATGTGAAAATGATTGTTGTATATAGTTTAAAAACGGACCTATATATTTTTCCTAGATGAGTAACCAATTGTCACGATGCCATTTGTTGATGAGCCCTCCATTCCCTCAGTTCTGTAATTCTACCTTAGCCATAAATCAAGTGCCTATGTCTGTTTCCGGGTTTTCAGTTCTATTCTATTTACTTGTTATTCTGAATTAAATACTACATTGTCACAATCACTGTAGCTTTGCAATATATCTGATATCAGCGAGATCAAGTTCTCCCATATTGTGTTTCTTCATTACCATTGCCTAGTACCAAGGCTCAGAACATGATACCTCCAAAGTATAGTGCCTTGGCATGCTGAGTACTTCAAAATGAAGGAAATCAAAACAGCCACAGTAGCCTTCTTCTGACCTTCTCCCACCCTTCTTTCTCCGGTGCTCCCATGTTCCCTACGGCAGGCCATAAACTACAACTCTTCTTCCCCAAAGCCAACCATAAACAGAACCTGAACAGACCTTGCTGGATGCCCTTGCCCCCCATCTATTGCCATTAAACCATACCCTTTTGTCCAATCACATTTCTAATCAGCTGTGCATTCTCATCAAACCTAAGCATAAAAAGGGACAGTTTTCCCTGCATCTTTGGATCTTCATTTCTGAAGGCTTCTGTGCTGTGTAGAACTTTGATTAAATAAATGTGTATGCTTTCTCCTCTTACTCTGTCTTTATCAGTTTATTCAGAGCTAGCCAGAAACTCTAGGATGGTTTCACCCCCCTACTTTAGTCTTGCCTTTTACATTTACATTTCATTTTAGGATCAGCTTGTTCCAAACGGGAAAAAACAAAAACAAAAACAGAAAAAAAACTTGATTTTGATTGGGAGTTCACTGATTCTGTAAATTGGTTTGAAAATAACCAATACCTTAAATATACTGAATTTTACGAATAATAAATGCTCCACTTTTTAGATCCTTTATTTCTCTTAATGTTTCATAGAATCATAGAGATATTACAATACTTTATATGATTTATTCATATTCAATGTTTTTTATTTTATTATAAATGTTACCTTTCAAATTATTTTCTTACTGTATATTTCTGTGATTTCATATATAATCTATATTTTTCTACTATATAGAGATTAACCACTTATAAAATAACTTATTTTAATTATAATAATGTATCCATATTTTCTTTTAGGTTTTTTAGTTATATAATTATCTTCAAATGATGATAGTTTTACTTCCTCTTTCCAATCTTTATGCCTTTTTTGAACCTTATTGCACTGGCTAGAACATTTAGAACAATATTCAACAGAAGTGATGACAGTAAAAACCCTTATCTTGTTCTTGATCTCAAAGGGAAATTTTTAAATATTCTTCATTAATTATACTTTTGTAGATTTTTGAAGATATCCTTATTAGCATATTTTCTTCCATTCCCAGTTTAAGGGTTTTTATTGTTAGTATATATTACATGTTGCCAGATAATTTTCCTCTTTTTTTCTAATGTGGTCAATTACACTGATTTTTGTAAATCCTAAACTGAACTTACATTCCTATAATAAATCCAATTGGTCATTATATACTTTTCATATAAACCTAGTTTCAATCTGACTATACGTTGCTTAGAAATTCAACATCAATGTTTATTTTAAAAATTGGCCCGTAATATTTTTAATGTCATTGTTAGGCTTTGATACCTAGATATACCAGTTTCATGAAATTATTTGGATCGTTTCTTCTGTTCTCTGCAAGAGTTTGTGCAAAACTGATGTTATTTCTTCTTTAATATTTATTAGAATTAGCCATTAAAACTATCTGGGCTGGAGTTCTTTTTCTGGTTTATAATCACAGAATCAGTATCTTTAGTTATTAGAAATCTCTTCTAATTCTCTATTTCTTCTTGTACCAATTTTGGTAAGCTAAATTTTTTTAGGAATTTGTCCATTTCATCTAAATTTTCAAATTTATTGGCATAAAGTTGTTCACAGTATCCTACTAGAATACTGTTAATTTCTATAGTATCTGTATTAATATCTTATTTTATATTCCTATTATTATTTGTTCTACCTTTATTCTTACCTGAGTACTATAGTAGCAGTTATAAATTTTATTAGTTTCTTAAAAGAGCTATCATAAAGCTTAATTGGTCCTTGCTGTTGTATGCCTTGTCTATTCAAGTTAATTTCCATTTTTAAAATTTTCTTCTATTTTCTTTGGACATAATTTGATGTTTTCCCTAATTTCTTGTTATGTATTCTTAGCTTATCAGTGTTTAGTCTATTTTCTTTTGTAACACATACATTTAGGGCTGTACTTTTTTTCCCTCTATGTTTAAATATGCAGCATTTTGTTTTTCATTTAGTTCAAAATATTTGCACATTTCCATTGATTTCTGTTTTAACTCATGCATTACTTATAATTGTACTTCTTAATTTACAAAAAATAATGAGAATTGTAAATATTTCTTTTCTTATTTGCTTCTTGTTTAGTATCACTCTGGCCAAAGAATGTACTCTATAAGCATTTAAATATATTGAAATGTACTTTATAGCTCAATTTATAGTGATATATCATAAATATCCTGTGTACTTACTTTAAAAAGAATATGAAATCTCCAGATTTTGTGAATAGTGTTCCATGTATGTCAAGTTTTCTAATTATCTTATTCAGTTATGTACTATCCTTGCTAATTTTCCATCTGACTGTTCTATTATTTAATGACAGGAACTACTCACACAGTAGTCCCTCCCCTTATCTACAATTTCTCATTCTGGGGTTTCAGTTGTTCAGTTACCCATGGTCAACCATGGTCTGCAAATATTATGTAAAAAATTCTATAACTAAGCAATGCATAAGTTTTAAATTGTGTGTGCCATTCTGAATCGCATGTTGAAATCTCATGCCCACCTTCTCCCCACCTCCCCCACTTTATCCTGTCCAAGGCATAAATCATCTCTTTGTCCAGCGGATCTGCTCTCTATACACTCCCCGTCACTCAGTAACCAACTCAGTTATCAGATCTACTGCCCCAGCATTGCAGTGCTTGTGTTCAAGTAACCCTCATTTTAATTAATAATGGTTACTTGAAAAGTGATGTTGACATATTGTTATAAAATAGTTCTATTTTATTACTTACTGTTTTTTATCTCTTACTGTGCCTAATTTATAAATTAAACTTTATCATAGGTATGTATGTATAGGAAAAAACATCTATATATAATTCGGCACTATCTGTGGTTTCAGGCATCTACTTGGGGGTCTTGGAATATATCCCCATGGATAAGCGGGGACTACTTATGTCCCGTATTTCCATTGCTTTTTGTTCCTTCCAACATTATAATCCTCTACCTACAATTATTTGTCTGCCTTAAGAACACTTTTTCTTACTTTCTTTAGTGTGTATCTGCTGTCAAATAATTATCTTGTTTTTATTTATCTAAAAATGTATTTTGTCTTTTTTTGGAGTTGTTTTTGGAATTTTTGTTGTTTTCATTGTCTCTGTCTGCTTTGCATATAGAATTCTTTCAGCACTTTGTAAATATTTTATTATTGTATGCTTTCCATCGGTTCTACTGAGATGACAATTATCAACCTAAACGTCGCTTCACTGAAGGCAGTATGTTGCTTTTTCTTATCTGCTTTTAAGGTGTTTGTATTTGTCACTTTGAAAAAACTTCTCCTCCTTTAGCTGTTTAAATGTTGCTCTGTCTCATCACTTCTCTCTTTTCCCACTGAGTCTCCAATCACATGAATATGATACCTTTTCACCCTCTTCTGTGTCTCCTAATCCTTTCTTCTGTATTTTCATCCCTTGTATTCCTCTTTGATTTATTCTTGATATTCTTCTCACCTATATTTCTGTCCATTAAATCTCTCCTCAGTTACTTCTAGTCTGCTATTTCTCCATGTTTATGCTCTTCATTTTGGTTATTACACTTTGTAGTATTAGAATTGGCATTTAATTCTTTCCCATGGTTTCCAATTCTCTGAAAAAAAATTTGATTCTGTATTTTTTCATCTATTACAGGCATATATTTTTAAATATATGTTTAATAAACTTAGCCCTCCAATAGCTAAAGCCGCTATTTATCTATTTTTGTTATTTGTTGTTTCTACTTAGTTCTTTCATGTTTTATTGTCATCCTGCATGCCTGATTTCTTTTTCTGTTGTACATCAGAAACTGTATTTGCAAAATTATTTACAAAGTTCATTTAGTCCAAATATTTGGTGATTGTTCTTTAGAGAGAATTTGTGTTGCTTCTGTCATTTGTTTGGGGGTCCTGGCAATCTAAGCCTACCTCTTTTTAGTTTAGAACTAGACAGGATTTGCAGGGAATCCAGGCTTTTTCAGGTTTCATTCTGATCTGTTTTTTACTCTTAGAGTGCAACCCTATGGGGTATGAGTCAGGATTTTCAGTAGGGTCCTTTTGTCTTTTTTCCAGGCCTGAATTCAAATTCTTATTTTCATTGAAGGCTACCCAGAGCAGCAGCCAGTCTCTCAGAATTGGATTTTCTTTTTCTAGAAACAAAAACTCACCTCCTTTCAAGGAAGGCAGCCTCAAACGGAGAACTCACCTCCTCAGGTCTGGATCCTTCCTCCATTCTAGCCTGATTTAACTGCATTCTCTTCATGGCTCTCTGAGATCTTCACTGGTAACATTGTGATTGCCCTTGGAGTTTTTGAGTCCAGGGAAGGCTGGAATCTGCTCCCCTCAACAGGTTATAAGCAGGTCATCACTGCAACATTGCTGACAGTGGGAGTTGAAGGTGAGGAGTTTTTCCCCAATTTTCTTTAACCATGTAAAGCCATATTTTCTCTTTGTCTTCAGTGGAAGAATTTTCTAAATTATTTCATACAGCATTAACAGAAGTAGAAGCCAACTTTTTCATAGTTTATGTCTTTTTGGTTTCTTTTGTTACAACATTTAGGTTTCAGACTAAGAAAATAGTTACATATTTTACCTAATAATAGTATTTCTTGAGAAAAATGATATGCTTCATAAGATTTATTGTAGAATTTTTACATGGCAGGACAATATTTTTTTTAGGTATTTTTTTTTTGAGACGGAGTTTCACTCTTGTTACCCAGGACAATATAATGAGGTATGACTGTGAGCTTTATTCTCTGAGAACTTAAAATAATAACATTTTCTTTCTTTTCCTCTTTCACACAAAGGACATGCATGCCTGTATTTTATAAATTTAAATCTCTTCTTGGGAGTAGAGCTCCATGAGCTTAACAAGCTCTTTTTGTTTTTGTTCTTTTTTTTTCAGAAGCCTCCCCAAAGTCATCCCCCACTGAAGCCTTGGTTTGAAAGGTCTTGGTTTATACAAGAAACAAAACTGTCTGACAGCGGATGGGAATGAAAGCCAGAATTACCAGGCAATGGAGATCATCCTAGGAGACTTCCAGGGAAGGTTTGGGTTTGAGGTTTTTTGGGTGGGAAAACTGATAGAGCGTAATGTGAAAACTGTGAGCATGGTTGAGTATAGACCTCCAGAAGTGACAAAAACCTGGGGGGAAACAGAAGGTTGTGATTGCATGTCAGAGCTGCCACCAATGGGCAGGGCATTCATGAATGGCTTTACTGCTGCCATTCAGAGCTACCATAACTAGAAGACAGCAAGGACCAGCCCTCCACACTGGATTGTAAAGAAAAACAAAGGGAACAAAAGTGGGATGAAATTAAAGAGCTGGTTTTCCATTATCTTGAGTCACATAGGCCCCAGGTTTCTGGTAAAACCAGCGAAAGAGACAGAAGCTGTTTGAAAAAGGGTTGAGATTCGATTTCTCATTAACCTTCACAGGTGGGAGCCCTTGCCAGATTTAATTTGATTTAGAAAAATAAAGAAACATAGCCTTTCTTGTACTGGAGTGTCATGAAACCATTCATTTAGGTTAGACTCATAATAGTAAAATATAGAAAACAACCTAAATGCCAGACAACAGGGCAAAGAGCAGTCATGATATATCAACCCTACAAAATTGTATGTGGCTATTAGAAACTGTAACTATTTATAATATTTAGCAGTAAAAGGAATATTTGTGCAACATTTTCAATGCAAAGATAAAGCAAAATTTCATCTATTTAGAATAGCAGCTTTTGAGAAATTGTTACAAATAAAGATGAAGTCTGGAATAAAATAGAAAAGAATGAAGATTTGTTACTTTGGGTGACATATTTTGGGCAAATGTATTTCTTTTCTGCTTCATTTACTTTTACTACTATTATTGTATTTCTTAGCCCAAAGTTGAGTGATTTTTATATTTTAATTATAAACTATATATATAATTTATATAGTTATAAATTATAATTATAATATACATTTGCAAAGATTCAGTACAGCCCAATTCTGTTATAGGGCTGATCATTAATCATTTATTTAACTCAACAAATGTTTATCAAGCACCTATAAAGGCACCAAACACAATGTTTGTGATATTATTACAGTGGCAAATAAAAGAGAGCAAGTTTCACATCAAACACATGGTGGGAGAGGGGTAGACCTAAACAAAACCACAGATGTGTATTTAAATCAAACTTTTAGCTCTCTTATTCAAATTACTCCTTGGTTAGAATGAGTGGTATATAACACTCTTAAGGTAACTTTGGAATTAATATTTAAGCTGAGCCTTGAAGAATGGGGAGCCAGGCAAACAGAAAATGGAAAAGACAGCCTTAATGGAGAGGCACCAGGAAGCATCAGGCCCTAAACACTGGGGACTCGGAAGGGTGGGAGGGTGGGAGTGGGGTGAAAGATGACAAATCACTTAATAGGTACAATATACAGTATTCAGGTGATGGTTACACTAAAAGCCCAGACCTCACCATTCCACAACAAATCCATGTAACAAAATTGCACTTGTACCCCCTAAAACTATAAATATGAAAAAACTTTGTAAAGAAAGTATCAGGCCCCATTTTGAAACTAGCAGAAGGAGCAGAACACAATAAGAAAATGGGAGCTGCTTACTGGATAGATAACATTTCAATGGGATGCATCACGTTTTTGCCAATGAACTATTAGTCGAAGTCCAACTTCCCTGCCCCTGCACTATCAGACAATTCTACTTTCTGCCATCTATAAATTGATCATTGAAAGAGAGTTTAATAACAGGACTATGAGTAGGGACTCATAAACACGATGGACAGGAAGTCACAAGGGACAGTACTCCAGGACAGGTACAAGCGGAGGCCGTAGGTAACTCCAAGCCTGAAGGAGTTTGGGAAAGAGCAGCTTCTAGAACCTGGGGAGAGTACCATGTGGAGAGGGCCACCTGAAAGGAGCCGTGGCCCTAAGGCCCCGGACACAACCAACTTGAAGCAACCCCAAAGGGAGGGAATAACTCCTTTCACCTGCTACTCTTTTCTCCCTCTAATCTCCTTTTGTTCTCCAATGGGCAAACCCAACCAGAAGCCATAAGATAAGAGAAAACAAGATATACGCCATGCAGGCAAGCCTCCATGGCACAAAGCAGTGGGAAGAAGGATAAAGAGTGGATCTGGAAAGGCCAGTGGAAGATGCCCAGCATGGATGGTAAGTTGACTCAATTTGCCTTTTTGGCTTTGCTGTTTGAAAAAGAACATGAAGAGAATGGTCCAGCAGCCATGAAGCCAAGTTCCGGAAGAGTCACTGTCATTGCATCCTTTCTTGGCCACATCTAATCCAACTGGTCCTTACTGATTTCAGAGGTGAAAGATGAGGAGAGAGGCTGTCATTGCCACCTTACTTTTTCTTTCCTTGGAACCCCTTACATTGGTTTCTATTCTTTGAACTAACTCTATTCAATTGGCCCGCAGGGTAGGTTGGGGAGAATTAAGATAAACTGGTACCTTCATCTTATCCTTCCAACAGAGGGCTCACTGGAGCACTCTGAAGTTCTCTTTACACCTAAACTTGGGGACACAAATATTTTTAGCTTTTGCTCTCCTCTTAACAGTCCTCTTCTCAACTATTATGGATGCATTTTCCCTTCATCTTTACTTATGTAGATTTCAAAACGTTTTTACTAGTCATACTGAAGTACAAAAAAGCCTATTCAGCTTTCAGTGTCAAAAATGAAATGATTATATCAGTTTATATTAAAAATATATCTAATTTTAATATACTCAAGTGAGCTAGCAATATAGACAATCACTAAACCCCTTGTGGGAAAAAAAAAAAAACAAGAACAATCACACAGCATTTTGCCATTGTCCCTAACCCTGGCAAACAAAAAACAAACAAACAAAAAAACGGTCCTTCCCCATAACTAAATGAAAAATTTGGCTCCTTAAATAGGGTTTTCAGAATTAATCAGACTGCTGGTTCCCTGAATGCAATTTGCAAAACGTTCACAGAGCCACTTTCAAAACACAGCTCTCATCTTATATTGAGCAATTATTTCTTAAATAGGACACAGAAAGCACTACCACAAAAAGAAAACATCAATAAATTTTATCTCATTAAATAACTTCTATTATGAACAGATATTATTAAAAGACTAGAAAGACAGGCCACATAGACTAAGAAAAAAATACTGGCAATACATATAGCTGACAAAGTACTTGTGTCTAGAATATACAAAGAACTTCACACATTAATACAAAAGAGATTAAACAATAAAATTTTTCATGTTTGTAAATATGAAAAAAGCTCATCATCACTGGTCAATAGAGAAATGCAAATCAAAAGCACCTTGAGATACCATCTCATGCCAGTTAGGATGGTAATCATTACAAAGTCAGAAAACAGACTCTGGAGAGGATATGGAGAAATAAGAACACTTTTACACTGTTGGTGGGAGTGTACATTAGTTCAACCATTGTGGAAGACAGTGTGGAGATTCCTCAAGGATCTAGAACCAGAAATACCATTTGACGCAGCAATCCCATTACTAGGTACATACTCAAAGGATTATAAATTATTCTGCTTTAAAGACACATGCACACATATGTTTATTGCAGCACTATTCACAATAGCAAAGAGTTGGAACCAACCCAAATGCCCATCAATGATAGATTGGATAAAGAAAATGTGGCACATATACACTATGGAATACTATGCAGCCATAAAAAAGGATGAGTTCATGTCCTTTGCAGGGACATAGATGAAGCTGGAAACCATCATTCTTAGCAAACTGACACAAGAACAGAAAACCAAACACCGCATGCTCTCACTCATAAGCGGGAGTTAAACAATGAGAACACATGGACACAGGGAGGGGAACATCGCACACTGAGGCCTGTCAGGGGGTGGGGGCTAGAGAAGGAATAGCATTAGGAGAAATACCTAATATAGGTGACGAGTTGATGGGTACAGCAAACCACCATGGCACATGTATACCTTTGTAACACACTGGCACATTCTGTACATGTATCTCCGAACTTAAAAATATGATAGAAAAGAAGTCCTTTGTAATAAAAAAAAATCAAAACATGTACTATACAGATAACTTCCAAAAAATCTAAAATGACCAACAAACATATGAAAAGGGGCTAAACAGTACTTGTCAGGAAATGTTCCCTAAATAGAATTCAGGAATATACCACCATTTCCTCATCAAATGGCTACATTTTAAAAAGGATAACAGTACCAAATGTTGGTGAGGATGTGGAATGAATTGAACTGTCTTACAGTACTGGTGAGAATGTATACTAGAGCAATCACTTTGGAAAACTGGCAGTATTCATGAAAGCTAAAATATGCCTGCCCTATGATCCAGCAGTCCCACACCAAAGTATATACTCAAGAGAAATGAGTGTGTATATCCATCAAAAGACACATTTAATAATATTCATAGCAACTTTATAGTAACCTCAAACTGAAAACAACTCAAATGTCCAACAACAAGAGAATGGATAAACGAGCTCTGGCATTTTCATATACTGGAATGCTACTCAGGAATAAAAAGAAATAAGCTGTTATATGCAACAATATGGATGGATGGCACAGACATTAAATCAAGTAAAAGGAAACACAAAAGCATATGGCGTCGGATTCATTTATAAGAAATTGAAGAAAAGGCAAAACTAATCAATGACAACAGAAGTCAGTATAGTGGTTATTTCTGGGGCTGGGAGTATTAACTGGGAAAAAAAAGCACAGGGAAACTTCTGGGATGCTGGAAATGTTCTCTATCTACATGGGGTGATTGGGATAGTTGTATACATATGTAAAAATTCATAGAGCTATATACTTAAGATCAGAGAACTTTTTGCCTGTTACTATGTATATGCTATACTTCAGTTTCAAAAAGTGAAACACAGGATCAGGTCCTATTCCCTGGATTTCCTCAATCGGGATAGTCTCATGTGGATACAACGAAATTAAAATGAACGCACTTTGTAGTTCCCTAGGGCGAAACTCTAACATGACAGACCACCACAAATTCCAAGGGAAATTGAATTTACTCAATACTCTCTTCATAATGAAATTCTGCAAATTTGGATTTAGCTGAGAGCACAGAGAGACTCCAAAGGAGCTGTTAAGAAGGATGGCTAAACAAGCTGTTATGCTCCTTTTGGAACGTATTTTTTAATGAAAGAAGTATTTTAATACCTATCTTTAAATGAAATAGGTATTTTAATACACTAGTTAGGTAGGTCAATGGAGATACATTATTGTCTGATAAACCAAATCAAGGACTCTACAATGGGAAAGGATAAGAAAAAAAATTTTGAAGGTGCTTTGTGTTCATTTGCAGCCAAATTCAATAGCTTTCATGCAGAAACCCAGGGGAGTTTTTATTGAATTCAATCCTTGAATTGTTTCTAGCTAACGGGCTCACTTCTATTTACAGCATTATTTTCTATTAAAGGACAAGCCTGGAAAGTCAAAGAATTTAGAGCTACTGTTTTACTTGAATAATCAACACTTCCTAGGCTGCCTTTATGATTCTGTTTTAAAAGGATGAAAATCAAACTGACTGCTTTTTATCAGCTAAGCTGAAACATTCCAGGAGCAGGGATTTACATAAATATATATAGATGGTAACTATAAAAATGTAATCAGCCATGAGAGGAAGCCAGTTATGGTCATATGATGGAAACTACTAGAATCAGTGGCTTCCTCATGCTGAAAGATGTAAAAATGAAACTCGGTTATAAACTCAGTACTCCTCCATGAGAGCGGATCTCACTTGAAGACATTTTGACTTAATAACACAACTAAAATATTGGACTAAATTCACCTCCTAAATCATTCACCAATCTAAAACAAAACAGCAAGAAATGTTTTTAAAAAGAAAAATCCAAAAAAAAATTCATTTTTGCCAAATCTAATGCCTTCCCACTGAAACCTAAAAGCTGTCAAAAATCTCACCCCTGGACATTTCCTTTGAGGGGATTATCCAGGTCTTTATATCAATCAAAAAAAATCTTCTTTTTATTTTAAGGGAACTATGCCATTATAAATTATAATCAAACTATGGGTTTAAGTGACATTTCAGAATAAATATTCAAAATGCCCAAGAGGAGATATATCAGGACTTCAAATTCTGTTTTTAAAATATATAATAGTTTTTACTTGGTTAGCTGTCAAAGCTAGAACTAAAATATAGATCTGATAATTCTCAGGCTATGGCTGTCTCCACAGCCACAACGACCCTTCCCTCAAATGTCTCCACCACTGACCCTGAAATTTCTGCCGTGTTGAAATGCAAAGAAGTATCTGTGATAAAAAATTTATTGAGGCATTTCCAAATGTTATACCTCGGGCAACTTCAGGAAAGCAAATAGTTCTTGAGGCATTAACATCTATTGTCTTCCAAGAGTGGGTGTCTGACCCTAGACAGAGTTGAGAGTTAGGGAGGTGAACAAGTAGTCAAGTAACTCCACTGTCTGAGGAAGGAGGTGCAATCAGATATTTTTGTATTTTGAGGATCCAAAAAGAGATACCACCAGACCCTCATGGAAGAGAGTAGACATAGGAAAAGTAGCTGAGCTCTGGTGAATCCTGGCCTGTGCTCTGAAGCCAGAGTATGACTATGGTTGTGAAGGTTCTGTGTATATGAACAGAGAAATTGTGTAAATAGTCATTGAGTCTGTGACAGTAGCTATAATAGAAGGCCAAGTTTGACACTACACTTTATCCTGATTACGTTATTAAATACTATTGCAAGACTATCATTATTATTATTCTTACTACTACTGCTTGTTCTAGACCATCTTTTGTCAACTCAGAATCACTACCATTTTCCTCTAAGATCTCAGGAGAGAAAACAAGAACTACGTTTACCAAATCCCTTCCCTACGGGTTCAGGTTAGCATCTGATAATGATAGAAACTTACATGGGACTTCACAGGTAGAAAGAAGCCACTGCCCTCTTCAATGCTTCAGACTGTTAACCATGCTAGAGGCTTCCTTGATCTTTGTTCTCAGAGCCTTTCTAAACATTGCATAAGACTTTACTTTCCTTATGAAAATCTTTTGTATTCGAATACATATAGTGTCTTTTGTTTTATTTGACATTTCAAGGTTGTGAGATGTTGATTTTTCTTTAAAAAACAATTATACCTTCAAATTTCATCATTTGCAGTAGTTATGTTCTCTGAAACCTCCATGAACATGAAGTTAGCAAATAGTGAACCATTGCTCCTAGGAGAAATACAGGATTAGGTTCCTGTGAGCCTCTGGTCACAACTGCATCAAGCAATCAATACATAAGCTCATTTTATGTGTGTTTCTGTTTTAAAATATATTACTTAATATATATCATTGTTCAATTAACATTGAACTCATGGCAACAGCACTATAATTCATGCCTAGATGAAACTTATCTAACATATATTTTCTCCAGAAGGTATATCACAGCCTTAGGAACACCAAATAGCACTTCAGCACTATAGTGGGGGCTGTTAAACAGCAAAGTCACCAAAAAAGTACAAAACTGAGAAAAAAAAGTAGTACTATAAAGATTACTTGTTTATAATACGAGAGCTGAAACAAAAAGGCAGAATGCCATCTTGTTCAATCTCAGCTAGGAAGGCAAGTTTTAGGTGGCTCACAATTTTCATTGCTCTGTATGTGTTCAGAAATAATTGTGAAAGCCACCCAACTATGGATTTGGGTGTTACAAATGAATTTTTCAAATTAGGTGAATTCCAACTATAGAATCTGCAGATGATCAGAATAAACTGTTTTTGAGAAATTAAACACCTTCCCACATTGACACATTCAGGCAGAGAGAGAATTAGGACCAGAACGCTACCTTCTGCTTCCAAATCTATGTGTACCCTAGGCAGTTTTTACATGTATTCTTTCTTCTATTTTTATTTGCATCCTGCAGGGCCAAAAAGCAACGCTATGTTTCTAGCTTTAAGAAATGAATTCATAACAAATTCACTCCGGAAACAAACAAATAAACGAAGGTCACTCAAGACCACTGACTGGGAAAGCATGTGGACACCAATCAGCAATGCCGCAGATCTGAGGCAGCTTTTTTCACCATTCAATAAAAGAACAAGGAAATTATAAAACAGTAGGAGTAAGTTCATGCCAATAATTCTTTTATTGGTCCAGAGTTTTATAGGTATCCAGTTTATTCTGATCTGCTACTAAGAATGTACATACAAAACCAGTTTCCTTAGCAAATGGAGAGAGAGTAGGCCAGAAATTCCCCAAGCCCACCAAAAGAAAAGGCTGGTAAACTGTGGTTCTCGTTCATACTACATGCAAAGAATCTGATTCACTACAGCGCCTAAAGCAGGACCACAGTGTCACTCATCTTTTCTACTAGTTCTTATCATCCACTCCCCTACAATCAAAATAAAATTTCGGTGTTTATTAACTAGTAACATGGTAGTTAAGAACACATTTATTATTTTGTATCTCTATTCTATCGAATTTTAGTGAGTTATTTTAATGGTTTGAGGTCAATTGTGCATATAAAGTCTTTAGAACCAAATGCATTCAGCTTTCTGATACTTGAAAACTAAAGGCGATCCTGTCTATCCAGCTAAAAGCATTTAAAACCTGTGAAATGCAATGGGATGAACCTGTCCAGAACCAAAAGAAAACCTATATTTATAGCAGCTGATTTATTTGGTTGATATACAGTATGTGCTGTGGTTTATAATTTTTAAGGCATGTGAACTGGGACACATTAGATATTACAGAAAGAGTGAGTTGATGATTTACAAGACTTCGTATCAGGCCTATTGACCTTCTCAATAAGAAAGGTTGGTGGTCGTAGAAGCACTGAAAAATGCAGCCCTCGGGAGTCAATTTAATGTAGAATAAAGTCTTTAACAACCAGCAAGATGGCTGTATCAGCTGCTCCATCTGCTGATTATGCTGCTGCTGTAAAAAGCATTTTTAAGAAAAAATGCATAGACTTTGGTTTTGAAAACATATGTTTCACCCTCCAAACAAACTACCACTTCTCCCACATAAGCACCCTTGCGTTATAAGAATATCAGGCTTCACAACAACAACAACAACAAAATGTGAGGAGGGAGAAGACCAGACCGACCATCAAAAAAATGCTTGCAGCCATTTGTTTAGTGTTCTTTAAAAATAAAAAACAAAAATGTAACTGTGTGCCCTTTATTCTAGTTAAATACACTTTTCTCAACCTCAATGCAAATGGTATTAGTCCATGTACAAGCTAATACAATCAATCAATAGACTTAGCAGTTGGTGATACTTCATGTTAATACCCTCCCTCTGAAACTGATCTTTTGAGAGCTAGATGCTTCACTCAATTACCGGAGTCAGGGGAATTCCAAGACCAGTCAAGCTAAGCAGAGGAAGTCAAGTAACTCAACATAGTAAGTCAAGTGGAAAAAAAATTCTAAATGTGCTTTTCTATTAGCACAGATTTTCTGAGAAATTGTTGACCTCTATATCACTGAAAATGAAAAAAAAATAGGATACAACTTACTTGATATTTGGCTCTGTTTTTGGTTTTTTTATTTTCTCTTAGTATGCCATAAGCAATTAGCTGAAATCACTCAAAGCCAAAAAGATAAATAAAGCAGGATAAGACCCTATTGAAAAAGTCCAGCTTTAAAAATAAAACAACATTTGTGTTTATGAAACCTGATCTTACTCAGCAGTTGAGATTGATCCTATAAAACACGAGAACCACGGGATGCAGTGTGAAAACCTTCAACAGTAGACTGGGCAGGCTATTATCGGCCGGGCCGTTGTTTTGATGGAGTCTTCCTACTGTGCCAATTGTTTTTATGATAAAAACAAAAAGATAGAATTTTGTCTCAAAGTTTTTCTTTTATTCATAAACCCTCCCAAATATAACTGTCTCCTAAAACTTATGCCACTGTATAATGTCATCTATTTATGTGACTGTCTCCCTGTGACTTTGGGAGGTCTTGACAGCATGACTATTTCCTAATAATCTTTGCAGTCTCCAAATCTGGTATAGTATCTGGTACATAATAATCATTCAATAAATACATTTTGAATTTTGAATGAAATTAACTGTACAAGTGCATGTCCTTTAAATACTAATAGTCTTCAGTAGCCAAACATATAGTCACCAAAGAGTTTGTGAAACCAATGTCCTTTTAAAAGTATGCAGTAAGCAAACAGCTAACCAGCACTTAATCATTTGACATAAATTTATGGAGTGATTACTGTTTGAAATCACTCTACTTAGCCATGTGGAGAACTAAAAAAAAAAACTTAAAATGGAGTTTTTGCTTTCAAAATTTATCCCTGCCTTTACTCAGAGCAGGGATCTAAAGTTTAAAATCTAGTAATGTAAAGAACACAAAGACTTGAAAGTCACACAGGAATGCATGAATCATACTAGGTGAAGAGTACAGACAAGCATCAACAAGGAGCACAGGCAGAGAAGGCATTTACTTAACCTGAAGACTGGGTGACTAGAAAAAAAACAGGTAGAAAGTGGATTTGATGTAAATCATAAGGGACAAATTTGCTATATTTACTAAAGAAAGAGATGAGTCATTTGAAGGAATTTTACATCATCTCACCAACTTCCCTTTCCCTTTTATTACCATTTTCAATCAGGCCTAAAATGGAATGGCAGAAGGAGAGTTTAACACCATGATAAGGATGTGGGTGGAAAATACATGTTGTGCTGGTTGTGGGGATTCCCCTTCAACCTCCGCACTGGTATAAAATGTCCATCATGGCACTGCCTTCATGGCAAGCTCTGTGGGGTTGGAGAAGCGCGCTCTCTGTGCTTGCTGAAGCTGGGCTTCCTTCAGCATTGTCTTCCTCCCTGAGTGGTCTTCTAAGGTCTACTTTTCTACATGAATTCTGTTTACAATTAAGCTTCCAGAAAGGCAAATAACATAAATGTGATATTTTGAAATATAAAGTGTATGCATTGTAAAAATGTTTGGTTACAGTTTGGACAAAAGCAGGCTAGAAAATACATTCATAATACATCCTACAATGCAATATTATGGAACATTTTTTGAACTGGGCACAGAAAATATTTTCTTCCCAATTCAACTGCTTTAAATCAATCTGTCTCTCTTCCCCTCTCTCTGTGTGTGCCCCCTCTTCCTTCCCAACAACCTCTCTACCCTACACACACACACACACACACACATACACACACACACACAGTCACGCAAACACATGCAGATTGCCTGGAATGAATATCCAAGGATCTACAAATTATTATGAATCCTTAAGGAAATAGTAATTGAAAAAAAAAAAGCAGGTAGAGTAGGAAGGGCATTTGACTACTTTTTAGAAGGGTAATTTCCAAAATATTTTAAGTCTTTTGCAAGTGCAACTGATATTTAAATAAATGTTTAAAAGTTCTTAACTTGGATTTCATCTAAGATGGCTCTTCTACCCAAAGAAGCCTGGTCAATTTTCATGACCAATTTTTCATTAGTTCTGGGAGAATCCAACTTGATTTTACTTGACTATCTGATCCTGGGTTTTAAACAAAGTTATCTTAAGATCGCACCTTGAAGTAGCCCTAATGACAGAGGTGAACCCATTCCAAAGGGGGCCTGAGGGCATGAACTGCTTTGAAATCTCCTGTTTCGCTTTCAAATTTCTTATTTTAACGTAAAAATCAGTTTTCCCTAGAACTTGGGGGCAAAATGTTCCTTAGGATGTGCTGTATTCTACGTGGCATACTAAGATAACCTAGTGTTTTGTGGTCACCCCAAGAGCAAGATCAACCTCTCTTAAATTGGCTAGGATGTTGAGAAAGATGACACCACATCTCACCAATAGGGTGTGAATGGTTGATTACTCACATTAAAAGACTTTCTGGGGAGAGCAGGGCAACTGCTGGTCCAAAATGATTTTAACAAAGGAAAGGGTAAGTGGTTTGGGGTTTTATTGTGGTTATGGAATGGGGCCAGGTAATGGTTTCTACCTGAAGTCCAGGGCTTAGGTGGTATAAATTTCTGGCTGACCCAAGAGGAGGAGAATGGGGGCTTTCTTATCGGCTGCCAGATTTAGAGCAAGAGAGGAAGAAGGAATGGTGAGGCTTAAAAGTTATCAGTAGTCAGATATCAAAAATGGAGTCAGATTATTCATTAAAATTCACCCTGAGGTTTGATGGATGATGGAAATGTGTCACATCTCATTACATTAAAACTGGCTTAAGAAAGCCATCGTGCTGTTTTCTAAAGCCTGTGGCAGGAGGGCAGGAAAAGACCAGCACTGTTTATTTTTAGAAGTGAAGTGGCTGCCTTTGGGTGAGTTTCCCACTGCTGCTATAACCAATTGCCACAAATTTAATGGCTTTAAAAAATTCCACAAATATATTACCTTATACTTCTGGAGGTCAGAAGTCCAAACTCAGTCTCACTGGGCTAAACTCAAGATGCTAGGAGGGATGGTTCCTTTTGGAGGCCCTAGCGAAGAGTCAGTTAACTTGCCTCTTCCAGCTTCTAGAGGCTACCAGTGTTCCCTGGCTATGGTCCCTCCCTCCACCTTCAAAGCCAGCAGTGCAGCCCCAGAAAATCTCTCCCTGACTCTCTGACCTCCACTTTCATCTCCACATCTCTTTCCCTAACTCTGACCTTCCCACCTCCGTCTTATAAAGGACCTTTTTGATTATGTTGTTTCCATTGGGTAATAAAGGTTAAATCTTCCCATTTCAACATTTGAAAATAAATAACATCAAAGTCCCTTCTATCAGGTAACATATTCACAGGTTCCAAGAATTAGAATGTGTACATTTTTAGAAGACCACAATTTAGCCTAGTATGCTTCATAACCATCAATCATGTCTTGAAATTTAAAGGGGCTAAAAAGTGTTTTGTTGACACTTTGTATTTTGGCTTTAGGTATATGCAAAGACATGTGTAACTTTAACTTATATTTGTAGTATCTGTGAGACAAGAAACTTTTAGAGGTTATTTATTTATTTTTTTTACCTCAAAAGGGGAGGCCCTTGGATATGGAATTGTTGTTGATACTGGTCATATCAGACAACCAGATCATTCTCAATAGTTCAAAGGCCTGAAATTGTACAGTTTCAGCCAGGGCATGCTCTAGTGCAGCAGTCCCCAACCATTTCATGGAAGACAATTTTTCCACAGATGGGGAGAAGGGATGGTTTCAGGATGATTCAAGCACGTTACATTTATTGTGCACTTTATTTCTATTATTACACTGTAATAGATGTTGAAATCATTGCACAGCTCACCATAATGTAGCATCAGTGGGATGCCCTGAGCTTGTTTTCCTGCAGCTAGGTGGTCCCTTCTGTAGGTGATGGGAGACGGTGACAGATCATCAGGCCTTAGATCTCATAAGGAGAAGAAACCTAGATCCCTCATACATGCAGTTCACAGGCCGGTTCATGCTCCTATGAGAATCTAATGCCACCACTGTTCCAATAGGAGGCAGAGGTCAGCTTCACTCACTGGCCCACTGGTCACCTCCTGCTGTGTGACCTAATTCCTAACAGTTACTAGTCTGTGACCAGGGGGTTGGGCGCCACGGCTCTAGTACTAGGGTCATTGCCTAAAGTCAGGCAACTTTTGGGTCTTGTCATTGAACAGGGAGGTCCAAGTTAGGGAGTGGACAGCAACAGGTGACCAACAGGCTCCACTGTAAGTGATAGCATTGCTACTACTATCACTGGTAGTACCATCCAGTGGCACAAACTCCCTGATTATTGTTGGTCCCAAGAGCTTCTCAGGTAACCAATGGGTCCAGGAGAGGAGTGACCTCCTTTTGTGCCATTGTACCTATCAAGAAACTCAAGATGGGGGAAGCCATTTACTCCTGTAAGTTGAATATACCAGAAGGCCTAAAATTTATTCTGTAAATATCATTTTTATTTCAATAAGGAGGGCTTTGTGGCCATGCAGGTCTCCATGACCCAAGATATAATGGGCAGCCAGCTGCAGAGTCACAGGAACCATGGGAGCCTCCATTTCCAGAAGGGTCTAGTATGTGGTCAAGAGCTGTCATTCCAGCAGTGTGTTATATAGGCTGAAAAGGCAGTTTCTTGTCCCCATGAAGAATTTATGGCCTTCATGGTTGTTCAGAGACTCCAGGAGCCTTGAAAGAAGTTTACTAAAATCTCTAGAGGGAAGGAGACTCTAAGGGGTGCGAGGGGAAGGCACTAGCGTATGTACCGCAATTTGGATAGATTTTAGAGCCTCTATTATAGGGGATCCCTGTCAAAATGGGCTGATTTGTGAGTAACAGTATAAAAGGGCTTAAGCAGAACTTGTAAATGAGAAAGATACTGCCTCTAAAGCCCCCAAAAACCTAAAAAATGTTGGACCTGTTTTCACTTTGAAAATGCTGGGAGGGACAAGAATTTCTTCTTTGATTTTAATTAATTTAGCATTATTTTTAAAGATGGGATCTCACTATGTGCCCAGGCTGGAGTGTGGTGACTTTTCACAGGTGCCATCATAGAGCACTGCAGCCCCTAATTCCTGGCCTCAAGTGACCCTCCTGCTTCAGCCTCCCAAGTAGCTGAAACAACACACACACACTACTGTACCCAGAAAGAGTTGTCTCTTAACAGTGTGAGGGATGGAGCATAGAACATGTCAGGGGTGACCAATAATTAGTTGGAATTTTACTGAGCTCTCCAAATCTTGTACTTTCTGTGAATTAATGGCCAATACCTTTTTATGAGAGATCCTTTGCTAATATTTGTAGGTCCTGCATGAGTGTGCTAAATGATTATCCTTGGAGGAGAATGTCATCAGTATGAAGTCATATCTGCATGCCTGGGGAAAGCTGGATATGGTTGAACTCTTGCCAATGATGACTGTGCACAATGCAGGTCTGTTGAGATGCCCTATCAGTAGCCAGGTAAGGGCATATTGTATCCCTTCAAAAATGAAGACACTCTGTGGCAGAGAGGCTGTTCAAATAGGCACCAAATTGGATCATATTAGCCAAATCTACAATAGCAAAATATTTTTCAGTTGCCGATTGGATATAGTCAGTAATTTTAATAATATTAATAGGTCTGGAAGTCTTAATCATGATATCATAGCATTAAGGCTGTAGTTATCGCTATGGATAACATTCATTTTATGCAATGTTACCCACTATTGGGTAACATTCATTTCATTAGGTTTAGGCACTGGCAAAGTTGGGCTATTAAAAAAGAAGGTAGGAACAAATGGCTCCTTCCTTCAGTAGGTCTTGTATGATGGGTCTTAATTCCTGTAGTTCTTGTTTGAACTCATGATGGGTCATATGAACTATTTTAACTGAGTGAGGAGACAACAGGGGAAGATCTGTAGGGTTCCATGTTGTCAATCTGATTGTCAGTGCCAAAGACCTATTTTCATTTCGGTTTATTACTCAATGCATCAAGTCATCCATACCCAAATGCCCATTATGGGATATTTTAAGACAATAAGCAAATGAAGGAAGTGGTTAAGGTGAGGCATACCCATTTGCCTTCTCTTTATGCTTTCTCTTTAAAGTCTGTACTGCCCCTGCAAGTATATGGGGTGCCTTGTTTAATGCAATTCCCAGGTCTAACTGTAATTTGAACCCTGATATCAATTAAGGCAATGAAAGTTTGTCAACTGGCACATGTCAGCAAGTGTTAAGTTTAATTTACAACCATACTGTAGGTTGAGTGCAGTGGCTTACGCCTGTTATCCCAGCACTTTAAGAGGCTGAGGCAGGCAGATCACCTGAGGTCAGGAGATTGAGACCATCCTGGCCAACATGGCGAAACCCTGTCTCTACTAAAAGTACAAAAATTAGCGGACATGGTGGCTACTCAGGCAGCTGAGGCAGGAGAATCGTTTGAACACAGGAGGCGGAGGTTGCAGTGAGCAGAGATGGCACCTCTGCACTCCAGCCTGGGTGACAAGACTGAAACTCCAACTCAAAAAAAAAAATTGTAGAGGTACAAAAACCAATTGGCATCCTTTTTATCTATTGTAGTTTTTGTTTCCTTCTTTTCTATCAGTTTCCTTCTTTTCTATCTCTTTGCAAGAGAGAGAGGGTCCTTCCTACTCTACTCACATTTACAAATGTCTTCCTCCAAAGAGTCCCAAATCAGCGTCATCGGAGTTATCCCTCATGGCAATTATTGCTTTCCTGGGTTTATGGACCCTGACCTGAAGTCAGATTTGAATTAACTCCTTGTCACATTGACAAGGTGCAGCACTTGATTAAAGCCAGTCTTTGTCAGTTCATTTTACAACGTCATAGTTGTTCAATAGGGCAATGGTGTCTTCAGGCCTCTGAAATGCTCAGAATGAAGGATTTGGAGCTACTTTTCATAAGACTCTGTGCAAAGGGTCCATTCCTTTAAAACCCCTGAGGATTATTATATTTTTTAATGACAGAGACCACAGGTAGCAACAGTGGAACCCACATTTTTAGAGTCTTTGTAAACCACCAGCTTTTTGGAATGTGAACCCCAGCACTCCACCTAGTGACAACTGTTCCTCACATTAGTGATCCGTCTGTTGAGCCCATAGATGACAGAAGATGCAGTCGTTCTCCTAAGCAGTCTGTAAAACAAGGGCCAGTGCCTGCTTGAGACATATAACCAATGATCACAGGCAAAGAGTCATCCCCAACTCTAATGTTGGTCACTGCTTATGCTGAAATCCAGGCACACCATTCAATCTAAGGCTCATGCAGAGGTCCAAGCCACAAGGCAGGGCCCAGAACCACCTTAAGTAAGGCACTCACCTCAGACTACTGTCCCTAAATAACAATTAACAAAATTTCCAACTTAGGTCAGTGAAATCCATGACAGAGGCTTGGTAAGAGTTGACACATGAACCGTAATGTTACATGGCTCAAAGCTCATGCCAGCCAGCAAGCAATAGCTAAAAATACAAGCTCTCCAGGAGGCAGCAGAGCCAGCTAGCAAGCCTAAAGCAAAACAAGACCCCCAGGTAGTAGTGGCCCAGATGTGTGGCCTAGACTACCTATTCATAGCACCAATCATTTTGTGGTTGTGCTTAGACAGCTGGATCAATCCTCCATGCAAAATTGGTTCAGATGTTGAGACTGGTGATACAACACACACTCCAAGAGGGTACGAAAAGGTTAATTATTCTCAAAATGTGGTTTTCTGGAGAGAGCAGAGCAAGCATGCAAGCTGCTCTGAAATGACTTAGCTGGAGGGAAGGATGAGTAGCTTTGGTTTTTATTATTGTTGGAGAATGGGGCCAGCATGAAGGTTGCCTCTCATAAGGGAGGGCTTGAATAGTTTAACTTCCAACTGGTGCCAAGGGAAGGAGCACATGAACTTTCTTACTGGTGTGCCCAAATGTGGGGCAAGAAGAGAAGAGAGATAAATGGGCCTCAAAAGCAGGCAGCAGCTGAACAACAAAACCGAAGTCAGACACTATTAACCCTAGCTTAAGAACTGTATTAAAATCTTTTCTTTGTTAGTCGAACATATGTATGCCTTCTTCTCTCCATCAGGGTGTTGACCGTGGCCACATTAGTGTCCTAGAGCTTCCTCACAGCCTGTTTGACCTGGTGCTTGTTGGCTTTAGCATCCACAATGAACACAAGTGTGCTGTCTTCTATCTTCCTCATGGCAGACTCAGTGATCAGCAGAAACTTGATGATAGCATAGCAGTCCAGCTTGTTTCTCCTGGGGGCGCTCTTCCGAGAGTATATGGGCTGCCTCCAGAGCCGCAGTGTCTTGGGCCACGGGAAGGTGGGTGACATGTGGATCATCCTTTTTCTGTGGCTGTAGACGCCTTTCAACACTGCCTTCTTGGCCCTTAAACCCTCTGCTTTGGCTTCAGCTTTAGGAGGGGCAGGAGCTTCCTTCTTCACTTTTGGCTCCTTCTGGTGTAAAGGGCTCTTCGTTTATTCAGTAATCAAAATTTTTTCCCTGATTTCCCTGGAAAAGTAATGTCTAAGAGATCTATCCTTTGATTCCCGAATCTCCAGAAATAGTCCTAGTGCCAGAAGCAGAGATTCAATCTCTGCATGTACTAAAGAGAAATGGTTGGAAAAATATCTGAAGGCTTCAGCAGAATGCAGCTCAGTAATTTTAAATACCCCTAATTGATTTACCCTATGCTTTGGCTAGAATCAGGAGTAATTGAGAATTGCTTTTGTACTTTTTCCCAATCTAAAGTGAATATATATTTTTTTTACTTTGGAAAGTTAAAAACTTACTATTTTTTGTTATCCAGAATCTGGATGCAAAAGAATAAAAAAACTTACAGAGAAATAATAAATTTTGTTGTCATTAAAGCAATTACCCTTCTCAGGGAAAAAGAAAAAAAATTTTCCAAATAAGATACATCAATAAAGACAGAAGTTGGTCCGTAAGAACACAAGTCACATTTGTATGCAGTCATTGACTCTGAGGGTTTCCAGCCTAATTGTTTTTGATATTTTTCTTCCCAGCCAACTTAAAAGATTTCTTCCCAATCAATGAGACCAACTATCTGGTCAATTCAATTTAGTTATTATGAAGGCAAAAACAATGAATTGACTACATTTTCAATCCTGTTTTGTTATGGGAGATATTTCAGTCAGAGAGACATAGTTATAAATTTTCTTTGAAAGAAAATCTGGGTGGGAAAAGAAACAGCAGTGTTAGCCAATAAATGTTGCTTTTCAAACCTGCTAAGGTTCTCAAATGATTTATCACTGTTTGAAAGCTTTGGGCTCTTTTATAAAGGAAAATGTATTTTCACTAGCAGTTGTATAAAAATTTTTTCAAAGTCACATTTATAAAACTCATACCACCTGAAACTAGAAAACTGAAGTATTCTGGCCATCAATAGCTAATAGCCTTCACCAACAAGGAAGCCCTGAAGGATCTTCTGCTTGTCTCATTTCAAAATGTTGGATTTCACATATCACCGATCTCCAGATGTTGGCTTCGCATGTGCTTTTCAGAAAGGAGTCCAACTGAGGGTGGGTATTTGAATGGTGTTCATAGAAGTCTCCTCAGTATTCCTGGAGTATTCACTGCTATCTGATGAAAGAAAGATGAAAAAATAGCCCTAGGAGATCAGCGACTTTGGAAGGCACTATTTTAAGTTTGTATATCACAGCCTGTGTGGTTTGCAGAGATAAAGTGGCTCTGATCACCCACAGCCCTGTTAAGTTAACAGGCCTGGTGAAGGGAGGAAGATACTGCATTGAGATACTCCACAGAAGGGTAAAGGAACGTAAACCAGTTCGTCACACTTCATTTTTAAATCAATGGCGAGATTTTTAAGGAAGACAGTACAGCATTTAGCAAGCCTGGTTTCTCACAGTAGCTTCACAGAAAACTTCAACCCCTTAAAATGAAGTAGTCCCTAATATTGATTATCCACTCTCCCAGCCTCTGGTACCTATCATTCTATTCTCTACCTCTATGAGTTTGACTTTTTTCAGATTCCATATATAAGTAAAATCATGCAATATTTGGTCTCTGTGACTATCTTATTTCACTCAACATAATGTCCTCTAGGTTCATTCACATTGTCACAAATGACAGAACTTCCTATTATCTTAAGGCTAGTGTTCCATTGAGTAATAATGCCACATTTTTTAAATCCATTCACCCATTGATGGACACTTAGGTTATTTTTGTGTCTTGGCCATTGTGACTAATACTGCAATAAACCTGGGAGTGCAGATATCTCTTTGTCATATTGATTTCAATTCCTTTGGTGTATACCTAGTAGTAGAATTGCTGGATCATGCAATAATTCTATTTTTACATTTTTGAGGAACCCCCCCATGCTGTTTTAAACAGTGGTTATACCATTTTATATTCACACCAACAGTACAGAAGGATTCCAATTACTCCACATCCTCACCAATACTTATGTCTTCTGTTTTATTGAGAGTAGTCATCCTAATGAGTGTGAGATGTTATCTCATTGTAGTTTTGATTTGCATTTCCTTAATGACTAGTATCTTGAATATTTTTTGAGTTACTCAAAAAGTTGAGCATCTTTTTATAGGCTTATTGGCCATTTTTTTACCTTCTTCAGAAAAATGTCTAAGTTCTTTGCTCATTTTTGAATCAGGTTGCTTTTGCTATTGTTGCTGAGTTTTAGGAATTCTCTATATTTCTGATGATTCATCCCTGTATTATTCCGTTTTCATGCTACTAATAAAGACATACCCAAGACTGGGCAATTTACAAAAGAAAGAGGTTTAGTGGACTTAGGTCTCCATATGGCTGAGGAGGCCTCACAATCATGGCAGAAAATGAGAAGCAAGTCACATCTTACATGGATGGCAGCAGGCAAAAAGGGACCTCGTTCAGGGCAACTCCCGTTTTTAAAACCACTGGATCTCTTAAGACCCATTCACTATCATAAGAACAGCACAGAAAAGACCTACCCCCATAATTCAATCATCTCCCACTGGGACCCTTCCCATGACACATGAGAATTGTGAAAGATTCAAGATTCAAAGATTCAACAATTCAAGATAATATGTGGGTGGGGACACAGCCAAACCATATCAATCCCTTATCAGAAATATAATTTGAAAATATTTTCTCCTAATCTGTGGGTTGTCTTTCTAGTCTGTTGGTAGTGTCTTTCAATGCACAAATTTTTTTTTAATTTTCATGAAATTAAATTTGTCTATTTTGTTGTTGTTGTTGCCTATGCCTTCGGTGTCATAGTAAAAAAATTATTGCCAAATCCAATGTTATGAAGTTTTTGCCCTATACTTTTTTATAAGAGTTTTATAATTTTTGGTCTTATGTTTAGGTATTTGATCCATTTTTAATTGCTCTTTTTATATGGTATTAAGGGCCAAGTTCATTCTATTGCATGTGAATATCCAGTTTTCCCAGAACCATTTGTTGAAAAGACTGTCCTTTTCCCATTGAATGACGCAGGCATCCTTGTCAAAAATCATATGATTATATATACAAGGGTTTATTCTGGGCTTTCTGTTCTGTTTCATGGTCTATACGCTTGTCTTTATGTCAGTAATACTCTGTTTTGATCATCGTAGCTTTATAGTAAGTGTTAAAATCAGAAAGTATGATTGCCTCAGCTTTGTTCTTCTTTTCTAAGATCAGGTTTGCTATTCAAGGTCCCTGGAGATTCCATATAAACTTTATGATGGGTTTTCTATTTCTACAATAAAAAGAGTCTTTTGTATTTTGATAGGAATTGCATTAAATCTGAAGATAGATTGCTTGGAATAGTATTGAAATGTTAACATAATTAAATCTTCCAATCTATGAACCTGAGAGTGTTTTTCCATTTATGTCTTCTTTAAATTTGTTCAGCAATGTTTTACAGTTTTCATTATATAAAGCTTTCCATCCTTAAGTTAATTACTAATCTTCTTTTCTGACGCTCCTGTAAGTTGAGCTGTTTTCATACTTTTCATTTCAGATTGTTCACTGTTACTCTAAAGAAGTGCAACTGATTTTTTTGTATGTTGACTTTATATCCTGCTACTTTTCCTAATTTATTTATTATCTCTAATAGGTTTCTGTGAACTCTTTGGAGTTTTCTACATATAAGACTCTCTTTTTGTTTTTTTTCTTTCGACAGTTTTATTATAATGTGTCTCAGTGTAGGTCTCTTTAAGTTAACTTTCTTGGTATTTATTGAAATTCTTGGATGTTTATATTTGTGTTTTTCATCAAACTTGAGAATTTTTCAGTCATTATTTCTTCAAATATTCTCTTTGCCCTATTCTCCCTCTATTCCTTCTGAGAGGACAGGGCCTTTTTTGCCCACCCTGACATCTGCAAATAGTGTGTAAAGTGCTTTAGGAACATGTGGGTCTGGGTAGCTGCCACTGTGCTAAAGGCTGAAATTAACTGCGATTTACCTACTATTCAAGCCTTCCCCAGGAAGTTGCAAGCCTTCAATAGGCTTCAGAGTTCCAAAATAGTTATATCAGACAGATTCTGCCAGTGAAACTGCTGTCTAGGTGGGGAGACAGATTCCTGGTGCTTCCTACACCACTGTCTTCCCAGAATCCTATTACCATGGCTCCTTTTATTAAAAATTTGTGTTTAGAAACCAATATCTGACAGCTAACATTAGAGTTTCTTGGTTGTCTCAGTAGGTAGAGCTAGGATATGTATGTACATATTCTAGCCCCCTATTAGTCTGTTCTCTTACTGCAATAAAGATACTATCTGAGATGAGGTGATTCATAAACAAAAGAGGTTTAATTTAATTGACTCACAGTTATGCATGGCTGAGAGGCCTCAGGAAATTTAGAATCACAGTGGAAGGTAAAGGGGAAGCAAGGCACATCTTACATGGCAGTAGGAAAGAGAGAGAGTGCACAGGGGAAACTTTTAAAACCATCAAATCTGAGAACTCCCTTATTATCATGAGAACAGCATGGGGTAACTGTCCACATGGTTTAATCTCCTCCCACCAGGTCCTTCTCTCAACACATGGGGATTATAATTGGAGATGAGATTTGGGTGATAAAACAGCTAAATCATATTATTTTGCCCCTGGCTTCTCCCAAATATCATTTTCTTTTTACATTTCAAAACTAATCATGCCTTCCCAACAGTCCACCAAGTCTTAATTCATCCCAACATTAACTCAAGAGTCCAAATCCAAAGTCTCATCCGAAACAAAGTTGCTTCTGCCTACAAAACCGTAAAATCAAAAGCAAGTTAGTTATTTCCAAGATAGAGTGGGGTCCAGACATTGGATAAATGTTCAAAAAATGGCCGAAACAAAGAGGCCACGGGCTCTATGCAAGCTCAAAACCCAGCGGGGCAGTCATTAAATCTTAAAGTTCCAAAATCTTCTTTGATTTTATGTCTCACATCCAAGACATGCTGATGCAAGGGGTGGGCTCTCATGGCCTTGGGCAGCTCCACCCTTGTGGCTCTGTAGGGTATAGCCCATGCAACTGCTTTTATGAACTGGCATTGAGTGGCTGTGGCTTTTCCAGGTGCACAGAGCAAGCTATCAGTGGATCTACTATTCTGGGGTCTGGAGGACAGTAGCCTTTTCCTCACAGCTTTACTAGGCAGAGCCCCACTCTGTGTAGTGGCTCCAACCCCACATTTCCCCTCTTCGTTGCTGTAATAGAGATTCTTCATGAGAGCTCTACCCCTGCAGCAGACTTCTACCTTGACATCTGGGCATTTCCATACATCCTCTGAAATCTAGGCTGAGGCTCCCAAAGCTCAACTCTGTCTTCTCTACACTCCAAGCCCAATATCACATGGAAGATGCCAAGGCTTGTGGCTTGTACTCTCTGAAGCAACAGCTTGAGCTATACGTTGACCCTTTTTGGCCACAGCTGGAGCTGGAGTGGCTGGGACAAAGTGCACCAAGTCCTGACTCCACACAGAGCAGCAGGACCCTGGGCCCAGCCCACAAAGCCATTTTTCCCTCCTAAGCTTCTGGGCCTGTGATGAGAGATGCTTCCATGAAGGTCTTGGATATGCCCTGGAGACATTTTCCCCATTGTCTTGATTATTACCATTCAGCTCCTCATTATTTTGCAAATTTCTGCAGCCAGCCTGAATATCTCCCTGAGAAAGTGTTTTGTTTTGTTTTGTTCTCTTTCTATCACATGGTCAGGCTGCAAATTTTCCGAACCTTTATGCTCTGCTTCCCTTTCAAACACAAGTTCCAATTTCAGACCATCTCTTTGTGAACCTATTTAACTGAATGCTTTCAGAATAAGTCAGGTCATATCTTGAATGCTTTGCTGCTTAGAAATTTCTTCTGCCAGATACCCTAAATTAACTCTCTCAAGTTCAAAGTTCCACAGATCTCTAGAATAGAGGCAAAATGCTACTATTCTCTTTGCTAAAGCACAGCATCAGTGACCTTTACCCCTGTTCCCAATAAGTTTCTCATTCTCCAACTGAGAACACTTCAGCCTGGACTTCATTGTCCATATCACTATCAACATTTTGGTCAAAACCATTTAACAAGCCTCTAGAAATTTCCAAACTTACCCACATCTTTCTGTATCTGAGTCCTCTACACTGTTCCAACCTCTGCCAGTTACCCAGTTCCACAGTCGCTTCCACATTTCAGGTATTACCTTTATAGCAATACCCCACTCTGCAGGTACCATTTTCTGTATTAGTCCATTCTCACACTACTATAAAGATGCTCCCTGAGACTGGGTAATTCATGGAGTGAAAGAGGTTTAATTGGCTCACAGTTCTGCATAGCTGGAGAGGTCTCAGGAAACTCACAATTATGGTGGAAGGGAAAGCAGAAGCAAGGGATGTCTTAAATGGTGTCAGAAAAGAGCATGCAGGAGAAACTGCTACTTCTGAAACCATCAGATTTTATGCAAACTCCTTCACTATCATTTGAACAACATGAGGAAACTGCCACCTCCATGGTTCAATTTTCTCCCACCAGGTCCCTCCCTCAACACATGGGGATTATAATTGGAGATGAGATTTGGGTGGGGACACAGAGCCAAACCATATCACCCACCCATCCATGTATATTTATGTGTATATTTTCATCTATGCGTGTATAGTACATTTCATTAGTTTGTACTGATAGCTAATTTTAATCAAACAATACAAAATTTATTTTAGCCTTCCCTTTTTCTTATTGATAGCTTCTTATTTTCTAACAGAGAAAAGCCTAATTCTCATTATTTATAATCTATTTACTTATATAGTCAGTTCTAATATAGGTATAAAAAAGTTTCAGGATTGCTTCGTCACGTTTTGAAAGGGAAGCTACCTACTTTTACTAACAAGATTACAGCATTCACCTATAGTCCTTTTTGCTTTAGTCTGAGTGTCCAATCAACATTATGTCTTTCAGTTACCAGGGCTTACCTTTTTCTCTTTTGAACCCACCTCATTGTAGTTATGTTGTTCATTTTCAATAGCCTTATCCAGTGTTTGTATTCCAGTTTAGGTTCCCCTCACATCCTGGTTGGTTTTCATTGTTGTTTACTTTTTAGGTATATGAAATATTACTATGACTCTAAGTCAAAGCTATTCAATAATATATACTTACAGAGGTTTCATTCCCTCATCAACCCAACTACTCTACCCCTCCTTTACACCTCTTTCTATCCCACCCCTGTAGATAACCAGTCTTTTTCACTTCTAGCTTCTCTCTCCTGATTTCTCTTTGGCACATATAAGCAAATGATAAAAACAAAGATTCTTATTAAAACAAAAATTCCTGAAAAAATCAAATCTCCTCATGGAGCATACATTCTGTAATTCTTTCTATATGCAAGATACTATACAAAGAACTTAAAGGAAAACAGATACATAGAAATAGGCCATACCTTAGAGGTTTACATTCTTGATAACAGATACTATGTATACATGTTCCTGATGGGAGGTAATGTGCACATTCATGAAAAATACGTGATTTATATGTTTATTCTAAATGACAAGCACTAATTTCTTTCTTCTTTCTCTTTTTTTTTCCAACTTATATTTTAAGTTCAGGAGTACGTGTGCAGGATGTGCAGGTTTGTTACATAGTTTAATGTGTGCCATGGTGGTTTGCTGCACAGATCATCCCATCACCTACCTATTAAGCCCAGCACCCATGGTCTATCATTCTTGATGCTCTTCCTTTTCAAACCGCCAGCCCTCTGATAGGCCCTAGTGTGTGTTGTTCCCCTCAACTGTACATGTGTTCTTATTATTCAGCTCCCACTTATAAGTCAGAACATGCAGTATTTGGGTTTTTGTTCTTGCATTAGTTTGCTGAGGATTGGCTTCCAGCTCCTTCCATGTCCCTGCAAAGGATATGATCTCATTACTTTTTATGGCTGTATGGTATTCCATGATGTGTGTGTATGTATATATATATATGCGTATATATATACATATATATATATACACACAGATATGGTATTCCATTATATATATATATATATACACATATATATATGTATATGTATATATGTATATGTACCCCTAAAATAGAATGATTTATTTTCCTTTTGGTATATACCTAGTAATAGGATTTCTGGGTCAAATGCTATTTCTGCTTCTAGGTCTTCAAGGACCACACTGTCTGGCACAACAGTTGAGCTAATTCAGACTCCCACCAACAGTGTAAAAGAGTTCCTTTTCCTCCACAACCTCGCCAGCATGCTCACGAATAGTAAGAATCAACATCATGAAAATGGCCATACTCCTCAAAGCAATTTATATATTCAATGCTATTTTCATTAAACTGCCATTGACATTTTTCACAGAATTAGAAAAAGCTATTTTGAAATTCATATGGAACCAAAAAAGAGCCCAAATAGCCAAGACAATATGAAGCAAAAAGAACAAAGCTGGAGGCATCACGCTACCTGATTTCAAGTTATACTACAGGGATACAGTAACCAAAACAGCATGGTACTGGTACAAGAACAGACATATGAACCAATGGAACAGAATAAAGAACTTAGAAACAAGACCACACACCTACAGTTATCTGATCTTGGGCAAACCTGACAGAAACAAGCAATGAGGAAATTATTTCCTATTTAATAAATGGTACTGGGAGAACTGGCTAGCCATATGCAGAAAACTAAAAGTGGATCCCTTTCTTACACTATGTACAAAAATCAACTCAAGATGGAATAAAGACTTAAATGTAAAACCAAAAACTATATAAACCACAGAAGAAAATCTAGACAATATCATTTAGGACATAGGCATGGGCAAAGATTTCATGATGAGGATGCCAAAAGCAATGGCAATAAAAACAAAAATTGACAAATGGGATCTAGTTAAACTAAAGAACTTCTGCATAGCAAAAGAAACTATCATCAGAGTGAACAGAAAACCTACAGAATGGGAGAAAAACTTGAAGTATATCCATCTGACATAGGTCATCCAGCATCTACCAAAGAACTTAAATTTACAAGAAAAAAAGAAACAACCCTATTAAAAAGTATGCAAAGGACATGAACAGACTTGTCTCAAAAGACTTGTCCCTACAGACATGCAGCAAACAAACATATCAGAGAAAGCCCAACATCACTGGTTATTAGAGAAATGCAAATCAAAACCACAATGAGATACCATCTCGCCCCACTCTTCTTTCTCTTTATTTTTATTTTTATTTTTTTTATTGCATTTTAGGTTTTCGGGTACATGTGCAGAACGTGCAAGATAGTTGCATAGGTACACACATGGCAGTGTGTTTTGCTTCCTTCCTCCCCTTCACCCACATTTGGCATTTCTCCCCAGGCTATCCCTCCCCAGCTCCCCCCGATGCTATCCCTCCCCTATTCCCCCCAATAGACCCCAGTGTGTAGTACTCCCTTCCCTGTGTCCATGTGTTCTCATTTTTCCTCATACGCCTATGAGTGAGAATATGTGGTATTTCATTTTCTGTTCTTGTGTCAGTTTGCTGAGAATGATATTCTCCAGATTCATCCATGTCCCTACAAACGACACGAACTCATCATTTTGATTGCTGCAAATATTCATTGGTGTATATGTGCCACATTTTCCCAGTCCAGTCTATCATCGATGGGCATTTGGATTGGTTCCAAGTCTTTGCTATTGTAAACAGTGCTGCAATGAACATTCGTGTGCATGTCTCCTTATAGTAGAACGATTTATAGCCCTTTGGATATATACCCAGTAATGGGATTGCTGGGTCAAATGAAATTTTTATTTGTAAGGCCTTGAGGAATCCCCACACTGTCTTCCACCATGGTTGAACTAATTTACACTCCCACCAACAGTGTAAAAGCATTCCTATTTCTCCACATCCTCTCCAGCATCTGTTGTCTCCAGATTTTTTAATGATCACCATTCTAACTGGCGTGAGACGGTATCTCAGTGTGGTTTTGATTTGGATCTCTCTAATGACCAGTGATGATGAGCATTTTTTCATATGTTTGTTGGCCTCATGTATGTCTTCTTTTGTAAAGTGTCTGTTCATATCCTTTGCCCAGTTTTGAATGGGCTTGTTTGTTTTTCCTGTAAATCTCTTTGAGTTCTTTGTAAATTCTGGATATCAGCCCTTTGTCAGATGGGTAAACTGCAAAAATTTTTTCCCATTCTGTTGGTTGCTGATTCACTCTAGTGACTGTTTCTTTTGCCGTGCAGAAGCTGTGGAGTTTTATTAGGTCCCATTTGTCTATTTTGGCTTTTGTTGCCAATGCTTTTGGTTTTTTGGTCATGAAGTCCTTGCCTACTCCTATGTCCTGAATGGTTCTGCCTAGATTTTCTTCTAGGGTTTTTATGGTGCCAGGTCTTATGTTTAGGTCTTTAATCCATCTGGAGTTAATGTTGGTGTAAGGTGTCAGGAAGGGGTCCAGTTTCTGCTTTCTGCACATGGCTAGCCAGTTTTCCCAACACCATTTATTAAACTGGGAATCCTTTCCCCATTGCTTGTTTTTGTCAGGTTTATCAAAGATTGTAGGGTTGTAGATATGTTGTGTTGCCTCTGATGTCTCTGTTCTGTTCCATTGGTCTATATCTCTGTTTTGGTATAAGTGGCATGCTGTTTTGATTACTGTAGCCTTGCAGTATAGTTTGAAGTCCAGTAGTGTGATGCCTCCTCCTGTGTTCTTTTTACTTAGAATTGACTTGGCTATGTGGGCTCTCTTTTGGTTCCATATGAAGTTCATGGTGTTTTTTTCCAGTTCTGTGAAGAAAGTCAATGGTAGCTTGATGGGGATAGCATTGATTCTGTAAATTACTTTGGGCAGTATAGCCATTTTCACGATATTGATTCTTGCTAATGATGAACATGCAATGTTTCTCCATCTGTTTGTGTCCTCTCTTATTTCATTGAGCAGTGGTTTGTAGTTTTCCTTGAAGAGGTCCCTTACATTCCTTGTAAGTTGTATTCCTAGGTATTTTATTCTTTTTGTAGCAATTGTGAATGTCAGTTCATTCTTGATTTGGCTCTCTTTAAGTCTGTTATTGGTGTATAGGAATGCTTGTGATTTTTGCACATTGATTTTATATCCTGAGACTAGGTTGAAGTTGCTTATCAGTTTCAGGAGTTTACGGGCTGAGGCGATGGGGTCTTCTAGGTATACTATCATGTTGTCTGCAAATAGAGACAATTTGGCTTCCGCCTTTCCTATTTGAAAACGCTTTATTTCTTTTTCTTGCCTGATCGCTCTGGCTAGAACTTCCAGTACTATATTGAATAGGAGTGGTGAGAGAGGGCATCCTTGTCTAGTGCCAGATTTCAAAGGGAATGCTTCCAGTTTTTGCCCATTCAGTATGATATTGGCTGTTGGTGTGTCGTAAATAGCTTTTATTACTTTGAGATACGTTCCATCAATACCAAGTTTATTGAAGGTTTTTAGCGTAAAGGGCTGTTGAATTTTGTCAAATGCCTTCTCTGCATCAATTGAGATAACCATGTGGTTTTTGTTTTTGGTTCTGTTTATGTGGTGAATTACGTTTATAGACTTGCGTATGTTGAACCAGCCTTGCATCCCCAGGATGAATCCTACTTGATCATGATGGATAAGTTTTTTGATGTGCTATTGCAATCAGCTTGCCAATATTTTATTGAAGATTTTTGCATCTATGTTCATCATGGATATTGGCCTGAAGTTTTCTTTTCTTGTGGAGTCTCTTCCGGGTTTTGGTGTCAGGATGATGTTGGTCTCATAAAATGATTTGGGAAAGATTCCCTCTTTTTGGATTATTTGGAATAGTTTCAGAAGGAATGGTACCAGCTCCTCTTTGTGTGTCTGGTAGAATTCAGTTGTGAACCCATCTGGACCAGGGCTTTTTTTGTGTGGTAGGCTCTTAATTACTGCCTTGACTTCAGACATTCTTCTTGGTCTATTCATAGTTTTGGCTTCCTCCTGGTTTAGGCTTGGGAGGACACAAGTGTCCAGAAATTTATCCATTTCTTTCAGGTTTACTAGTTTATGTGCATAGAGTTGTTTGTAGTATTCTCTGAGTATGGTTTGAATTTCTGTGGGATCTGTGGTGATTTCCCCTTTATCGTTTTTTATTGCATCTATTTGGTTGTTCTCTCTTTTCTTTTTTATCAGTCTGGCTGGTGGTCTGTCTGTTTTGTTGAACTTTTCAAAAAACCAGCTCTTGGATTTATTGATTTTTTGAAGGGTTTTTCATGTCTCTTTCTCCTTCAGTTCTGCTCTGATCTTCGTTATTTCTTGTCTTCTGCTAGGTTTTGAGTTTTTTTGATCTTGCTCCTCTAGCTCTTTCAATTTTGATGATAGGGTGTCAGTTTTGGATCTCTCCACTCTTCTCATGTGGGCACTTATTGCAATATATTTTCCTCTAGAGACTGCATTAAATGTGTCCCAGAGATTCTGGTATGTTGTATCTTCGTTCTCGTTGGTTTCGAAGAACTTCTTTATTTCTGCCTTCATTTCATTGTTTATCCAATCAACATTCAAGAGCCAGTTGTTCAGTTTCCATAAAGCTGTGCAGTTCTGAGTTAGTTTCTGAATTCTGAGTTCTAACTTGATTGCACTATGGTCTGAGAGACTGTTTGTTATGATTTCAGTTGTTTTGCATTTTCTGAGCAGTGCTTTACTTCCAAGTATGTGGTCGATTTTGGAGTCAGTGTGATGTGGTGCTAAGAAGAATGTATATTCTGTGGATTTGGGTTGGAGAGTTCTGTAAATTTCAATCAGGTTTGTTTCTTCCAGGTCTGAGTTCAAGTCCTGGATATCCTTGTTAATTTTCTGTCTTGTTGATCTGTCTAATACTGACAGGGTAGTGTTAAAGTCTCCCACTCTTATTGTTTGGGAGTCTAAGTCTCTTTGTAAGTCATTAAGAACTTGCCTTATATATCTGGGTGCTCCTGTATTGGGTCCATATATATTTAGGATCATTAGCTCTTCTTGTTGTATCGATCCTTTTACCATTATGTAATGTTCTTCTTTGTCTCTTGATCTTTGTTGCTTTAAAGTCTATTTTATCAGAGACAAGAATTGCAACTCCTGCTTTTTTTTGCTCTCCATTTGCTTGGTAAATTTTCCTCCATCCCTTTATTTTGAAACTTTGTGTATCCTTGCATGTGAGATGGGTTTCCTGGATACAGCACACCAATGGTTTTAGATTTTTATCCAATTTGCCAGTCTGTGTCTTTTGATTGGTGCATTTAGCTCATTTACATTTAGGGTTAATATTGTTATGTGTGAATTTGATATTGCCATTTTGATGCTAGCTGGCTGTTTTGTCTGTTAGTTGATGCAGATTTTCATTTTGTTGACGCTCTTTAGCATTTGGTATGTTTTTGGAATGGCTTATACTGATTGTTCCTTTCTATGTGTAGTGCCTCTTTCAGGAGCTTTTGTAAAGCAGGCCTGGTGGTGACAAAGCCTCTGAGTACTTGGTTGTTTGCAAAGGATTTTATTTTTCCTTCACTTATGAAGCTCATTTTGGCTGGATATGAAATTCTGGGTTGAACGTTTTTTTCTTTAAGGATGTTAAATATTGGCCCCCACTCTCTTCTGGCTTGTAGAGTTTCTGCCGAGAGATCTGCTGTGAGTCTGATGGGCTTCCCTTTGTGGGTGACCTGACCTTTCTCTCTGGCTGCCCTTAGTATTTTCTCCTTCATTTCAACCCTGGTGAATCTGACAATTATGTTCCTTGTGGTTGCTCTTCTTGTGGCGTGGTGGAACAACTCAGGATTGCAGCTCTCAGTGAAGGCGCAGAGGGTGAGTCCTAGCCGCATTTCCAGATGGATCTTTATTGCCCACAGAACGCAGAAATTCCCAGGTGTAGGAGAGACACGGGATGCCAGCGCACCCCTCTCGGCTTGTGCAGCCATTTCGGTTGGCGCTGCAGTGCAGCAGCACCCCACACAAAACGCGCTGGTCTGGGTGCCCTGTTAAACTGGCAATCTGAGATTTGGGAGGGCAGATTAGCATACCCATCTGATTAAACGGGACTTGGATGGAGAGCCAGACCAGAAGATTCCCGGGAAGCGACATTTGAGCCGGTGCAGTGGGTCGCTGCACGGGAAATCACACAGATCCCAGTGCCCTTTCAGCAGGTGACTAAAACACGTGGGAGAGAGTCAACCATTCAACTTTTAAAAAAAGAGAGAGAAAAAAGGGCTCTGAGGCAGGGAGCCAGGTGATCAGGCTTGGCGGGTCCCACCCCCACAGGGACAAACAAAATGGTGATTCAAAACGCTCGGGGTTAAGAGTTTCACTGCAGGCACACCTGAATCCAGGATGGTGCAGCTCGGTGGGGGAAGGGTGTCCGCCACTACCGAGGCATTCTGCGCCTACTGAGGTACACTCCCATTGCTGACGCAGCCTGCTGTTGCCAAGGCAACCCACCATAACAGAGAGACTCCGCCAACAGGGCGGAGCCCATGACAGCAGGGCAGAGCCCATGGGCAACAGGGTGGAGCCCAGACAGTAGGACAGAGCCCACGGTACCAGGGCACAGCCCATGACAGCAGGCCAGAGCCCACAGCAGCTGGGCAGAGCCCACAGCAACAGGGCAGACCCTGTGGTAGTAGGGCAGAGCCTCAGCAGGCAAATAGTGACTAGACTGCCTCCTAGCTGGGCAGGACACTGCAACGGATACTCAAAAAGAAAGCCCTTACTCCCCGAGACAGAGCATCTGAGGAATAAAAAGGAGATTTATAAGTTCTTCTGCAGCAGACCTAAACGCACCTGCCTAACAGCCCTGAATGAACAATGGAGCTCACAGCTCAGCACTTGAGCTCCTATAAAGTATAGTCCATCTTCTCAATCAGCTCCTTGACCCCTATATATCCAAAGAGTCACCTCAAAAAGGACTGATCAGACTGACATTTGGTGGGCATCATTCTGGGACAAAGATAGCAGAAGAAGAAACTGGTAGCATCCCTCACTGTTCTGCAGCTGCTACAGGTGTACCCCAGACAAGCAGGGCTTTGAGTGGACCTCACAGTCATACAGCAGAGGGGTTAGACTGTTAGAAGGAAAACTAAGTAACAGAAATACTTCATCATCAACAATCTGGGCATCCACTCAGAGACCCAATCGAAAAGTCAGCAACTACTCAGACGACAGGTGGATAAATCCACAAAGATGGGAAGAAACCAGCACAAAAAGAGGAAAACACCCGAAACCAAAACACCTCACTTCCTACAAAGGACCAAAACTCCTCACCAGCAAGGGAACAAAGCTGGACGGAGAATGAGTGTGATGAAATGACATAATCAGACTTCAGAAGGTGGATAATGAGAAACTTCCGTGAGCTAAAAGAACATGTTCTAAATCAATGCAAAGAAACTAAGAACCTTGAAAAAAGATTTGGAAAAAGATTCAAAGAAATGATAACAAGAATGGAAAACTTAGAGAGGAATATGAATGAATTGAAGGAGCTGAAAAACACAGCAGGAGAACTTCGTGAAGCATGCACAAGTTTCAACAGCCGAATTGACCAAGCAGAAGAAAGAATATCAGAAGTCGAAGATCTACTCAATGAAATAAAATGAGAAACCAAGATTAGAGAAAAAAGCACAAAAGGAATGAACAAAGTCTCCAAGAAATGTGGGACTATGTGAAGAGACCTAATCTATGTTTGATAGGTGTACCAGAATGTGACGAAGAGAATGAATCCAAGCTGGAAAATACTCTTCAGGAAATTATCCAGGAAAATTTCTCCAACCTAGCAAGGCAGGCCAATATTCAAGTCCAGGAAATACAGAGAACACCACAAAGATCTTCTTTCTCTTAAACACTTGTGGAGCACCTACGATGTGGCAGATACTGTTCTAGTGTCTAAGGATATAGCAGCAAACAGGAAAATACTCCTTGAAAAAGATTTCAAGGAGCTTGCAGTTTTTTGGCAAGAAAAAGATCATCAATCAATCAAAAAATAAAAACACATTAACTATCAGATAAAGATAACTGCTTTGAAGAAAAGTAAGCAGGATAGAGAGATACTGATGTTTGGACAAAAGCACAGTTGCAAAGTCTCAGGAAGCTCTTTTGGAGAAGCAAACACCTGAAACGTGAAGACAGCCATCTGGGGAAAGCACCAGCAGAGGGGGCAGTTCAGAAGAAATTGGAAAAAAAGATCACTTACAGCTTTGTTTCCAGGGAAACTTCACACAGAAGGGGGTGTTTGTCTAGGCTTATAAATATGGCAGAACTCTGGGACTTGGAGAAAATAGAATAGAAATTCTAGATGAGCAGTAATAGAGCAGAGGCAGGGAGGTCCAAATAAGTCAACCATCCATCTTTGAAAGAGTTTGGATAAGGCCAATAAAGCAGGTTGGAGATGGTTATGAGGTTTGAGTGCTGGATCAGAGTAGTCCTTTCTCTGAAGGCATTTGGGAAACCATTAAAAGAGCCTAAAAGCAGAATACACAGAAGTGTATATAGTTTGAGCCCACACCCTTTTATTTTCAGAAGAAAATCATACATATGTACATGCAGATAGTAAGACCACGAGGAATACATGTTATTTCTGGATGATGAAATGATGAGTGATTTTTATTTTTATTTACGCATTTTTTTTTTTTTTGAGACGGAGTTTCACTTTTGTTACCCAGGCTGGAGTGCAATGGCGCGATCTCGGCTCACTGCAACCTACGCCTCCTGGGTTCAGGCAATTCTCCTACCTCAGCCTCCTGAGTAGCTGGAACTGTAGGCCTCTGCCACCACGCTCAGCTAATGTTTGTATTTTTAGTAGAGACAGAGTTTCACCATGTTGGCCTGGATGGTCTTCATCTCCTGACCTTGGGATCTGCCCGCCTTGACCTCCCAAAGTGCTAGGATTATAGGTGTGAGCCACTGCACCCAGCCTCTTTATGCTTTTCTATATTTTCCAAATTTTCTGTAAAGTATCTTTGTTACTTTTATAAGCAGAAAAAAAGTGAAAGGTTAAGCATTGTTATCACAAAGGAAAAATTTAACAAGAGAATGGCACAAGAGAGTGTTTGAAAAAAATTAAGTGAACAGTAGATATAGATGGACAAGAAAAAGAAGCAGGAGTTTACTCAGTAGCCTTTGAGCCACAGAATCCAAACTCTTTTTATCTTGTAAGACCAGCCCCAGTTCTGTATTTGAGAGTAAGCAACAGAGACAGCTGTGCATATGGTGACATTTCTCTACATTTTGCTCAGCTGCTGGCAGCAGCCCTACTTTCTCTCTCCCCACCCAGAGAGGAAAAACTGCTAAACTACAAAAAGAAGAAAATCCAAAATCCAAGATGCATTAAGATACAGTTTTATGTTTATTCCTTCTACATATTTGGGTTCCACAGCTTACCTCCCAACCTAAAAGTAAGAAGAGAATGAGCATTTTTTGAAAAGTGAGATACAATCTCCACTTTGTGAAATTATTCCTCTGGGAATGACCACAGAAGCTATCATCTTCTTTTACATAATCCCAGAAAAAAAGATAGCATGGGAGAAGATCTCTCAAGGGATCAGTCCAGGAATGAAGGGCATGAAATGAGCAAGTCTTTGTTTCCAAATCTAAATCAGCGGTGCCCAAAACTCACCTTCTTTTATGGACTGAATTGTGTCTCCTGTTCCTGCCTCCCGAGTTTATTTGTTAAAGCTCTAACCGTCAATGCCATGGAATATGGAGATGAGGCTTTCGAGAGATAATTGCCTTTAGATGAAGTCACGAGGGTGGCACCCTCCTGATGGAATTATTGCCCTTCTAAGAAGAGAAACCAGAGAGCTTGCCCCCTCTCTGCCATTAAGGACACAGATAGAAGGCAGCAGTCTTTAAACCAGAAAAAGAGCCCTCATCAGAAATTAACCTTGCTGGCACCCTGATCCCAGACTTCCCGACTACAGAACTATGAGAAATAGATATCTGTTGTTTAACCTACCTCAATTTATGGTGTTTTGTTATGGCAGCCCAAGCAGACAAAGACAATTTCTCTCCCTCTGAGTTCCTCCTGGACCCACTGTCTTCACCATCACTTTGATTGCATCCTAGTCTGTCTTACAGACTTACGTGTTTTAGGGGTTAATCTAGACTCTCTGCTATGTTAGTGTTTTGAAATAAGGAACTATGTCCTTAAGGTCTTCTACCTTCTGTGTTGGCCCCTAAAGTATTATACATACATTCATCACTTAGTTAAAAAGTGTGTATCAAGTAGCTACCATATACCAACCACACTGATAGACTCTGAGGAATAGAGAGATGACAAATAAGTTTTTAAGCTCACAGTTGAGCAGCAAAGCAGACAGAACAGGTACATACATAAACAAACCTAACAAATGCAATAAGCACAATTCTAGTGTCAAGTGAAATGCGTGGGCACACAAAGGAAGGGGCGACTCTTTTACTCGGTGTCAACTAAAGGGAAAAACATCAGCCTATTTTTCCTTTTTTTGTGTTTGTAGAGATGGGGTCTCACAGTGTTGTCCAGGCTGGTCTCAAACTGCCAGATTCTCCCAAAGTGCTGCAATTACAGATATGGGCCACCCTGCATGGCTAAAAATACCAAGCTTTTAAAGATTTAAAGTTAGTTTTATTTAAAAGTCTTACTAAGGACTATAGACTGAGGCCTATAGCCCTGAAGCAGTCCTTTAGAGAGGTTGTATCTGAGGTTCTATCAGACTGAGCCAGCCCAGTATTTTAGTGGGCTATATAGATAATGAGGGTTTAGTATGTGTAAATTCACATCAAACTTGTTCAGAAGTTATAGTAAAGAGGGATCACATCAAGGTTTGGGTGTAAGAGTGTATCTGGTTATAGATTACAGAGGCATAATCACTAACCTTGTCAAACGTTATCTTAAGTGTAGGAAAGGCAAGAAGTAGGGTCATTTATCTGGTAAAAAATATAGTGACTCAGACAAGAGATGGGGGCACCACGTGCTCTATCCTGTTTTGTCTGTGAAGCATCTCTCCAGAGAACGGCATGTGGTCACAGAGTCAGAGCCTTTGTGAAATCATGCCTGCAGGCAGAAATGAGCAAATATGCCTTCTTACCTATGGTACTTTGTCTCACACTGGGAAGTGCAGATGACTCCTCAGATGAGACAGCATTTGATTGAGAGCTGAAAAGAAGAGCTCCACAGATGAGGAGAAGAAAGAAGCTTTCACTCCAGGCAGGAGGAACAGTGTGAGGGTGAATACACAGTGTGGTAGAGGAAACCAGAATGGTCTGGTGTAGTGTGTGGGAGTGGGGAATGGAGGAGGGGGGTTGGAAATGTGGAGAGATCAGACTAGACATATAGGTGAGATGCAAATCGTGAAGGTCCCCAATTCCTAAATGAAACCCTAAAGAGCGTCTACCTAATGTTCTAAATCCTGGTCTGCTCTCACAGATTTTTAAGCAGGGAAATGAGTGATCTAATCTGCATTTTGGGAAAGAATCCCTAGAAAAAGAAAACAACATAACATCAGAAGGAGAGACTCTAAAGGAGAACAGTGAAGAGACTATTGTGATGGTCTAGCAGGGAGATAACATGAGAGGAATAAGAGAGGGACAAAGAGAAGGGAGAGGAGGGCAGCATCACAGAATCAGCAGAGTGTGGAAACCACAGCTGCGATTCAAACAATTACCACTGTTACATGATTTTTCTCTAACACATTCTGTAGCCCTGAACAAGAAAGGGTAACAAACCAGCTAACAGATGGGAGGTTTTTCCTGAGTGCAGGATGAGAAAGGCAGAAGCCACTGGAAGTCACCAGGTTATTGGAACTGAGAACACTGGTGAGCGTATTGGGTGGATGATTTTTCACAAATCCAGATGGGAAGAAAGGAAAAATCTAAAGGAATAGCAAGGGCTCACAAGAACAGATGTCCAATAAGGCTAAAGAATGGGTTGCAAAAATAAAAAGAAAGTAGAAAAAGGATTTCATAATTGAGGATTTCAAATATTGAGTCTTCTTATATGTGACAAGGCTACGGGTATAGCTACTTGTGATGAAATTAATCCATTAATGTAAAAAAGAAAGAAACTTCTTAGATGGAATAATTTCTAGGAACTGAGAGATTCGGTTGTTGAATAGGTCATCAAAAAGGACACTGAAGTCAACCAGGGTAATGACATGGGCTGGAGAGAAGTGGCAGACTGCAGGAAAAGCACTGCAGTCCTCAGAGAATGGACGGGAAGGCTTAAGAAGCATACAGATGAAGTTTTGTATGAGTAAAGGAATTCTAATTTAAACAGTTTCAGAACTGCCATGAAAGCTGCAGAAAAAGAAGGTCTGAAAACATAATGAAGTCAGGAAAATGCAGGTCCTTTCTCCTGACCATAGAAAATCTCTGGTGCCAATACTGGGACTCAGCTGCCAACTTCAGGCTTGAAACCAAGACCCCAGGAGCCTCTACGTCTCAGATTCTTCCAAACATCTCATCATGTCCTCTGATGACTTTGCAGTCATCTGCGACATCCTACTTGTGAATAAATCCTACATTCCACCTTTCTGGGCCTATACCCAAGAAACCAAATTTTGATGGAGAAAATCATAAAGGTAGTTAACTGGTCAATACTACCAAAAACAAACACAAAACCAAGCAAACAAAAACCAATCCCATTTCTTCAGTAGACTCACGTTGCCCTCTACCACACAAATATTTTATATCTCCGTCACTCTCTTCAAATTTATCATAGCCCAATTTCACAGTCATTCATAGCTCATGACCTTGCTTAAACTCTAAGGAAAAAGAAGACATCACAGCTGAACACTCACATCTGCCAATCCCCAAACTCCCAACTTAACAACACACGTACTCATCCTCTTTCTCCTGTTACAACGGGGGAAGTATCTCCCCTTCTGATAAAGGGCAATTGCATATATTCCTTTTTTTCTTCTCAGAAACTTGACTCCTTCCATTATCCCCAGTCATTAACTTTCCCCAATATGTATTGGAGTATGTATCACTCATTTTTTAAAAGGACATATAACACATACATACATACATACATACATACACACACACACACACACACACACACACACACACCTCCCATATCCATTGCCATCCAGTGGCCCATTTCTCCACTTAATAGCCAAATTTGTGGGGGGGGTGACTGTCTACTGTGGCTCTCTCTAATTCATCTCCCATGTACTCTCTAAACCATCACGGACCAACCTCTATGCCAATCTCAGTGAAACCCCCTTAGTCAGTGTCATCAAGGATCTTCATGTTGTGAAACCAATGGAAACATCTCTCTAGGCTGAAATGTGACATGACTTGATCATTTCCCATCAACACATAAACCATCTGTGTGCTGATGAGTCCCACATTCATATCTCCAGCTTAGATCATTTCTTCAAGTTCTAGAATTTCCTTTTTACTGCCTAGTTGATACCTTTAGAAGTCCATGAGACATGCCTCGAATGTCTCATGGACTTCTAAAACAGCCCCCAAACTGCCCTTCCCTTTCCTATGTCTTCCTCTCCTCAGTAACTGGTACTATTTGTACTATTTCCCACTCCAATTCAGAAACATAGAGAACATTGTGTTTTTCATTTGCTTCACTCCTACTATCCTGTCTCCTCAATTTATAATATGAATGTATCTAAAGTCTGTGATCTCTGCTCACCTCTACTGTAAATCCCTTCCTGCAGTCTTTCACCTCCATCCGAGGCGATAACAGCATTTTCCTTGCTTGTATCCTTTGCTTCCTCTCTTACCTGTCTCATTCTCCACCTGCCTGCCAGGATAAACTTACTGTAATAGAAATTGGATCATACAAGTCTCTCCCTTGAAATCTTCTATGGATTCCCACTCCAAATGCATATTTCTGTCTTTCCTCTTCTGACTTACCTCTCAAAACCACTTTTCCACATTTGCCAAGCTCCAGCCACAATAGTGGTCATGCCATTTCTAGAAGAGACTCATACTACCTCTCATCTCAGGACTCTTATCTATGTTAATTCTTTTTAGAATGCTCTTTCCTCCCACTTTAAATGGACAAACTCTTTCTCGTGCCTTGTGTCTCAGCTGAAATTTTATATCTAAAAGAACTTCTTCAGTCACCCTAAAATGTATTTGTCTTCGCTCTTGTTTCCTTACATACTTTTATTATGACTGTAAGTTATTGTATTTGCTTTTTTATCTGGATTTCACTCATTAGAACATAAATTTCCTGGAAACAGGAGCTATTAGAGTTGTATCTTTAGCATAGTAGCTAACATATTACAGTTTCTCAACATTTTCTGAAAGAATGAAATTAACCTTCAATTTTATGATTTTGAGAAACATATTCAGGAAACTTGCAGTTAAGACAAGGATGTAGAATGTGTATGGAGGAAGAGAGGGAAGGTGAAGAACGACTGAAGCAAGTGAAGATAATACACAAAAATTAATGACTCCTTACTGCATACTGTGTGCTATCTCTTGATCAGATAGCAGAGGTGCAGATAGGAGCAAAACGAGATCTAGAATGGGGCCAGGGAAAGGGAAGAAATGAACAGGAGTGTCCACCTTAAGTTGTCATGCTAATCACAGGGATAGATGCCAGGGAAGGAGGGAAACTGATGAATGAGCAAGAGATTGACTGACAAGACTAACCAGCCTCAGAGTTTCATCTGGAACTTTACTGTTGAATCATGAGAGTTTCCCTCCATTTGTCAGGGGAGGAACAGGGGCTCGATGAGCAGCTGTGTGTATAGTCCACATTCAGATACACTTGGCTGGGGTGGGAGAGGCACACCCGGCTGGGCACACAAAAGGCAGGAGGAATGGATAGATCTGAAGCAAAGACATTTAAACCCCAGCCCAGAGTAACTGCCCAGTAAATATTTGGGCAGCCCTTAGCACAATGAAAATCCTTAGTAATTTTGAGAAAATCTTTCTAATACTGCAACTGACATTTCAAAATTAAAGTTGCATGGTTCTAGGAAGCTATATAAACTCACCTTTTAAAAAATCAGCAAGTAAAATTTTTGCTCTGAATGATTAACGATACTTTGTTTTCCATTTCTTATGCTGACAATATTTCATCAAGCTACAATTTACATATAGTCATATGCACATCCACGGTGTACAGCTCCATAAATGCTAACATATGGTTACTCTGCCCAGCTCAAGAGGACAGAGCAATACTAACACCTCCTTTGGCTTCAAGCTGAGAAACAAAAAAATCCTTGTGCTAGATGATACCCATTATCAGTGCCACCCTCCACCCTCAGTCTAAGGGAGCTAAGGTAATTTTGGTGTGGTTGAGTTCATGGCTGGAATAGAAAAGCCATTTCTAGTAAAGTTATCTTTACAGTGTCAAAAACCCAAGGGATATGTAGTGCTTCATTCTTTTTCAAAAGAAGTATCAGCTGTGATAGCTCTATATTTAGAGGAAAATAAGAAAAACATTCTTATGCTTTGGAGAGTAACTTGTGACCATGCTTCTCTGAAAGGTATTTTCCTTGGTTAGTCTGTTCCTGAAAACCAGTAATAACCCCAATTTTCCTGATTTGCTTTACTCCTGTGCCCCCCAGGGAAGGCCACATACAGTCCCGTCAGGTATGAAATCAGAGGGACCAGAGCCTCAAAAGATCTGTTCTTACACTGCTTTTGCTTTCGTGCCTCTAACTCTCGTGGGCTGGTCTGTGGTTTCCATGGCAATGATAGCTGGCAACGATGCTGGGCAGCCTTCCAGGAGCTGCGTTTGGAAGCGTTGGGGCTAAAATGCATCTGTCAGAGGTAATAAAGAGTTCTCTGTGTAAACATTTCTGTCTGACTGCTCCACTCAGCCACCTGCGCAGGTTCAGAAGGTAATGAGCATGGAGTGGGGTAGAAATGTGGGGTGGGGTGAGCCTATCATACGAAGAGTCTCTAGCACATGTCATGATGGGGTCATGAGCCCCACCCAAATGGGTGGCTTTGACAAGGTAAGTTAAAAGCTGACACTGTGTCTGACCTCTGGAAGTCTTTAGTAAAGACTACACTGATTCTCAGATTCACCTTTAAAGTTGAATTTCTCATATTTTTACTCTCTGCCATCTCAAATAAGTTCCTTTTGCTGAATTTCCTATTTCTGTTAATGCTGTCACCATCTTCCTCAGCACACAAAGCTTCAGGTTGAGGCTTCAATCCATTCTTCGAAGGGAATCAAAAAAATCCTCTTTTTCATTCTCATTTTTTTCTTACATCTATCCTTTTATAGCCATTCATTCATTCATGTTTCCATTCATTCAAAACACACCTATGAGCCCCTACTATTGACTGAGGATACAACAAAGAACAGATGGGAAAAAAGTTCAGTATCTTTGGATGGGCTTAGAGCACAGAACCAGGTGAGAGGCTATGACTCCCTATTGTGAAAACTCAAGTCAGATTTCTATCCACTAGACTAGGAATTTTTCCAGTTACAAAGATCAAGTAATTCTCTGGTAGTCTGCCAATCTCTTTCATTTCTATGGACAGGCGATTGATTAGCCACCACCAAAGACCTTGTAGATCTAAGTATCCTATCAATGTATATATCCCTGTTGCTGTTAACTACTTCTACTTTAATGATACTTTATTTCTGGCAATTAAATGCCAGTGCTTGTGCTCTGCCACTGCAGGATCCCTTCATCCTCATCACAATGGCAACAGTTCCCACTATCACCCCAGCCTAGAGAGGCAGCCACCGCTGAGTTTTTATCATATACTGGTGTTCCAATCTCTGCTTTATTTATGATTTCATGAAATGAGGGTCTCATGGGGTCATCAGGGGATATCCACTACAAAAGGAACTCTCAATATTCAGATATCCCAGGTGACATCTTCTGTGAGAGGAAGTTACCTTCCGCAGTCATCTCGTGGTCCAGAGTGCCAGACACAGAGAGTGTAGAGGAGCTTAGCTACAGGGAAAAATACTTTCCATGACTGAACTGGCAATGGCTACTCCTGAGTGTCTAACCTCCCAAGAGCAGAGACCAAAAGGGAGCTATTAATATACTATCATTTTTCCAAGAAACCAGAGAACCACTTGGTAGCTGATTACTCATATTGAAACTCTTCTTCATAAGGGGCAGCCATGTTTGCTCATTAGAAAGTATATGTATTAAAGTACAGATTTCTCTTTCCTATTATGTTTCTGCCCATCTCATTAACCTTGGACTTATGTTACATCTTGTTCATCATAATGGCATCCCAGACAATATTTGCTTCTAAACAAGGAATTTATTCTACGGCAAAAGAAGCATAGCAATGGGCCCTGTACATGGTCTTACCACATACATCATCTCCCAGAAGCAGCTGCTCTCATGAAATGATAGAATGGCCAGTTAAGGGCCAGTTGGAAGATAAAAGCCTGAAAGGTTGAGGTTCTATCCAATAGAGTGAAATACATGCTTTGAACCAGTGACCAAAGTGTGGTGTAATGTGTCCCACAGCCAGAATCAAGGGGTAGAATTTGGGGATGGATTCTCTACAGCTACACCCAGCAGTCCACTGAGATAATGTTTGTTACCTGTCTCTACACCTTTGAGCTCTGTTAATTTAGAAATCTTAGTTCACAAAGAGAAAGTATTCCACTTAGGCTTAGATGACCATTTGAAGCTTCTAATGCTACTAAACCAAAAAGCTAAAAGGGAATTTTATATACTGGCTGAGAAATTTGGGTTCTGCTACTGAAGAAGACAGAGAAGACTAGTTACAGAGCCTGTGGTCTTCTATGGGTGTCTCTTAGTACTCCTATGTGCAAAATTTTGGAAAACCATATCAACTCGATAAATGCAAGACCTCTGGGAATTCAGACCCTTTCAAGAATGAAGGCTTCAAGTAAGAAGTCTTAGTTGGATGCAGTGGCTCACACCTGTAATCCCAGCACTTTAGAAAGCTGAGGGAGGAAGAGAGCTTGAGTTCTGGACTTTGAGATCAGCCTGGGCAACATGGGGAGACCCTATCTCTAAAAAATAAATTTTTTAAAAAAATCTATCAGCTAGACTTGGTGTGCACACCTGGATAACAGAGCAAGAAGCCTGTATCTTAAAAAAAGAGAGAGAGAGAAAGAGAGAGAGACTCTACCAGCTGAATTGCTAGCTTACAATGAATGTAATATCAAATAGACAGTAGAAAAGGATTTGATATCAGTGATGACCTCATGAATAACAGAAATATGACTGTTATGAATGTCTACCTTTGCTTAAACTGTGTTTGTATCTATATATATCTATATCTATATCTATATCTGTCAATTCACGTTTCTTCCCCTCTTTCTTTCCTCTATTATATTTAAGTACTACTGCTGGTAGTTAAGTTTATAAGTTCATCTTTAGTTTACAGAATATTTAGATAGATATGCAGATATGCATGTGGTTATTACAGGAAATCTCTTTGGGGTAGAAGGTAATATAATCTTCATTTGTACAAAGTATAATTGCATCTTATTAGGCAGAGCACAAAGCCTTTATAATTGGTTAGTAGGATGGTGATTGATGCTGACTAACCAAGTGGATATACAAGACTAGATATTTGCCTATTTTCCCTGAGCTCCAAGTCCTGCTATACTCTGCAATGTTGGGCCTATACTAGCTTGCCAGCTGGCCCGCTATTAGGTTTTGCTAATGAGAGGCATGAGAGGGATTAAAAGGTGGGAAGAGGAGAGAAGGGAAGTTCCTTCTGTTTCTAGTCCCTTCTGGCAATGCTCCAACAGCCACAGATGCCTGGCTCAGCCTCTGGCTTTTTCAATACTCCCAGTGCCAGTTTTTCCATGGCATGCACTCTTGGTAGTTCAGTGCTAGCCATGCCATCCTTCCTTACCCACTGAGCCAGACCCCTCCATGGTCTGCATTCACCAGATCATGCCCTCTTCTCAGAGGCATAAGCAACTATTAGGCCGCACTCCTCTGGAGAGCCAGCACTCACCTGACCTTGCGCCTTCTCGGGATTCTGATCACCAACACTGAGGAGTCCCCAGGTTCTGCTAACCAACACTGAGGAGTCCCCAGGTTCCTCTTCCTTTCTCTTTCCTAGTCCTAGATTAGTAACTCATTCCTGCAGTTATTCATATCAGTCACCTCAGCATTTCATCCAATGGTGTGCAATTAATTACCTCTATTGAGTCCCCTTTGCTTAAATACCTAGTTTGTCAGGTTTTTTGCATATGGTGGGTTTTTTCCCCTAACTAGACCTTGTTTGATACAGAGAAGAGCAGGTTTGGAAGGAAAACACCTTCAAATAGTGATTAACACCACTGTTTATGCATTGTCACTCCATTTATTCATCCATTCATTCTTCCACCCATCAAATATTTCTTGAATTCTTATAGGGCACTCTACTAGGCTTTGAGACATAAAGGTGAACAGGTATGGTTTGTCCCAGCCAATAAATAATTTCCTTAGGGCCTAGGGGAGGAAGCAGGCCATCCAACCAGCAGTAGCCAGAGAGTGTCATGGTGAGAGAGGAGCACTGACCTCAGACAGAGTCAAGGGAGGCTCAGAAACTATTCCAGAAGCAGTGGCATCTGCACACACAACACATGAAGGGAAGAAATGCTCCAGGCAGAGAGAACAACATAGGTAAAGAAAAACACGTTTGAGACAAAGTGGCTCCTCCCATTGGGATGGAGCTCAGATTGCAGAACATATGACGAGGAGAGAAAGGCAGGTGAGAAAGTGGAAGAAGGAGGATAGCCGAATGAGAGTCTAGCAGCTCTTGTAAGCCGCAGCACTTTTTCCTCTCCTGTCTTCTCTCTTGTTCCATTCAGTGATCAGTGTCGGGCACACATTGCTCCTCTGACTTGTGGAAAGGAATGGAGAGTGGAGAGCATCAACTTCGCAGCTTCAATCCAAAAGCCCCAATAACAACTGTTCGTCAATCACCTCACCTCCAGGTGGCATGGTTTCTTGCAAATTTGGCTCTGCACTCCAATTTCCTTCTAGATCTTTGTCTTCTTTGTCTTTTCTGGGTTCTTTTCCTCTCAGTCTCCCCACCTTCTTAATGAACAGCAATTTTGTTCTCTCAGCTCTTTTGAACCCATCTCTTCACTCCCATCGAACTTGCCCATTCAGTTACCAGGACCCACCGTCCTTAGTGGGCACTAGATTATATGCAGCAGAATCTTTTCTTGTCATGGGATGAATACAGTGAATAACGTGACCAGGTTGTCAGAAGTGTGAGTGAAAAAGCTGCCCCTGCTTGCTAGGGCCACAGTGAGGTTGGAGGAGGGAGGAGATCCTCTTAATGACCTGATCTGTATTTTCAGTGCCAGGAAGAGTGTGAACCCATCTAATCATTATTTAGTAAAAATATTTTTGTAAATAAAATACAGCCTAAATAGATTGAATAATTGTAAATTCATATCAGATGCAGCTTTTGAAGTTGTAAGATTCTTCAACTTATGTAAACAACATAATCCATGTGTAGTTAAAATTTTTAATGAAATTTTATCTCCCACTGATTGCCACATTTATGCTCTCTGCATATCCCTACACAAACTACACTCTGGCACCAATATCTGAGCACGGTCATGGTGTCAAAATGTGTAGCCATCAATCTATCACCTCAAATCCAGAACACATGCAGAACTACACAACTATCCTGTCAATGTGATAATGAGAATCACCAAAGTAAAATGCAAAATTATGTGTGTGCAAAAAAAAATCTATTCCTCTCACATGATCTCACATTTAGTTTCCCTCTCTCCATACACTATATTATCATGTAATGGGATGATGAGTGCATTTTTTATTTTTCCAAATTTTCTACAATGCAGCTATATGCCTTTTATAGTTATTGTTAGAGCCTTCACATGAGCTATTCAAATACCTGGGCATATCTGACAAACAATGGAGTCAGTCTTTCTGATGTGTATTTGCACATACAAAAAAAAATTAGAAGGCTTCTTAGAGCCAAGAATGACAGTTTTGATCCAGTACACAAGCCTTGGTCATCAGAAAGGAGGGATGGTCCTGATCACATTCTGAAGTGGGTCTCTTGGGTATGTCTGCAACTCTGGTTTCATACCTACATTCTCTAAAGAAAGAGTGGCTACCATAAAAGCTAACATTTCTGTATGACTAAACCCTCTTTATAACAACGAGGCTCAGGTATAACACAAAACAAAGTCTTCATTTATTCATGACAGAACTGCTTTGGCACCTGGAAGAATCTGGCAGGAGATGGTGGTGCCCAACAAAAGGATGCTGATTCTAGAAGTTCTAAAAATGCTCACCTGTGAAGAGAAGTGATTCTCTGCAGAAGCAGCAGTACTGCACTGTGGCTCTTGCAGAAGAGGCAAGAGTGCCCACTGGACAGAAAAAGGTGCCAGTTGAACCCAGAAGTAGCATCCAAAAAAAAATGTCAGGTACAAGACTGAGCAGACATGGTAAACCTGAGGGAGAAAGACAGTGACAGAAAAGAGGAAGATGAATAAAACCCCCAAGCCACCTGGCAATATGTGAGACACTCCATGGGGACACCCAAGATAATACAGAGAAAGAATTTTCAAGAAGTTGGAGCAAGAGTTAGTGAAACACAGAGTTGAGAAAAATACATCTCACAGTGTCTCATACTGGGTAGGCAATCAAGCTTTTCCTTTTAGAAAGGTAGATTTAAATGCCAGGAAAGAATGAATAGAATAGAACAGAACAGAACAGAACAGAACAGAACAAGAGTAGAGAGACTTAGTTATAAATGTATTCTCTCGACAGTGTTACAATCCATCTAGAGTAAATTTATATCTCCTGGTCCTTGCTCTGTCCTCTGTAGCAAGTGACTTATTGAACTATGTTTTATGGATTCCTGGGATTCAATCAGAGGCACCTCAGAGACAAAGTGGAGATTTGCGGGAGGGGCTCTGTGTGGTTCCATCAGTAATTGTGCTTGGAGGAAGAAAAGGCTTTCTTAACTTAAAACAAAGTCACTGCTCTATGGCAGTATCATATAAGACAACTCATCCTTCAAAACAGTAACACTTAATATACTTGGAGACACCTGCCACATCTCTGCTTATTCATTTCTCCTGAAGCTAAACACATCAGACACCTGTTCCTCAGCTAAGGCACTCCAGGCCCTTCTTCCTGCCAGCTGCTTTCTCACCCTGCCCTCGGCTTAGCCCCTGTCCTTTTGAATATCTGTGTGGCTGGATCAAAATTCACAGACTTTGACCCAGACATGCTTTTTAAAAAATCATTATCATCATGATGTGAGCAAAAATTAAGCTTTCCAAATAAATTAATCTTCTGATTTAAAATACAGACTGTTCTGCTACAACAGCTGTTTCTGTATCACCAATAACTCATACACAAGTGAAGGATAAAAAGATGATGTCAGTGTAGTGCAGACGTTGCTTTGGTTTATATGTCATTTTCACTAAACGAGGGAAGAGAAATTAGCAGGAACAGCATTATAACCATAAGCAGGAAAGGCGAATGCCTCAGTTTGACACTTGTACAGGCAGGAGCCTTTTAATCTGCATTTTAAGAAAATCAAAAACAGGTACCTACTAAGGAATTGTGGGGTTTTTAAAATAAGCATCTCCTGGCAGGGTGTGGTGGCTAAAGCCTATAATCCCAGCACTTTGGGAGGCTAAACAGAGCAGATCACTTGAGGTCAGGAAGTCAAGACCAGCTTGGTCAACATAACGAAACCCCATCTCTACTAAAAATATAAAACATTAGTCAGACACGATGGTGCACACCTGTAGTCCCAGCTATTCAGGAGGCTGAGGCACGAGAATCGCTTGAACCTAGAGGCAGAGGCTGCCATGAGCCAAGATCACACCACTGCACTCCAGCATGTACAACAGAGGGAGACTCTGTCTCTAAATAAACAAATCAGCATCTTCCCCAAGCTCAGAACCCCCTTCCACCTGCTTTGTCTCAGCACAGCAACCCCATGTGTTTGCGCTCCTGTTTCTCCGACATGTTATGCTCTGAAGCAGCCTGAAGCCACTGATCTGCCTGCCTACCCAGACAGTCTTTGTTAGACCTGAGATACACATGATTATTGGGTTAGTGCCCTTGTTACCCAGTCATACCGATTTTTGAGTAGTTTGCCCCTAAACTTACTTTGCTACAAAGCTTGCTGCTCTTCCTGAGCAGTTTTACAGATTGCAAAGTGTTTTGCATGGAGTTAAAACCGAAAGGCCTATAGTTTCCTTCAGGTCAATATTCAATCTGTTCAAAATGTAAACTCTTCATAAGGGCGTTTTTCCCCTCTCAACCCTCTTTCCCTATGCTTCCCAAAATGGTTTGTAAATTCAGAGGCAGCTTATGTATCCCAACGGCAGCAGGGATGCAAAAGGGCCTCTGATCTCACTCAGTACCCTGGATCATCCCTGTCCTCTCTTGAGATGTTCCTGCCTATCTGGTCATAGGTCCTCTGGGCTGGTACTGGGGTGCCCCATCTTCCCTGGCATCTCTAGAGATTACGTAATCACCTGCTACTGAAGGAAAAAAAAAAAAACATGTTTTGTTCCTACGGCATCCAGTGGCAAAGTCCTGGCAGTGTTCTCTCCTCCACCTGACCTCCAACCCTGACTAATGCATGGGCTTCCCAGCCCTTCTCCACTCGCCCAGGGAAAGAGGCAGGGCTCTCCATTTACATGGTTCAGCCTGTGGCAGGAAGGAAGCAATCAAGGGCACTATTTTAGATTCATCAATCTGGCTACCTCCCCATCAATGCTGCTCCTCTGCTCTGCACTGTATCAATGAGAACATGGCAGGGACCTTTGCTCTGCCTCATCCTCCACCAAAGGTCTGGCTTTTCCTATAGCTCAGTCAGGCTGCCATGCCTGACCCTTGATATGTAAGGGGAAACTTTAGAAAATGGGAAATCCCTTTGTGTCTCAACACAGCCTGGCTTTCAAGATGATTATCTCTTCATAATTTCAAAAAAACAAATCTGAGTCTCAAAATTGAAAAATATTTTTCTCACCATCGTAGGCTGTTATTTTCCCTTCAGCTGAAGGAATGATTATTAGTGATTTGGAGCAGAGAAGCTGTAGTTCAAGAAGGAAACTGGAAGTATCGAAAATCAAGATAACTTTGGTTTACCATTTTTTAAAATTTCATCAAGATTTCATGTGATGTCCAGAACTAAACATGTAGGTCTGACCAGCAAAGAGTTCAGTGGGACTAGAACTGGGATGAGTCAACCTCTGCAAAGGAAATTCCTTTTTTATCACCCTTTTTATGGGTTTGAATCATGCAGCTGTGTTAAAAGGCTGTTGGAAAAGAAGAAATGGGATCCATCCTTGGTTCCCCAAGGTCGCACACCGGCAGTTCTGCACCAAGGATGCCACTGGAAGAGCCCCATCTGCATTTTCATCTCTGTGAGGGTGTGCCTCTGCCCTAGCCGTGGCGGTACTAATGTCTCTGTTGCTTTTACTTATCCTATTACCTTATGCCTGTAAGATTTTTTGCTCAAAGGAGTTCCCTGCAACTGCCAAGCACAGGAAATAAACAATGGCTGGGCTCCAAACCTCACCACACTGGATACCTTGGCCAAGGGGGTCCTGCTCCTGTCATGAGGAAGGCTGACTTACACTGTTGAAGTCATCCTGGTAGCCTGCTCTGCCACACAGAGCACCTTCTGCCGCCTTGCCCCCTCCATTCCTATGCAATGTGATAAAAATGCTCCTGTTCTTTCTTCTCTATAGTCAACCAATACCCTTCTGAAAAAGGGCTTCACCTCCAGAAAAAGATACACCAAGTGGCAAACATACTAAATTTCTCTGCCCTGTGTGCGCATTTCATCATTTCTACTACATCAACAGAGTCTTATGTACTCATGGTAAACAGAGAAACAAAGAGAAGAGGGTGGCAAAGATGGGGTGAAGATTTACCCAGGCCTCTGAGCAAGCCCAGTGCCAAGATATTCTACTATTTCTAAATCAGCTTCCCATAGACGGTTCTCCACTCTACAGCCAGATGATTCATTAGAAAGTGCGAATCCTGTCATATATTACTCCTCACCTCAACACTGTCCAAGGCTTCTCATCAAACTCACAACACAATTAAGTTCCTTACTCTGGCCTGCAGTATGTGAATCTGCTTCTCTCCCTGACTTTAGCTTCTACTCATTATACCTCTCCACACTGGCCTTTTGCTGCTCTGGGATTCCCCGTGTTTCTTCCTGCGTCGGGGCCTTTGCGCTTGATTTTACCTCTTCCTGGAACACACTGCCCTCAAAACAACTCACTGCTCACACTCTCACAGTAAGAAAGAATTTCCAAAACTTCTTTTGTTCATTCAGTGAACATTGAGGAGTATTTTCATGCCTCCTGTTGGGCAAAAGAAATACGGAACAGTTCCATGTATTAAGGAGCTCAGTTCATACAACATAATAAGCATTTATGGCCATTTTTTAAAATGATATGCATAAATTAAAATTTTAAATGATATTTTAGGCAGGGCATGGTGGCTCACACCTGTGATCCCAGCAGTTTGGGAGACTGAGGCAGGCAGATCACCTGAAGTCAGGAGTTCAAGAACAGCTTGGCCAATATGGTGAGACCCTGTCTCTACAGATATACAAAAAATTAGCCAGGCATGGTGGCATGTGCCATTAAACCCAGCTATTCAGGAGGCTGAGGCAGGAGAATCACTTGAACCCAGGAGGCAGATGTCTTAGTGAGCCAAGATCATGACAATGCACTCCACCCTGGGGGACACAGTGAGACTGTCTCAAAAATAAATAAATATTTTAATTTCCTTTATAATTAACATAATCACTGCATTAGTTTCCCAGGACTACTTCCTAGCCTATTCCTATGGTAACAAATTGCCATAAACTTGATGGCTTTAAAAAACAGAAATGTATTCTCTCATAGTCCTAGAGACCAGAAGTCTGAAATCGAGGTGTCATCAGGGGCCCACTCACTACAGATGCTCTAGAGAGTAAATCTATTTCATACCTCTTGTAGCTTCTGGTGGTCACAGCAATTATTGTCATTCCTTAGCTGGTAGCCAGATTACTCCAATCTCTGCCTTCATACCACTTTGTCCGCTGTTTGTGTCTGGGTCTAATCTCTCTCTCTCTCTCTCTCTCTCTCTCTCTCTCTCTCTCTCTCTTTTATAAGGATACATGTGATTCCATTTAGGATTCATTCAGATAAGCCATGATAAATGCATTCTCTCAGGAGCCTTAACTTAATTACATTTTTTTACATATAAGGTAATAGTCACTTTTTCACTGTATGAAGTAATAGTCACAGGTTCTAGAAATTAGGAAGTAAATATATTTGTCTCTACACATACTAGTCTCCACATTTTTTTCTGTCTCTACATGTACTAGGGATATATGCACCTGTAGGGCACTGCACAACTCCTCAAACTTTGGAATCATGTTGGACACTGCCACCTTCATCTCTTCCTCTTGGCTTTCACTGTGTACTCATTCATTACCACAGCAACGACAAAAATTCAGCATTGAAAGGAAAGTAGCATAATCTCATGTGAAACTGTGAGAATCGCCCAAAGCTATTAGTTTGTGCAGTATCTAACAGATGTTGACTAGTACTGCATTTCTCTCAAAACTTTGAAATATCTGGTAGCAACCCTGTGAGTTCTTCAGAAGACAGTTTGGAAACTGTAGATTTAGGGTATTTGCTCAAATATCATTCTTCAGAAAGACTGCTACTCCCAGCCACCCTCCCTACCACCATTACACCATTTTCTCTACTAGTTCACTCTGCTTTATACCAACTGACCACTTAGAACCATCTTATATTACATTATGAATTTGCTTATATCTCCTTCTCTACTATGACTTAAGTTCTATAAAAGCAAACCTGTTGTCTTCCTTACCATCACTGTACCCTGACACAGCTCCTGGCACAGAACAGGCACTCAAAATGCTTGCTGAATGAGTGAATAAGGGATATAAATGGAGACCTGGGGTCTCCACAACACAATACATAAAATACTGTACAGGTAATAGGTCTCTTCCATGTGCCTTTCAGGTACATATTTTCTGACTCTTCATCTTCAGTGATGTCCAACCCTTTGAATGAGAGGGACTTTTTGCTAATCTGTGGTGATGGAATATACAAAAATTATGCATGGACCTATTTCTTAAGCTCATCAGCCATCATTAGTGTATTTTATGTGGGGCCCAAGACAATTCTTCTTTCAAAGGACCCAGGGAAGCCAAAAGGTTGGACACCTGTGATCTATATCCTTGAAAAGTACATGATCTCTCAGTGAAAAATCTCTGAGGTTTTTTTTTTTTAACTTTTATTTTAGGTTCAAAGGTATGTTCAAAGCTTCTTCAACAATATGAAAGGTATTTCTCTGAACTCTACAGGTCAGTGGTTGGTCTCACAGCAACAGAGTCAAAATGTAACACTGACTTCCAGTTATCCTGTCTATACCTTGCCATTCTGTGACATTAGAGGGGTGAAATTTAAGACTCGATGAAAGGAGAGTTGGAAGGTCACGTTAAAGGGTAAATAAGAGAGACATGCATGCTTCACTGAAAGGTGAGAGGCTGTGACTGATTTTCCCTGATAGCCTTCTTTCTCTGTCCCTAAATATGAAGACTTTGGAACATTTCTGTGTCCTAAATATGGGCCCAGCCACCAAATAGCTTGAGTCTGACATTCAGATGTCTATGTTCTCTTGAGCTAAAATGAGTTTTCATAAAGCGTAAAAGCTAATTAATAGCTTGCACTGTGTTAATTTTAGCAGGCAATGCATTTCAGATGAAATAATTGCCCTTTTTTTTTTTGGTTAGTCTTGGTTTCATTGAAGCACAGTCCTCAGGTCAGGAAATGGCGGACTTGTTCACGCATCTTTTGACTCTCTGCCTCCAGGTCCCCTTGAAATGGAAAAGGAAAAAAATGTATAAAAGAATTAACTGATTAATGACGAAATGAAACCAAAATGGGATTTTGCCCTCAGAAGTGAACTCGTAAAGCCCAAGAATTGAACTCTAACAAAAAAAGTATGTCATCTGCCTGAAGAGGAAGTCGGGTTGCTTGGCAAGGGAGCTGGGTCCTGAGAAAGATGCTAAGTCTGAGGTAACTCTGGAGCTGCAGGAGAGATCATAATAAAACCTAATGAAACAAAATGGGAAAGGAAAGGCAGCTTGGGAGTGAAGCCAACTGAAGCACTCCATTCCCAGAGTCAAGTCACCATCTTCAGAGGCCCCACAAGCAAGTCTACTGTAGTGATGTGTGCCCCCAACCACACAGACTCCACAGCTATGCCTCCTCAACAGCAAGGCCTTCTGGGTGAGCAGCCGCCCACATCTACCTGTACTAATCATACAGTTCTCCACTTGTGAAATAAAACAAAAAAGCATCTAACACCAAGGGAAATAAAAACGAATAGGAGGACAAAGACCCGGATGTACAATAAAAACAAGACAACGATTCCTAGTAGAGCCATTTCTCCTACGGAGAAAACAGACTTTTACAAGATTTAATTGGTATCCCAAAAAACATTCAAGAAGAAATTTCATCCTTAACATGAGGATAAGCTGTCACCAAAACAGGTGTAGGCCGGGCGCGGTGGCTCACGCCTATAATCCCAGCACTTTGGGAGGCTGAGGAGGGTGGATCATGAGGTCAAGAGATTGAGACCATCCTGGTCAATGAGGTGAAACCCTGTCTCTACTAAAAATACAAAAATTAGCTGGGCACAGTGGAGCACGCCTGTAGTCCCAGCTACTCGAGTGGCTGAGGCAGGAGAATTGCTTGAACCCAGATGGCGGAGGTTGCAGTGAGCCGAGATCGTGCCATTGCACTCCATCCTGGCTAACAAGACCGAAACTCCGTCTCAAAAAAAAAAAAAAGTGTAATTCAATAATTTAAAAAATTAAAACTGTGATGGTCAACTTAAAATAACGAATGTGCTCAATGATAATATGAAGATAGTCACAGATAGAGTTGGAGATAAATGAAACAGAGTTGAAGAAATCCTCTAGAATGGAGAACAAAAACAAAATAGTTGAAAATGTAAGAGAAAAAAATTCAAGAATGATACATTTTAAATGCTTACTATTCATTTGATAAGCTCTATAAACACAAAACAGATAATGGTATTGGGGAAACTATGAACACATAAAAGAAATAATAAAAGGAATGTGCCTTAGTTGAAAATGCCAAGGCCTTAAGGTTCATGCAACTGGCCATCTCCTATTAAAATTTCAAGGCAAAATAAACTATAGATCTAAGAAACTTCTAAAAAGAGAAAGAAAACAGGCTAACTGCAAAGGAAGACGTCAGAGTCAAAACTACAAAATAAGGAGCAAAGTCCAGAGATGAAAGTTCTCTTGAATCTTTCATACACCAGCCAAATTATGAGCAAAGTGTGAGGATTGTTTTAAAATGCTTTTTGATGCAGAATACCCCAAAGCTTACAATTCATGTTCCATATTTGAAAAAAAATTGAAATGTATGCCAGCAAAAGTTTAAAAAATAAACAGCATCTCACAGATAAATGACATAGAATATGAGGAACCAGAGCCATCCTGACATAGAAATAGTGAAGAAAGTGAAACGGAAAACAAAACAGATTTATTTGATTGTCAAACTTTGAAATTTTCACTTCCAACAGCAAAACTTTAATTTGCTGCATTATTTTAACATCCACCTACATCAAATTGTTCCACTTAGTTCTGTAGTAAATAACAGTTATGCGATTATGATAGTAATCATGTTAATTATTTTCTTTGAGAACCCATAGAATTAGAATATAAAAGATTTATTTATAAGTACAGAACCTCAGAGCATAATGTAAATGTTATAAATAATGTACAATAATAAAAATCAGGAAAAAGATGGAAAACAGTAGATGAACGGTAATGTAAGTGCACTAAATTCCCCATTTTCATAGGAAAGTCAAAATATAATGTTGATCATTGATAAATCAAGAAGTGGAGGTATAAAAATATTATTATTTCAACTTACGGGGGAACCTCCAGAAGCACTAAAAACAAATACTGCCCAACGCAGTTGCCTCTGGGAAGTAAGTCTAGGGAGAGGGAGTGGAGAGACAAGGAGGTTACTTTTCTATTTGAGATTCTCCTGTACTGTTAAAATTATTTACCATTTAGATTCATTACTTCTAGTATTTACAAAAAAAAATTGTAGATAAGGAAACATTATATATGAAAAGCATGTTCTCATCATGAGGGCATATATTTTGACCATTTAAACTGAAAAGTGAAAGAGGTATCACTGTCTTTTTAAATTTTTGGTTTTTTTTTTACAAATTCTGAGTTTCCAGGATAAAGTTTTAGAATCTTTCCAGCAGGGTCTGAGTAGCTCTGGGTCTGCTACACATGGTTAGTTAGTAGCTCTGCTGTTATTTGCTGCTTTGGATTTAAGGATGAAAGACATTGGCTAAACTATGAAATGATCTGAAAAAGCAGGTTAAAACTGATATGTAATCCTTTGTCGAAAGGTTAAAAACTTCACACACAGGCGGAGCACAGTGGTTCACGTTTGTAATCCCAGCACTTTGGGAGGCTGAGTCGGGTGGATCACCTGAGGTCAGGAGTTCGAGACCAGCCTGGCCAATACAGTGAAACCCTATCTCTACTAAAAATACAAAACTTAGCTGGGTGTAGTAGCAGGCACCTGTAAACCCAGCTACTCAGGAGGTTGAGGCAAGAGAATCCCTTGAACCCAAGAGACAGAGGTTGCAGTGAGCCAAGAACACACTATTGTATTCCAGCCTGGGCAACAAGACCAAAACTGGGTCTCAAAAAAGAAAAAAAAAAAATAAGGAACCTCTCATACACTGATCAATCAGATCAGCTAATGAGTCACAAAGACAAAAGGAATTTGAGTTTTCATTTGGAGACAAGTAAAACAGTAAAAGGGGGAAGCCAGTCCAGAGAGAATGCCCTAGAAAAGACCCAAAGGATGCCAAACAGTCATTTGTCATCAAAAGAGGAAAAAAGGAATGCAAGAAGTTACCTATTTTCACAATAGTGCTTTGGATGAGCCCTGAGTGTTGATGAAGCTAACATTTCTTTTTCTTTTATTTTTTATTTTACTTTTGAGACCTGGAGTCAAAGAAGCTAACATCTTACCCAAGGTTTGAATGTCAAGGTTCAGATCACTGCACTAAAGTTGTCATTGACTGTACTACCCAGTCCTCTACCTCGAAGCTTTATCCAACCATCCTCAGGAACTAGGGCAAAAGTAATCAGTCTAGCTAGGCACAGTAGGATCCAGAGTGACCAGAGGCCAGTATGTTTGATAAATATCAAAGCTGACACAAAAACACATTCTTTTGTAAGAATAAAGGCTATCAAGTACACCACATGAGGTATTGAAATACTGTTCACCCCTTATTAGGTAATTGCTCAAAATGTCTTGAGGAATAACAACATTTACTGACCTTCTAGTATGTTGACTTTAGGTATAATTGTAAAAGGTGATTTGCATAGAGTTCTTTTTAGTTTGTAGCTTCCAATGCCTTTTTCTTCTTTTAAAATTCATTTCAGCTATGTAGCTAGCAATACCTGGATGTACACGAACAACCAGGTCAATCTGAAGGTAACACTCAGCACAACAAGAAACAGGTGACAAAACACAAAACAAGGGTGTGAATATAAATAACATGGGGTCACTTGAATGACAGAATCTTTTTTATTTTTATCATACACGTTTAATCCAATGCACCAGAAAAAGTAAGTGTTGGAAAAACTCGATTCTGAGATTTCTAAAGCAAAAACTACACCTTGACTTAACGGGCAAGGGAAGAAATCTAAAGGCATCTTGCTATCAAATGCGAAAAAAATGAAACATTCCGTGAGCCATCAATAAAGTAACAGCCCAGGTAGGATCGGCCAGGGCTGACAATAATGAGAACCTAAACCTCTCAGCCTCCTTCCAACTCCTCAAGCCTCCTGTGAACCTATAATAACATTCTTCCACCACTTCACAGTTGCCTCTAGGGTTCTTTGGAACACTGCTTCCTTTCTTCAGTTTAACTTACTCTGGGAACTCACCTCCAACTGAGATCACCTGCAGTAATTCTTGAAAAACAAATAGAATACAATACCTGATTGGCAGACACAATCAATATGACAAAATTTAAGGAGAGAGCAACTTTTGTTCCTCTGTTGTTTCTATTTCCTCTGATTTCATGTTGAAGGCATATGGGACATTTTTTCTCTGTACTGCAAGGAGAGCATAGTTTTGAAATTTGCTACTGCTAGGTTGAATACTTGCTCAGTTTCTCTGACTCTTTCCTTTGACAATAGTTCCCTGTATGGGATTTGAATTTCCATAACATATTTATTGGATAGTTCACCACAATGTCAGTATCTCGTGAGAACACAAGAGCCCTACTAATTACAGATCCAAAGCATTCATTAAACTATTTTGAAACATGATGAGTACCACTCTACAACATAAAATAAGGTACATGTATACATGCATGCCTGCTTATTTAGTGGTAATACAGATTTTAGTGTGCACTTGTCACTCATTTTAGGTTCTCATTATTGTCCTGCTTGCCCTAATTCAGTTATGTATCATCTTCCTGCATTTGTCTAAATCAGTTTAGCATCAGATAAATCAAAGCTTTTCTTGCCCTTGTCCTTCCAAGCTGTTCAAATCATCCATCTGACCATGGAAGAAAGGACATAACCACTTGCTTGAAAGGAGAAAATATCTACATTAACTCTATAGCAAACCACTTCTGCATTGATGTGTGCAAATTTGCACGTGGTGTGTGTGTACACCTATGCATACACACTAAAGCCACACATCTTGGAACAGAGTCTGAAAAAAACAACATGAAAGCCACAAAATGTTGCTTTTCTTTTCTTTTTGGAAAGAGAAAAGCAGGTTCCAATTCTCCTCTTTTAAGAAGGAAGTATGTGTCCCAACATTTCAAAAGCTATAAAAGATCCTATTTTTATATCCTCGTGAGCTGTGGGAGCTGAAAATTAATTGGTTCTTTAACTGGTAAATCCTTTGATAGACAATATAGCCCAGAATTCAGAGTCCTAATACATTCTTCTCCTCGTGGTTCAACAGAGAAAGAATCATAAACCAGGAAAGACGTCCTGGGTAGACCTAAAGAATGTGGCCCTCCCTCTTGCCTCTTTTAATTCTTTTCCTCAATCCACCCTCACTTTTTGATATTTTATTTTACTTTCTTTTTGCCTTTGGACATTTTATCTCTTCTTCTAGGAAGTATGTTATTGGAATTTTTTTTTAATGTGACCAGCAAGAGTTATGACTGTGACAGGGAGGCTAAGGAGCAGTTGGAGTTTCCACCACAGCCTCCAAATGCCCTGCAGAAATCTGCAGCTGAGAAATGGCAGCATCTGCTCCATTTCCAACATTTCTCTCAGGACAGGGGCTACATCAGCTCTTCACTCAGTGGCAGCACTAACTCTGTTGCTCTTAGAGCATTTCTGGCATGTCAAAAATGAAACCAGGGCATTTGTCTCCTTTCACATTCTGCAGAGTATCATGCAAAACTCCACTTTTTCCAGAAATAAGGAAGTCAATAGACCGGAGTCTTCCTGTGTTGTATAAGTAATCAAAACATGCTTCTCTGAACTGGTTTTACTCTACATTTGTGCCTAGGGTAGAATCTAAGTTGAGCACTATAAACTTTCTAGCAGGATTCTGAATTTCTCTGGAAGCAAGAGGTAACTGGATGTGGTCATACCTTCAATTATTTCCATTTATAATTTTATTTAAAATAGCACTCCTCTCCCCAGCCTGCTTTTTTTTTAATTGTTTTTAACACAATTTTTTGAGCTATGAGCCTAATTTTTGAAAGTTGGTTATAAAAGAAATGTCATATATTAGGTTGGTGCAAAATTAATTGTGGTTTTTGCTTGCAATTAATTTTGAACCCACCTAATACTTTGTTTAGAGTTTCCATGTAATGTGTCTAGGGGTATAGTGCTTGGTGCGCACATACATATACACAATCATATGACACCAACACATGTACTCTCACTCTGGTTTTTGAATGCATTGTTGATTCTTTGTGGTTTCATCAATGTATCCAGGTTCATTGTGTCTGTAGTATTCTGTTTTTATACTGATTCTGTCTCCACTTTCTTGTCCTAAGAAATAATGTACTGATATTTCATTACACATCACTAAGAGGAGAGAGAATCTGATAACCCTAGAGGTTCATTTACTCCTTTGGTTTGGTAGTTTAAGAGAGAGTTGGCTTCACTTTAGCCTGGGTAACAAGAGCGAAACTCCGTCTCAAAAAAAAAAAAAAAAAAAAAAAAAAAAAAAAAGAGAGTTGGCTTAACAGAGAACAGCTAATAGAAGCCACTGGATTCCAGAAGGTTCCTCTGTGAAACAAGGCCATTTCTCTGATCAGGGAGCATCTGGGATTACGTAATGGCATAGATGTAACCTGCTCCTGCAGTACCAATTATGTGCAGTATCACAGGTCCAGGGTTCCTCTTCATGATACATCAGCCATGATACATGCAGTCCACCACTGGCCAGCAGCACCAGTCATGATATACTGAGGTTCCCTGCTACTTCTCTGCTTATAAATTTTCCTCAATAAAACCTATTTTATATTTTCACCACCAGTGGCCCTTGCGGTGAATTTCCTGATTCCCCCTTGAACAGCTACTCCAATCCCTAGCTGGTGCTTCTTTACCTGGCTTGTCCTCACAAGGTCTTCCTCACAGTCAAGAGAGATGGTTTATAAGCCACATTGTACAGGTTTCTCCAGCTAGTACCAAGGCAAACATAATAGCATTAATGTTTACCTCACACCATCATCTTTTTTCCAAAATAAAAAGTTTTCTGATACCATCACTTTCAAGTGTCTCATCAAGTCAAGTCCCATTCTTCTAAGAATTTGAGGGGTTGTGAGCCCAGAATGGAGTAAGTAGGCAGGTTTTTGTCCTACCATAGTCACGTGCAGGTTAAGAACATTTGGCTCTAGTTACTCAGATTTCTGCCGTAGTTCTCCTTTCCCAGTTGGTTTGCTCTCCTCTTCAAGGGCAAATGTATGTGTGTTGGGGCAAGGTAGGATGATAGAATACACTAGTCATGATTCGAATGTTATTTCAAATCATCAAAGCAGGTATTTAGAACAATCACCAGTTTTTGCCTGCTGGATCTAAAATTGAATACTCACCAAGGAATATTGTAAATAACCAGGCAGAGCAGAAAGACACAATGTTATGGTACATTCTCCTGTATATAAAACCACAATTAGAAACTGTAGCTCTAGATGTCAAGCATAAAAATAAAAATTAAGTAATAGTCTTTTTTTTTAAAGTTTAAATAAAGATATCAGCAACTCGCCAAATATGTTATATACCAAAGGGTATTTAGGAAAACAAAATCCCGTATTCTTTATACATTTCAATGAAATCTTACAACAGCACATGTTCCACACAATTTAGTCAGAGATCTCAGAGGATTCAGCAATATAATCATGGAAAGAGTGCTGTTTCAGAATGAAGTCTTGACAAGCAGTGAAAAGAAAATAAATGGCTTACAACAAGCATACTAAAAAGGAAAAATAATGTTAGATAAATTTCCCCAAGAAACTAATGATAAAGAGATAGATTTTCAACTGTTTTCTTTTTAATCTGATTTGTTTTTTATTTCCAAATAACATGTTCAGCTCAAAAATAAAAGATACAATCAAATAGAATTATTTGCCAGTTTATTTCAGGAAAGCTTAGTATTTTAAAATAAGAATCACAAACAATAGCATATTTCAGGGCTTAGAGTTGATTTATTAAAAGGTTCAAGTTATAGAGATCTAAAAGCAGGGGTGGGAACAAAGGCCATGGTATATTAATAATGCTTTGTAAATAGCAAGTTTTCCTGATGGGAAAATAATTTAATTAACATAAAAGCACTGAACAATTAGTGGTCCTTATCTGGCTTATGACCCGCCAACTCAGTCATGGCTTGTAAGCCCATTAGTTGAGTTTAAATTTTAGAAACTTTGGAAACCGTTTAATTTTTCTCTGAAACCTTAGAGAAAAAGGATAGTCTGTTGTCTACAATCAGAATATGCAATCACTAGCAGGAGCCTAACTGACTACATTCTGCAGAAAGGAATGTGATTAAACTTCAGTATTTACCGAGCTTGAACACAAAGCACCAGGTTAGGGAGGGCAGAGCCCCAGCCTGCATTTTCATTTCTGTATGGAATAGCTGAAATGTCTGACCTACAAGTCTCCAACAAGGGCTGGGAAAATGTGGGGGTTCACAGTTGATGCTTTTTTAAAACTTTGAAGAGTTAAAGATTTGGAAAACAGGTATGACTACCTCAAAAAATTTTCCACTAACATAAGCCACCATGACTTCCCTGCAGCTTGGAGAGCCATCCTGAAGGCCATCACAACCTCTGTGTTAACCCTGGTGTAGAAATCACTGTTTGGGTGGCAAGAGCCAAAGGAGAGAGTGCTGGGGTTTGTGTGCACAAAGATAAAGTGTATATAAAACCTTCTTTTGAAGAAAAATGGCATTAGTGTCACCACTCTATCATATAAGAGGGCTTTGACGGCTGTGCTGAAGATTTTGGTTGTCCTAAAGCATCGGTAGCCACTGAAAGGTTTATGTGATGTGACTCCATCTTGCGATGATTTATTGAGTGTGAAAATAGTCAGATACTTTAAAGCATTTATGTCTACCTGCAGATGTGTCATTGGAATTCTGCCATGCTCCGTGGAGGGCCAAGAAGCCAAGGATGCATCCCTTTAGGTAACATAACACGTGCTGCTTATGGAAGATAACATGCCCAAAATAGATGTTAGCAAATACATCAGTGCTCCAGAAATGGAACCCGGGGAACAGAGTCCATCTGGGTGTCATTGCCATGTATGATTCAGAAAATCAAATACAACCAAGATAATGGCCAACAAGGCACTTCAGAAGCCTGTGTGTATCAAGCACACACAATAGGCAATATCGCAGAGCAGGTGGGATGCCCACAGAGACAATGCTTGCCTCACTCTGAGCACTCCCTGACCCAGACACCTTTTTGGTGACACAACACAACATGCACAGAATCTTCCCAGCCGCTTTTAACATCCACTCCACCATTGGCCCATGGTCTGGAAATGGGGCTATTCATAAAAATTCAAAACTGCTTTTCTGAAAAACTGAAGAATCAGAAGAGTAAAATTCTTAAATCAATGGCTTCATCTTTCAAATTCAAACTAATTAACAGCAATTTTGTAGCAAAGTTGCTTTTCTAGTTGTCATGATTTTCTTATACAATTCATAAGGATTGCTTGGATTACAAACAATAGGTACTCTTTTTATATTAGCTTGGCTAATATAAATTTTTCTGATCATACTTCCTCTTGTATTGACTAAATAAAATTCATGTCTTTCAGGGTTTTAAAAATAGCAAGGAAAATTGTCTTTTCCAAAAATCTCTTAAATATGTGTAACTGTATATCAAAGGCCAAGGTAGCAGCTTGGGCATAGTCACCCAGTAGTGACAAAGTCTATCTTTTTTTTTCAGAGTCTCACTCTGTTACCCAGGATGAAGTGCAGTGGCGCAACCTCAGCTCACTGCAACCTCTGCCTGCCAGGTTTAAGCAATTCTCTTGCCTCAGCCTCCCAAGTACCTGGGATTACAGGTATTACCACACCTGACTAATTTTTTTTTTTTTTTTTTTTTTTTTAGTAGAAATGGGGTTTTACCATGTTGGCCAGGCTGCTCTAAAACTCCTAACCTCAAGTGATCCAGACCTGCCTTGGCCTCTCAAAGTGCTGAGATTACAGGCATGAGTCGCAAGTGTCCAGCTCTAAACCCTCTTTTCAACCAGGCTCCAACCTTAGCTCTATACTTAGCTCCCTTACTCCAGTTTTAGCAACAATCAGGCCAGTTCAGTTTAGCAAAAATTCTCCACTCTTGACATGTGATCAAATTTCTCATGCCCCATCCTTGATATCTGATCACTCTGGCCTGCCTTCATCAAGAATCCTGTCAAATCAGGTTAGCTAGAATCCTCCCTCACCTCTGAAGTTTCCTCTTAGTAATTTTCCATCCACTGACTCCCACTCTGTTCCTTGACTATAATTTCTCACTCGTCCTTGTTGCATTTGGAGTGGGCCTTATCTGTCTCCCCTACTGCAAAATCCTCATTATAGTAGTCTCCTTTGAATAAAGTCTTCCCTATTCCCTTTAACAAAAGACATAAATATTTTTTTCGTTAATACTAGGACTCTTCAAAATTCATACTGAAATGGCCAGAAAATGCTTAGAGAGAAAAATTTTCACCCTTGGTGCAAATCAGGAGTAGTTTCACATATAAACCAGAAATATGGATGAATTTCAATTAGATGCAGTTCCTGTGGTATAAATTGGCAAAAGAGAGTGACCTCCATTAGTAGAAGTAGGCACTGTCGTATACCTCCAGTGCCAATACTTGTAACAGCAAGTGTTGGAGTGAGGGTGAGCTCAAAGGGAATGAAGAAGGTAATGGAGAATCCTAGCCCTTTGGTTTTCTCTGGCCTCTACAGCAATGCAAGCCTACCAATCAGAGAAACAGGCATGAGCGAACCTTTCTCTGGAAATACTACCTGTGTGAATTGCCTGGTGAAAGCCTCCCAGCTACAACTCTTAATCTGCAGTATCCCAAAATCCCCAAACTGCTAGACCTGGGGGATAGGCATCTCCCACTTTTTCTCCTTTCTCTGGATTCTGGATCTGGAAGGCTTTTAATTTAAAAAAAAAAATGGCAGAGAAACACACCTATGTTTAGAACCCAGCCTAATCCTCCTTTTAAAAAAGTCAGTAAAAGTAAAACCACTTTGGAAAACAGTTTGGTGCGTTTTTATAAATTTAAACATACTTTCACGTGACCCAGCAATCCCACTCCCAGGTATATTGACCCACATATTTGTCTCCATGATCACTGTCACAAATTCGCATAAATTCAGTAGCTTAAAACAACCCAAATGTATTATCATACAGTTCTGTAAATCACAAGTTCAAGCACAGCTCTCACTGGGCTAAAATCAAGGTGTTAATGGGCTGCATTCTTTCTGGAGTTTCTAGGGGAAAACCCATTTTCTTAACTTTTTTAGCTTCCAGAGCATGCCTGTATTCCTTTTCTTTTCCCTTCTATCTTCATTTCAAAGCTAGCAATGGTAGGTCAAGTCCTTCTCAAGGAGCCATCTCTCTGTCTCCCTACTTTAAAAAAAAATTAAACTTTTAAGTTCAGGGATACACGTACAGAATGTGAAGGTTTGTAACATAGGTAAACATGCATTATGGGGGTTCGTTGTACAGATTATTTCATCACCCAAATATTAAGCCTAGTGTCCATTCATTATTTTTACTGATCCTCTCCCTCCTCCTACCCACCACTGTCTGATAGACCCCAGTGTGTGTTGTTCCCTTCTTTGTGTCCATGTGGAGTTCTCATCATTTACTTCCCACTTGTAAGTGAAAACATGCAGTATTTAGTTTTCTGTTTCTGTGTTACTTTGCTAAGGATAATAGCCCTCCACTTTTAACAAATTATGTGATTAGATTGACCCAGCTAAAATATAGAACATACTCCTAACTTTAGGGTCAGCTCATTAGCAACCTTGATTACATCTCCAGTCTTCATTCCATTTTGCCATGCTATGTAACATAGTCACAGTTTCCCAGATTAGGGAATGGGCATCTTTGGGAGAGCCAACATTCTGCTGCCACAACTGAAGAGAAATGAAATTAAATGTCCACACAAATACTCATATTCAAATGCTCATAGCAGCTTTATTCATAATAGTCAATAACTGGAAGTCAATAAATGTCTACCAATGGGTGAATGAATAAACAAATTGTGGTATATTCATACAATGGAATACTATTCAGCAATGAAAAGGAATAAACTACTCATACAACCACATGAATAAATCTCAAATGAATTATGCTGAGTGAAAGAAAGTAGATGCAAACAGCTATAAACTATTATTCTATTCATATGAATTTCTAGGAAAAGCAAAACCATAGTAACAGAAAGCAGCTCATAAGTTGTCAGGAGAGAGAGAGGGAACATACTACAGAAGGATGAAGAGAACTTCATGAAATGATGAAGATGTTCTATATCACAAGTGTGGTGGTGACTAACAGCATTGCTTATGTTTATAAAAGCTTATGAAGCCACATCTTTAAAATTCAGAAGTTTAGTTGCATATAAATAAGATGGATAAATGAATAAAATAAAATATATAAATTATATATATGAATCAAATAAAATAGACTAGAATAAAAGATGATTTTTAAAAGTCAATTAGAGGACAATCTAAGAGGACTTTCTAGTTAGAAGAGTTATGAGGCCTGGGGAAAAAATTTATAATGCAAAAGATAAGTGCAAAAGAAGAGAATTCAGAAACTGACCTCCTCTACAGTAAATTTTCTAAATGGACCAAAAAAAAAGTAACAATAACATCTGCTTTTTATTTCCACCTAAAGACACTGCAACTATGAAAACTAGAGAAACCATTCAAAAATGGATCTAGACAAAGAAGAACTAGACTGAGATGTTACAAAAACACTATCATATCGACAATAAAATCCACACAGTAGACACCTTTCCCCAGGCAAGCAAATGTCATTTACTCATTGTTTACTTGGTGATTGTCTGAGTCCCCCAGTGACCCGTAAGCTCCTTGAGACCAGAGACCTTGTTCTCTGTGGTCACTGTTCAGCCCTCGGTACCTAGCACAGAGCCTTGCTTTTGGCAGGGACTTCATAATATTAGTTGAATTCAGGAATGTACTACTTAAAATTAGAAATAATAAAATTAGTTACTTTACAAAATAAAATAATACAGAATGAGGAATAAATCAGCTCCTCCATAATAAATGAGGGCTACTTGTAAGTATTTTGAGAAAGAAAACAAAAGCCAAGTCTTTAATCTTTTACAGACAAATCTCTGGGATGCCTTTCAAGTGTGTGTGACCAGCACCCTTTATATTTAGGCTTTTTGAAGTTAACTAATTTATGAGTATGAGATTCACCTTCCTTTCTCCTCCCCCATATGAGTATAAAAGATCCCTCTCACCAGATCCCAACTTCCCCTGCTTGGCACAAGGCAATCTTTCTCTTTACTGTCTTCCTCCTGCAATGCTCTTCCTCCATACAGCATCTTACATTCTTAAGGTCTTATTTTCTGTAAGAGGAGCCATTACGATGATGCTTCCAAAAATCTTTCATAGAGAAAATGCTTAGAACATGATATTAAATTTTTTTAACACTAAATAAAAATGCACAGAAAAACACTGGGAAAAAATGAACCACGTAGCTAAGAGTTGTTATTTCTGGGGGAAGAAATTTTGGTCATCTTAATTTTCTGTCTTTATACTTTCCTTCATTTTTAAAAAATGAAGAAAAAAGACAAACAAAATAATGAGAATTCTAAGCGAGGAGTGATCTAGAAATATCTATTCTTTTTCTATTTTATCATATTAAATACCAGCTGTGTACATAAGAAGGGTTATTGTGAGCATACACTTGTACCTATAGTAACTGGTGAAATGCAGTAAGTACCACTGTTAAAGAGAACTCAGTATGGCCCAAGAATGCCATATTTATTTCTATATTTGAGTCCCTGTGGACAAACTGCAACCTAGCTTAACAGGTAAACAAGACTGAGAAACCTAACAAGAGTATTCACCTATAACAGTAGCTGAGTATTGGCCAATCCCAGCAGCCATACTTCAACCATTCATCCACTGCTAAGTGTTCAAACTGTGTTCAAATAAGGCAACGCCAACCTGTAACCAATCTAGCTATTCTGTACCTCACTTCCGATCTCTGTACATCATTTCTCGTTTTTTGTCCATTAATCTTCTTCCAGTATATGGCTGCACAAGAATCTCTGTGAATCTGCTGTGATTCTGGGGGCTGTCTGATCCACCAATTATTCATTGCTTAATTAAACTCTTTAAATTTAATTTGGCTGAAGTTTTTCTGTTATCATCACAGATAATACCCTGTGAATGTCTCTAGCAGAAAAACATACATATGTATACAAGACCCTTTTAGATAGTATTGAGAACTCTATACTTGGCAGGCAAGATGGCATGATAAATTCTATGTATCCATTTGAAATCATTTGTTTAGAGACTGGAAAGAGAAGTAGAAAGGGACATAGAGTTTCATCATGGTTTTCAACAAGGAATGATTTTGCCTTTCAGGGGACATCTGGCAATATCTGAAGACATATTTAATTGTCACTACTGTAGGAGATGGTGTACACAAGTATCTCCAGCGTGGCTCCAGTGATGCTGCTAAGCCTCCTACCTTGCACACGTCAACTCCCTGCAAAGTATTATCCAGCCCAAAGTGTCTACAGTGCTGAGTTTCAGAAATTCCAAGTTAGACAACACAAAAGTTGTATGTAATTATTTCATGAAATATTTGTTTTAGGGAAATGTTTCATTTGTTGGATATATAATATTAGTGACTTTGCTGTGAGATCACTAGCAGATAATTGAGTCATCCTGCCAACATTTACAACTACTCCCAATGACCACACCCTACAAGATTTTAAAGGACTCAAATGACTATACTAACATCAGATTAAAACCCAGAAAGATTGCTTAGCCCAATGCCCTATTTTCAGGATGCTGCCTGAAAATAAGATAATTGGATATACAAACAGGAACGCCAAGAAAGAAAATCTGGCTGATTTGTCTCAGATGTGATATTTATCCTACAATTATAGATTAAGAGGTAAAGAAGGGGAAAAAGAGCCCATCATTGTCTAGAGAAATTTTCCAAATAGTATTTATAGTTCTCTGTGAGTAACCTTTTGCTCGCGTAGATAACAAACTTTGTGCAGCATGCTGAGTCTGCCATTAAACATTTGCCTGAAGATCTAAGTGTTAACATCAGTGACAGGGTTTCCTAAACATGTCACATTTCCTCTGCCTGTCACGAAGAATTATAGCTTCTGTGACTCTCACTATAATAGCAGCTATTTGTGGTATTTTAACCTAATGTACAGCCTCAGAAGAAAAACAACAGAAACAATAAAACATCTGCCAGGAACTTGCTTGAAGGAAGGGATTCTAAGTGTTAGAAGGATTCCAAATAAAGGAGCAAAACAAAACCTTGGGTGTCAAATACTACAGGATCTGCATTCATTAACTTCTCTGTAATTTATGTCTTGATTATTTCCACATCCCAAAGAGGGAGATTTTAATTTACCTATGGTGGCTTTTTTTTTTTTTTTTTTTTGGTAAAGTTGTAGGCAAAGCCGGAAAATGTAGAACTTAATTTTGTTTATCCACCTTTATGGGCTGGGGCAGGAGAGAGGGCATACTATAATCAAACACAAAGGATTCTCTTTAATGAGTTTTATTCTTCTGTGTAGATTCTTGCCATGTCTTGATTTTTGTTTTGTGGTATGAACAGAGGGTGGCAGGGGAATTGGCTGTTTTCCTTTTTAATGAGAAACCCAGAGTCAAAACTATCGTCAGGATTTCGCCTTTCTTCCCCTCCAGCCTATCAGAGTCAAATGCTCACAACAGGCTCAGGAGCAATGAGCACCAGCTTTGTAAAGACCAAATCAACTAAACAAAATAAACCATGTCATTTCATACTAATTCAAAGACTCATTCCAACTGCTGTGTGATGAGGAAGCCAAGATCTGAACTGTAACCCAAACACAAACACATCGCATTGCCAGGAAATGGCTAATGCGGCCTCCCATTACACAGAGCTTTCAAAATGTTTTAAGCATTGATGAATACATCGTTTTGGAAAGAGTTCAAACATATGCAGCATTAAGTCTACAAATATATCTTTCTTACAAAAATAATCCCACTTTCCTTTGAATGTGAATGGGGAAATGGAGTGTTGGAGTCGAGGCCTGGAACTAGCGCTACATCATCATTTACTCAGCCCTAGGACTGAGCCGAGTGGCTGTAGCCTCATCAGAGCATCTCCCTTTCCATCTATATCCCTCTCAGAAAAGAAGCACAGCTACTCTAGAGTCTTACCTTCGAGAGTGAGAGATACACTGCAAATCTCTTTAGAGTGCTCTGTGCTGTCATAAGCTTCAGTGGTAAAGACAAGAGTGTTTTAAAAGCCATTTCTGAAGAGAAAGAAAAGTGATTCCCTCCTCCCATAGAAGGGATGTGACAAAGATTGAAAATCCCCTTTGTGCCCATTTATAGGATGGTACGGCAAAATCCAGATAGGCTATGAAGCACAGTTAGGCTCCAGGTACTAACCATTTGCAAAAATAAAGCTGCCCCTAAAAACAGAATTAGTCATAGGTCAATCAGCATAACAAAAATATTCCATCATCAGGCCCCAAACACTTCTCAGTACCGGTCCAGTCTGAAACAATTTGTTTGAGCTGAACTCTAGACTTATGTTAGTCTTGACCTAGACCATAAGATCTGCTCTCAAAACTGCTATACACCCAGGAAGGCCTTCTTCCCAAAGGGCTCTAACTGGGTACCATCAAAGCAGTGGGAAGACCACAGCCAGGACCCTCTGCTGGAACTGAGGAAGCCATGCAAGTTAAGGGCTGCTCCTGCAGTGCAGGGGTGAGCATTTCCACGAATGCCTGTGCCAGCTATTCACCTGTTTTTTCTCAGCTCTAAGTCCACGCTTCTATCCTTTGCTCTTTGAAGCCCAGGCCAGAGCTCTGCATACTGGCTTCCTGGTAAGCCCAGATGATGTAAGGAGCAAAAATGAAACCAGAAGCGGGGAGGTGGTAAAAAGGACTTCTTTCCTATTATTCCAGCATGTTCCTGTCAGTGTCACTCAAGCAGGGGCTGTGGCTCTAGCACCAGGATGTGACTACAGCCAGCTTCTGAGCCACTCTCAGACCAGCCTTGGCAGCTTGAGTCTGGTGGCTCATCAGAAACCTGAACACCCACTGGATGGGGCTTACATTCCCAGCTCCTAGTTTGGGGTGATTCCTTCAGTTTTCTTCAGTTCCAAGGATGGTATCTATTTTTTATTATCTCAGTTTTTCCTTTTTGCTCTTTCAGCCCACTAACAGCTGTGTAATGTATTCTCTATATTAAACCCTGACTGTTTGCAATTCCACATGAATTACGTGGTATACTACACTTTCCAGGCTGGATCCCGATCTATACAGTAAAGCACAGTGGAGGGTGAAGGTTTAGAGGAGGGGATGGTGGGGAGTAAAGGAAGCCTGGGTCTGTAGAGAGGTCTGAGACTTCCATTTGATGATCAATTAGAAGTGAGGATTAGACCTGCAGTGTCCAATCGGGCAGCCTTTGAAATGTAGCTGGTCTGAGCAAGAGACTGAATGTAAATTATTTGCCAATAATTATTTTGGTTAGTGTGTTTGGAACAACTTAAGTAAGTGAATCTACATTTTTAAGTTTTATGAAATCCATATAGATAGCAATTATCTCTGATGAAAAGTTAGCATACAAATTGAGATATGCCATGAATAAAAAAGAATGTAAATAAACACCTCAACTTTTTATAATAATTTTATGTTGACATGATACCATTTTGAATATGGCATGTGGAATTAAAGGTATTACTGAAGTTAATTTCACCTTTTTCTTAACTTTTTGAAAGTGGCTACTAGAAATTTTAAAGTTACCTCTGTGGTTTGCATTGTATTTCTACTGGAAAGCACAGCTCTAGGCTCTTATTTCTCATACCCTCAATTTCCACGTTTTTCATCTAAACACATTGTATTTGTTACTGTTCATTTGGTAGCATGTAACAAAAGCCAACTCTGGATAGCTTAATAAAAGCGAATTGCAAAATACATAGAGAACAACAGCAAGCAGAGCTGAAACCTGAATTAAGAACAATCCTCTGAGAAAGCCTGAAGCACACAGCACTAGCCTGGGATTTTGGTTTGGTACCAAAGGCCTCCACCTCTGCATACTTTCTGACTTCCCAACATGTTATCGTTTGGCCAGATGGCAAGCCAAACAACAGAAACACACAAACAGCAGAATCCCAGTAAAAGACTCTCCCTCCATATTCAGTCTTACAGTTGCAGATAATTAGCTTATAAGGTCTGAATCATTCAGTATGCTTTCAAATTTCACAACAAAGTCATCCACATGATTACAACTCATTTGTTGTAAGTCAAGGTTCACCAGTAAAATGGGAGTGAGGATTCTGGATTTGAGGTTGTGAAGAAAGAAATATAGAAAGATAGCATCAGCAATTATACCATACCCTTAAATCCTATGTTTCTACATATTTCCAGAAGACAGGCTCCCTATTAATTGTCTCTTTTCTAATTATAAGAAAACTAGTTTTATACAGAAGTTTTCTATGTTATAGCCAATATGTCTCCATTACAATTCTGTTAACTTCTGTAATAACGTAAAGACCAATCCAGTAATATGCAAATGCTTATTAAATGTCTACTATGAAACAAAGCACTGGAGGAGGGGACATGGGCATTGAGGACATAACAATGTTTTCTTGGCAAGAAACTTGCCAACAAGAGAAAGAGAAAATATAGAATACTGCACCTTTGGCTGCGGAAGGGACTTTGGAGGTCACCTAATACAACCTGACAGTCAAAGGATAATTCAGCCCCTGCAACTCTCAGGAATGTTCAGCTTCTGTTGAAAGCTGCTTCAACAGGGAGACAGAATTCATAGCCATAGGAACCTTTTATTCCACTTTTGTATTACTTTTATTTTTAGCCAGATCTTTGTGCAAAATTTAAAAAAAAATGTACCATTACAATTTCTGCTCACTGGTCTCTTTTCCGTCTTTCTTTACAGACAATAACCCTTCAAGTATTTAAAGTCCCCTATCATATCTTCTGTCCTTTTTTATGAAAAGCATTGCCATAGGATGCTTTGTGATGAAAAAAAAAATAGTATTCCATGGTGAAACACACTTAGAAAAATAGAGTATATTCTAATCTTGTCTTGAAAATACAATTCTTGTTCTCTTGAAACTGTGAGCATTGTAACAACAAGAAAATTCATCTGCCTGCACTGCAGCAAGCACTTTCGAAACCCATTTGACCACAAAAATCTTATTTCTCCCAATTTCACCTTCACATCACACAGAATTACAGTGCAATAGAAAATTTATCACTTCATTCATTCATTCAACAAATACTCATTAGGCACCTCCATTGCACCAAGCTTTGTGATATGTGCTGGGATAAAAATGCTTGCTGACTTCCCAGAGCATAAGGTCTAGCATGAAAAATGAATAATTAAATGAGCAATAATATAAAAAGTTAACAAAGAAATTGTTGGGGAAGTGCAATTTTATGGGAACACACTTTGGGCACTGCTGCCGTGGACTGAACAGCCACAGATTTTCCCATCGTTCTTTGGACAGTATGGTTTCCAGACTCTTTGCCCTTCTGGTCATTACTATTTCCCTACTCTGGTTTGTCAGTGTCCTCAGAAAGAGGACCCAAACTAAACCCAATACTCCAGGAACGATTTGACCAGGAGTGCCTAAGACATGCAGATGACTTGAGTGTTTGTTCAGGACATTGAACTTTTCTTGAGGCAGCCTGCTGTACAAATATAAAATGCTGAAAATAGGCCAGGTGCAGTGGCTCATGCCTCTAATCCCAGCACTTTGGGAGGTCAAGGCAGGTGGATCACTTGAGGACAAGAGTTAAAGAGCAGCCTGGCCAACATGGTGAGACCCCATCTCTACTAAAAATGCAAAAATTGGTTGAGCGTGGTGGTGCATTCCTGTAACTCCAGCTACTTGGGAGGCTGAGTCACAAGAATCACTTGAACCCAGAAGGTGGGGTTGCAGTGAATCGAGATTGTGCCTCTGCACTCCACTCTGGGTGACAGAATGAAGCTCTGTCTCCAAATTTTTTAAAAATGCTTAAAATAACAATAAAACAATAGCTTATGAGATGTTCCAAAAAGGTTTATTAATTATAGACCAAAGAAAGCTCATTTCCATTTTAAGAGACTAGATAAGCCTTCAAGAAATATTTGAGTTGAATCTTCGATAATCGAGTAGAATTTGGATAGCAAATTCCTTCAGAATGTTCACAGAAACATAAAAACTAAATGAGATCTGGGAAACTCCAACTTGACCATAGGCCCCCATAAGCTGCTTAAAAACATTGAAAGCAAACTCAGTTCAGAAGTAAAATTGTGGCATCTAGTCATAGATTCCAAGCTTTACAATGAAAACAGATGGCATATTAGAGGATTTATGTTTAGGGTGGCATTGACTGACCTTTCAGATGTCCTTTGGAGATCAAAGAACCTGCCTCTTCTCACCTAATGGAATCTTGTTTGGAGTATACACCGGAGCTGCTCGTGTTGTCAGTGGCTCAGGATGGGAAAGCACACTCAGAAGTCAGTGGTATCAGTATAACCAGGAGAATCTGGACTGTAAGGAACAGGGGGTTTAAGCTTAAAGAAGCGACCATCTTATAGACAGTATCATAACTAACATGTCACTACTGTTAATAAGTAAAAGCGGCCAGGTGCAGTGGCTCACGCCTGGAATCTCAACATTTTGGGTGGCCGAGGTGGGTGGATCAATTGAGGTCAGGAGTTCAAGACCAGCCTGGCCAACATGGTGAACCCCTGTCTCTACTAAGAAAAAATACAAAAATTAGCCAGGCATGGTGGCAGGTGCCTGTAATCCCAGTTACTCAGAAGGCTGAGCAGGAAAATTACTTGCACCTGGGAGACAGAGGTTGCAGTGAGTGGAGATCATCCCGCTGCACTCCAGCCTGGGTAACAGAAAAAGATTCCATCTCAAAAAATAAATTAATTAAATTAAATTGAAAAATAAGTAAAAGTAGCCCTGAGAGCCAAATGTGAAACAGGATCAGACAGAGAAAGTCACAGAACGACTTTCCCCATTGCCCACATATCCCTGTAGAACCCAGTTCTGTGCTTGCTAAAATCATGCCCAGAATTCACAAAGGAAAGAGTAGACAATTCCATCTACTCTTCTCTTTTTGCCCTGATTAAACGGCAGAGGATATTCAAAGCAATAGCTGGGAAGCATTTTTTATTATTACTATTATCATTCCAGTTTTCATTCCTCCATGCCTCCTGTCTCCCCCATTAGCATGGATAATTGAGAGCTAGCATTTAAATCAGTAATATTTAACACTAATAGCCTGATTGTATTGCTGTCTCCTGACCTCTCACCATCTGACTGCTCCTGGTAACTCTGAAGGACACTGATGTCCTTAATATCATAATTGGCCACAACTTATTGGTTGCACATGAGAGGCCCTACTCTGTTTACTTTTAATTTGAGTTCCAGAAATGGTTCTATTCATCATCATCAATGGAGAATTCACAAGGGCAAGCGAAAAGCTCAACACTCTGATGAAACCAAAAATTTTCAGCAATCATCTGCAGGGGGTTTCTATACACAGTGAAGCCTTCCAAAGGGTGGGCATTTCTGAATAGCTGACTGCATTTTTCATATTTAATTTGGTTGTGTAAACTCAACATTTACATTTTCCTACTAATAATTTTAATTTGCTGTAAAAATGACCAGTACCAACCAGGTATACTTTACTTTAATCCATTTATTTTACCTGCTAGGTGGAAATATAGAAGGAAGGCAGGGAGGGAGGAGAAAACTGATGAAGTCTGACTGAACAGAGGTAGATGAAAGGGAAGAATGATGGAATCATGAGAGAAACAAAGCCTACAAGCAATGTTCAGAGAAAAGCATTTGTCATAGGTCTGACACATGCATGGTAAGTACAGAAAAACCTGTATTAGTTTTTTCTATGTGTGTGCTCATTTAATTGATGAGCTTTTCTACTGAACCTTTTTCTAAGTATTAGTTAGTAATGTTAGAATATGAATGGATACAAAAGATGAGCACTATTGTCTTGCCCTTAGATAACTGAAAAGTGACGTGTTATAAATTTTCATCCCTATGTGTCAGGCTAAATAATGGTCTCCCAACTCTCAAAGGTAACTAGGTTCTAACCCCTGGGAGCTGTGCATGTTACCCGAGATGAAAAAGACCTTTGTGGATACAATGGATATGACTAAATTAAGGATCCAGAGATGAGGTTATCCTAGATGAGCCAAGTGGACCCTAAATGCAATCACATGTGTTCTTACAAGAAGGAAGCAGAGTGAGATTAGACTACAGACAGAAGGTGGGAGGAGCATGTGACCAGGAGGCAGAGATCATAGTGATGTGACCGCAGGTGAAAGAATGCTAGTCACCAGAGGCTGGAAGAAGCAAGAAATAGATTCTCCCCTAGAGCCTCTGGAGGTAGCACGGCCTTGCTGACACCTTAATTTTAGTCCAGGGAAACTGATTTTTGTCATCTAGCCTCTAGAACTGTAAGAGAATACATGTGTGGTGTTTTAGGCCACCAAATTGGTGGTAATTTCTTATAGCAGTAATAGGAATCTAATAAACCCACATTTAAATAACAACAAAAAGCAAGCACCCAGCAGCTTCAAAAACAATTCCCAGATTCCAAGTATCCCTGAGCAAAGAGGTTCTCTCCAGAGCCTTGAGCCATAGATCTCACAAGTTCCCTATGCACCCATTGCAAGACCTAAAGGAATGTACAATTTACCCTGAGAAAAGAGCTCATACAGGAAGCCCATCCACAGTGAAAAATGATCAAGGTGAACTGAATATAAAAATACTGAGATGACACAGAATATATTTTCAAAGACTCTTTATGAGTCAGGAAAGATAACATACCTCTAAAAAGTTTCAAACGATAAAACTTTAACAAAGGATAGAAAAATAAATGAAGAAAGAAATGCTCGATGAATGGAAGACATAGGAAGAAAAAAAGTGAGTATAATTATGCTCAGGATAGGTACTGATCAATAATTCTAAAGAAATTTCCAGTTTACTTATGAAATCCTCCCTAAGGATGAATCAGATTTTCCTTTTTATCTTCTCCACAATGCACCAAAATGTGTAAGTCAGTGATTGAGAGGTAGCTAATTAAAATGCACTGGGAAAAGTCAGAAAGCTGTGCAGCTCACCACTGGAGTTTTCAGTAAGAGTTAAGATGCTCAGATTTGAAACAAATCATTTTAGAGAAAAGAAGGGTTATTTCCTGCAATAAATCCCCATCAGGATGGATTCTCACTGGTTCCAGCCATGGTGACGGATGGGGCTCTCTAGGCTGGCTGTGTGGATTGGATTTGGATGGGCCACCAAAAGTGCAGATGCTTATCTGAAACTTATCTGAACAAGCCAAATCTCAGGGGCCTGCAAAATTATGCTGGCATTCTTTCAAGATTAGTCTCTCTTGTAAGATGACTGGCACTATAGCTTGGGTACTTGGCTGTATGTCCAGTGAGGATGGGTTTTTTTCTTCACATTTTTTGGCATTCCTGGTGCAGGAAAAATAAAGCATGTGTACGCACTGACATACATAATCAAGCAAAGTAAAAACTGCATTACTAAGATATTTAAACTACCTACATTTGCTTCCTGAGAGCCTACTGCATGCTTTCTGGTTCCTGCTCAAAAACAGTTTAGAATAATGTTAGGAAAACAAAGTGATTTATGAATTCTTATAACATTTACAATATTTATAAATATTAAAAGAAACTTCTCAATTACAAGCAGTCAAAAAATGGAATTGTGCTACTTAAACTGGACCATAATTAGAGTAAGATTTGGTAGTCAAGAAAAAAAAACCTGCTTATGGTAAAAAGAAGAACTATTATTTCATGAATGCCTACAGTATGCTAGGCAGTGTTTGAAAATAAACATTATTTCATTTAGTTATTTCAGCAACACAATATAGGTAAGAATCTTTATCCTCATCTTCATCATAAGAAGAGTCAAGATATAGAAAAGTTAAATTTTCCAAATTCATTTAACCAATCCACAGCTGAATCAAAATTTAAAGCTAAGACTCAAAAAACAAAACACGACAATAACAAAAAACCTCTCGATCAATAGTCTCTCCTGGTGTTTTATTTCATTGATGTTTGTCAAGAAGGAAAATCATGGTAGGTAGTTATTTCTGATAAACAAATCTGAGTGTAGTGTAGACTAGAAAGAAATGGAAAAAGGAGACACGTTTTTTCCTTTTTTTTCTAATGGCATAACAATCACAATCTTCATTTCAGAAGCAGGACGTTTGGAAAAGAATCTTTTCTTATATGCATGTTTTTCTGGCTAAACAGATAAAACTTTTCCTCCCTGATGACATAAAGAAAGTGCAGTTTTAGCGCTGAGCTTGTTACATCTGCTCCATTTGTTGTCTAAGTGTTTAAAGGACTTTCTTTGTGCATCTCCAATGTGCTAGAAGTGGAAGGTTAATTTTTTTGTAGTAAATTCCTTTGCATTTGTGTTCATTTCTATTGATGCTATAACAAATTACTAGAAACTTAATGACTTAAGACAAGACAATACAACTGTATTATCTCAAGTATCTGTAGGTCAGAAGTCCAGGTTGGCTAAGTTGGTTTCTGCTCAAAGTATCACAAAATCTAAATCAAAATCAGCACGTAGGAATTTCCTTCTGGAGGCTCTGGAAATGGATCAGCTTCCAGGATCATTCAGAATGTTGGTAAAATTCAGTTCCATGCTGCTATAAGACTAAGTTCCCATTTTATCTACTGGTTGATGGTGGAGATGGGGGCAATTCTTTCTCAGCTACTAGAGATTGCCCACATTTCTTGACTCATGGCACTGGTTCTCTATCTTCAAATGTTAAGTTCTTCTCATACTTCTCATACCCCCTTTTCCTTTTCCACATCACTCCTCTGCTACTTCCTCTTCCACCACATCTCTCTGACTTGACGCTTCTACTTTCCTCCCTCTCCTACTTCTCAACGCTCATGTGATAAACACTGGACCCACTGGATACTCCAGATAATCTCCCTATTTTAAGGTCAGCTGATAAGTAACCCTAATTCCATCTGCAGAGTCCCTTTCCTGCAGTACGTAGGTTAGTGTTTGACTGGATAACTGGGGGTAGGGATCTTGGGGATACTACCTTAGAATTCTATTACAGCATTTATTTTTCTTATAGGAAATATTTTGTTTTATTAATAAAAACAAATTAAATGTACTCAGTGCCACCGTGTGGTTTCCACTTCTCCCTTCTATACAGTCCCACTGTCCCGGCCTCATGAGGATTAAAGTCCCATCTATAAATATGCATGAGTTTTGAGAAAATGGGAAGTGCTCAAAAACAGTTATTATCAAGTAATTTTTTTAATGCAGGTAATTTAGAAAACAATGCAACTTTAAAAACCAGCTTCTAAATTAATTTTCAGGATATTTCTTTTGGGAGGTCTTTATTTTTAATAATTTGAACTTGCATTATAAATTTAAGGGGTATATATGTAGGTTTGTTTCATGGGTATATTGTCTGATGTTGAGATTTAGGATATGAAAAAAAAAGAAAAAAAACTGTGGGAGGGACAGTAAAAAAAAAAGATTTAGGATACAAGTGATCCCATCACCCAGGTATGAGCACAGTACTCAACAGTTTTTCAAACCTTGTCCTCCTACCTCCTCTAGTAGTCCCCATGTCTATCACTGACATCTTTATGTTCATGTGTACCCAATATTTAGCTCCTACTTATAAGTGAGAACATACAGTATTTAGTGTTTTGTTCTCATGTTAACTCACTTAGGATAATGTCCTCCAGCTCCACCATGTTATTGCAAAGGATGTGATTTCATTCTTCTTTATGGCCCCATGGTATTCCATGTTGTGTTTCTACCACACTTTATCAATCCATGACTGATAGGCAGTTAGGTTAATATCATGTCTTTGCCATTACAAATACAGAGGCAACAAACATATAAGTGCATGTAGCTCTTTTTGATATAATGTTCTATTTAATAAATGGTGCTAGGAAAACTGGCTAGCCATATGCAGAAAGCAAAAACTGGACCCCTTCCTTACACCTTACACAAAAATTAACTCAAGATGAATTAAGTGCTTAAATATGAAATCTAAAACCATAGAAACCCTAGAAGAAAACCTAGCCAATGCCATTTAAGACATAAGTATTGGCAAAGACTTCATAACTAAAATACCAAGAACAATTGCAACAAAAGCCAAAATTGACAAATGGGATCTAAACTAATGAGCTTCTGCACAGCAAAAGAAACTATCATCAGGGTAAACAGGCAACCTACAGAATGGGAGAAAATCTTTGCAATCTATCCATCTGAGACAGTTCTAATATCCAGAATCTACAAGGAACTTAAACAAAATTATGAAAGAAAAATCAAACAACCCCATCAAAAAGTAAGCAAAATTTTGAGAACAGATGTTTCTCAAAAGAAGACATTTATGCAGCCAATGAACATATTTTAAAAAGCTCATCATTACTGGTCATTAGAGAAATGCCAATCAAAAGCACAATGAGATGCTATCTCACACCAGTTAGAATGGTGATCATTAAAAAGTGAGGAACCAATCCAAATGCCCATCGATGATAGGCTGGACTGGGAAAATGTGGCACATATACACCATGGAATATTATGCAGCCATCAAAAACGATGAGTTTGTGTCCTTTGTAGGGACATGGATGAACCTGGAGAACATCATTCTCAGCAAACTGACACAAGAACAGAAAATCAAATACCACATGTTCTCACTCATAGGTTGGTAATGAATAATGAGAACCCATGGACACAGGGAGGGGAGCACTACACACTGGGGTCTATTGGGGGAATAGGGGAGGGACAGTTGGCGGGGAGTTGGGGAGAGATAGCATGGGGAGAAATGCCAGATATGGGTGAAGGGGAGGAAGGCAGCAAATCACACAGCCACGTGTGTACCTATGCAACTATCTTGCATGTTCTTCACATGTACCCCAAAACCTAAAATGCACTATAAAAAAGTGAGGAAATAAAAGATGCTGTCAAAAATGTGGAGAAATAGAAATGGTTTTACATTGTTGGTGGGAGTGTAAATTAAGAGACTTACCACTCAACCATTGTGGAAGACAGTATGGCTATTCCTCAAGGATCTAGAACCAGAAATACTATTTGGCCAAGCAATCCCATTATTGGGTATATACCCAAAGGAATATAGATTATTCTACTACAAAGACACATGCACATGTATGTTTATTGCACACTCTTCACAATAGCAAAGACTTGGAACCAACCCAAATGCCCATCAATGATAAACTCGATAAAGAAAATGTGGCACATACAGACCATGGAATACTACACAGCCATAAAAAAGAAAGAATGAGTTTATGTCCTTTGCAGGGACATGGATGAAATTGGAAACCATCATTCTTAGCAAACTAACAAGGGAACAGAAAACCAAACACTACATGTTCTCACTCATAAGTGGGAGTTAACAATGACAACACATGGACACATGGAAGGTAACATCACATACTGGGGCCTGTTGGAGTTGGGGGGCAAGGAGAGGGAGAGCACTAGGACAAACACCTAATGTATGTGAGACTTAAAACCTAGACGACAGGTTGACAGGTACAGCAAACCACCATGGCACATGTATACCTGTGTAAAAAACCTGTACGTTCTGCACCTGTATCACAGAACTTAAAGTAAAATAAAAATGTTACTGCTTTTTGTACATTGATTTTGTATCCTGAAACTTGACTGCAGACATTTATCAGCTCCAGGAGCCTTTTGGAGGAGACTTCTAGGTTTTCTAGGTATAAAATCACATCATCAGTGAAGAGAAATAGTCTGACTTCTTCTTTTCCTATTTGGATGCTCTTTATCTCTTTCTCTTGACTGATTGCTCTGGCTAGGATTTTCAGTACTATGTTGAATAGGAAGGGTGAGAATGGGCATCCTTATCTTAACCCCACTTTCAAGGGCAATGCTTCCAGGTTTTGGACATTCGGTATGATGTTGGCTATCAGTTTGTCATAAATAGCTCTTATTATTTTGAGGTATGTTCCTTTAATGTCTACTTTGTTGAGAGTCTTTATCCTGAAGAGATGTTGGATTTTATCAAATGCTTTTTCCATGTCTATTCAGATGATCATATATAGTTTTTATTTTTAATTGTTTATGTGGTGAATCACATTTGTTGATTTGCTTATGTTGAAGCAACCTTGCATCACAAGGATAAAGCCTACTTGATCTTAGTAAATTAACTTTTTGACATCGTACTGGAGATTCAGCTGGCTGGTATTTTGTTGAGGAGTTTTGTGTCCATCAGGGATATTGTCCTATATTTTTGCTTTATCACTGTGTCTTTGCCAGGGTTTGGTATCATGGTGATGCTGGCTTCAGAGGATGAGTTAGAGCGGAGTCCCTCCTCCTCTATTTTTTGGAGTACTTTCAGCAAAATTGGTACCACCTCTTCTTTAAACATCTGGTAGAATTTGGCTGTGAATTCAAGTGGTCTGGGGCTTTTCTTGGTTGGTAGAATTTTTATTACTGATTCAATTTTTGAACTTAATATTGGTCCATTCAAGGTTTTGATTTCTTCCCCTTTCAGTCTTGAGAGGTGGTCTGTTTCCAGAAATTTATCCATTTCCTCTGGATTTTCTAGTTTGTATGCACAGAGGTGTTCATAAGTCTCCTCCCAGGGGTCTAAGACTGCCAACTCTTTGTTTTCCAAGATGGGGGATCAGAGGCTTTTAGTGTGCCCCAGCCACTTCAAAATTTTTTTTTAAGTTGGAGGTCTTAATAGCCTAAATAACTCCCTCAATTCTTTATGTTTCTGCCTGGAGAAAATGCTTGCTGTTTTTAAAATTCCACATTCTAAGTCTATTCGTTTATTTTCTATAGAGGAGGCAAGAAGAATTTCTGTGCTCAAAGTACTTAATATTGAATATTCCTTTTTGGTCCTTTCTCTACTTCTAAAGTCACCCCAGATAAATGGTGAAGAAAAAATTACTATGACAAAATTCTTGCCAAGTTTTATTTATTTATTAATGTATTGGTGGCCCCTACTGATATAGGGCATAGACCTTTCACACATTAAAAGTTTTGGAGGTACAGTACCCACCTTAACATACAGGTATTTGTGAAATCATCTTGGTTCACTGCTCTAAAAGGACTTCCCTTCAGCCACTAATCCATTTAGCACATAATTAAAAAGCTTTAAAAATCATCAGTCAACTTGCCTAGAGTAAGTAATAATTTATGCCAAGGGAGTTGGAAGAAATGCTGATTTCATTTATTTTATCTCCTTCGAGGGAAGGTGGACTGATAAAACCCTGTGCAAGATGGTAAATTTTTAAACTTATTCAGAAGGCTAAATTAAAACAGCAGACACATTGGTGATTTGTGAACATCTTTTAATCTATGTCTTCCTTTATGGAGGAAAAAAGTTTTACATAAATATAACACCACATCCCAATTCTCTCTCTTTCATAATGGTCGAGGGTTTTTTAAATGTTTTTTGAAGCCAGCATCTTCTTCATTTTTTTCATTAATTAATAAATATGTATAGCAGATATTTGAAATTTAGATATAGTTAGACAGAGTAAGTATTGGTTCACTCACATATTTTCCTTCTAAAAAATAATCCTGCAGCTCCACTTAGAAGAAATGAGTCCTCTCTATGTAGTTAATCATTTGTATAAGTGCAAGGTGAGCTGGGAGATAGGATGCACATGCTTCAGAAACCTGGAAATACTAAAAGAAAGCACAGGCTGAGCATCATTAATTTGCATTGAGTACACAGGGTAACAGGATGGGCCTACTTGAAGGTGTTAAAATTAACTTAGCCTAACCTTTAGAAGTGGTATGTTAAGATCATTTTTGCAGTGTTGGAAATACGGTAAGTCCTCACTTAACATCATCAGTAGATTCTTGGAAACTGCAACTTTCAGCAAAACAATGTATAATAAAACAAATTTTACTCTAGGTTAATTGAAATAAATAAGAGTTAAGTTTCTGTAACATATTTCTGGTCAAAAAATATCACCAAATTTTTAATTAAAGACCAAAACACTTTTAATATTAAACATTGAAGTAAATATGAGCTATACATACATTTAAGAAAGCAAAATAAAAACAATTAAGATCATTATTTACCCAATCATTCCAGTTTATGGCCAAGGGGACCAGACAGGGCCTAAAGCAGGAAGCAGCCCTGGACAGGACACCATTCCAGTGCACTGTACACATATGTACACAAATACACACACACACACACACACACACGCACTCAGGCTGAGACAATGTAGCCACATCAGTGAACCTAATGTGCATAGCTTTGGAGCTTTGGGTTGTGGGAGGAAACTGGAGTAGTCAGGAAAAACCCACATGAATTTAGGAGGGCATGCAGACTCCACACAGACAGTGGCCCCTGCTGAGAATCCATTCTCTTTTCTCATTTATGTTATAACAAATCAACATTGAATAAAATTGTTGTTTGAGGACCTGCTGTATAAAAATATCAATTGTGCAACAGTATCTGCTTTTTTAAAAAAGAGCTAAAATAAAATATTTAAATTAAGATTCAAATGCATTCTTTCATCCATTGAAGAAATGTCAATTGAGTATTAACGAGCAAGAAACTGTGCTGTGAGGTGTTCAAACATGTGGAATGAGCAAATGATTTCAAGTCTATGTTTCTCCACTGTGAGTCCTTGGATACTCAAATCTCTTCACAGCTCTCTTTATTCTTCTCTAAAAAATGAAAGTGTATATTAATAGGATTCACATGCTTTAGAAGTCTTGCATATATACATATTAAAAAAAACTAGTTTAAACAGACTAAGATAGGAAAAAGAGGCTCATTGAGAAGCCCAGGCATCATTATGACATTGGGTTTAGTTTCATCCAAGAACTTGAACCATGACACCAAGATTCTTCACTTCTTGGCTTTACCTTGCACTTTTAGCTCCATTCTCACATACCACATGGTTATTCCTGGTCTGGCTCACACAGTCCTCACCACTTGCCATCCCAGTAGAAAGAGCACCTGCCTCTTTCCTAATATCTAAATATGTCTGCATCTCATTGCTCTGACTGCCTGATGTGATACTCACTGCCCATAGCTAGGAGAATGTGATACACACATGTAAAGCTCAGGAGGACAACAGCTGCCCTGAAGAGGATGGGGCAGAGTTAGTTGGGCAGAGAGAAATCAGGCTGCTGTTGTAGAAAGAAGACTAAAGAAATGCTGGCTTGCCAAAATGAAACTTTCAGGCAAGATCATCTCAATGATTCCTTCCAGTGCCATCCTTCTGTGATGGGCTGAATTGTGTCTCCCCAAAATTCATATATTGAAGCCCTAACCCCCAGTATCTCAGAATGTGACAGTATTGGGAGATAGGGCCTTTAAAGAGTGACTGACATTGAATGAGGTCACATGGGTGAGCCTTAATCCAATCTGACTGGCATCCTTATAAGCAAAGGACAATCGGACACATTGAGAGACACCAGGGATGTATGTGCACAGAGAAAAGACTGCATGAGAACACAGTGAGAAGACAGCTGATATGTTTTGGAACTGTGTCCGTGCCCAAATCTCATGTCAAATTGTCATACCCAATGTTGGAATTGAGACCTGGTGGGAAGTGGCTAGATCATGGGGCACAGCTCCTCTTTGTGCTGCTCTCCTGATAGTGAGCGAGTTCTCAAGAGATCTGGTCATTTAAAAGTGTGTAGCACTTCCCCCAGCCTCTTGTTCCTGCTCCTGCCCTGCTCACCCTTCAGCTTCCTTCCACCATGATTGGAAATTTCCTGAGGCCTCCCCAAGAGCAGAGCTGCTATGCTTCCTGTGCAGCCTCCATAACTGTAAAGCCAGTGAAACCTCTTTTCTTAATACATTACCCAGTCTCCAGCATTTTTCTATAGCAATCTAAGAATGGACTAAGACAGTAGCCATCCTCAATCCAAAATCTGCCAGTACCATAGTGTTGGACCTCTATCCTCCAGACATGGGAGAAAATAAATGTCTGTTGTTTAAGGCATCCAATCTATAGTCATTGTGCTATGGGAGGCCCAGCAGACTAATACATCTTCTGAATAAGACATGAACTTTTCCTACCAGATCTTTGCTTTATTTCTGAGAGAAAATACATGTGAAGCCCTAACCTTTCTTCATCCCCACCATATACACACACAACACATACACACACATTGTAAATACACAGCTACAAGTTGCTTTGACAAATGCCATGTGAATGATGCAGCAGGCCAAGAAAGAGAAGGCATGGTCCCTATTTTCAGGTGCTTCTAGTTAGATTCTGAAATTAAAGAGAAGATTAGGCTATATAAACAGGCTAAATTAGTGGTTCTCAACCACACTGGGCATGTTCTCAAGGCATGCTGGGTATGTTTTCTCAAAACGTTTATCATAGTAAACACCTGACCACCCTGCAGCTGAAACTTATTTTTGGAGAATTATCCATCTTATAGACACCACTAGAGAAGTTGATAGTGATAGCTTCCTGCCTTCCCTGCCTTCCTTCCAACTGGAAACAGGAAGAAATCTAAGTTCTGCTAACTAGACACACCTGCCTGGACTACTCTACGGTGAGATACAAACAAGACAGAACTGAAAGGACTCTCAGGAAGTGGCAACATTGCAGGCAGTAAGAGAGGGTTTCTGGGGTAGAAAATGGCAGCACTGGGAAGTGCTAGCTGTCAGCTGGGTCCACGGGACAAGCTGCAATAATATCTGGGCTCTGTCCTGACAAGGCCTGTCTGCTGCATGATACCAGACAATATTACTGATCCCTGTCCAGCCTCAGACCTCATTGTCCAGCTTTCCAGTGATTGGACAAGCTGCCCCACATCTATCTAACAAATGTATTTTCTGCTCACAATTAGTCCTTCTGCACTTGAACAAAAAACCCTGACATTGCTCCTTAAGTGAGCTCTTTGCTGACCCAACTAAAATATTGTTTTATGTCTTTTCCTTGACACAAAAATGTGCCTCATCCTGAAGAAGTCCACATGAGTCACTTGGCTCTGAGTTGCTTTACCATGACAGTATATATCTTCACTTAAAGCAAAAGTGTATTTTTAATATTGATGTCAGTTGCATACCTATGAACTGCGTGATATGCAGAAATCTGAAGAAATGGTGGGTTAGAGCGTGGATGGATCACTCAGTTTCTGGAGGAAAAGTAGATACAGGCTAGAGCAATGGCAGCCAATCAGGTGATCACTAGAATCTTCTGAAACCTTTTGTTTTCAAATATAGATGCCAAGTTCCACCCCCAGAGAAGCTTGTACATCTACAGTCCAGGAATATGAATTTTCATAATTCTCCCCAGAGTCAGACGATACTGTCGAAATTGACCAAATAAGAATAAAGATTCAAGTTGCAAAGATAAAGAATTAAAGGACTAAATTATAACTAACAAAATTGAGGAAAGGTGGGATAGAGGAGGAATCATTATATAAAAGCTAAATACTTTAATTTTCATGATGGAGTCAATAGTAACTAAAGCTGATAAATTGAGAAACAGACTTACAGGCTTATTACTCATAATTATGGCAGCAACCATTAAGAGAAACTACAACAGAAACTTTTCTGGTTTCTAACTTAATTATCTCCCTCCATTCCACAGTCACCTCCAGTCCATTACTTTCTCTGTATCTTCTACCTCTTCATACTTTATATCTATTACCCTTTTATTTGCTTATTTCAAAAGTTATAGTAAGCCCCATTAAACAAGAATCTCATCTGTCTTGTACACTGTATTCCCCCAATTGAAAAGCATGTGATATATAGTAGGTACTTAATAGATCTCAGAGTGAGAGAGGGAAGGGGAGGGGGAGGAAGAGGGGACGTGGAGAGAAGGAGTGGGGGAGAGGGGGAGGAGGTGGGGAAAGGGGGGAGAGGAGAGGAGGGGAGCAGGGGGAAGAGAAGGGAAAAAGGCAGGCATAAGGTACATAACTTTGAGGAATATAAAAAGGATGACAGAATTTTATATTTTATGTCATGCTATTTGAACCATTTGAACATTTTTTACCATAAAAATATATTATTTTCTCATAAAAAATTTAAATGTTCCCCTAGTAGTTCTCATGAATAGCCAGAATTGAGCACTAGACTAGGGCATCAGTGAAAATACCTACAAAGTCAGAGGATAATTTTGAATTAGCTATGAGGGAAGGCTGCTGATTTTATGAGCAGGTTTTGTTAGTATTTATTCATTTTTGTTAGTGGTTTATTACTAGACTTTCCCATATGTGATGTGATGTGAGTAGCCTTCGAAAGGGAGTACCCAATCTTTGCCTAGGTAACTTCACAATTATCCATTCCTTTATTCACAATCTTTTCCATTTGCTGAGGAGTAATTTACTTCCAATTATGTGGTCAATTTTAGAGTAGGTGCAATGTGGTGCTGAGAAGAATGTGTATTATGTGGATTTGAGGTGGAGATTTCTGTAGATGTCTATTAGGCCCACTTGATCCAGATCTGAGCTCCAATCCTGGATATCCTTGTTAATTTTCTGTCTTATTGATCTGTCTCATATTAACAGTGAGTGTTAAAGTCTCCCACTATTATTGTGTGGAGTCTAAGTCTCTGTAGATCATTAAGAACTTCCTTTATGTATCTGGGTGCTCCTGTATTGGATGCATAGTTAGCTCTTCTTGTTGCACTGATCCCTTTACCATTATGTAATGCCCTTCTTTGTCTCTTTTGATCTTTGTTGATCTAAAATCCATTTATCAGACACTAGGATCGCAACTCCTGCTCTTTTTTTGCTCTCCATTTGCTTGGTAAATCTTTCTCCATCCCTTTATTTTGAGTCTACATGTTTCTTTGCATGTGAGATGGGTCTCCTGAATACAGCACACCAATGGGTCTTGACTTTTATCCAATTTGCCAGACTGTCTTTTCATTGGGGCAGTTAGCCCACTTACATTTAAGGCTAATATTTTTATGTGGATTTGATCCTGCCATTTTGATACTAGCTGGTTGTTTTTCCTGTTAGTTGATGCAGTTTCTTCATTTTGTCAATGGTCTTTACCATTTGGTACGTTTTTGCAGTGGTTGGTACTGGTTGTTCCTTTCCATGTTTAGTGCTTCCTTCAGGAGCTCTTGTAAGGCAGGCCTGGTGGTGATGAAATCTCTCAGCAATTGTTTGTCTGTAAAGGATTTTATTTCTCCTTCACTTATGAAGCTTAGTTTGGCTGGATATGAAATTCTAGGTTGAAAGTTGTTTTCTTTAAGGATATTGAATATTGGCCCCAATGCTCTTCTGGCTTGTAGAGTTTCTGCAGAGAGATCCACTATGAGTGTGATGAGCTTCCCTTTGTGGGTAACCCTAGCTATCTCTCTGGCTGCCCTTAGCATTTTTTTCCTTTATTTCAACCCTGCTGAATCTGACGATTATGTGCCCTGGAGTTGCTCTTCTTGAGGAATATCTTTGCAGTTTTCTCTGTATTTCCTAGATTTGAATGTTGGCCTATCTTGCTAGATTGGGGAAGTTTCCCTGACTTATATCCTGAAGAGTGTTTTCCAGCTTGAATTCATTCTCCCCATCACATTCAGGTACACCAATCAAACATAATCCTATACTTCTTGGAGGCTTTGTTCTTTTCTCTATTTTTTCTCTAATCTTGCCTTCTCATTTCATTTCATTGAGTTGATCTTCTGTCTCTGATATCCTTTCTTCTGCTTGATTAATTCAGCTACTGAAATTTGTGTATGCTTTATGAAGTTCTCATGCTGTGTTTTTCAGCTCCATTAAGTCATTTATGTTCTTCTCTAAGCTGCAAATGCCAAAGAATGGAAATCATGACAATTAGTCTCTCAGACCACAGTGCAATCAAATTAGAATTGAAGGTTAAGAAACTCACTCAAAACTGCACAACTACATGGAAACTGAACAACCTACTTCTGAATGGCTGCTGGATAAATAATGAAATAAGACATTAATAAAGATGTTCTTCAAAATCATTGAGAACAAAGACACAACCTACCAGAATCTCTGGGACACATATAAAGCAGTGTCTAGAGGGAAATTTATAGCACTAAATGCCTACATGAGAACTGAGGAAAAAACTAAAATTGACACCCTATCATCACAATTAAAAGAACTAGAAGAACAAGATCAAACAAATTGAAAAGCTAGCAGAAGACAATAAATAAGATAAGAGCAGAACTGAAGGAATAGAGACACATACAAACCTTAAAAATATTAATAAATCCAGGAGCTGGTTTTTGAAAAGATGAACAAAATAGACCACTAACCAGACTAATAAAAAAAAGAGAAAAGAATCAAATAGATGCAATAAAAAATGATAAAGAGGATATCACCACAGATTCCACAGAAATACAAACTACCATCAGAGATTACTACAAACAGCTCTATGCATATAAACCAGTAAATCTAGAAGAAATGGATAAATTCCTGGACACTTACACCCTTCCAAGTCTAAACCAGGAAGAGTTAAATCTCTGAATAAACCAGTAACAAGGTCTGAAGTTAAGGCAGCAATTAATAGCCTACCATCCAAAAAAAAACCCCAGGTCCAGATGGGTTCACAGCTGAATTCTACCAGACATACAAAGAGGAGCTAGTACCATTCCTTCAGAAACTATTCCAAACAATAAAAAAGAGGGAATCCTCCCTAACTCATATTATGAGACCAACATCATCCTGATACCAAAACCTGGCAGAGAAACAACTAAAAAAGAAAATTTCAGGCCAATATCCATGATGAACATCAATGCAAAAATCTTTGCTAAAATACTGGCAAACTGAATGCAACAGCACATCAAAAGCTTATCCATCACAATCAAGTAGGCTTGATCCTGGGGATGTAAGGCTGGTTCAACATACACAAATCTATTAATGTAATCCATCACATAAACAGAACCAAAGACAAAAATCACAATTACCTCAATAGATGCAGGGAAGGCCTTCAACAAAATTCAACAGCCCTTTATGCTAAAAACTCTCAATAAACTAGGTATCAATGGAATATCTCAAAATAATAAAAGCTATTTATGACAAACTCACAGCCAATATCATACTGAATGGGCAAAAACTGGAAGCATTCCCTTTGAAAACTGGTACTAGACAAGTGTGCCCTCTCTCATCATTCCTATCTCAACATAGTATTGGAAGTTCTAGGCAGAGCAATCAGGCAAGAATAAGAAATAAAGGGTATTCAATTAGGAAAAGAGGAAGTCAAATTGTCTCTATTTGCAGATGACATGACTATATTTAGAGACCCTATCATCTCACCCCAAAATCTCCTTACGATGATAAACAACTTTAGCAAAGTCTCAGGATAAAAAATCAATGTACAAAAATCATAAGCATTTCTATACACCAACAACAGACAAACAGAGAGCCAAATCATGAGCAAACTCCCATTTACAATTGCTACAAAGAGAATAAAATGCCGAAGAATACAACTAACAAAGGACATGAAGGACCTCTTCAAGGAGCACTACAAACTAGTGCTCAAGGAAATAAGAGAAGGCATAAACAAGCTGGGCATGGTGGCTCAGGCCTATAATCCCAGCACTTTGGGAAGTCAAGGCAGGTGGATCACGAGATCAAGAGATCGATACCATCCTGGTCAACAAGGTGAAACACCGTCCGTCTCTATTAAAAAATACAAAAATTAGCTGGGCATGGTGGCACATGCCTGTAGACCCAGCAACTCAGGAGGCTGAGGCAGGAGAATTGCTTGGACCCAGGAAGCAGAGGTTGCGGTGAGCTGAGATCATGCCACTGCACTCCAGCCTGGGTAACAAGAGCAAAACTCCGTCTCAAAAAAAAAAAGAGAAGGCACAAACAGATGGAAAAACATTCCATGCTCATGGTTAGGAAGAATCAATATTGTGAAAATGACCATACTACCCAAAGTAATTTATAGATTCAATGTTATACCCATCAAGTTACCATTGACCTTCTTCACAGAACTGAAAAAAAAATCTTAAACTTCATACAGAACCAAAAAAGAGATCACATAGCCAAGACAATCCTAAGCAAAAAAAACAAAGCTGGAGGCATCACGCTACCTGACTTCAAACTATACTGCAAGGCTACAGTGACCAAAACAGCATGGTACTGGTACCAAAACAGATATATAGACCAATGAAACAGAACAGAGGCCTCAGAAGTAATGGCACACATCCTCAACCATCTGATCTTTGACAAACCTCACAAAAATAAGCAATGGGGAAAGGATTCCCTGTTTAATAAATGGTGTTGGGAAAAATGAATAGCCATGTGCAGAAAGCTGAAATTGGACCCCTTCCTTACACCTTATACAAAAATTAATTCCAGATGGATTAAAGATTTAAACTTAAGACCTAACACCATAAAAACCCTAGCAGAAAACCTAGGCAAAACCATTCAGGACATAGGCAAAGCAAGGACTTCATGACTGAAACACCAAAAGCAATGGCAACAAAAGCCAAAATAGACAAATGGGATCTAATTAAACTTAAGAGTTTCTGCATAGCAAAACAAACAATCATTAGAGAGAACCAGCAACCAAAAGAATGGGGAAAAATTTTTGCAATCTACCCATCTGACAAAGGGCCAATATCCAGAATCGACAAAGAACTAAAACAAATTTACAAGAAAAAAAATCCATCAAAAAGTGGGCAAAGGATATGAACAGATATTTTTCAAAAGAAGACATTTAAGTGGGCCAAAAAACATGTGAAAAAATGATCATCACTGTTCATAAAAGAATTGCAAATCAAAACCACACTGAGATATCATCTCGTGCCAGTTAGAATGATAATCATTAAAAAATCTGGAGACAACAGATGTTGGAGAGGTTGTGGACACTTTTACACTGTTAGTGGGAGTGTAAATTAGGGCAACCATGTGGAAGATAGTGTGGCGATTCCTCAAGGATCTAGAAATAGAAATACCACTTCACCCAGCAATCCCATTACTGGTTATATACCCAAAGGATTATAAATGGTTCTATTATAAAGACCCATGCACACATATGTTCACTGCAGCACTGTTTACAATAGCAGACACTTGGAACCAACCCAAATGCCCATCACTGATAAACTGGATAAAGAAAATGTGGCACATATACATCATGGAATACAATGCAGCCATAAAAAAGAATGAATTCGTGCCCTTTGCAGTGACATGGATTAATCTGGAAACCACTATTCTCAGCAAACTGACGCAAGAACAGAAAACCAAACACCGCATGTTCTCACTCATAAGTGGTTGTTGAATAATGAGAACACATGGACACAGGGAGGGGAACATCACACATTAGGGTCTGTTGGGGGTTGTGGGACTAGGGGAGGGATAGGAGGAGTGGGGAGATTGGGGAGGGATAACATTAGGAGAAATATCTAATGTAGGTTATGGGGGAATGGATGCAGCAAACCACTATGTCATGTGTATACCTATGTAACAATCCTGCATGATCTGCACATGTACCCCAGAACTTAGAGTAGAATTAAAAAAATTTTTTTAATATTTTCCAGATTAATTATTCCAGTGAAAATATAAACACTCTATGGGAAGCTAATACACATTATGTAATTAATATTTAGCATAAACTTCTAGCATTGCTTAATCACCTTCTCACCCTGTGTAAATGCCAAATCACAGAGTAAGAAGAGGATAAACCTCTCTACAGGATTCCCATTACAGATGTTTTGTGCGACGAAGGACTCTTTAATCATTTGCCATTACACACTGTTGAAAGCAAATGTAGAACTTACAGCTCCATCCTTTCTTCTCTTTTCAGAAACTGATTTTAACACCAAGGTAGTAAGGCTCTTTGCAGAGTTTGCTGCATATCTGTAAGAACTCAATTTGGAGCAGTCTCAGATATTTAAGTTTACTGATAATTCAGCATTTTAAAGGGAAGAGGAACTAAGTGAGTGCTAATGGCTTGTCCCTGCTTGTGTCTTCCTGTATCTGCTCTGCCCTGAAAGAGAAGTCTCAAATATACTGAAAAGGCTGCCATGGACATATATAGAAGCCATAGACATTTTCAAAATTGCTTCCTTTCTACATGGAAAGAGGGGAATCTCTTCTGCCCTAAACAATACCAATTCAAGGCTAAGGACTCAAAATGACCCAAGGCTCTGGAAGCACAAGGTCAGGTCTCAGGACTTACCAGGCAGGCTTCTGAAAGTAACAAGGTCACACCACATTAATTAGCTGTTTCATTCATTTTCAGATAAGACAGTTTGCTTTTCTGCTACATATTTTCCAGTGGCAATGCACAAGATGTGAGTCTAAATGCTAAAAGACTAATTTTTTTTTAAATAAACCTATGAAAATTCTATATCCAAATAATGTTGACTCATGTAAATACTTACCTTGGTAAACAAAGTATTCATTTCACTGATGTGTGGTATCTCAGAACATTATCAGAAATTGCCCTTGGAAATTGCCTTCAGAATCTATAGTACATTTTTTTAAAGTTCACAATAATAGAAAGTAGTTCTTCAGAAATATTATTGAGTTAGAGCAGCTGTTCTCAAAATTTGGGGTCTTAGGATTGTGTTACATAGGTAAAAATTATGAAGGATCCCAAAGAGTTTTTGTTCATGTAAATTATATTATCAATATTTGCTATATTAAAAATTAAAATAGAAATTTTTTAAATATTTTAATCCATTTTGAAATAGCAATGTAAATCTATATGTTAACAGAAAAACATTTTATTTTTAAAAAAATCACTGTTTTCCCAAACAAAAAAATGTTTTAGACAAGTAGCATTATATTTGTAAATTATATTAATATCTTGCATAGTAGAGTGTAGATTTTTATATGTGCTTCTGCCTTCAATCTGCTATATTACTTTAATTGAAGTATATAAAGAAAATCCAGATTCTCACACATATATAGTTGAAGAGTGGATTGTTTCAATAGTCTTTTCAGGTAATCATGATAACCTGCTTTGATATTATGCCAAAACTCAACAAGTCATGCTTCCTTAATAGTTAGGTGCAAAGTGAATTCTGAAACTACATCAATTAACTTTTTATACTCTGTTACATTAAAATCCATTAGTTTACATTGTACTTTGAAAGAATCACTTATCTATGAATAATTTTGCAACATCATGCGTTGATTATCTGGAAAATATTGGTCTGCTGAATTGTACAGATCTTTCAAATATTGACACATTTCATTACACAATATTATCATATGCCATGAAACCTTTGGAAAACTCTACTGTACTCTCATGAAAGAGTAAGGATGGAAAAGACAAATAACTTCTTTGTATTATTATAATAAATAAGTTTGGCTTCATGAACAGCCTGAAAGAACCCAGGATTCCCAGAGCATTCCTTGAGAACCACTGACCTTAAGGATGAGTTAAAAGTCCTTCAAAGTCCAGTCTTTTAAGGTGTGTTTCCAAATTAAGCAAAATCAGACATAGAGTTTAGAACTTAATAATATTAGAAACTGAAACCATTTTGTGGGAATATGAATTTCAATAAATTTTTGTTATTGTCAGGTATTAATGTAAAGTTCTATCCCTTTATCTGATCTGAGACAGTTCATGAAGTTGGACCACCCTAGGTGTCAGGGTTGCCCCAAATCACTAAGCTTGTTAGAAACTGAGCTGTGTCAAAGTCCACAAAACATAATACTGTCACAACAAAAATATGCTTTTTCTAATTCTAGATAGTGGCCCATTAACTTCAAACAATACTCAAAAAGTCCATATTTAGTATAAAAATAATTGGTCATTCTATAATGTTTAATATTGAAAAAGAATTTTCTGTAGCTCAAATGCAAATGTTCCTACCTGTTCGCTCTTTTTAAACTGTAATTTGTGACTGTAGAATTTAATAGCTGTGAAGAACTAAGATGCGATAGAGTCCAATGACTGCATTTTACAAGTGGTGAAAGTAAAAATCAGCAAACAGAATGACCACTCTGAGGCTGTGTTAAAACCTAAACCCAGCACATGTGGCACCTTATTTAGTGTTCTCTGCATTGACTAAGAATGTTTCCAGAAGAAAATACCTCATCTTATTTGTATTTTCCATTTACTACCCAATCCAAATTGGAGATATGCAAACATTTGTCCATCAATTCAAAAATATTTTAGGCTTTTCTTCATCCAAAAATAAATGCATCGATTAAATCATATTTTAGTAACCCACCCATAAGTCACAGGTGACAACTTATTAATAAGGGACAAAAAAATATTGACATAGTTTCGTGAAATCCCCACACACTGCAAGGCTAACCACACTCAAAAGATTATCATCTGTTTTATCTGCCTTGGTGACATTCTTTCAACTGTAATAAACTGAACTTCAGGGTCTTGAAATAGGCAGTAAAAATTATACTTACCAAAATGACTAAGGATAGGTGCAGTACCATTAAGTAAGCAATAATCCCTTTGAAATCAGTCATTACCAGCAGTTTTTTGCTATGGGCCATTAACACTCTAACTAGCAAGTCATTAATAGTGGTAATAACCAATTCTGAGGGGATTATTGCTCAAATAAACTATACATTACAATTTTTAAGCTTTGTAAAAATTTTCACACTTTTATTTTAACCTTTGAATGATAAGTAAGTGTGAACAGGATTAGCCAAGATTATTACTGGCTCATTTTTTAAAACATAAATATTTATCTCTCTCAGTCTATTCCTATAAATTTGCCTATAATGTCTATAACATTTGAGGATAGTTCTCCTGGTACCACCAAAATGTAGAAAATTTTGCTATTCTCTTTTTGTGCAATATCCCTAAAGACTGTGTAGTGGTTGGCAAATGCCTTCTATCATTTAGAGCCCAGCATTATCATTCACTTCATCTTTTAAAGTCCAAGCCCACTTTAACTCATCTTTGCCCAATGTCATCTGGGTCAATTAGCTAATTTTTTTTTTTTTTTTTTGGCATGCCACAAATACTGAGTGACTTCAGTAATGTAGTGATTTGTTGAACCTCTACAGCTTCCCCTAGGTGTAAAAGACCACATCCAACATGGAAACAACCCAATTTAGGGGAAAGGGGCAGAATAAAAGGTTACTCAATATTTAATCCACAATGGAAGCCCAGTGGTGAACACCTTGGTTGGCCCTGGCTCCCTCTCACTGCCCCAGGCTACAGAAGCTGCAGCATGGCTTTTGCTGGTATCTTTTACCATTGTGGTTATCATAACTTACTCTTATTTGTACTTCACTCTGAATCTAGAGGGATGTTGTGGAGGAACTTCTCTGAGATATTTGATTAACCTCACGGTTTGACATTTAGATAATTTTATAAATGATAAAACAATACTGGGTAAACATAGGCCCCCTCTAAAAGGATGAGCTAAATGAAGAAAGTCATGGGATATGTGAAAAGATCTTGGAAAGGAAAAAGAAAACATGAGTTGTGGAGAGAACTACCGAAAAAATCACAAATTATTCTTTGCCCAGAAAGAGTTTACAGGTGTAAGAATATTTTATTAAATATATAATTAATGTTGCCTACAACAGTCAAGAAGATGCTGGCTCTGTGAAATTCGTGAAGCAGAAGACAGCAATCCAAGATAAAGACTACCAATTTAAAGCTACAATATAACAAAAGTGAAAAGTAAATTCAACAATAGAGAAACTGAACAAATCAATTAGTAGATACATTTGGCAAGTTTCTCAGATAAAAGGATAAAAATAAGACTAACAGATAAGACTGCATAAAAACAGGAAACTTTTATACATCACCAAATTTCACAAGTTGAATTTTTTAAAAACAGGAAAAATATTCACCAAAAAATTTTGAAAAAAAGACTAATAGCCTTAATTTTTAGTAACTCACAGAAAGCAATTATACTGACCCCTTTAGATAAGGGAACAACAGACAATTCAGAAAACAATAGTCATGCGCAGCAATATTTACCCTATTGATTAAACAAAGACCTAAATTAAAACAAGTAGTATTTCACTATCAAATTATAAAAATATAAAAGCCTGTAATATCAGGAGTGAGGAACTGTTGTGCCCTGCTGAAGGGAAAGAAACCATCTCACTTTGCCTTTGCTCTAAAAGCAATTTGGCAATTTGGAAATATATCAATACATTTTGAGATCTGAGAATCTCAAATCTCTTCATAGGTGATACAGTGCAACTGACTCTGTTCCCTGTGAGAGTTTGTGTTCCCTCCTCTTGAATCTGGGTAGGAGCCTGAGACTACTCAGACCAAGAAGGTATGGAAGATGGGTGCAGTGTACCTTTCAAAGCTAAATCATAGAAAGAATACAACTTCCACCTGGTGCTCTCTCCTAGTGGGATGCTGCCCCTGGGAACCCAGCCACCACGATGTGAGGAAGCCAAGCAGCCACATGAAAAAGCCATGTCCCACTACAGCCTCAGCTGTTCTAGTCATCTGCCAGCCTCAACTGCCAGACATCTATTGATGCCAAGTGAGAGGAGATGAGCTTTCTCCATCAAGGCCTCCCCGCATTGCAGATTCATGAGCAAAATGTTTTTATTCCCATCCCCACAACTTTAAAGTGTGGGTTTAGAAGTCTTCATCTGGCAAAAGGAATGCTTCCAGCAAGGGATATAACAATGGTTCTGTAGAACTGGGTGTCAATATTACCACTTAGCCATTCTGGCTTCCTCATACCACTGAACCAAAAGGCAAAAAGGGGTGCTACTGTACTTGCTGGGGTAATTAATCTTGATCAGTGAAGGCAGACTGGGTTGCTGCTATACATTTTGCTCAGGATAGAACTTGGGATTCTTTGGGGCACCTCTTAGTACTACCTGAGTAATATTTAGGAGTGTGGTTACTGGTAGTAAATATCAGAGGTTTATAAACTTCCCAAAGAAACTAATCAAATGTTTTGATCCAAGGCAAAGACCAAAAGGACATTCTGTCACCGACTTTACATGGACAGTCAGGAACACAAAAAGCTTGGGCACAAGAAGGAAATGCCCAGACCACCCAGGTCCTAGAAGAGTGAGCCCCTTAAACTCAGTGGAAGTTTCCTCTCTGAAGCATCAAGTTCCAGGAAGTCTAGATGGCCAGATTGGGTGGAAAGAGAAAGGACAAAATCGCTTGTCACTTGCCACTGTACACTTCCACATTTTATCAGTTCTAATTCCAATGGTGGAGAAGTTTCTATCCTCTCAAATTACAACAGCCCATGTGACTTACCTAGTGCTTTCTCCTAGTGGGATGCTGCCCCTGTGAACCCAGCCACCACAAACATCTTATGTGCCACTGTGCTCACACATAAAAATTAGAACACATTTTCCTTTTCTTTATGAAGATGTTCAAATATTCAGAATCTGGTTTCTAAACAGGATTTCATTACTAAAAGAAAAGAAACTCTTTTCTGTTTCTTTTACTTTTTAAGGAAAGAAACTGAATAGATCTTTAAATTAAAATTGTTTCTCCATTTGAATCCAGCAATAAAAATAATTTTATTACCTGGATAGCTGAGTACATTATCTTTAAAAATCAATTGTAACATTACCATCTATTAAAAAGCAAGAATAATGAAACCCTGTTTTCTGAGCGGCACAAATTTTGAAGAGTCAAAGCATAGTTCAATATAAGATTTCTTAGAAGTTAAAAGATGCTATTATATTAAAAATCAAAGCTTTCAGACATTTAGTTTCACTTAAAAGTCACCCGATATTAAACTAGAATATTTAACTTACTTAACTTCCCTTTAATGAAGATCTCTGTACATCTTCTCATCTGAATTAGTCTCTGGTGATTATACCTCAAGGATATTAAACTCTTAGTCTATCAAAATCACCAGAAAATATCTTCAAATGTACACTTGGCAATCTTTCCAATCTGAGTTGGTAGTGTGAAGTGTTCATCATTTATAGCTAGGATGCTGCATTTGTAACTTCGCAAATGAGTTTTAAAGTAGTTGCCCAATTGCTTTCTTGAATGGGGTGATTGAATCTTAAGAAAAGTTAGAACCATCAACATAGAAGAATTGTTGAATATATTCAAAATTGGCAAGGGGCTGGATGTGATGGCTCATGCCTGTGATCCCAGCACTTTGGGAGACCCAAGACAGGAGAATCACTTGAGTCCAGGAGTTCAAGACCAGCCTGGGACACTTGGTAAACCTCCGTCTCTACAAAAAAAATTACAAAATTCAGCAGGGCATGGTGGCACATGCCTGTAATCCCAGATACTTGGGAGGCTGAGGCAGGAGGACTGCTTGAGCTAGGGAGGTCGAGGCTGCAGTGACCAGAGATTGAGCCACTGCACTCCAGACAAGGTGACGGAGTGACCCATGTAAATTGGCAAGATAAAAGCTGGTATCTGAACAGCTATGGAAACACAAATGAAAGTTGAAAAAAGCCCATAGAAAATAATATGTTTGAGAAAACACAGAAAGGAAGGGAAATATTGGCTGAACATATATACATTTCCTTTATCTGAATTTGATATACCCTACAAACTAATAATTTATAAGCTATAATCTTCAGCCAGAAAATAACCAAAATGTTTAAAAAGTATTTAAACAAAATGCCATGTAACTCAATATTCAGTCTTTCATCACTTCATGGTTCATCTTCTTCATGAGAGTATTCTTATCTCTTAAAGGAATTCTGAAAAAAAAGATGTACTCCTTCACCAATGTATTTGGTAGAAATTAACATTTTTATTGTAACTTTCATGGTTGCAAAGGATCTAATTTTTAGCATGTTCGAAATATTAGAAATACATACCACAAAAAGTCATGTCAGTTTCAGTTACAGAATTTTCTCTTAGTGAAACAAAAGTAATAGTGGTAGCTTAGATTTAATAAAATAGGAATTACAATGAAAAAAAACAATTACCTCATTTGTTTAAATATATTCAATGGATTCCAAGTATTGTGCTTTCTTATTTCAAATTTTAAGATCTCTTAAAATTGGGATGACTATCATTATTGCTCTAGTCAAATTGGGATGACTATCATTATTGCTCTAGGTATGCTTGTGGGTATCAGTGATGTAGAAGAAAATTTTAGAGAAAATTTTAAGAAATGCTGTAGGCTTACACCTGCAATCCCAGCACTTTGAGAAGTCAAGGTGAGAGACTCACTTGAGCCTAGGAGTTTGAGACCAGCCTGGGTAACAAAGTGAGAATCCCATCTCTACAAAAAAAAAAGTTTTTAAATTAGCCAGGGTGCAGTGTCACACATCAGTAGTCCCAAATATGTGGGAGGCTGAGGCAGGAGGATACCTTGAGACAGGAGTTTGAGGTTGCAATGAATGATGATTGTGCCCCTGCACTCAAACCTGGGCAACAAAGCAATAAGGAAGGGAGGGGAGGGGAGGGCAGGGGAGGAGAAGAGAGGGGAGGAGAGGGGAGGGGAGGGGAGGGGAGGGGAGGGGAGGGGAGGGGAGACTGTAGCACCAAACTCTTAAGGAGAGGAGGAGGGGAGGGGAGGGGAGAGGAGGGGAGGAGGAAGGAAGACTGTAGCACCAAACTCTTGATGACTCAGAGGAAAATACAGGGAGGGGAGGGGAGGGGAGACTGTAGCACCAAACTCTCAATGGTTCAGAGGAAAATACAGGAAGGAAGGAAGAAAGGGAGGAAGGGGAGGGAGTAAAGAAGGTTGTACCACCAAACTTTGATGGCTCAGAGGAAAATAATGTGGGAAAAGCCCAAACATCAACAACTGAGCCAAAAAGTACATTCAAAGACTGAGATTGTACGTTAACAAGATTTTGTAATACCTTAATCAATTTGCTTGGTCATATTTTCACATATGCACAAGCATAATTGATGGTAAAGATCCAAATAAATCCAAAAGATTTTTTTCAATATGTATAGAATAAAATTTCTAAGTAATTTTTTAAAAGTCACGTCAGTATCAGTTACAGAATTTTCTTAGTGAAACAAAAGTAATAGTAGCACCTTAGATTTAATAAAATAGGAATTATAATTATTTAATACCGACTGATACCCAATTTTTATTATATGAATGAATTCTTTTTATGGTGGTAAAATACATAACATGGAATTTATTATTTTTACCATTTTTAAATTTAAAGTTAAATTGCCTCAAGTATATTCACATTATTGTGCAATCATCATCATCATCCATCTCCAAAATTTTTTCCTCATCTCAATCTGAAACTCTGTGCCTATTAGACAATGACTCCCCATTCCACCTCCTTCCAGCCCTTGGTAATCACCATTCCACTTTGGTTTTAAGAATTTAACAGTTCTAGATTTAATCTTATATAAGTGGAATCATACAATATTTGTTTTTCTGTGGTTGGTTTACTTCACTTAGGAGAATGTCTTCTGGTCTATGTTGTAACATGTGTCAGATTTTCCTTCCTTTTTAAGGCTGAATCACACTGTATATATTTGGCCTTAAATTTCATACAATAATATTGTATGTATATACCACATTTTATTTATTCATTTATGCATAGACAATTAGGTGGTTTTCACCTTTTGGCTATTATGAATAATGCTACCAACATTGGTGTGCAAATACCTGTTCAAGGTTGGGCACAGTGGGTCATACCTGTAGTCCCAGCACTTTGGGAGGCCAAGGCAGGTGGATCACCTAAGGTCAGGAGTTTGAGACCAGCCAGGCCAACATGGTGAAACCCAGTATCTACTAAAAATACAAAATTAGATGTGGTGGCAGGTGCCTGTAATCTCAGCTACATAGGAAGCTGAGGCAGGAGAATCACTTGAACCTGGGAAGTGGAGGTTGCAGTGAGCTGAGATCGCATCACTGCATTGTAGCCTGGGTGACAGAGTGAGACTGTCTTAAAAGAAAAAATAAATTAAAAACCTGTTCAAATCCTTGTTTTTGATTCTTTTGGCTACATGTTCTGAGGTGAAATTGCTGGGTGTTATAGTATGTTTAAGTTTTTGAGGAACCTCTACACTGTTTTTTTAAAACTCTTAACAGCTATATACATTCCACCACTACAACAAAAATTTTAACCTAACATAAAAACATTTATTGTTTATAATCTTTTCTTGATTATCCCATAATTGTACAATAAAAATTAAAATATAAATTTTATATCATAAGGATATAGATGTTAAAATTTTTCTAGATTGAATTGTCATTCAACAGTAGTACACAGTTAATCAAAACAACATAAATTTCTTAAAAATTCTATAAATATTAAACCAAAAAAGTAAAGTTTTAACGGAAAGGTTCTCTAAATGAGATGGATTGGGCTATATTCTTTCTTTTTCCAACGAGTTTATGAAACCTCTGGATGAATATTCTATTCTTTCAATAGATAAGTAGATGGATGGATGTACAGATGATGGATGGATGGATGGATGGATGGATGGATGGATGGAGAGACAGACAGATAATAAACAGAAATCTGAGAAATTTCACTCACCCCGTAGAACCTAGCCCTGTTAACTTTTACAAGAGATAATATGGAGCCTAATAAACTCTTAACGGTGAGTCCCAGCCAGCATGCTTACCATATCAATTAATATCCCTGGTGCCTCAGTCTCTCCCATGCATAAGCCAAGCCTTAACTTACCAAGCCATTCCCATTCCAGCAGCTGCAGTCCAGTTCCAGTACCTCCCCGTCACTGTAATTCATGAAGGCTCTGACTTTTCTAACAACTGCCCAAAGGGTCTGTGTATGTAATTCACAAGTGTATGCAGTTAATGCTCATAGACTATGGACTCCTAACCATACCCTGCCTTTCGCTTTCATTGGAAAGATAACAGGCAATATGGAGCCTAATAAACTCTCAGTGGAGTGTCAATTAGCAGTGAACAATTACTGTTCACTTTCACTAGAGAGGCAGGATATGGTCAGGAGCTCATAAATTCCTCACCCTTCCTCTTCCAAACAAACTGTTATGAGACACAGTGATCCCAATCTCTCTAGAAATAGCCCATGAAACAGAATAACCAACCAGGTTTCGGCTGTGGCCAGTGTAATAATGCATTATCTTGTATGTGCTTCCATCCTTCACCACCTCACTTTACTTCGTTCCTCACTCTCAATGATCTGGAATTCACCCATTCACCCACTCAAATAAAATATTAGAAGCTGAGCTTGGTTTTGGCTTTCTATTTTTGAGAACTCAGGCTAAGATACTGATAAAAATAAGTAGAAGAGAATGAAAGTTCTCTTATAACAATTTCACTCAATATTTTAAACTCTTTGCTAGATATTGGCCAAAATAACACAGTAGTATATCATCCAAACTTGGTTTCAACGATTATTGGTGGACATTTCAAATAAGCTTTCATTCAATGCTTTTGAAAGCAAAGAATTAGTTGCCAACTTATAAAATACTCTGTTATCCACTCTCCCAACACCTACACCAGGAAAGAATTAGTTGCCAACTTATAAAATACTCTGTTATCCACTCTTCCAACACCTACACCAGGATTTCAAATTATTCCTTTGTCTGACCTAAAAGTTTGTAAATCCAAGGGCAATGCACCAAGCAATACATGATGGTAACATCTGAATATTTAAGAGGTTTGACTTTCTTTTGTAAATTGAGAAAAAGGAATCTGGGAGCAAATGAGACTTTTGTCCTATCCACCCAAGTCACTGGCTAAGCAGCGTTTCTTCCCATCCCCTTCAGCCCCTCCTTGGGCATCTGCTAGCGCCATGGTGGTCAGACCTGGAATCTTTAAACTACCCTTATCCTTGATAGTGCTGGCCTTGCTTGAGGGCTGATATGGGAAAGCTTATCCTTTCCCTTATGGATTAAACTCTTAATTCCCTTCAGCCACAACAACATGAGGTTTTGCATAACAAGTTTTAGGTACTGGGAACCTATGGACAACCAGACAAATTGCAAAGCAGAAAATAAAAACATAAAACTTCAGTGCTGCAAACCTAAGAAAATGCAAATTTAAAAAGGCATAAAGCCAGAACTTTCCTCAGCTGCCACAGTAGACACACTCACAACCCTACCTCAAGAACCAGCCTCCTCTCTGAAACATAACCACTCTTCACTTTTTTCCAGTGCACATCTCCATCCATTGCTGCACTTAGAAAATTCAATCTTCTACTCAATGGAGATAGCCATGTTTTAGTATGTGTCCTCTCTTCCCAGGGGGGATTATGAAGCATAAATAGCCTTCAACCCTACCTTTTCCTAAGCCTAAGTTAATTAATTGAGAATAACATCATGAAAGTCTTCAGCTGAACAGTCCAAGTAGGTTTTGTTACCCCAAGTCTAGCATCATTCAAGATCTCTCTGCCAGAGACATTTACATTTATCATCATTATTCTTATAGCCTTGTGGTAGGTAAGCATTGAACAAAGTATGTGCAAGAACACACACACATACAAGGGACCCATACCTCCTAAAGAAAAAAAAATATTGTCAGAAACAGTGCAATCTAAATCTATATTAAAATAGCATTTCTATTAAGGTAAGGATCAGCTGCATAAAACTGAAAACCCAAAGAAGTGGCCTGAACAGGCCGGGTGCAGTGGCTCAAGCCTGTAATCCCAGCACTTTGGGAGGCCGAGGCTGGTGGATCACGAGGTCAAGAGATTGAGACCATCCTGGTCACCATGGTGAAACCCCGTGTCTACTAAAAATAGAAAAAATTAGCTGGGCATGGTGGTGCGTGCCTGTAAACCCTGCTACTCGGGAGGCTGAGGCAGGAGAATTGCCTGAATCCAGGAGGCGGAGGTTGCGGTGAGTGAGATCACGCCATTGCACTCCAGCCTGGGTAACAGCAGCGAAACTTCGTCTCAAAAAAAAAAAAAAAAAGTGGCCTGAACAAAATAGAGATGGGTTTCTAGAAATAGCAGTCCTGAACTGATATGGTTAGGCTCCAGGCTTTTTCTAACTCTCCATTCCAACTCCCCAAAACCCGTCCTTCATCTTCATAGTAACAAGACAGCTGCCATCACATCTAAGATCCTAGCCATAAGATAAAGGCCTTCCCTTTGAAAAGAGATATTGGAGAAATTTCACATTATACTTCCCCTTATATGTCGTTAGCCAAAAATTCACAGACTTAGCTGCACATAAAAGAAATCATATTTTACATAATTATACAAATTATATCAATATTCGAGGCCCCCTCAAAAACAGAACCCATCACAATGTCTTGCTGAAAGCAGAAGAATAGTACCTGATGGCCACTTTAAGTTATAATGAAGCAACGAAGCCTTACAGAAGCATTAATTTTTAAAAAAATTTTGATTCAAGTTAAATTCTAGTGTTAGTCACCTTTATCTCATTGACATTTGTAATCTGAAAGGAGACAGTATAAAGATTCATTATGTTCTTTTGCAAAGAATATCTTCAGAAAGAAGGTAGGAGTGAAGAAGCTCATTTAAGGTTTGTTCACATGTTGCCATCCCTTAATTTTACTTATCCTTAAACTATACATGTAAAATGAGCGGCTGCTTGTATTCTTTTTCATATCATACAGAACTCACTTCCAAGAGTAACACCCAAATAAGTAAATAGTTATCAGGAAGATTGCAGGCTGCTATAGATGGTAGTGGGAGAAAATAGAAGTTTTAACAATGCAATAACGAGTCAATGACTTTGCAAAATGGGTGATGTTTTCAGTTAGTCATCAAACTAGAAGTTTTCTACTTCCCACCAAAAGCAAAAATTATCTATATAACCCCTCCTACTGACAAATCACAGAAAATAAGGTGAGAAATTCTTTTCAGGCCTGAGTAACCTGCATCGGCATTTTTCAAGAAGCTCACTGATGCAGTGTTCAGCATTTCAGTGTTGCAGAGATCTGTGCAATAGCCAATTGGGAAAATCAGAAATAAAGTTAATAAACTTTCTATAGTTAAAATGTACATTTCAACAAATAAATATGGAGTTTCTGAGTATTTTGTGTCCATTACAACCCTGAAGTGAGTTAAATTTGGAGCAAAATGAAAATAAAGAAGGTATCTGACAGATGATTGGAAACCCCTTGAAAATAAGAGAAAACTCAGGAAGAATTAGAATGCAGATACTTCCCTTAAACAAATGAAATAAAATATAATTCATTTAGTGGGAAAAGATGAAAATGAATTTAATAATAATGTATCACCTTTATATTATTTTGACTTTATTATATGCAAATGAATTTATAAGATAATATTTAAAATAATGTTTGTAATCCATATTTCTCCAGGTCACACAAACCTGGCAAGTATAAGTTGGTTCATGTAACAGCACAGTGGTGAACAGGACAGTCTGTGGACAAGCACGCTATCTGACCAACAAAACAGAACAGAGTCCAAAACAAACTTACACTTGTAAGGTTATCTGATTTATGAGACAAGTGACACTACGGTGCTATGGGGAAAATATGGACCTTTCAAAAAATGGTGGTGGACCAATTAAATATTCGTATGGAAAAAATGTGCCTGTATTCCCAATTTTACACCATGCATCCAAATCAAGTCTGGATATATTACAAATCAAAATGTAAAAAGTAAACAGTAAACAGAAGAAAACACCTTCATGACCATGGCATAGGCAAAGACTTCTGAAAGCGATTGCAAAAAGTGCTAGCCGTTTAAAAAAAAAAATAGATAAACTAATCGGTGTTAAAGTTCGGTACATGCCCATTCTTCATAGAGTCTTCATAGGACACCATAAGAAAACGAAAGACAATCCAAAGAAGGGGAGAACATATTCACAATACATATCCAACAAAGAATTCACATCCACAATGTATAGATAACTCTCACACAGTGGTAATAAGAAGAGATAACACAACAGGAAAAAGAACAGAAGACTGGATCAGAATATTCATAAAAGAGACTATAGAATCACCAACAAACATGAAAATGTACAGGGAAAAGAAAATTAAAATCAGCTACGACATGATGTCTACTGTTCCACATCCACCAAATGAAATGTCTATAATGAAAGAGACAGAAAATACCAAGTGCTGACTAGAATATGAAGCAACCATCGTTTTCACACATTGCTGGTAGGAGAGTAAATTGGTTCAACCACTTTGGAAAACTGGTTGCCAGTACCTACTGAAGATGAACATAAACATACACGGGCTATGTACAACACAGCAACTCCACTGCTAGGTAAATGCCCACAGAAACGTATAAATACATTTATCAAAAGGTATACGTTAGGATATTCACAGCAGTGCTCTCATCAATGTCCAAACCTGAAACTACCCAAATGCCCACCAATGGCATAATGAACAGAGTATATTCAAACAACCAAACACTACAGCAACAGCGATGAACCAACTAAAACAGCACGGATATTATTGTAACATGCAAGAGCATGAATGATATTCAGTGTTAAGTAAAAGAAGCCAGACATAGAAGAGAATATTGTAAAAGCCCATTTATCTGAAGAACGAAAACTGTTAAACTACTTTATGCAATTATAAGTCAAGAGAACCGTTGCCCTTTTCAGGGATGGTGACTAGAAAGGGACATGAGGGGGCTTCCAGGATGCTGGTAGTGATTTGTTTCTTCATCCAGGAGCTGATTACACATGGTATTCAGTTTATAAAAGTTTACCAACTTGTACACTTAGGACGTGTATATTTTTCTATATGTGTATTACTCATTAATAAAGAATTGCTTTAAAATAACACATTATGGTCTTAGACTGCCCAAGTGTATACTTGCTAGCTGTGAGATTTTGAGCAAATTACTTAATTTTACAATTTCATGCTGGTAAAATGGGAATAAAAGTAGTAACTACTTCACAGAACTGTAGAGAAGATTAAAACTCCATCATAATGTAATAAATAGGGTCCCCAAAGTTCAACTGGGCATATAAATATGTCATGTTGAAAGGGTACTCAAATGATAGGGCTAGCCTGTGCAGCTAGCTAGCTGCTAGTATTAGGAGTCCAGCCATGAAACTCAAATCCACCTCTATCCTGGCTACAGCTTATTAGCACCAGATGGCAAATGTTTTCTCTGGTTTGTACATTAACAGAGATAATTCTGAGTTCTATGTATAACCAAGATTTCCAAGACACAGAGTTAACTGGTACCCATTTTCTCATTTGTGGAGAAACTAGGCTGAAAGAGTACTTGGGTCTCTGCCTTCCTACTTCCTGAGCCAAGGTTGTCTTCCATTTTCTAACCTAGCATTAGCCTCTCCTCCACTTTCCCTCTTTCCCTGAAGAGGAAAAGAACTTTAGCCTACCCTTATTTGAGAACACAGCCTAGCCAAAAGACAGGAGAAAAATATTAACCCCTAGTATTTTAATTTGCATTTTGGTGGATGGGAAGTTATGAAACACACAGGTCACTTGGGTGAATGACAAGCACTCAATAAAGCAGTAGCTATTTTCCCCCATTGACTGTTGAGCCACCCACCTTACAAGACCTCCAACCCCTCTCAAGGTCTTTCCCAGCTGTTTCCTGTAGTTCCCAGAAGATACATGGGATTTGCTGCAATGTGCTGAATCTCATCATCCCCTGAAACACAGGACTAAGAAACACAGGAGCATCCCTGTCTTCCAGAGTCCTCAAAATACAACAGCCAGGTTGTCTTCCATACAGAAGAAAGGAGAATGCCTCTCTTCCTCTTCTGGATTTTAAAAGGGAACAATGAGAACACATGGACACAGGAAGGACAGCATCACACACTGGGGTCTGTTGAGGGGGAATAAGGGAGGGACAGCAGGGGGCAGGGAGGTTGGGGAGGGATAACCTGGGGAGAAATGCCAGATACTGGTAATAGGGGGATGGAGGCAGCAAACCACATTGCCATGTAAGTACCTATGCAACAATCCTGCATGATCTGCACATGTACCTCAGAACCCAAAGTGCAATAAAATATATATAAAAGAAAGAAAGGAAAAAAAAGGGAACCAAAGGAAATCTAACCTGAAAAACAATGCCTTACAGAATTTCTTGAGTGGGAAAGGAGGCTATAAAATCCTAGGTTATTTGGGGAACTTTTGGTTTTGTGATATTTTCTTTCTTTGTATGTATAGAACCACTCCGTAGTACAAGAGGCCATGGGGACAAGAGTACCACACTGTGTAGCCCTTAGCCCCTCCTCTCAGACCACTGACACCCTGTTATTGAGCTCATTCTGACTGTTCCTTTCCTTACAATGATCTCAGTTTCCACTGCAAACACTCCTGGCAAGCATACCACTCCAGCCCATTATACAAACCAAGATAAGCCTGATTCCCAAGAATAAACACTCTTGTGCTCAAAGAGGAACTCCTCCTAAAACATTTCATTATATACTATTGGCTTTATAAAACTGAGAGCTTAAAGAACATTTTATACATCTCTAAATATGGATGTCCTAACCAAGTGGATCCGATGAACAAATCACATTAAAATTCTGGAGCCCAGAATAGGCTCCAGCACTCAGCAAACTATGGCAATAGACATCAACAAGACCACATCTTCCAGATGCATGACACATTTTCACAGAATCCACACAAATCCCAGGCACCTACCATAACTTCATTCCCTCTCTCATCCTCAAGAAAGCATGTTAGAATGTGTGTAAGTACAAATCATGTTTAATTATACATATAACCTTGCTGTCCTCCAATCTAGCAAAGCAGTAAAACATTCACAAGTGCTAGTTCCTTCCCACCACACCACCCGACCTTTTGATCCTATGATCGTGTGAACCACTACCTGAACAAGACTCAAATCATTAAGATTCATCAACTTACAAAGAAAAAAAGTCCAAATCAAACTAACTTGGAAAAAAAGGGAATTTGTCCAAGGCATATGAGAAAATCTTGTAGGATGTAGGAAGGATGGAGTAAAGCTGAGTCTCAGAGACAACTTGGAAGCTGCCTGGGCTCTTGCTGCCTGTGTTTTACAGATCTGCTTCCGTCTCCCCTGGAGACTAGCTTCCTCCCCAAGTTGTCTCTGAGACTAGCTTCCTCCCCATTGAAGAGAGCATGGTCACCTGAGCTCCTGCGTCATTGCCAGAGAGGAGCTCCCCTTGGTGACCATATGAAAATCCACAGAAGTACAGGATTGGCAGCACTTCTTTCAGATGCCTACACCCAAAACCAATCAGCAAGGGCCACAGGGCCTAGGTTCCAGGGACAGGCACCCTTGCAAACCAGGGCCCATCCAGAGAAGGGGAAATCGTTGACCTATCTATTACAAATATACATTTCCTTCTGGATATGGCATAGGTTCTATTCTGATTAGGGCACTTACTGAATGCAGGGGGTAAAATTAACAGAATAAGCCACAAAAGAAGCCAAAATTAGAGCCAAAGGAGAGACCAATACGTGTTTTTCTCAGTTAAAAATAGCCAGACCTTAGGTTTAAGTCAGAGTTGAATTGAATATCACAGCAGTCTGAAAGTGAGTGAAAGGAAGTTGTTTGTGACAGTCTGATGGCTCACCAAGATAAGGCACTGATCCCCATCTTTAATAATAACCAATAATAAGCACACTGCCTGACTCTCTTCTGTTTCTAATATTATGGGTAAAATTGTGCAGGCCGAATCAAATGCAATTACTGCTTAAGGCAGAATGGATGAAAACCCACAGCTCCTACACATTAAAAAGATTCAGTGGGTGAAAGACCTAAAGAAGAAAGATGTAATAATGTTTTTTATGATTATTACTTTCATTGTTGTTATTTTGGTTTGGGTTACTATAATGATTATTATGATAATTACTTTTTTATTGATACTTCTCCTTACGTTTATCTTGAGACGGAAACAATAACTGCCCAGCTCTCCTTGTAAAAGTGCCAAGGGAGTAGTTGGAAGTAATGATGAAAAAGTCGTTTTCTTTTATACTAGTCCTGCTATAAAAGGGGTGGTTACTCTTTCTACAAAGGTAGCCTTTGTCACATAAAATAAAGTCATATATTTCTTCCAAATCTGTTCACTCAAATCTGGAAGTAACTTCTTCTTCCTTATGAAATGGCATACTTGAGTGAGTATCTATCAAACCTTCTGAACTGCCCTTTCTCATATAATACATGGAGTTGATAAAGAGGGCATGGCTCAAGTCTTTATGTCGGGTCTCATTCCCGCCCCCCTACCCCCATGTTCCAGGGCTCCATTGACTCTGCTGATTAAATAAGAGCTCACATCGCTGGGTCTCCTGTGATCAGTGTTTCTTGGGAGCAGAAGAACAGGGATTAATTGATCTTTTGTCTCTGAATAATACTATTTGATGGAAATTTAATAGAAACTGGTAGATTTTAATATTACCAGGAAGCCATGGAGAACTTGACATTTTAATTTGTTTCTGAATCATTCATATAGAGGAAAAGCCAGGAATATACATACATTAATAAGCTTTCTGACAGAGCAATGAAGGAAAGAAAGGAAGAAAGAACTATACAAATTATTCATCCTTAGAAGGCTCAGAAAGAAACGAGCTTGAGCTCTGTGGAGAGACTTTTTTTATCAGTCATACTTACCAACTGGGAATAAATATGTGAGTGAGTCTGAGGGATTATTCCACTGACATCCTAAATTTAAGGCTAAGCATACCAGCAAGGTATTAGGGGATTTAGTCAAGTTTCTTGATTCCTTCTTCCTTCCCCAGCTAGGGTGTCAGCTGCTATCTGCACCAGGCCTGGACAGCAGACGAAGTTAGTGCTCAGTCCTCTGCATCCTCATCAACTCACACCCATCTTCCGTGGCATTTTTTCCTCCTTAGATCTCAAGAATTTCTCAATGCCCAGCACCTCTGGTCAAGAAGGAAGTTGCCTTCACTTTAAGACAGTAATGCCTGAATGTGTTAACTCTGAAGTATGTGTACTCTGAATGGGAGAAGATTGTGCTTCATTACCACAAATGACATAGTAATGGATTATCTTGTATGGTGTCTGCCTAATATCTGA